>NC_070638.1:21706798-22363772 GCF_947347685.1 Pleuronectes platessa | reverse complement strand
ATATTATGGGCCAAATGTTTCAAATTTATTCAAGACCAAGTTTTACTAACAGTCTATTTTATTTTGTTCATGCATCAAGGATATTTTAATATTTCCATTTTCATTTCCATTTCCATTTCCATGAATATTCAGGGCTGCTTCTGTTAGTTTGAGGATCCATGGAGATGCAGCTGAGAGATTTTTTAATTAAAGGGATGCACAAGAAATCAAAAACTTATGGCAGGTGAAAGGTCTAAACTGTGAAACAACACATTCAGATGTGAAGGTGAGCAATTAGCGTTATTTTGTGAATATACATATATATAGAATGGTTTTGTACAACGATTTTGTTTAATTTGTGCATATGATGTGACTGTTTTGCTATACACACATTTAAATAAAAAATATCTGTAAATATCAGAAGGAAATGAAAAAAAAAAAAAGTGAAATTGCATAATAAATAATAAATCATGGATGTTGAGAAATAAATGTATAACTATTTACATATATTTCACAAATGCTACAACACAGAAAAAGCTAGCTCCTTCCACCTGATGGTATAGTTTGATTCAGATCCAGACTGAGAGAAGAACTGATGGATCCGACACAAGGATCACACAAAGAGATTTGTTCTGGACTCAAGTTTCTGACAGGCAGAGAATTTCAAAACAGATTATAATCTTCAAATGACAGTATTTTGTAGGACTGTGGCCACAATAAACTGACATGAACCAGTCAGAATGATTAATACTCATTTTCACTGACAAATAACATGAATTCGAGGCTACTCATGTTTTCTATTGTGGATTAATCATATAGCTGTAATACACAGTTGTTTTCAGTTGATATATTTAGGGAAATTACAACAGTTGTTAAAAAGCTGGAAACAAGCTGTGAATCTAATATCATTTGTAATAACAGATGTGCTCCACAAGATGGCGTCTCAGTTTAGATTAAAAACATCTACATCTTTTACGGCAACTTGAGGCAAAACTTTCCAACAAAGTGAGGCAAGAGGAGGACTTTCAATGTGAAAGACATGCAGGCAACATCAAGATAAATAAGGTTATGTGAACAATTGAGAAATCTAGTCATAAACAATACAACATTTGTTGATTTGGCAATAATTCAAGATTTCACATATTATAATTATTTTTCTTTTCTCATGTGAGGACTCTTTGCTGAAACCTAATAACAACCATATAAACAGAGACAAATGTTTAAACACTGTGTGCACATATTCCCCTGCTTCACACAACACAAGACATAACGTGAAGCGCACAGTCAGGACATCAGGGTTAAAGTGATGGAACGATCTGGAGTCATGATCTGTCATCACCGATTAATAACTAAATACATGTGATTATCAGTTTTAGTGAAGAAGGACAGAGATGGCAAACACACACACACACACAAACACACACACACACACACACACACACACACACACACACACACACACACACACACACGCACACACACACAGAGAAAGAAGGTTTTTGATTCAAATCCTGGTTTGGCTTGGGTCTTTCTGTTTGAAGTTTCAAGGTTTCAATGTTTTTCTGGCACTCCGGCGTCCACCATCAGTCTAAAGACACAGAAACAGGGTCAAAGGTCAAAGTCATCAATCAAACAACCTATCAATCACTTTTGGGACATAAAGTCTATCCTAATCTAACTTTTATGTCAGGTTTACCCCACCTCTAACCAGATCAGTTGAATTGGCTCCAGCTCATATACCGCTGAGGCCATTCTGTGACTTATTTTAAACGTTTCATTTAACATGGTGTTACAACCCTGGAGTTTTCTGCTATGGGGTTGTGCTTGTGTTTGTATTTCAGGCTCCTGTAGGCTGAGTCAGACCCTAGTGATCAGCAGGGATGTGGCACACCTGGGCTGACCAATATTTAAGAGACCTGCAGACTGGGCTCTGGCTCTCTCCTTCATCGGGTCTACCTCCACATGGACATCCCAGCTTGGCATTTGCGTGACTCTTACTTCTATGCACCCACCCACAGAACTGGTTACCACGTTTAGCTTTAAGGCTAGTTCTCTGTGTAGAATAAATACTATAACTGCAAAACGTTGTGGCCTTCCTTGTTTCTTGTTGCACAACATGAGCCAATGTGTAACAATGATTTAAATGAAAATAATAAAAGTAGCATCCTCCTCTCTCCTGGCCTGCACGAATATCAAATGAATAGCAGGACTTAGGAAAACTTTGGTTAAGTGCTTTAAACAAGATACTTTGGCTAATATGTCTTTGATTTGAATGAATGGTTGTGTTTGCTGTCACAGAGGTGTGTTAGTCGGCCAGTGCTCTGATTGTATATAGTTGTGTGTATGCTAATAAAGTTGACATTGAATTTTTAAAGTAATAAAATGTAAGTGGAGTGATGCAGATGTCAGTTGTGCTTGAACTAGTTTTTCTTTTTTTTTTTGTGACGAGGTAGTAAGTTGGTAACGTTGATGAATTTCTGGTCTGCCCTCTTTTTTTCCCTTTTCTTTTTCCCCTAACCTTTTCTAGCTCACAGACCTCACAACACTGCAGACTGAAACAATTAAACCCTCTTTAAGATATGTGTTAGGTTCACTTTTTAATTTATTGTTAAAGAAGCATGACAGTTTTAAGCATTTGAGTTATTATTAATACAGTACTGTCTGTATTCTTACTGCAGACAGCAGTAGTGTTTGTCATTCACATAACTCAAATACTGCGAGTCCTGTGACCGATCGTGTACCATTTTGGTTCATTGAAACTTTGTACAAATAAAGACACTAAATCCTTTATCCATGTAGAACTTTCTCATGCTTTAAAAGGACATTGTAATAAAACCTAGTCCTCTTGCTCTCTGAGACTTACATTGCAGGATGAATGTCCAAATCTCTGTGTCATTAAATGCAGAGTTAAACCCAGGAGCTGATTGGATCTCTGTTGTTTCCACCACTGGAACAACATACTATTCAAACATACCATTCTAAACAAAGTTAACCTGACTTCCAGTTTTTTTCCTAACAGAGAGATGTCCCTCCAGGATTCAATGACTGCTGCAAGCATGAATGTATTTTGAAAAGATTCCCAGGGAACAGATCAGACATAAGAAAAGAACTTGCGTTGCAATGTTTGGGTGCATAATGAAAATTTGCAAAGAGGACACATCTAGTAGGAGGAAACAAAATCACAGAGGGCAAGAGGAGGAGGCTGGGACAGATTCAAAACATCTGGAACACACACACACAAACACACGCACACACACACACACACATAGCCTGGCCAGAAATGTTAACAGAGATTGAGTTGTTTTCAGAGGGTTTACAGTGATCATGTCATGAGAAACCACATGGACTATACTGTATGTAATAGGTTGAATGGATTCACTGAGACAGAGCCGTGGGAGAATGGTAACTGACACCAGGCCTGACATGATCCAGCCACTTACTGAAAGATGAGTTTTAGGGATTAAGCTTCCACAGAGTCAGACAGTGGGTGTCAGCAGGGAGGTTGTTCCAGAGGACAAGGGCAGGAAAGGAAAAGAGAGAGCCTCTGCAGACTTCGCCCACTAGTGTAAAGGTTTCTAACAGGTGACAGACATAGAAATGAAAAAACAAAGACGACTTATATCATTAGGTGAAAAGGTCAGGCCATACATGTGGAAGACACCAATGAAGATGTTAGGAAGTGTTTCATGATGAGATGATCAAAATCAGGGGTTTGTTGTTACTTGATCAAACTGGTGTCAGTGTCCGGCCAGTGTCCATCATCTCAGTTTCCCAATCCGTCCTGAAAGATATCTGGGGGGGGGGGGGACTGAACACTGGGGCTGCCCAATAGCACACACAGTGACAGAGACTCACCAACACTGAACAGTTAGAGACTCAAAACACCTCTGCTGAGGCTGAAGATCAGAGTCACATTCTAGAGTCAACAGCATTTATCCATGGAGCCAAGCTGTCTTGTGTAAACGGTCCAGACTGATAGAGGTGCTGGTAAATACAGTTTTATTCTGTATTTGAGCCCTGTCATTTTATTTGCCTGATGCCTTAGCAACTTTAAATAAGATTTGTATCATACATTGTTCATTAATAAACTTCCGCAGACTGATTAAATGGTAAGTGGTCTGTATTTATATATAGTTTTCGATTAGATTATTTTTCTAAATTTTCTGTACAAAATCAGCAGGTTACAGGAGATAATCTTAGATGGGGATTTGATTTGTGTTAGGAATAAATTGGATCTAGTTGAAGTAGGCATCTGGTAGTTGAGGCCCATAACACATAACTACAAGAGCTATGGTTCAATGCTCTGCCTGTGGACCCTTCTCTCTGCCCTGGTTTCCTGTCTTTGTCCAGATGGATCAGATTTCAAGACTTCGGTCTGGACTGCTCAGCAGAGCCATTAGAAAGCAGAGATTTTAAAACTGCACATTTGCTCATTCTCTGCACCAGACTACAAGCACATTCTTTTGAATCTGCTTCCTGTATATTGATCCAACGAAGAGTTACAGGAAGAACAGTAGGAGAGCGTTGGAGTGACATAATGGAGGATGTGAGTCACTTAAAAGCCTCAGCCCTGTGACTCTGCGGTTAGAGTACAAATAGTAAGGATTTCTGCTCAGTAAGCACTAGGGAACGGTCTGCTGTTGTGATTGGACGAACTGGAAAGGTGATTTTCAATAATTGTGGTCTCGGTCATTTCCCCAAAGAGTGTAAGAGTTTTTTGGAAGGAAACTGCAGGAAATTCGTGCAAGAGCTCCTTTTCAACTCTCCAGAATTAGCTAAATCTGTCCTTCTATTTCTCATAGTATACTACGATTTTGGCAGCGGACAGACTTGGCAAACAAAGGGATTTTCCATATGTGTGACTGGGGCTTAATTAAACATCTTCCAAACTTCAAATATTTAAATTACTCTCAGTCCAATTCATCACAGTTTCTCTTTTAGCCGAGAAAACTTGCTATATTTGTGTTATTTCCGTCATTAAGTATCAACCACAACAATATTTCTGTCTATCAATACCTCTTTCTGTCTGTCTGAGAAACGGAGAGTAACAAACCAGATGTTCTTATGTCTGAGGGACACATTAGCTCACTCTCCTGTCTCCCTCTCTTTTTCCTCTCTATTATTTTTCCATTGCTTTCCTCCTCACTTCACCTCTGGTCTCACCATTCATGTCTCCTCTGCTTTCTAGTATTTCCTGTCTACTGTCACTGAAGGTTTGGTTGGAAGCTAAAGCTGTATGTTTTCAATTTAACCACAATATTCAAACTACTCTGATCTCCTGATCTCCTCATTTACTCCTCACATGTTCATCTTTCACGACCAACAAAAGACAAGTTAGATGTTTTTACTGTGGGGAGTTAGAGTCTGTCTCACTCTCTGGTAAGATAGACAACACTTAACACCAGTTCTTGTTAAAGGGATGGTTCACCCAAAAAAGAAAATTCACTCATTATCCACACACCACTTTGCTGATGGAGGGGTCGGGGAAGTGTTCGAGTCCACAATCACTTTAGGATATTTCTGGGGTAAACAGCGTTGCAGCCGAATCCAATACAAATGAAGTAAATGGCGACCAATTCTTCGAACAGAGAAAACAACAGAAAAAACATAAAATGCCTCTATACTGCACCTGTGGTTTCATCCAAGTGTCCGATACTGCGTGGAATATCTAACTCTTGTGGAACATCTGTTCTAGACTCTTTAATCATCAGTTATTTCAATTTACATCTGTGTTCTATTATAATGATACAATCTGAAACTCTAATTGGGAGGCGTCGACTGACACGTGTTTCCTCTCTTTTTTCACTCAGGTCAAGATTGCACAGATTCACAGTTCCAAGGAAAGTCCTCATGGCACATTCCAACGAAAAATCAATAGAGGAAAACCATCTCTGCTTTTTATTCCATCATACCTCGACTATTACATCACTCTCGTCTGCCTCAGCCTCCTGCACCAGACCACTACTCTGAAAATCTGCTGCGAGATTCAAGATACATATCACACCAACATACCAGTGTCAGCCATAAACCAGAAATCAAGCTTAAAGTTGTGAAATACAACCTATATTTGTTTTTACGTTAAAATTCAAAGTGGCATGATCCTGTTTTGTCCCTTACTCCTCCATCTTTTCTGTGACTTTTGACCTTCACATGCCTCCTTCTCATTTTCTCTCCTTTTTTTGACTTTCCTCCCCTAAAAACCTGACCACCATATCATGACACGACTTTTTTTTGTTAGGTATGTTTCTGTGGCCATAGTTATTATTATGGGAACCAGAGAGGGAGACAGTGTCAGGAGGAGGTTGTGGTGGATGGATGAGTCAACACAACACAGAACTGTAACGGAGGGCACCGCTGTTCATTTACCACTTGAAAACCAAGTCATTGTTGTTTTTCTAACCATGACCTTTCCAAAACCCTAACCACATGTTTAGTTTAGTAACCATGACAACGAAGGCCCTCTAAACTTAACACTTTATGCCCAAACCTAATAAATAGCCTTTTCTTAATCCTCTAATCATGATAATAAAAGTCTGGTTTGCCTGCTGGCCTATTTCATGATGGTCATTTAGGTCGGAGGACTTGTTTCCCTTGTATGAACCTTTCTCCTTTCTTTCATTCCCCTTTTCATTAACTTCCACTTCCTTGGCTATAGTTAAATGACCTGTGAGTGAGTCTATTAATGAACCAAAGGCCCATGATCTCCATGATAAACACCCTCCTTAATCTTCTCTTTCTTTCTTCCTTTCTCTTTCTTGGTACAGATTTGTAGTTCATTGGAAGTCAAGAATGCATATACAGATCAGATACCCCTGCTGTGTGTGTGTGTGTGTGTGTGTGTGTGTGTTGGTGTGTGTGTGTGGTCCTCATGCTTTCAGACATTTAGATGAATAGTTTGAAAACTAACAGAGGACACACACATACATTCATACGACTCAGTGGGTCTTTTTGAGTATGGTGGACATGAATGGGCATCTTTCTGCTCTGCATCCTGCTTGGTGGTCACCCACCCCCCCAACCTCCAACCCACCAGACAACATGTGTCAGAAGCTGCAAGGATGACTGGACTCTTTCTTAACTCCATATTTGCTCACTAGCTTTGAAAACATGCAATTGTCCTCATTTTGATAATTAAAGTTGTTGTTTTGAGTTTATTACTGATCCAAACCACAGCTTAAAATGAAATACAAAGGTGGATTGCTGTACAGTCATTTTTTGCACATCGGGCCTTGCAAAGATCTGTTGTATCTTTGCAAGGCCCTTAAACATGCAGAAGGTCTGGTTTGTGACCTGAGTATTCAGTCAGAGCTGGGTCTTATTTTCCACCCTGGGATTATTCCAGTAGCTCTGCTGTTTCCAGGAAAGCTAAATCAACCCTAAAAGTAATGTCCACAGCAAGCTGCACAAGACGGGCAGGGGAGTGGGACAGAAACACCATGAAAGGGAAAAAGAGATGGAAAATGATTTGTTTTAACATTTTATTATAAATTAACAGACCAAAAAGTCTAACTTGTAGTACAGCAGTTGGAATCAACCTTGTCTTGGGAGCTGCATGTGGAGCATGTGTTAGCGTGAAATTAGTTTGGAAGGACTGAGCTTCAATCATGAAATACTGACAGTAACAGGGTTACGAGCTTCCATTCCCAGCTGTCCTAACGCTCAGGATGGGAACATTATCTGACAGGATCTATGGTAAATAGGCAAATATTCATTATAAAAACATACAGTATAGACTCATTAATACACTGAACCTGAAGAGATTGTGTGTCCGTATCTTTTTTCATTACCAGAAGATTATACACAAGTATAATATTGTGAGTGCTACTCTGCGGGAATCTTGAGAATAAGGTAATTATAAAAACAGCCTTACAACCATATTTCCCAAAGGCGTTGTGACTGACAATGCTCTTAAAAGGGATTATTTATTAACAGGGACCTCAAACCCATTTGGAAGAGGATAAGATCGCCTTCAGATGCTGCAGAATCTGTAGGAGAAAACTAACCTTCATGATCTATTTACATTTTTGTTCATTGTTACATCTATATGCTATTGTTGCTTATGTTTCATGTACAATGAGCAATAGTGGTTAGATTAAAAAACTAAATCTAAAACAAAAGCACTAAATAACTGAACAATTCCCTTAAATTATGCTGATGTCCTCCTCTACTTCTTTTTTCTCAACATCTGACGGCTGAAAGCACACATTCCCGAAGGTACATCTGTCTTTTTCATATTCACGAAGTTTACATGACTCACTGCTGCTTTATTTTAGTTTTCATTAAAGTTAGATAACATCTGGCTCAAACAGCATTTAAATCAATCAGAATTTACTTTCCTAAACTAGCTGAATGCTGTATTTTGCACTGTTTATTACGCTTCGTTTTCATACTGGAACATTCCAGGCTTTATGCTAAGGAAAGTTAAATGTATTAGGCATCATCTCCAGCACCCCTGACAGCTGACGCAGAGAAGCTCTATAGTGCTGCTGTGGACATTTAAGAGCCTACAATGAAAACCCGCTTAACCTGGAGAGAGATCATGGTAAATGGGGCCCTGGCTGGTTAAAACTGACTTTGGTGTGTGTTGTAGAGCAGCAGTTGAGGTTGATACTAAAATACATTCACTTAGGCTGATCCATAAAAAAACAATGATCTGTTCAGCTAATCTTCTGTCCTCAGCTTTGACTTGAACTCATCCATCCTTCTGTTGACCATCCCTGTTGCCATCACTTCTTCCATCTTGTGTCCCTTCATTGTGCTAATAAGCAAAGATGACATCATACATCATCTGATGTCCATCATCCCAGGCATACAGTTTCTTGTCCAATGGGCAGTAAGCCAGTTGTGAAGTGTGCGCGTGCATGTTTGTGAAGGCAAGGCTCGGCACGGTGTGTGTGAGCGTGTGCGTGTCGAAGGCATAAGTCACATTGGCGTAGCGGTGCTCCATACTGTTCACGGCATAGAGCACGCCACAAACCAGGAAGCTATTTCCGTAGCGACCACGCCGAAGACCTGTGCGGAAGCTCCGTATTGGCTGAAGGTCGCGGGGATGGAGTTGGGTTAGCAGGATTACTTCCTGGTGAAAGCCCTCTGTGTCCAGAGCAGGGTAGAGTAACCACAGGCCAGACTCATCCACAGCAAACTCCACCTGGAAAAAAAAGAGCCACAAGTTTAACACAAGATTTTGTACCATCCATTTACACACCTACATGTATAAACATAAGACGCAGTTTGAAAAATAAAATAATTCAGCTTTAAAACCACTAAAGTATATTAAATTTTGGGGAAATTGCTTTATACTACTTATTATTATTTCCATTTCTTATTTATAAGCCTGGAGTTGGAGCTTGAGACATGGTCTGCTAAGTTTAGTCAGGGGCAAGAATGACTCTCCAACAAAAACCCACCTTCCTCTGGGCAAAATCCATAACAATAAGTGTTTATCATAGTTACACATATCCCACCCAGATGTACTTAGCTCTCTTACCATTTTCCCCATAGACTCACTGTGTCAACACCTACAGCAAGATAATAACTAGATGCAGCAAAACGTTCTGTGATTATTTAAAGATAGAAATCTTTAGGTCAGAGCTGAACGGGGCAAAGCCATTTTTAAGCTGTGAATCTGTTTGCAGGTGAATTCAACCTCATAAGAATCAATGAGAATTAAATGAGCCTCAACATTAGACCCTTTCACACTAACTTAAAACACTAATGTTGTCCAGTGTCTTGAATTGATTGGTTTCTCTACTGCACTTCAGCTTCTGTAAAGTACTTGTTATGCCTGAAAGGCTCTATAGAAACGACACTGCCTTGCCTCTCACCACCTGAATTCTAATAAGCCTCTAAAACCATTTTCTATATTCATGATTATCATAATGGGGGGCTCCCCATGTTGCAAATATGTCACAGTGGTAACTGTCTGTTAACAGTTACTGAGTGTGTCACCCTCAAATGTTTTGAGCTTCATAGATGTTTATTACTTCTGCTGGTTTGGGATAGAGCAAGCTGTTTTCTCCTTGCTTCACGTCTTAAGGCTAAGCTAACATGAGGAACATCCTGTCTTTCTTCCCCTCCTTCCCTTACCCGGCTGAGGGCCTCCTGTGGCTCCACCCACAGACTGTATACAGGAAGCCACTTCACCTGGTTCACTCGTCCTGAACAAAGACACCTGGAAGGCCTCATATTCAAAAGTTTGGTATGTGTGAATGAAAAATGTGAGATTGCCATATTTGATGGTCCATCAGTGAACAGATCTATAGTGGGTTGATGTTTAGGTAATAGTTTTTTATATTTAATTTGTGAATTTGAAAGCATCATTGTAATTGTTTGTTAGGTCACTGCATGTAAGATGGATGCATGTTGCTAGATATTATATTGATGTTATCTTCCTTTTTTAGAAACCTTTACAAACTACTCACAATAAAAATAATGGATTTGAAACACTGAGTCAATGCTGGGCCGTTTCAGCTCACTCACCAAAAGATGATTGCTCCTGGAGCAAGAATATTAAAGGATGACAGTACTCCTCTAATAATTTGGATGAGATAACCACCTCCACCCATAGAGCTGTGTGTACTCAATGCACGATGCTGGTGTTGACCCTCCCATCTCCCTGTCAGAAACAAATCAGATAAATTCCCCAAATGCCCAAAGGTATTCCTTTTAAGATTCTTTCTCACTTTCATTGGGGTAAGGGCCTGGTATAACCTAGACATATATAAGATTGAGGCGAATTGAATTTAACACGGATCAAAACTACAAAAACACCTATTCCTCACAATCTGCCCTTTTGACCCCTACAGTGATTTGTAGTGCTTTTGTTCCCTCTCTGAACTTTTCAGGTCTGTGAAGGTGTCCTGACTGTGTATTCTTCGAGTAAATCATCATGCAGGGTCTCCTGTGGGGTGACATCACAATTACCATGTTCAACGAGTCTTACTTCAGTTTGCGTTCTGTGAGCTTGCTCCTCCAGTATCGCATCGTGCAGCGTGGTCCAGGCGGCGACATATCGGTGCCTCAGGTCGTATCTGATGACATCCCTGCTGAACGCACGGTTGTAGTAGAAAGCCCCATTAAACACGACGTGGCCCGTGCCGGTGAAACTATAGGGCAGCTTGTATGAATTACTCGCCTGACCTGAGCAGGATGAACAAGCAGAACACATACAGCCGGTCAGAATTACACGTGACAACAAACGAGTGAAACAAAGCACAACGTGGATCCAAACAGGAGCTGCTACCAACAGGAACAAAGTCAAATTTAAGACTTTTTAAGACCATAATGAAATTTAAGACCTATGTCAAGTATAATAGATATAGTGGAGGAAATAAAAGCAATATTTTGGGGAAATCGTTCAAATGGTGATACAAGCGTGAAATTTGGTACAAATCATCTTTGAAGGTCACTCTTCGATTTAGGAATCGGGGCCACTCGAAAATCAAAAATGGCCGCCATTTATTTCAAGATGGCCACCATGGTTAGACTGATTTTGCATTTCAGCATAATCTTTGCCTATACTTTGTAGATGTCAATAATATCGGACTCCCATAGTATGTTTTTGAACATTTTCAAACAGGAGTTACCAGTAATAACCATCTGAAACATTTCTAAAACATAGGCTAACTGTGTTATAGTCCAGGGGAAAACTACGTGAAGTTTAGGGTTAATTAGAGGGATAGAGATATTTGGGGGATATACAGTATAGGAGAACAGTAAAAATAGTAGCTAGATTTGGGTGATTGGCTGTCTGGTACTATATAAGGAGAAGCACTACCCTCTGTTCTCATTCCATATACAAACCAACCTTTAAGCTATGTGTAGAGGACAGTAAAAATAGTAGCTAGATTTGTCGCTATAGTTGCTTTTTTGCACTGTAGCATGTGACACTCTAGATTTGTTTGCTAGTCACTTTTTCAGACATCGAAAAAAGACTCAAATGAACGAACAATTTGATTGGCTGTCTGGTACTATATAAGGAGGAGCACTTCCCTGTGTTCTCATTCCATTTACAAACCAACCTTTAAGCTATGTGTAGATGACATAGCAATAGGTCTGGAGAAGCTGTGGATTGCTTTTGTTCAGGGAGCCCATTCACGATGGATTCCAATCCATGACATCGTTTCAACAATTGGGCCAGAAAGATCCAGTGGCCTACCATTTTTCCATGCATTTAGTGGGTGTGACGTTGTGTCTGCATTCCGTGGCAAGGCTAAGAAATCTGTTTGGCAAACATGGAATGTGTGTGATGAAGTGTCAGGGACATTTACCAAGCTCAGTCACTGGCCCACCACTGTTGATGATGATGACCTCCAAATGCTGCAGAGATTTGTGGTCATAATGTATGACCGATCAAGTGCAGCCACATCTGTGAATGATGTACGACTGCATCTGTTCGCCCGCAAGCAAAGGCCATATGATGCCATACCACCAACAAGTTCAGCCCTCAAGGAACACATTAAACGTGCAGCCTACCAAGCAGGAGCTGTCTGGGGCCAAGCAACTGTCACTCAACCAGTTTTACCAAGTCCTGCAGAATGGGGATGGAAGCTGCAAGGACAAAGGTGGTTGGTGAACTGGACAACACTTCCACCAATTGCTGCAAGTTGCCAGGAATTGGCAAAATGCTCATGCAAAAACAGATGTACTAATGGTAGGTGCAAATGTTTTCATCTGACTCTGTCTTGTACAGCCTTGTGCAGCTGTGAATGTCACTGAGAGGTTTGAGGCCCAAAGAAGTTCTTTTGACTTGACACAATTGTCGAAATATTTCCCCAAATATGCAAGAAATATAGTTAAGACTTGATGATTTGGCGGCCATCTTGAAAAATGGCCGCCATATTGGATTTTTGGATGGCCCCCATTCTAAAGTTAAAGAGATGACCCAGAAGAATGGTTATGCCAAATTTCATGCTTGTATCACAAAATGAACGATTGTTCCCCTTATTTCCTCTACTAATAATGTAGCTGAGTCCCAGAATATGAGTCCCTATCCATAGTCTTTCCCTCAGCCAGGCAGAATGTACTGTTATTAATTCTAACGAACCCACGTTAGTCTTGTTCTTGTTTTTTTCTAGTAACAGTATTGTGGACAAATAACTACAACACGGAGGCATTACAAACTAATCATAACTCGAAAACATTCAAAAAAGCTATTCTTAAGAGCAACAAAAGAGACTTTTTGAAAAGGGTTCAGATTATTATATTTAGACTTTTTAAGACCCTGTGTGTAGTAGCACTGTAAAATATGTGTCAGGACAAAAATAAGGAGATTATATAACAGTTATTTCACCTCCACATAGACACACACACACACACACACACACACACACACACACACACACACACACACACACACACAACCTGATTTGAAGGTGTCCATGTCTCTGAACTCTTGCAGGTTGTTGCCATAGAGCCCGCTGGTCAGGTAGATGACGTTGCCATGGCCGCGTGCATCTCTCATCCAGACTCCGTCACTTAGGCCGTAGGAGTTGTGCTCGACCGGATCAGAGAGGCTGGCTACTGTGTCCTTACACATCCCTGCAAGAACACATGCATGAGTCAGGAACATCACAGGATCTCAATTATAAATACATGCACTAAGTAACTGATAAACTAGTGTTCCACATGTGTCTTTACCAGGCTTCTTGGTGGTCTTCGGCTGGTCCTTAGGGCTCTCCGTCCAGCTAAGACGTCTTTTGGGCTCCTGCTCAGACCCTGCCGTGGGAGACGCATCAACAGGTGGACTTATATTAGAACTTGAAGCTGAGGTCCTGTGCTGGGTGAGAGGTGTAGCAGCCTTTGTTGTAGTTGTAGTCGTAGTTTGTTGGGAAGTTGTTGTCAGTTTGGCTGTTGTTGGGTTGGGAGCCGGGGAGGTGGTTGCTGCAGTCGTTGCTTGTATGGTGGTTGGGGCTGGTTTGGCTGTATTGGTGGTTTGTTGGGTGGTGGTGGGACGATCGGTTGACGGCTGGGTTGGTGCTTGACTGCTTACTCTCCTTGATGCCTCCTCACCATCTGGTCCTGTGCTCACAGTGGACGCAGGTACTGGATCCTGGATCGGGAAAGTTCTGTCGGGTGGGAGCTGGTCAGAAATCAGTAGGTCCCATGAAGTATGTGCAGTCAGAGTCGCTGGGAGAGGAGGAAATAAGACAGGACATTTATTTCGCTTCAGCCTCAATTCACTGTAATAGTTGTTGGGATATCAATCATTAGAGATGCACCAAACTTACTATTCTTTGCCCTCCCTCTCTCCTTCGTCTTATAGCTCTCTTCTTCTGCCTTATAGAAGGTCATGCCCTTAACGACCATGCTGTTCTTCTCTTTGACTGGCTTTTGACTTGCTGTCTTGTTGCTGGTTGGCTCTTGTTGTTCCAGAACATCTTGCTGTCGGTTATTCTTCTGCAACAGCACGAGCAACATTCAGTCCAGTTTATAAAGAATTTGGACATTTTTGCAGTTAATATCTTTTGGAATACAGATTAAAAAAATATGTATATATCTGTTCAGACACACATTTTCAAATAATGGGTATCATATCAATTCAAATCAAATTGAATTCTTACAGACCATATTCACAAGTCATAATTTGCCTAGTAGGTGGCTGTGGCTGAGGGGTAAAGCCGTCGTCCGCCAACCTGAAGGTCAGCAGTTCGATCCCCAATCTTCCCCATCTGCATGCCAAAGTGTCCTTGGGCTAGATGCTGAACCCCGAATTGCCCCTCATAGAACAACAAAGTGCTGCTAATAGATGCACTGTATGAATGTGTGTGTGAATGGGTGAATGTAAAAATGTATCGTAAAGAGCTTTGTGTTGTCATCAAGACTAGAAAAGCGCTATATATACAAAACCAAATTTACCATTTAGTAGGGCTTAACAATATTTATATGGTGCAACATCCTTCGTCCTTACCCTCTGACTAGTAGGAAAAACCTTAAATCAGGGGAAAACACAGGCACCTCTGGGACAGTCAAAAGTGAAGGATCCCTCTCTGAGGTAGGACAGAGGGGCAATAGATCAGGATAATGAATACCTGTTTGCAAGGGGAGGCAGGGGCTCGATTCTTCTGTCCTGCATGATCAGTCACTTTCTTTTTCTTCTGCTGGGCCTTCTTCTCCTTCTCCTTCTCTTTTGCTCTGTCCATTGCACGCTCTTTCTCTCTTGCTCTCTCTGTAAAGTTACGTGCAAAGGCCTGGAGAGCAAACACAGGATGACATTAAGGGCAAAAATGTAACTAACAGTTACCTTTAAAAGCACAATTTGCATTAAACTGTCTGCAAGCAAATCTACATACAAGTAAACAAGTGAATGGGCACAGATCCAATCAATTAGAATACAAACAGGTTATATTAGGCTGAAACTATGTCTCTCACAGCCTGGTCACACATGCGTGGATTGATGTAAAGTAACAGGAAGAGAACACTGTTCTTCATTAACAAACCAACCAAGTAACAGTATCCTCTATCAGTCATCGAGGTTAATAGAAAATATGGTCTTAATGGAACACGATCTTAACGGTCACATTAATGGTGACAGATCTCCTGCTCTCCGTAAAATTTCCCCACAGTCTAGAGTCTAGAGTTACAGGAACTCCAGTAAAATAAAGGGAGAGAGAGAGATGTCAGATGAAAAGAGGTTTCCAGTCACACATTGATTGAACGTTGCACTTTATGGTCACAGCCTTAAACTCTAAGGACTGAAATTCCCTTTGTGTGCAAGGCAATCATCTTTAAATGAATCATACTTGAATCTTACCACAATGCAAAAAGACAAACATTGGGATTTTATGGCATCTAGGGATCTTCAACCAAAAAAGATACATATATATGTTACTAATTAGATGACATATATTTAAAATTGCAGTTAGTAATGAACATGTAGGGAACATAGATTAATCCATCAATTTTTTTTTATAGTCAGAGCTGCTATCTAGCTCCTATTTCCACAAATATCTGTCTGTCTGAGGAACACATATCTTGTGAGATATGTGGGCTGTGGCCAATAATATCTGGCCCGTCTGCTCATTATGAGGATTTAATCTGTTTTCCTTCACCATATTGGGCTGACACAGAAATTCACGGGTGATCTCAGGCCAGCAACATTCATATAATCATGCCCTCTTTGACAAGCTGTCTTCAAAGTATAAGCACAACTGCTCCATATTGATCTGAGTTAGAGAGCTTTTATTTCGAAAAGTTGCAAACTTGGATCTGAAGATTGTGAAAATTCATACATACAAATTATGAAAAATAACACCAGTTCAGTTAATCATTCAATCTTATCTATAAACCAAATACTTGAAGTACAGCAAATCTAGTTTTCTTTCATGAAACACATTGAACATAAAATCTTAATTGCAGATAAACAAGGTGGGTTTATCACAAAAATGTCTCTTCACCAACTGCGTTTTTTATAAACCGACTGTTTATAAAAAAGCTCTGCACACAACGTCCTGCACATAAGCAGTGAAAAGTGACATGTATATTGTAGAACTGTTTGATGAGGACTCACTAATGATAAGTAATAATTATGATGTGTTAATAGAGCATTAACACAGGACAAGCAAACAGACCATTCCAATCAGAAAGGTTTAGAACAGGCACTGCACTGGCAGTAGTTTCACATTTTAGACAGATTTTAGTGAGAAAATCCAACTGAATGTTTGCACAATTAGGTGGATAAGTCACACACACACCCAGTGGAAATTACAGATTTCATAGATTGGTGCATTGTGCATGTGCATGTGTGTGTGTGTGTGTGTGTGTGTGTGTGTGTGTGTGTGTGTGTGTGTGTGTGTGTGTGTGTGTGTGTGTGTCTGTGTGTGTGTGTGTGTGTGTGTGTGTGTGTGTGTGTGTGTGTGTGTGTGTGTCCTCACTTTTTCCATGTTGTCCATCTTGGTCAGCAGTTTGGTGGTGACAGAGTGGAGCTTTAACAAGTCCATTCCATACAGAGAGCCCTCCAACAAGTCCATAATAGTTGCCAGCTTACCAGACAGAAAATGAGCGACACAGAAAAAAGCAGAGAGAAAGAATACGCTTTGATTGTGATTGTAAACAACATCTTCAAATAATGTTCAAACTCCGAACTATTTCAGAAGATGTTTGACCTTTGTAGCCAATAGATATAGAATAACTTTCCATTTCACAAATCTTTCTACCTTTATGTCATCCTTGCTGGCCTCCTGCAGTTTTTTAAACCTGTAGTCTCCCTCACACGGGTTGACAGCTGAAGGCGGCACCATGCACACACACTTCTTGCAGTCTGTTCCCTTGGTAACCGTCTCCACAGTGTAAAAATCCTGGGACAGCGATGCTGGGCCACTGTCAGGGATACGGCTGCAGTCAGAGCGCTTGATTGGTCGAACAATGCAGCGGCAGACACAATCGGAGCCTGATGACACAGTCTTTACTTTGTCGTAATCACCCAGCAGCTGAAAGAAAGAGGGACAGAGTTTGTGATTCTTGCTCTGTAAGAACTTTTCAACTCACTCCGATGGGAGTAACTTTGAAAAAATAATAAATATGAATGTGGACTCAATGCTATGTATTATTATATGCTGTGTTTTAGCTATAAGGACATGAATGAGAGCTAAAAGGAAGGAGGGTATAGCAGCATGAGTGATGTTGTGCAGCTGCAGCGGTGGTGAGCTGCCTGGGAAGAAGTAAGACACATGCGTTTACAAACAGGGCCTTTTTGGTGTGGAGCTCTTACAGTTTGAAGGATGTTATATAACCAACCGCCAGAGGGATGCAAACTGTTACCATGGTACACACACGCAGACACAGACACACACACACAAACACACACACACACACACACACACACACACACAGACACACACACACACACACACACACACACACACACACACACACACACAAACACACACACAAGCTCTGGGCCTGATTTACCACGTCATTTAAGCTGAACTGACAAACTGTGGGATTTTGGGCTGTGTTTAAATGGCAGAGTAAAAAGTGCTGTGTCTACATAGCAAAATCACTTTTCATACAGGAAGTGAGAGATTGGAGATTTGCAACCCCAAAAAATAAGAAATGCTTTGATTCCACATGAATCGTGCTAAATGAAGTGAATGGAACTATTTCTTTGCTCCAAATGGGTTCACCACTGAGGAGTGACCTGACACACAAGACTTGAGATCAAGTGAGGTGTTATAAGAGAGTGGGAATTGAAATCTGATCTTTCTAATCATTCTCAGTAAAACACAGTTTTATCTGGGTCATGCATCCATCTCCTCCAGGTACAACTACTGTAACAGGCCTGCAGGCACCAGATGTTGGGGTATGTGTCGTGCAGATTATTCAGTTCATATGTGCTGTATGTTATAAAACATTGAAAATATTCAATACAATAATAGATTAATTACGTATCTATACATTTTTACAACCGATGAACACATCTAATGAACTAGGATGATCATGGCAATAAAACAGGAGGAAGAAATGTTAATTTGGACACATTGGATTGGTCTGCTCAAATTAGTGTCTCTCTACCAGTTTGAAGTGGATCAGTTGAATACAGTTTGAGTTTTCTGAATGACGTTTGGCGACAGATGAGATGTTTCCATGTCACTGACCTGGCTGATGATGTTCTCCTGGTTGTCCAGCTCATCCTCCAGAGGCTCGGCGGTGGGCCGCTCCACTCTCCCCTCTGCACCCGCAGCAGGAGCGTCTCTCCCCGCGGGCCGCTGCTGTTCCTCTCGGGGACCCGGCTCTGCGCTGGCCGCCGCGGAGGGAGTAGCGTCCTGCTCCGCTTTTTGACCCGCCACCGGATCGTCGGTCGGCGGCATCTTGTCAATCCTGTCCGCATCCAGAGCATCGAGTCCGGTCAGAGCACAGCACAGGAGCAGCAAAGACAGACGGTGCCACATGTCTCCTGCAGCAGACTCAGAACAGCACTGCGAGAGGAAAGAAGTCTCAGGTAACGATCAGGCAGATCCGCAGGACCAGGCAGCAGCGACACGAGACTTCCCCCAAAACAAAGCTGAAAAACTTCAGTACACTGGTTGTGGACCAGCGTGTTACAGAATTAAGGGATACAAAAAGCAACGGACAATGGAGCAGACCCGCCTCCAAACCACCGGTAAATACAGTGTGAGCTGCACTGAGCTGAGGAGAGGGAGGAGAGGGTCAGAGACTGGGATCAGAAACTGTACTGGAGTCTGCATGTGGGCCTGGGAAAATAATCCATGTGGCCATTAAAGTAGGATTTACAGATGTGGTTGAAAAAAAGAGAGGGGGGCTGTAGTCTGAAGTCTACATCTCAGCTCAGTTAATCAGTAGGATAATATAACACAACATTAGATAAGATAAAATAAGATTAGATAATCCTTTATTAGTCCTACAACAGGGTCATTTGCAATGTTACAGCAGCAAGGGCAGTCAAACATTGACATCCAGTGATGCCGTTAAGATTCAATGCAGAAGTACATATAAATTTAATTTATGAGGCTTGATATGTTGATGCTATCTACAGTAAAAAAGTCTGATTCAACCTCTGGACTAAATTCACGCTGACATTAATGTAGCTACTGATCCAACTCAATGTTTTACCAGAGTCAGAAGATGACGACTGTGGTGAGCTAGATAACCAATGATGGGAGACACTTCATCATCCATCCATTTTCTAAACCACTGATGCTTTGAGGGGGATGGAGTCTCTGGTTCTTGTATGATAAACACCTGCGGGGAATTTCATTCTTCTAACCTTAACCCCTCATAAAATTTGATACAAATATTAATTTGTCCTCAAATAAAACTTAAAGAAATGTATGTAAACTGATACTGCAAGGCAATAATTCAGGTTTTGTCATGTCTATGGAAATATTGGTACCGAAGATACTGTTGTGATGTAAAATTCTAGATCCTCTATACTCTTCATAGGTTTCCTTCTATTGTCCTCATAGCTGGATTAATGATGTGACCAAGCAGAGAAGGGATCAGGAATGTTAAAATTTTATTTCTAGAATGTTTTTTACAAGATACTTGAATAAGCTGATCAACGGAGACGCCTCCAAAGGCAGAGGGCGGATCACCTAAGAGGTACAGCCAGATGTTGGGCACCTCTTCATCAATGTCAGCAGCTGATCTATGACGTCTCCCGGCACTTGAACTACCTGCTCTGCTGTTCAACATTTCACGCAGCAACAGAGCCTTCCTCCTCCAGCTCCGTGTCAGGACCATCTTTAAATTGACAAAAACCTGATGCAAAGTCTGCCACATTGCTCCTGGTGTCCTCCAAGCTGCCATGGTTGAGAAAAATGTCAAAAATGTCTTAGAACTTTTCACATTATTTACTACTTGTTTGCATTTCACTGTGTGAATCAAAGATGACAGATTTTACCGTGGGTAAAAGGGCTTTTTTAAAATTAGTTAACTGAACATGATGGCAGATGTTCGATGAAGCACAATGACAGCTGTGAATAAAAGAGTACATAAATACCTTCTGTTCATTTTTTTTTCTTTTTTTCTGTTTGTCAGTATAGCCATAAATCAATGATGTGATTAGTCTGACTTTGGCAACATGACAGCTTGGAGTATCAAAGTGCCAACAAAAAAACATTTGGGCATCGGTGATAACTTTGGGGTCATTATAATAACATTGTTATGTTGGATTGAGGGGCCTTCAGACATTTGTCCTCACCGAGTTTGGATTATTAATTTTATGGAACACTTTTTGCAGAAGTCCTTCGGTTGGGGAATTAACTAGTACAGTAGCAACATTTTAACAGTGAAATGCACACTTGGTAAAGGTAATGTGTAAAAACGAGGTTTAACCATATCAAAAATAGAAATATACAAAATAATGACATTTCAATTTTAGCTGACAACGTTGAACATGCCTTAAAAGTAGACCTTGTCCAAGGGTGATGCACATTATATTCTACTATTCCACGATATTTGAAAGTGCAGGATGCCGAAAAACAACATTTTAGTTTATTTAGTCTAAACATTTTATTAAATACAGTGATTGGTGTTTTGAGCCTATTTGTTTCACAGGTATGGGGCAAGAGCCAGAGGCCCTTAATCTCAATCTCAGAATCCTCAAGTTTTTAAGGGGCATTTTTATTCAACTGCAGATGGCTCATAATTACCTATGCTGTATAGAATACAGTCATTTTTCATTCAAAGGATTTCCCCTTGATTTTGAACCCAAAGGTTTATCCTATGATTTTGAACCCAAAGGATTTTCCTTAGATTTTGAACCCAAAGGATTTTCCTTTGAATGAAGCAGCTGTTGGCGATGTGTACACCAGAGGGAGTCAGAGGTACAGGGCAGAGGAGCAGCACAGAGGGACCATCACGGAGGCAGCAGTTCTAGAACAAGCCAGCCAGTGATGAGAGACAAATGTTCTAGCTTCACAAGTTAAAGCAAGGCGGTGGTTCGTATAACGGGTAGAGGTATCTCTGTATCACTCTCAGTCATTTAGCTTTTCAATTACTTTTAGAGAAGTTTCAGCATTGGAGTGAGAGTTGATGCGTGTATACCACAACCCTTCAGTGCTTCAGCAAAAGCCCCTCATTGGTACATCAGCTACCTCTACCTCTTAACCCAGCAGGGCATTAATGCATGAAATGCACATGTGGGTGTAACTATCTTGTACATACCTCATAATTATCCATTACACTATGGCCTGATATTGGGCCATAGGAATAGGATAGGAATAGGAAACTTCCAGGTGCACCAATAAGATGGACACTATCGCAGGATAGCAGCTTCAGAACTAGTCTCCAGATGTAGCAAGATGTTCTGTTTTCCCAGGGAGTGCGGTAACAGTCTCTTTAATAGAAGCCATTGTAATTCTGTACAGGCTTAAAGCGGCTATGTTGGGTTGGGAGGGGAACTGTTGTAATTTGGATTACTGTAATTCCAGTGATTGTCTTGTAGTGCTGTACTGCTTGTATTTGGGGAAGGGTATTGTGGGGAGAAGCTTTTTCCTTTGCATTTTTCAGTGTGCTGTGTCCTGTGCGCTTTCCAATACCCAAGATCACCAGGAACTCCTAACTCATTGTTTGTACAAGTTCCCTTGCGCATCAAGCATCACGTAAGGTCACTAAATGAAGCTTATGGGCAAGGATATCAATGGTCAGTTCTATGATTACCTTGGGGGGCATAGGGGGTGTTTCTTGTCTACCTCTTGTTTGATCTTGCAGAACAGTCCGGAGGAAGAATGCGGTCTACGTGAGACAACACAGGAATTATCTCAACCAACATGCAGTTTGAACAATGGGATTCAGGTTGCTTTTTGATCAATGGATTGAAATGATTAGCCCTCAGCTGCTATTCAATTTGGTCTGAAATGCAGTGCAAATGTGCTGCAGTAGTTTATATTGCTATTGGGTTTGGTTGGGTTATCCCTGCACTTCTCTTCACAGAAATAATAGTGCGAGACTGACTCGCTTTTTTCACGTTCTTTAACATTGAGAGAATATTCCCCGGAAATACTTCATTGATCTTGATGAGTTCAGGGAACTGATATCTATGAGTGTGTGACATTTGTTGCAGTTCGATTAAATTCAAATCGATTGTCTGGCCTTTTTCTGCCATTGACAGTTGGGCCATTAGTGACTGAAAAGGTTCAGCCAGAAGAAAAAATACTTATCTAAACAGGTAAGTATTATTATTATTCAAAATGAATAAGTATGATCTGATCAAAGTTCAGAAATAAATATTATAATAATTCACCATTCTGATCTTTTCTTTCCTGAGCAGTGACTCGTTGCTCTTTCATTTTAATTCCTCAGATTAAACAAACATGTTAATCATTAATACACAGATTTTGTCGGCTTTAGACAGAGCCTCACTGTTTCCCCTGTTATTGTGTCGAGGTTTGCTAACAAAGACTCAGAAGCTAATAAAACCTATTTATTAGTTTCACTAAAAGCAATTTAATACCACATGAGATCTTGTTTACCAACCTCAAACCACACACTGTGGTCAGGGTATGTTTGTCCAGGAACAGTGAGTTCCTGATGTCCTTGTGGATTTTGTTGCATTTGAACAGAACCAGGTTCATCTTCTCATATAACTCCCAGCGAGATCACACATAAACATATTTTCATAAAACTTTGAACTATTTACAGATTAGAATTAGTAGGCACAATATTATGCAGAAACAACATAAATATTTACATTTTATGATGAAGAAAATAATAGTTGTTGTCATAGGCCTCATGTCATCTTATGGACCCATTTGTGTGAGTGTGTGTGTGTTTGTTCGTGTGCATGCATGCATTTAGTTACATTTGACCAGAAGCCCTTTAAAAGCAGCCCTGTGATGCTGCTGCTGTTTGACATAGTTAGGGAAATTCCATCTTATTACACCTTATTATCATTCTTCAATCTGTTTCTACTTAAATGAGATCCAGACCAGTGTTGCCGGTAACGCATTACTCTAATCTGACCACTTTTAACGAGTAATCTAATGCGTTACTATTTCAAAACCAGTAATCAGATTAAAGTTACTTGTCCAAGTCACTAGTGTGCCGTGAGAGATCGTAAGGTGTGCCGTTGGAAATATCTAATATCTAGTGTTACACCGATGTATCGGCCGAGCATCGGTAGCGGCTCTGCCGGAGGCTCGGTGTGCAGCCCACCTCGACATTTTTTCATCTGCACTGAGTGAAATCATCATCACCATTATTATTTTATTTATGTATTCTGGAGTATTTGGAAATGGGCGTGGCAAAATGGCTCAATAGCGCCACCTGGAACGCAGCCCCTAGGTTTCCCAACGACCAATCTTCACCAAAATCAGAACGCAGGTGTATCGTGACTATTCATACAAAAAAGCCTCAAGGAGCATTGTGAAAAACATGACTGGAAGCCCGCCATTTTGGCTATATTTCACATTTTTACTTTGACGTACTTGTCCTAGGGCTTTCATCAGATCAACTTATAATTTAGGAGAGTGTCATCACAACAAGATGGAGATCAAAACTGCCTCGAAAATCAACTTTTCGTCACACTTTGTGACCGTGGCGTGGCGTCAAAGTTTGATTACACGCCATCACAAAACAAGCTTATGTATCTTAGACATATTTGCTCCAATCATGTACAAACTAGACATATACGAAAAGAGTCGAAACCTGATGACATCTACACAGAAATCGTGACTTAAAATCACAGCGCCCCCTGGTGGAAACAAGAAATGTCTTGCTTTTGTAACATCTTACACTTGGATGTATTCCTCCTCATCCACTTTTCGCAACCATGTCAAACTGTATCAAATGGGTCTCAAGACATGATAATGTAGGTATCAGATTACTGTGACTTTTCATCAAACACCTTATTAATGGCCTGGCATCAAAGTTCATCAACTCGCCATGACACACAAAATCACCATCAAATCACGAGCTTCTGTATCTCAGACATATTTGGTCCAATCAAGTCCAAACTAGACATCACGACCACAGCGTCACCTGATGACTACAGGAAGTGAAGCGTTTACCCTGGCCGCAGAGCTCAAAACGGATGCAATGCGGAGACGTGCACTTAGTGATCGATCGCTCTCTCTTTACCGACCGCAACAGGCTTGAAATTGCCTGTGCTCTGCCCCGTTAGCTCTCTTTTGACGAGGCGGCAAAAACTGCGATAAATGGTGTTCGATGGGCCACACATTCACAGTCTGCGTTTCAATATATTTGGCCAATCAGATGAAGCCCTGCTACTCTAGCTGATACATTAAAGAAATTCATATCATTGACGGGTTTTTCTGTCAATTAATTATTGTCAAAAGATTATTTGAAAAACAGAGATATGACGGAGCCTCAAATCTTGCTCTGTCTCCTCCACTGTCGAAAATGTCAAGGGATCTCGTTTGTCCCAGGTCAGATTCATCATTCAGATAAACGTGTGCATGTCTATCTATAGTTTTGAGGCCCAATTTTGGTCCGATAGCATAATTATGAGGACATTTTGGCTGTTCCTCACAAACTCAAAGGACTCTTTGAAGGTTAAGAATTGATTTTAAGGTTAGGGTAAGATTTAGATTTAGATTAAGACCCAAACCGACTCATTTACCTGCTTTGTCCTGTCCGCAAAGACTAAAACCTGAGAGCCCGTCCTATGTGGACTTGTGGTTCAGATCCCAATGTTGACAGTGGGGAGTAAAAAAACATCCCCCAGCCACTGTGCTGACTTTACCTTCTTCACCTGCTGTGAGGACTGTCAAGGTTAATGGAGGGATTTACAATCATAAAAAATAATAATGTCCTCACAATGATAGTATTGCACCAAATAAAACGATAAACAAAACAAACAAAATGTCTTGCATATGTTGATGTATTAAAGATAAGGTAAGATAAGATGTACCTTAATTTATCCTCCATGGAGGAAATTCACAAATGACAAAGCAGCACAAGAAAGTGTCTCAGATACATTCTCCTGCAGAGCCGGAGAATGGTTCCAGATGTACAAATGCAAGAGTCATGGAACCACAATTTAGGCCTGTGCATGCACCACTAGATTGGTTCTCTTGGTTTTCCAGGTATGCATATGTCAGACTCTAAATATATCATATTGTATTCTCTTTTATAAAATGTTCGTGGATATAGATTTTTTTATCAATATAAACATTTATTAAGTTTACACAGCCATATCCCTACATGAAATACATTAATCAGCTGTATGCCTGCGCACATGCAAATACAAATATACAGACACTGATAGTTTTTTTTTATTAATACAGATTTTGTGTGTTTTTTCAAGGAAACATAAACTTGAAGAGCTTTTGTTGACCTTTGTTTAGGCACAGCCATGGAAATCTGAGTGGAGATATAGAGTGCTACTTAAAGCTGTTCACTATGCCACTAGTATATTTATTGGTCTGTGATAGAGTGCTGGAATTAATATTCTGCATTGATGATGTTAGAACGAATACTAGATGTTCAGTTTACTTCTCTTAGTGGGTTTGGAACACGTGCATGCGTAGGTCTAAAATGGTGGAGAACAGGGGCTCTCCATTTCTGCGGGTCGAGGTTTATAAATAAAGTAGCAGCTCAAGTGGAAAATATAGTAAGGCAAAAAAATATGAGTAAATATAGAAATATATACAAAAGTAGGGATAATTCTATAGATTGGGGCCTGGTGGGGGACAGACTGGGGGAGGTGACAGTAACTACGATGGCGGCTGAAAACTACAGATGTTGTTTGTCCATCTTGTTATTGAGTCATACCCCATGACGACTAAAGGGAGAAGGGACTTGTATCTCCATATTAACTCTATCCTCATATTTTGTCCCCATCATGCTGCTTGTGATCCTGCTGCCCTATTGAAATTTAAATATTTTTCCTATTATTATTATCAGCCCCTAGGTTTCCCTTTGACCGATCTTCACCAAAATTGGAGGACAGGTGTATCGCGACCAGTCATAAAAAAGAGTATCAAGGGGCATTATGAAAAACTCCACAGGAATCCGGCCATTTTTCATATAGTGGCCATTTTGACCATATTCACCATTTTTTACTTTTACATACTTGTCCCGGGGCTTTCGTCAGGTCAACTTCAAATAAAGATGAGTGTCATCACAACAAGGTGGAGATAAAAACTGATTTAAAGATCTATTTGTCGTCACACCGTGTGATAGTGGCTTCAAAGTTTGATTAAATGCATCAAAACACGAGGTTCTGTATCTCGAACATACATTGTCCAATCGAGTCCAAACTAGACATGTAAGACAAAAGTCCCAGCTTGATGACATCTTCACAGAAATTATGACTTGAAAACACAACGCCCCCTGGTGGCTACAGGAAGTGACCTGTTTTATACTTTGATGAACTGCTCCTGGCTGCTTTACAATAAACAGCTCAAAGGAGGCAAGTCATCGGATCATGGTCAGAATTGTGACATTTCCTCAAACCGTGTAAACATTGATGTGCGGCAAAGGATAGTCCTTCGCCAAAGGACACAACGTTGTCATAACTCCACTCTGCATTGTCCTAACACTACCTAACTTTTGTCTCCTCATTAGAGTCCAAGCCTGAACAGCTCTATGTGTCAATATTTTCTCAGTGTCATTGCGCCACCTACTGATTCGCCATGAAACAGCAAGTACTTTGTTAATCCACTCTGCATTATCTAACCGGCACCAAACTACTGACCTATGATCACAATCCTGATCTGAACAGCTCCATGTATTAATATTAGTTCAGGGTCATAGCGTCACCTACTGATCAGTGTGAAAATTAAGTTGTGATGACATTGTCCAATTGACACAAAATCAGAGTGCCTCCTTGAACAGAGCTATATGTCTGTGCGTAATAATAGTGATGGCCCCACCTACTGGCAACAGGAAGTAAGCTTTGTTTTACAACTATCATTCGATTTACATAAAATGTTCACAGTGGGATGTGCTATTTGATAGCGTGGACCGTAATGAGCAATTAGCAGGCAAGGATTGACGTCGCGTGACGGACGCAGGAAGTAAAGCTTTTATCCTTGCCGCATTGCACAACACGCATGCAACGCGGAGATGTGAGCTTGGTCATCGATCACTCTCTCCACCGAACCGCAACAGGCTTCAACGTGCGGGTGCTCGGGTCGAGTCAGTGCTACAATGTAGCCCTAGTTATGTGTGAATGTATTTGTAAGGGGTGTGTATTCTTTTTGGTTGATTCTTTAGGACATTTTCCAGTATAAACACTGACTTTATTAGACCTCATAGGAACCAGAGCCTGGTCCTGGTGAGGTGTTTCTAAGGTACTCTATAAGGTTAGGGGTGAGATTTGAAGTGTATGGTTATGGTTAGGGTTATAGGGATAAGGCTTTGATTAAACTGATTTGATTAAACTGTCCACAATGAGGAGAAGTCAATGCAAAGTCCTACTAAGGACAGTGGCACAAACCTGTTTGTGTGTGTGTATGTGTGTGAAGTGCGACATAAGCATGAAAAAACTAATGGGAAATAGATAATACTTAGTATGGATATATTGTGTATACTAAAGAATCACATCAGACATGCTTTTCCATCTCAGTGTCGACCAGCAGATGGCCCTAAGAGTAAGGCTGTGAGACTGTGTGTGTTTTGTGTGATGATGACAGTTGGTGAGACAACTGCTGTGACAAACTTCACCTATAGTTTCAAGTGTCCCGCCCCAGCTCGGCGCATGCTGCACAGAGGAAATGAGCTGACACATAAGAGCATCTCATCTGGTTGTCATGCATCTCATATGGTTTCCTGTGTATACACAGTCAGATACCTGAATTTATTTTCTACAGAGACATTTCACAGCAAGGGGAACGAAGGCATTATGGGCGCGTCTTCTTCTGGCTTGTTGGATGAGGCCAAAATCAGCCACATTAAAGGTAAAACTAAGAGATCAAAACTTTTTCAGAATTCTTCTGCGTAATCTACAGTTTTGCACATTTCTTGTTTAGAGCATTCAAGTTTTTTCCACAGAGAGTAATGTGAATAAATAGAGAGAAAGAAGCAGAGACATGTCATTTTAAGAGAAATAACAGAAGCTGTAGGGCTTTGGACAGGGGTGATATTAAGTGATGGTAGCAGGCAGCAGTGATACTTTTAGCTATTGAAGAAGAAACGTGGTGTAAGGATGTGGAACGGGTCAAGAAAGAACTATTTTTTTTGCTGCAGATCCGAATCAGGGGGTACATTCTGGATTTTATTTTTCACTTTTATTTTCTTTGCGTCACAGGGTGATATCAACCTTCCCCTTGATTTCTCAGATAATAATTCTTATAAAAACTAAAAACAGGCATTATACGGACCTGAGACTTATATTTATGAGTTTTTGCAATTTGGTGCAGATCCAAATAAGAATCTTAAATGTGGTTTTATAAGGCGACACGTTGGTCCTTTGTGGAGGAATGCACTCTACTGACTACCCTTCTAGTTTGAATTATTGGTAATTCAGACTGTGAATTTCTATGTATCAAAAGTAATTGTGCTAAAAGGTGGATGTCAGCGTTTTATGTTGGTTTACTCTCTACTCTGCTCTGGATCTAAGTCTCAGATTAAATAATTACACACTTCATCCAGCTCATTTATATTAGTTATATCATGTATTTTACATGTGTATATACTATACATATATATCTTAAAAACATATAGGGTGTATGATTTAAAGCAGTCCAATGCTAAAAAGTTGAAAATGTCAGAGAGGAGTGTGTTGTCATTTTGAAAACTGTGGGTAGTAGCAGTGCTGGGTTTGACTGTTCATGGGAGGACGAAGACAGGAAATAGGCAGGGGGAGGGGGCTGTGAAACAAACCAACATGGGGGCATATATTCACACTGCATGTATATAGCAGGCCACCAGCATAGCTTCTCTAAATGGGATGATACCATGAAAAAGGAACTTATAATTTACTGTGCAATACAAAATGTGTCATATCAGGGATGATAATGTAAACCTCAAATTAAATTTGACTCTAAAAACAATTATTATGCTAAGAGAGTGTCTTTGCTCATTTCCATGCGTGCATTCCTATACATGTTATCAGCACAGTTACATCCTGTCACTTATCTCTACTGCAAACTAGAAGGTAATTACAGCCATTTCCAACTATTACATTATTACGGGTTGTCTAATCTGTGTGTGTGTGTTTGTGGGTGTGTATGTGTGTTTGTGGGTGTGTATGTGTGTGTGTGTGTGTATGTGTGTGTGTGTGTGTGTGTGTGTGTGTGTGTGTGTGTGTATATATAAAGATCAAAGTGAGGCTTCAGGGTGATCCCAAGAATACATGATAATATCCATGCTCTGTAAACGATGATAAAGAACACATTATGACTGATCCACACACAGACAAATCAAGAGCCTATAATCAGGAGAGTACAGTAATCTGTCCCTTTGTCTGTACACAACTTAAATACTGTAAGCACTATCCATATGAATTTTGCAATCCCAGATAAAAAATGATCACAATGATAATTCTATATTCGAGCTTCAATAATAAAAATAATAATAAACCGTATCTATATAGCAACTTTCAAAACACTGTTACAAAGTGCATTACCAGCACTGCAAAGCTCTTTAAGTGATCCTCAAGGCTAGTTAAGTGATATATGAATACAGACCACTTACCATTTATAATATTTATCAAACGGAAAACATATTGATTCATATCTGTCCCCAGATACAAAAATATTGTTCATTTGATAATTTCAGACAACTTAAATATTACAATACCACAACACACAAACGTTGTCTGTGTAGTTGTGTAGATTCAATTGGACTTATCATGATCACAAGACTTTGCTAATTTACTGATTTCATTTTCCTCTGTGATTGGAGAGTTAATTCACACAACATGTGTGTGAGCTAATAGTTTGACTACTCGTCCCTCACCCCTATCCTGCCCATGTTAATGTGCTCAGAGCAGAGATGCAACAGTGGGACTGCCACCTGTTTTAATCTATTATATGAGAGCAACTACCATAAAAATATTTTGCCACACAGGATGGGGCCTAATACTACCTAGTGATGTATGAAAACGATTTCATGGAGTGTTTGAGCCCCACTTATTGTCTTGCAGACCATTGAAAGATGAAATGTATCTTGATAATGTAACCGAAAACCGGCATTCCTTGTTTTTTTCTCTTATTTGGTGGAAGATGAGAACAAAAAAAGTTGTATTTTAGCACAAATGTGTATTTTTTTTACATTTAGCACACAACATTATTATACGATCTAAGTTGTGTCCTTCAACACCATAAATTTAAATAAAGATGAATGACACATCTCCATTTCCTCCGATTATCCAGAAATTTAACTTAATCCTGGATATGAACATCGCAATCTTGTGCAGAGTCAGTAGCAATTAGCGGAGGGAGCTGTGGTATAGAGGTCCCATCAATACACATGTTTGACTACTCATGAGTCATTCTCAGCTGTCAATCATTCGCTATATATAGCATCAAATAACTATTTAAATCCAAACTTACTGCAGACATAAGCCCTTGGGCATACATAATTAGGCTATGATAAGAATTTTCTTAAAATAACTTAAAAAATCTTTGAGAAAATTTACATGGCATATAATTTGTTTTGGTCCATCCCTAACCATTAACATGGAGAAGGAAGAGTTTACAACCTATATTGCAGCCAGACACCTGGTGGCTATTGAGATGCTTTTGCTTCAATTTGAGGGGCAGTCATGTCATCCGTCTTTATATTTTATGTTTAACCCAAAGTATCAGGTTCAACAATGACTCTCCTTGTCGTTTTTTGGTCTCATCCACCTGTAACTCTTTAGCTGCTAAAGGTTCCACTATGTTCACTAAAAAGTTGGGTTAGGATTAGGGTTAGGGGTAGGTTTAGGGTTAGCTTGGTTGTACATTCTGGCTGGTTGATGAGAGAGGTAAGTGTGAACCAAAACTATAAGGTTATGGGCCAGAAAAACAAAACAATGAGCTAAAAGAGGCTAAATGTTCAGTGTATATGTTTACATCATACAGTTATTTAATATGTTTTTTGATGTGAAGATATTGATTTGTGGAGTTTTACTTCACATCTTGTAACTTACATCTAAATCTGTCCCCTACATTTATATTTTCTTGCAATGAATAATGTCTATGAGTTGATTACTTCAGTTCATTTTCGAATTAGAAGGAATTGTAGTCTTTAAAGGGGCCAGGCAAGTAGAGACATATATATAATGACAATTTCTTTTATGAATGTGTATGTGTTTGTGTGTATCCAGGAATTATTGACAGCACGTTCCAGGACTTCAGTGTGTTTTACCGTCAGCAGTACTCTTCTGCCTATGCTGGACACTTACACCAGGAGGTGGAGCCTAAGAAGGAGGGGAGAGGCCTGTTGCTGACTCAGAGGGTACCATCATGTTGGATGCAGCTGGAAAATCTGTGCACATTTGGTATAAGATGATAAAAATGTAATATATACGTATGTGTGTATGTTTGTGTGTGTGTGTGTGTGTGTGTGTGTGTTTGTGTGTGTGTGTGGGTTTAGCCTGAGTGTGCTCCAGAGGAGGTGCTCTACCAAGGTAATGTGAAGTTCTCCTGCTGGGATGAGCAGGGAAAGAAATTCAGAGAGAGGTACGCCGTCCTGAGGAGAGACTACAAAGTCGAGATACATGAAAACAAGGAGGTAACACATTTTTCACATAAATTACATTCAAAATATATGTCTGCTATTGTTTGACACTGGATATTGTTCAGGTTTAAAAACACCAATTCATGTGTGCCAACACGCATACAAACACATAGATTTGTGTGTAGTCACTGACATAATGTCAGAGACTACACACAAATACTGTGTATGTATTATGTATGGATACAAACCAGAAGTTGTCCAGATAACCATAGAGAGACTTGCATACAGAGTCATAGGGACATAGACACAAACTAGTTGGCAAGAAAAGAGAACATAAGACCTCTAGTTGTACCTTTTGTGGAAAACACTTATACCCATATCCCCAATCAGCTTCTGAGTTTCTGTGTAGATATCCTGCAGATGTGGCCGCAGTCCTATAATCCTGGGTGCCTGCTGAGCAGCCCTGATTATGATAACCATTGTTATGATGGAATAGTCTATAGGTTTTTAAGGCAGGTGTGATGTACCTGCAGAAAAGAAAGGGTTCATCTTAACTTCATGGTCTGGAGAGAAAACTGGAGACCCAAGTACAGAAAGGGAGACCTAAGTCCAGATTGTTTAATGTAAATATCAGTGCTGTTTGCACAACAGTAACAAAGGCAGAGCTTAAATAGATGTACAATAATATGACAAAGATGTTCCTCCCTTTCAAGTTTTTAAGGAGCAGTGTGCAGGACACAGCAGCTGCAATGTCTGTAATGTCTCAACAAACTTATATTATTACTGTTGTTAAGAGTAACAATCATTGAGATATATTAATGGGGCTTTCTTGGGTTTGAACTCCAGGAAAAATTTGTTTAAAGACGTGTGTAGCAGAGTTGACTTGAGCAGACCTTTCAGACTTGAGGTATAAATCAATCTGGATCTTCAGCCTTGTTACACTTTGACACATCTAACAGCTTTGTCCACCAACCTCTGCATCATTCGTGTTTCTCTTTTCACCTGAAGTCTTTCAATCGTGGATGTGCCGCTAAGTTGGTCCTCCAGCCAACAGGGGGCAGTGTGCTGACCTCAGAAGAGGAGTCCAGAGCTCACCTGGAGAAAATGTGTGCTGTTATACTCAACGGTAATATGAATGTATTTTTATATACCTAAAGTATTTAACAAAATTCTGTGTTGAAACCCAGCCATTTTTATCAACCTAAATGATTTGCACAGTCTGAGATTGACTCTGATCGTTGACACAAAGAGAAACACAAGCTGACTCTGCTGTATCCAGGTTGATTTGAGGTTGATTCATCATACGCCAATTAATATTTACCAAGTGTTCTCTTTTATGCTGTTGTCTGCTGGGGAAGCAACATTACAGGCGAACAGGATCAATAAGTTCAAGAAGCCATGATCAGTCACTGGCCTGACTCCAGACTCTCTGGAGATCATTACAGGGTTGAGCAGGATGAGGAAGTTCTGGAGTGTTCTGTCAAAGGACGATCAACTTTTGTACAGAACCTTTATTGAAAGGATCAGGAGCAACAGGCTGCTGTTCCCAAAATGTTCCCCCCTGAAAGGTTAAAAACTCTTTGTTGATGTAATCTTTTTCTAAGTAGTATTTCTTCACTGCATGAGACGATTACTGCGGTTGCTGCATTCTTTTTACATGGTTAGACATACATCCTATCCTATCCACAATGTATGCACTTAGTAATAATAAGAGCAAACAGCTCTTCACTTAGCACCACTTCTGCCATTTATTATGAACCTAAAATTAGCAATATTATGATTTATGACTGTGTGAGGTGACGAAAAAGATTTTATTGCTTTTAGCCACACATAGGGCCGCTCCCATCGTTAACAAAAAGGAGCTCCCTCAAAGAACTGAATCGTTCATGACCAAGACATGTCTATTTTAGGACAATGATGAAACCCAAAACTCTTGTCAGGTTCCTGTCATGCAGAATAATTCTCATGTGATTCGAGTCATGGGGGACATGTGGGTAATCTTTAAAGAGTTTAGATATTTTGTAATCTCTTTTCGTACATACTCACAAAATAATTTTGGGATTCTAGAAAAGTGGTAGACTGACACCATCATGAGGGTGTAAATCACAACATCCTATGTTTTAGGTCCCAGAGACTTACATTTTGATGCGAATAAAATGCTTCTTTTTCCGGATGGTATCTTCCCCCAACATAACCTGTGTTTGTTTATTCCTGAAAATATAAATGTTCTGTTCAACCAATGGACATGTTTTTTTGTATGATGACTCATCTGTATTTTGTCTTATAGGGCTTGTTAAGAAGATATGATTTAATTAAAAAAGTGTTGCTGTCCATGTTTAACATAAATGCTTTTATTGTTGAGCATAAACCTATGTATGGTCCGGAGAAAATAGAGTCACGCCCTCACCTGTAACACACCATTACCGTCTGTGTGTTTAGGAAAGGAGGATTCTTCTACGGTGGTGTCATCTCCAGATGTGATTGCTGTGTATCTGCACCTGCCCAACACAGGCTATGCCTGCTTCCTCTTTCAGCAGGAAGAAGAACGAGATCACTTCCTGTCTGCCCTCAAGACCTGCATTAGACACCGTAACCTTGGTAGGACATTCATACAGTTACTGTCTCTGAGGCCCAGTTTTACACCCTCTGCTGTCTCTGTGTTTGAAGTACGGAGTCCAATCAGAAAAAGAAAAATGATTAAACTAGATGAATTTAGCATGGTAACCTGGGAGAGCTGCTCAACGTGAATGCTGTGTTATTCTTGATGGTACATCCCACTCCAAGTTACAGCTGGAATACGATTGTTACCAATTTCATCTAACTTTTCAAAGAAGGGTAAACTTCCCCTTACATTTGACTGCATAACTATGTATTTAATTACGTGTTTAATTTTATGGTTTGATTACAAAGGTGAAACCAAGACATAAAACACGCCAGACCTAATAAGGACAGAGGTTTGTTTTCTGCTTGTGGGCTTTTGACACAGGTTCGGTTGTGTAATGGTGAAATCTTGAAAGCAGCTGACTCATATTGGAATCAGGAAATTGACAAAGGGAAATTCATTGTGCCATAACAAGAAGCAGAGAAAAACAGTTCTAGTTCAAATCTGTCCAACAATTAAATCCCTCACCAACACTCCCAAATGTATAAAGAACTAATTATGGTTTCATTGAAGCCCAAGTGCTGAAATTATTTCTTGAATGAAAAACGTATTACCTGTTGTTAATCATTAAATATAGCTATACCATTTAGAATTAGCAGAACATGTTTTTCCTGCACAGCATGTCAAAACACCTCTTGACGTTAGCTTTGTGCCAGAGATTTATACCACCTTCAATTTCATCTCACTCTTCAATTACTGATACAATATGACTGGAGTGTCAGCTTAGACATGAACTGTATTTTGCATCAGGCAGTATATAGACTGATGTATTAAAGAGTTCTTCATTCTCTTACGTTTAACCGGCAGACTTTCACCTTCCTTTTCCGTTTTTTTCAACCAGGTTACCATAAACAAAGTCTTTTTAAAAACATAATTTCCTTGGTTATTATTTATCTTTAGCCACGTACAGTTCAGTACTTGGGCAATTAATTCACAGAAATTAGTCTAGTTTAATCTAGGGAACTGAAACATTCCCCACCATTTCAATCAAATCATGCTTTAAGCTCTTCCTTACCCTCAAGGGACCATTTACCTCGTCTGACCTAATACCTTTGACATCTTTTAAGTTAAATACCCAACATTAGATCAGAGTTTGAGGCAAGATGTCTGATTGTGCATTCATAAGCCGTTTTAACATGGCAATGATCCTGGGTGTTCTGCTTCCTCGTCTTGATGTTGGGGTGCTGCTGCTCTAGTTTATACATGTTCTGCTTCCACATTCTGTTAAATAAAATCCCTCACGACAGTGGGTTTACAGATCATTCCTCTTTTCAATAAACTTGCAGCAACAGAGATTGTTTAGGTGCAGTATATGCAAATCCAACCACATTTGCATTGAATTTGGGTGGCATTTCTAACAGCACCTGAAATCCCCAGCTGTTGGTCTTGTCAAGCTGAAGCCAGCTCTCACCTCTCAGTGAAATGTTTTAAATATGCATCCCAAAATTCAAAACAGGAGCTACCTTGCTTATTGTCATATCTCATTCACCTTGTCATCCACCAGAGAACATAGTTACTCGAGGATATTATCCTCAATTATGACAGATACCTCCTCTCTCTCTTCCAGTGGCCCCCTCACCTCGTCCTTTGGGAAAAGGGATTAAGCTCTATAGAGTCTCTGTAGGAGAAAAGGTATAAAGACATATGATAACATAATCCCAAAAGTGTAGAGGTGGGAGGTAACAAGGTTAAAATCCTTTCAAAATAGGATTGTTACATTGTCTTCATGCTTTTGGGAGGAAATGTGTATTTCGTTTGTATTTTTATTTTGCAGCACCACTTTCCCAACATCAAGATAGATTTCAATGCAAATTGATGTATCAAACACGGAATTAAGAATTGTATTTAATTAAGAATACTTAATTAAATACATTGTACACATTTCATCCTCAAAAAATGTTCCTTGCTTAACACCTGTTTTTAGTATTCATTATATTTTTTATTATATTGTTTTTGAAGTAAGAGTGGTTAAGTTAAGTAGTCTTCAAACTATATTAATGAGACACAAGTTTCAGGTTTCTATAGCATGGATACAGTCAGTGTTATGCTTTTAAATATTCAAACAAGATGCATTGGGATTTCTGTAATAATGTAAAGATGACAGAGTCAAATATTGTAGCTGCTGCCCTTCATTTGAGTTTGACACTTGTGGTTTTGGTTGCCCTGGCGACAGATAAAAATATTACTGCAGATTTCCTGTGTGGTTTGCTGACATATGAGGCAACAGTCACCCTTTTACTTTATGTCTCAAGGTTGACAAAATATGGGATGTCACATCTACGCAGTCACCATAGCAACAGAAAGCAACACACAACACACAGATGGTGGAACAAAAAAGTGTTGATCTTAATAATCCTAACGTATTAATTATAATAATAAACATAATGATAATAACTTTATTCGTAGAGCACTTTTTCATACAAGTTTCAAAATACTTTACAACAAACAATCTAAAATTCACAAACAGAGTTAAAAAAAAAAGATAAAGATAATAAAAGTTATAGACAAGAAGTGAGATTAAAGAGGTAAACAATCCTACTAGTCTTATCTCTTCTGGCAGATTGTTCCAAAATGTAAAAGCCCTCACAGCAAATGCTCTATCTCCAAAGGTGTGACATCCTCTGCCCTTAACCCTCAGAAAGATTAAAAGTATTGCCAATAATGGTAATATATGTGAGAAGGCATATTGTGTATCAAGCATTCTAGAATAATCATAATCCACGATCTCGATCCACGATCCTCTAGAATCCTAACAACTCACTTCGTCACTTCCTGCAGACCCCTGGTGTAAGTCCTCCTATGAGAGCCATGCATACATGCGAGCACTCCGACTCGACCGGCAGGACAAAGGATGCTATGAATCCTGGGATATGCTGCTCGGAACAGAGGAGGAGGTCAGTGCCTGGACACGTGCACGCACACACACACAAACACAATGCTTCGTCTACTTGCTCAATCAACTGTGTTCTCGTAGGTTCTGGCCTCCCAGGTGATGGAGGAAGTGTTGCCCTGGTTGCAGAGTCAGCTTCAGTCCAAAGTGAAGGGCAAGAAGGCAGAGAGGATACGACAGTGGTTGGCTGTGAGTTAAACTGATACACTCGAGTTATTCTGAGAAACATGTAAACCTCAGCTGCAATCTTTGTGCTGAGTTTGCTTCACTGTTTTACTTAATGCAGTTTTACTCAAATATCAACTGTCTGACAGACCTTGAATGCAGCATACAGTGAACACAGGCATCATGTTATTTGTTTATTCCATTCAAAGAGACTAAAAAGAGATAATGTTGTATTTCTCAAACTATGTATCTGCTTTGAAGTATTTCAGAAGAAAACCTGTTTACAAACCGCAAGATTCCTTCATAAAACTTCAAAAGTTGTGTCCACAGCTTGATATATTGCCCCCTAGTGACCAAATCATCAGTTATTGTAGATGTAAAGAATTCAGACTTTTCTAATATTTCCTAAATAAAAAAACACTCAATGGTCGAGGCAGAAGTGAGCTGTGATTACAATCTAAAGTTTATTTAAAAAAACTTGTGACTCAGTGAGTGCAGCATATATTTTGTTGGATTCATGTGTTTAGACAGTGCACGCAACCTACACGTTGGTGCTGGAACAGCTGATATCAAGTATGGAGGTTCTGAGGGAGGAGTGTCGTCAGAACGCAACAGCCAATCAAGCGCTGATCAGATCCAACCTGGACCAGATAGTGTCTTCTCTGTCCTTCCTGGAGCAAAAAGTCAGAGGTACAGCACTATGACCTTTAACCCCTGAAGTTGAAACAAACATAGAAAATGTAATTTACTGTGTGTCTGTGTGTGTGTTCCAGTGTGTATACGTGAAGAAGCAGAGCAAGTGTACAGCGAATCTGTGGCCCCCTACATGTCCTCCATCCTTGAAGTACTTACAGAGAACATAAGTGCAGGGATTCACGGAATGCAACAGACACTGCACACACAGATGGACTCTGCCTTCACACACACAAATGGAGGAACAGAGGACACTAAGAAGGTGAGAGAAGACTTTGTGTCTTTAAGTTTTCTGAGTCTGTGATTCTGTTTTCCAGGTGATTTTATCTGTGTTGACTTAAATCACTCTAAGTCTGAGTTATTAGCTCTTGGTTTTAGATTAATTTGTGTGTGTGTGTGTGTGTGTCCAGGCCTTGCTCTCTCTGCGCTCCATCAGTCTGGATCAGTGCTACAGGCAGGCGAAGAACCTCACACAGACGCTTGCTGACTTAAAACTGCGGTTTGGATTGATCAGCTCAGAGAGGCTGGTTCACTCGGCACATTTGGAAATGGAGCAGGTATGAACGGCTGCACGTCCATCAGCACTTTACGATATTCATGGGCTCCATCAAACCGCTCCATTCAATAAGGCGATGGCCTTTGAAGAACACTGGACAGTGAAAGGCAAAAGCATTGGGTTTGTGTTACACAGAGATATATAGAGTTTATTGTGTGTTTGTTCCAGCTGCTGGACAGTGCTGTGTACACCTTAGAGCTGTTCCTCCAATCCTCGGCCAGACTGCAGCCTTCGGAAATTCCTGTCAAGATGGAGAGAGCTAAAGAAAGAGTGCTGAAGGTAAAGGGTCACATCATGGAATATTTAATGTTGTCCTATGAAATGTGCTGGAAATGACTTTTGGATATGAAATGCAATAGAAGAAATGTTTTTAAAATTGAATTTAAAAATACAATCACTAAATAGCGATAATGGTTTTCAACAAAAATATGTGGGTTTCAGAGGTTTAAATTAATGGAATATATGACATTCAAATAAAATAAAATGCTTAGATGGATGTGAATATATCAGCCCTTTAACATAACCTAAACAGCCCTTTGCAGTAATGTGAGCTGTACAAAATGACTTCTCATCTACAAGCCCTCACACACGCTGCACCTGTATAGATTGTGATTGTACGTAATATAACATTTTTGTATGTTAGACATTAAATGATTTTAGGTTTCCAAAATACATTTTCAAATGGTGCTAGATCACAAATCAAGCTTGTCACAACAAGCTGTGAATAATACGCTAGCCTTTTGTCCCATACTATTGGTTGAAAATAATTTGAGTGAGTTATTGAACAAATAAGTTTCAGTCAGGACTAACTATGATTTATTGGTTGGACAAACATTTATTGCCATGCACAACAGAGAAAGTGATGGTGAATATTATAAGTCTTTAGACCCCGATGTGATGTCATCGGAATGAGAAAGGGTGAGAGGTGCTATGACTGAGACTGGAGGAGATTGGAGTTGAGGCAGGTTAGAGCGGATCACGGAATGACAGCTAACTCTGGAAGAGAGGAGAAGGGATATAAGGTTTGACAGCAACCGCATGATTGGCTGGAAGAGACTGTGGCAGAATCTGATTGGCCATTTAAAAAACCTCCACAATCAGCATTTTAATAATCAGAGAGAGGGTGTGAAAATTGCATGTGTGTGTGTGTTTGAGCAGCAGCTGGACTACGACAGCAGAGTTGTCCAGAGGAGGCTCTATCAGGAAGCTCTGTTGGAGATCACTCTACCTGCTCTCACCAGGAGGATGGACATCAAGTGGAAAACTGTAGGTGGAATACACAGCTGCAGTATGTCTGACTGTGTCTTTTCAGCACTTTGATCACACAGAGTATTGAGATGTGTTTTATGTGCAGGAGCTGCAGCAGTTTGAGCAGTACATCTTCTCTGACTACAGCAGCTTCATCCTGATCCATAATGTCCACGAGGATGTTCTGAGAAACATCCTCAGCACGGAGATAGAAAAAGGTAAAAACACACTCAAAAGCATGCATGCACATAATACAACTTTGAAATAATTTAAAAAAAACTCCAGTCAATCTGATCTGCAGTGAAACCTTTATAATGCATGATGAAAGTCACTGCACCATAAACATGCCGGTAGTCTTTACATTGTGTCGGTGTGTTGCTGTCGACTCAACAAGGCCACAGTAATCTAATTACTTCAGTTGTGTTTGTTGAATGTAGTGCGTATGGCATGCTCATCTTTTGTGTGTCAGTAAGTAAACACACAAACACACAGCCAGTGTAAGTGATTTATTGGTGGGATGATATTATATCAGTAAACCTTGTTTATTCATGTAAAACACTGACTTTGTTTTGAAAAGTCCTTGATAAATGAATTATATTATTATGAATATTATTATTAAATAGACACAGGTATTTAGCTATTGTTGAGGACAACAACAAAAAAACAAATTTTTTAATAGTACAAAAATATTGAACTTACAGTTGTGGATGCTCTGGACAGTACTGTACAATAGTTCATGCAAAGAAAGTAGGATATTGAAAACACTAATGATCGACACCATTAAAGTATTCGTCATTAGTGTATGCGATTGAGTCAACTGGTTCTTTATGTTGTGCAAGGAAATAAATAATGAATAGTGTATACAAATACAGTAAATAAATAGATATATGCTGTATACAGACAGAAAAGCACAGAGGCTGCCATCTATGGCGCAATCTTAGATGGATTATATCAAATTTATAACAGTGGTGTTGCATTGAGGTAGAACAATACAACTTAACCAATTTTATATTTGATAGGAATAAAAGATATATAAAAATGCTTAAGGCATGAACAAAACTACCTGTATAACTTCTCTGGTTCAGTTTATAAGAAGACTGCAGCAGATGTGTTCCTCCTGTAGAAATTATGCTGCCAGAATCTCCCCTACCCACCAAGTTTGCACACATTTTCTATTTTCATTTAATATGCTATAATATATAATTAATATAGGTTTTTAAATCCTGTCTCCTTATAAACCATTTCAAAAGTCTCCCCACCTTGCCAATAATATACTGTAATGCCATTCAAATCTATGATATTGGCCTCAAACAATCATATGTAAGAAAACACAACAAGACTGTATTTCTTTAAAAACTTTTGAATTACCTGAAACAGCAATGGGTACATGACTTTGGTTGACCTCAACATTAGCTGTCAATTTACTCTAAGTCCCTCTGAACAGGACCATGTTCATTATAATTGTAAACTTGACATTTGTATCTGTCTTATCCTCAGTGGTGCAGGATGCTGCCAGTAAGAACAGCAACAATGTGTTACTGGACATGTCGGACCTGGCCATCAGTCAGTACAGTCTGTTGGGACAGACGCCTGCTTGCTCCGCCCTACACAGCCCAGCCAAAAACAACTCTCCAGATGTTTCTTCACGTGGGCCCAGTGGAGATACAGAGTCTGCTTCTGTGGTGGAGGAGGAGGCTCAGACGACAGCTTACCCTCAGACTGACCCAGAACTTAATGCTGCAGCTGAATCTGATCCCAGCTCCACTCGAGGTTCTGACCAGAGATCGTTGCCTCTATCTCCAGTGATTGTTGTGAAACAACAGTTTAATGAATCTTCAACTGAGGAGGTTTCTCGCTCAGAGGAAATCCATCAAGATCCTCAACCTGGAACTGACACACAATCGATGCCGGATTCGACCACAGCTGATACTGGAACACCTGACCACTCTATTGTCCCAGAAACCACTAATCCCACCCCAGTCTCTCCTGAGTCCTCAGTGTCCTCGCTGCAGTCCACAGATGTCCTAGCTGAATGTGCTCAAAGCGATCAATCTGCAATACTTAACAGTTCTGCTTCCTCAGACCAAATACCAGAGGATGCTTCTGTCATCCAGCCCTGCTGCCCTTCACCATCGAAACGATTTTCCACAGACAGCCCGACAATTATCAGCCTGGAGTCACTAAACGAGGCCATCAGTTGCAACGCCAATGAACCTTCTGTTACAATGGAACTGCAGACTACTGACAGAGCAGTTTACCTGACAGGAGTCATCAAGGACAGCTGGGAGGCGGAGAGGGTAAAAGAGGAGAAACAACACGAGGCAGACGAAGAAGAGAAGACTGAAGGTGATGAAGACAAAGGCAGCGAGCTTGAGAAAATTGATGAGGGGGAAGCAGATGAGAGAGAAGAACACACAGGAAAAACGGTGCAGGTAGAGGAAGTGGAAGAGGAGCAGCTCCAAAACCTTCAGCCAATGGAAATGCAGCCAGAGAGTTCTGCCGAACCGCCATTGGACAGTGTGTCTATTATCAGAGAGCTTGTGACAGAGATCACTGAAGTGGAGATGGTCGTCAGCCCCTGTCCCAACAACAACGCACCCTGACAGTCACCTGACCTGGACAAGTGTGGACCCTGACCGATGGGACCACAGTTGATAAAGATGGACGTGTCTCCACTTCCAACTACTTTACAAATATGAAGCCAAATTATCCTGAAATTCTGAGTCTTACGGTGGTGGGAAGCCAGCCCTCCTTAGCTCGACCAATCACGAGTCAGTCTCACCTGTCAATCACCTGTCCCACTCCATTATTGTGGCATGAAATTATGTAGAAAAAAACCGACATAATGATAAGGACCGAAACTGACAAAAGTTAAACCCATTCCATTAATAGTTTTTCACTTTGTTAACATGAAATTAAAAAATGTGTATTTGTTTCTTTTCGGCTAACACTCAAATGGATAAAACTAATAAAGATGCTGTCAGCATCATGTTCTTGAAGATACTTTCTTTCATTGTTTGGCCACACTGATGTACGATCACCGTCATCGGAGTCTTATTTGATGAATTTCAATCAATATACAATCTAATTTCAGCTATGTTTTCATGAGTGCCACCAACTCTGATGAAAAATATCTGGCTCTGTAGCAGCTAAATGTTCCACTGTGCTGTTCCCTGATTGTCTGGTCAGGTCCAGTTCTCTGGGTTTATCAGAGCTGAAACTGAACCGAACAATGTACTATATACAATACTATACTTAAAGCCATGAAACCAAAACAGTTAAGTGAAAGCTGCTACAAAGCTCCATAGAGATGAGCAGAAGAACGGAGTCAATGATAATTAGCAGCAGGCTCATCACGGGTGGTGAATTTTGGTTACAAAAGTATTATTTGACATGATATTCTGACTTCACAGTGATGACACCACGACATCATTCCATCTTATGATCAAATCACATTTTATCTATCCATATTTGTGTGCATAGTCCTCCATGATGCAGAGATACCTGGAAAATGTGACTTTTGAACTTTGCATGAAGTGATTTCCTGACCTATATCAGCACTAGGGTTGCAAAGGGGCGGAAACTTTCCGGAAACTTTCCATGGGAATATTCAGCTCGGGAATTTTGGGAATTTTGAAAAAAAAAAAATATACGCAAATTAAACGCTGAGCAAAAAAAACATAATTCAAAACTCTATATTAAAGATGTATGGAATGCAGCACATGCTGCTCGGTGAATTTCAACCCTGCACTGTGCATTTCTCCATCACATGCACAGATAATACCAGCATCCTTCACACTACACCAGGGCTATTGAGGCCTGCTGTAGTGTGCAGGACTAGTCGGGTAAGTTTCGATGATATTACTGGGAAAATATATTAACATGCTGATTGAGGATTGTTCATCTGTCCATCTATCCTCTTTCTATTCATTTATCCATCAATTGTAAAATATTTTTAAAGACGATTCCAATTGTTTGGCTAACTATTTATATCTCTAGCATTGCATTAGTGTTTTTTTACAAGCTTTTTTCTCATCTTATTCTACAGAACAATTCCACGTGCACTATCTCATGTGTGGAGACATTTCTCCCCAGCCAATGCAGAAGGAAAGGCTGTGTACATTTGCAAATACGATGCAAGACCTATGTTGAGAATGACACAGATCCAGAAGCAAATAGTCAAGTGCCTAAAGTTTCCTCAGGGCTCAAATCAGCCTATGACAAAACAAATGCTTATATTTATGTCTGTATAAGACAAGGTAAATACAGTTAGTATAAATTACCCACACAATTTCCTGTTAATTCCCGTTAATTCCCTTATATTCCCGTTAATTCCCATGGCAAGTTTCCAACTTGAATATTCCCGGAATTTTGCAACCCTAATCAGCACTGAAAGTTAATCAGGAGAAACCCTTCCAAGTCATATTTTCAGACACACCTGCTATGCAGCTATGATTTCACACATTGTTATACATCCATGACTTTCCAGGACTTAATCATTCTATCGGTGACTGAATCTGATTTGTTGTATTTCATCAAGGTATATCTAAAGTAAACCAAATCAAAATATTTGAAGTGACTGACAGGCTAAAAGGTACATACAATGCATTTGGTTCAACATGTGAGCATAAACACAAATATACTTGTTTACAAGAAAACTGAGCACGGTACCCATGATATCCCGAATATTAAAACAGTCAAATATCATATGATGTGTGTTTTTATTTTAAGAAGAAAGACAGTGATGATGAAGAATATCTATAGTCCAGCACTTACTACTTTTTACAGTTAAGTAGCAATAAAATCATAAAAACAATAATATAGTGTACATACTGTAGTTTCATAATAACTTATGATAAAAAACAACTATTACCATGCATCAAAATATAACTATATGTGCAAATATGCCTAAAAGTAATAACAGTGTGTTGCAAAACTGTCCAGCACTTAACATAATGTACAACTCTCCTCTTCATTAAGAACTATGTAGTTTAGTTCATGGACCATGTGTTTTTGGTATGACATGTGTAATTATGCTGATTCCCATCAGTATTAAAGCTCTGCGGCTCTAACAACACACAGTAAACAATGACCCTGTGAGACAGTAACTACTGCAGGACCCTGGTAAAAGTGAAAACAGCCATAAACACGCTACCAATAACACTGTCGACACAACAACATTGACTCCACATGGTCCAAAGCTGCTCTCACGGCTGTTAAAACAGGGAAATGTGTACAGTAAATACATGAAATGTCAGAATATTTAACTTAACATACTCAACACGGCACATGCTAATACAATTACTGTATTATTGAAAATTTAGGACAGTCATCAATCAGTCTGGGGCTGATATATATATATATATATATATATATTAGCCTATTGCCCTCCACTACTCAGCTGCCACTGTACCAGTGCAAAAGAGGAAAACTGTGAATTTATTAACATGTAATAGTTGGTGACAGACGGTGATGTCTGTCATAGTCAAAGAAGACTTCAGTCTCCTAATTGGTCCACAAATGCCTGATGTTTGCATCTGCCGCTTCTTGCAGGTTTTGAGCCTCTACATCATTATTCATCAACTGAAACAGTTTCCATTGCACGTAGTCACATTTACACGACTCGTAGATTTTGCAAATTTCCAGTACTTCCACAAAATGTGTGATCACACCTTCAGACCATCTCACGTAAACAGACTCTGGTACAGTGTCTTGGTTCTGCTTTCAAGTGTAAAAGCACTCCAAGAGGATTACCAGCAGCAATGGGCCCAGTTTACAGTGACATTAAAAAACACAGTTATCTACATTGTAGTGCATGTTATTAAAATGACTGTGACTAAAGAAGTTGATAGGGTTAGGGTTAGAGTCTGGTGGATCTCAAACCCTTGAACCAAGGTAAGAAAGTATCAGAGTATTTTATGTAGATTAGAGGAAGCAACAAATAATTACTATAAACAAGTGCAAAACTTTTCAACATAGATAAAAATAAAGTTTGTTAACATTCTTTGAATTGATTTCTGTTCAACAAAAAACGTATCATATGAAGACTCTGGCCAGTGAGGAAGATTTAACATTAACTTGATGTTCTTCTTTGTTGTTCTCGTTGTTCTTGTTGTTGTGGTGGTGGAATGAAGGAAATGGGTTATGACGGTGTGGAACTGCAGGTTATTAAATAACAACTTTATAATCTGCAGTGTTAGTCCCTTTCAGTGTTATATACAGGCTTCTCCACAACTACTGGAACTTCTATTATTTTTGATTACTTGAAAAAATGGGTGGAATCCGAAGGTAAACTATGCAGATGTAAGATTATTTTTTATTTAATTTAATTTAATGCTAATACTATGATTAATAATTTCATACCATAATGGGAAAGTTTGTCTATAATCACTCGGAATCAGTGAGATCATCCTCTATCTACAAGATCTCAGTGGGTATAAGTATTTGTAATATTTTATTGTCATTCTAATGATGTGGATGTGCAGATTGTGGATGGTTAACATGTCAGGATGTCCTGACGGGTTGAACAGAGCAGGCGCGTGTGTGTGTGTGTGTGTGTGTGTGTCTATGTGTACTGATAGAAGGGTTGCTCGTCAGGTCTAAAGCCGTACGCAGTGGCTGGTCGGCCAGGTGACGAGCTGGTCTGGTCGAAGATGTCTCTGTCAGCTCTGGAGAACAAAACCAGTTTAATTAACACAGACTATTAACTTCAATATGAACACCAGCTAAGACTGAAGAATAGTTTTTTTTATTCTCTAGTGAAACACATGGAGGCCTCAAGTATAAATAACAAAAACAAGTCTATGACCAACTTTCTTTAGTTTAAATAATATCTTCCTCAGGAGCCTGAGTGTGTGTGTTGTGTGTTGTGCATTGCGTGTTGTGTGGTGTGCGGTGTGTGTGTTTGCTGTAACCCAATGCTGAGGCTGCCTCCTTTGGCCTATCAACCCACATAGGAGGTGGCCTTTCTGGGTCACGTAGACCACCAAGGCCAAACAGAAATGGTCTGGTATACAGAGGATTTCCATGATTTGCATCACCAGCTTGTCCTGCTATAACTGTCGTTGCCTAGCAATAGAAATGCAGTTGGTCTCGACGAGGAAGTTTTAATGCCTCTTGGTTTTTTAATATGTATACCGTCAGCTGTTTGGATGAGTTGAACCCAGATACTGACATTTAAAAGTGTAAGCATCAGACATTTTGGTATTGCCGCCATTATCACTTTGAAAAACAGTTTCGAAGTGCAATGAATCCTGGGATAGTTTGGTCCTGAGAAGGAGCCAGCCCTTGGAGCCTTCATTGTTCCGGGATATGGGATGCATTTGCTTGCCACATATGAAGGAAGAAGCCTTCAAAATGGGACAATCTAGATGCAAAGAGTCTTCAAATGCCTCCTTCAAAGGAGGAGGGCCCTAAACTGGGATACAGCTTGTGTGCGAGTGTGTGTTGTTTTAAAATTCTAATATTATCAGATTATTGATGTGTAGTAATTTGCTCCTTAGAACTAAAGAGTAAAAATATTTTCCTATTGAATTGTTTGCCACATTCTCCTCTGATTGATTGGTGTTTCGGGGGAGGAGGGGGGCTGTTAAAGCACCTTGGACTATTGTTTTCATTACAGTTCATGTTTCTCTAGCACAGTAACAGTAACTCACTCTGTGAGGCGCGAGTCTCCGTTCTGAGCTTGCAGGTCATTGAAGAAATCAGGGCTGACGCAGCCGTCTGCTGGAGTTATTCCATCTTGAGACAAACACATGAAGATAAAATGCACATAAGCTCTCTGGTGACACATTGTGATTGCACTTCATAGTAGGCCAAATTGTTTTCATAGGATACATTTTTTCTGAACGTTGCAACAGCCAAAGCTTTATGTAATATAATAGTTACCATTATCACGCAATAAGTAATCGCAGTACACTTCATCAACTCAATGTGGCAGATTTGATTCAGTGGCAACCTAGAAAAAGTCAGTTCTCATTGGAACCTTAAGATTCAGTGTTGGTGAATAAATGAATCAAAAGAAATACAGTATTTCCCTGATCTTATTTGGTGATTGTGAAACTATCATGGTTGAATAAAAGCATAGTGGTTGTTGTGCCCCTGGACATTTTTGTCTGGGCATTAAAATGCGTCATCAATGTGACAATAATTGATTTATATGCAAAAAAAACTCTCTATATGCAAATTAGCAAGTTCATAATTTCTGCTCACATCGACCACATGATGTTTATAAGCAGTCTGACTGTACAGATAGGTCCGGTGTATGTGGACGTCATCTGAGTAGGTTGTATATTTGTTGCCCAGGACATATTCACGTTCACACTGCTAAAAGAATGTGGTTGCATGTGTCCCAAATCCCCTCCAGTTGTGTCTGAGTAATCAAATCTTGAATGTGTCCTCACTGTGTCTTAATACCAGGTCTGAACAGGGCCTTTGAAAGCAGCTATACAGTAAAGAGTAAAGAGGAGGGAGACAGATACTCTTATGGCCTGAGATATGCTTTAAATATATGCTAAAAAACGAATGTATTGAAAGCAGCACAATGATTTGTAGGTACTCGGACAAAACCTTGAAAATACATTTCTGCAGTTAACCCAATACTTATAAAAAATAAATATATTCCAGTGTTATGCATAGTCCTGAGTTCAATGTACCTGCACTATAGAAGAGATCGGCCCTGTCATTGTCGTTATCGTAGAGATACGTTTCTGACTCATCAGCCTGACGACTCTCGACCATCTCCAACCATTGATTGTTATGGAAACGAAACTTCTCTGATTGGATCTTCCTCCCCCACTCCTCATCGTACTCCTAGAACATGAGGGAACATGTAAATGAGAGGCAGCCTACACACACACCCAGCAATGTTTGATTCTGTATCATATTAAAGAAATGTGGTTACCAGTAACTACTACACTGCATCTGTAATGTGCTTTTTCACTTACAGCAATAATATCGAGGGTGTTGTCACACACTTTTCTAATCTCAGCGTTCTTGTCATGCATCAGGTCTATCAGGTAGGCTGGAGCCTCTAGAGCGAGGGTTAAAGAAAAACCACAGAAACCTTCTGAAGATGGCGGTGAAAGATTTTACAGTCACTCATCTTTACATGTAAATTAGAGTGCATTGTGGGAAGGATACGGGTGTCTTTGATGATGACATCTCGTGTGGCTTGGTGGAAAACCATCTGATAGAAGACGTAGACAATCTGACACACAAACTCGTCGTCCTCCTGTTGGGCTACATATAACACATGGAGAGCACATGGTTAAGGGTTATAATACTATAAATTCACCAATTAAGATATCGCTTACATTTACTCCACATAAGCAATGCTGAAACTGTATGAGATTTTGAGATTCCTTGTATTTCTAATTATTATCATTATTACTATTTATTATGATTCCTAGTTTAAAGGAGGAAGAAATCACTTAGTTACCTAAGTAAAAGTAATTATACCACACTGTTCTTTACTTACCTGAAGTGTGTTACAAACAAAAGTCCTGCATTAACCATTTTTTCTTTAAGTACTAAAGGTGAAAGAACTCAGTACTACTTTATCTATAACATATTATATGATGAGACTACTATGAAACTAATGATTATTTTCATTATGTATGAATATGCTAATGATTTGTATCCATTAATCCTCTAGATGATTGGTTTGTGCTACTATTTTATTTTTCAGGGAATGGAGATTGGTGATATACATTGTTGCCTCTCGCCTGTGTGTGTGGTCACAGTCTGATCTTCAGCAGAGGAACGAAGAAGATGCAATCACACAGGTGAGACTCTGGTTGCATTTTTTTTTAAATCACTAATTAGCAAATCTGCATATGAGAACTGTCAATCTATATATCATGGTGTACTACTTTTTTTTTTTTAAGTACTACTTCCTTTGAAGAATTTTCAGACTAAAAACCAATATATTGTAGACAACATGTCCAACTGGTTAAAAGCTTAGTCAGTAGCAATGGTTAGGATTAGGTTGAGTCACTAAGAAATGAATTAGGACTACGTTCACTTCCCAATGGAGAAACGTGTGAATTGTGTGTCTGTCTGTGTGTAAGTAACTCACCATTCAGTAGCTCGATAAGGGCAGGAATGATGCCAGATTTAGCCAACATGGCGGCACAGGCATCATCCATGGAAACCGTTCCAATCATAATCACCACCTCTAGGATGAGGTCATCCTCTGCTGAGCCTGAAACACATACACACATGACACAAGAGATAAAAGTAAGAAAATCAATTTTTACTGAATGCTGCTGGTTAAGACTGCTTCAGTAAAAAACAAGGTGACGCAAAAACAAAGAATTGAGTTGAGGCTTTTCACAACTCTGAGAAAAGACGCCTCTGGCTTATCCAAATGTGGCTTTGCATTGTTCATGCTTGCAGCACCTGTGTCAACTCAACCTTCCTGCAGCTCCCAGCAAACGTGCAGTTTTAACTGGAAGCTTTTTCGTACAGGTACCAGTTATTGCCATTTCAAGTATTTCAAGCTGAAAGGGATTTCATATAATCTATCTATTTGAAAAAGGGGTTGTATTTACTTCTTTTCACTTTCAAAAAATCTGTACAATATGTGACTTGCTCAGGGAGTGCCCATACATTTGGAACTGTATTCTCAAGGATGAGTAACTACCTGGTTTGAGTCTGTCTTTGAGGTAAGGTACCAGGTTGTACTCCTTCAGCACCAACTCCCAGTCCAGGTCAGGGATGGTGAGGTTGGCCAGTGTCCCCAGACACTCAAGAACCCACTCCTCATCTTCCTCTGCACGGATCTCTGCCGCCAGGTCACCCACATAGTCCTGAGAGGAGGAGAGGAGACAAATCCATCATGAGGAACGAAAACTTTCCGGTGAAACAATAAGTTCTACTGATAACACTACCACCACCAGAGTAACACACATGGGGATTTGTAACTAACTATGAACAGTGGTTTGGTTGGTCCATCGTGTTGGGAGATGTTTCTGATCATCTTCATCAGCAGACAGTCTTTTGTCTTAAGAGCTTTCTTCATCAGCATCTTCAGCCCATTTCCTACAGACAGAGACAAACAGAGACCATCACAATCAAGAAACACTCAAACTAAACAGGACTGTACCAAACATGACTCTCCACTTAAGCCAGAAACTGTTAAAGCTACAGCCCAGAAACTAATATTTAAGATCAGGTGGTGCAGTCTGCGAGGATTATGCAGAGGCAGTGAGTCATGTTTGTTTTCAGGGGTTTATAAAGTCTGGCAACACTGCACCTCCCTTAAGACAAAGCTTGGAAAAATTCCCCACCATGCAATAATGGTTATGTTAATGTATCCCCAGATATTCGTTCACGGGCAGAGATAGAATAACATTGCTATCTGACATAACTTCAGACACCAAATACATTAAAGTGTGCCTCTTTTACATTAAACTTTGCTAAAAGAAGAAATTTACTCCTTTGCCACTGCCAGTATAGGAGTTGTCTTTCTGTTTTTTCCCCCTGGTGTGTCCCAATCTTCATAACGAAGGCCCAGATAAATGAGGTGTTCTATCACCTTACTCTCTTGCCACATTTAGAGTGTTCTAATATAAAAAACCACTGGTCTCCTTCCTTCTTTGTACCAGCTTAGAATATCCATATAAATAAGACAATGCAGCTCATATAAATCTACCTTCACATGTAAGTTGAGCGTTCCTCTTGTTTGCCGCCAGGTTGATGCAGATGGAGATGAGCTCGGCTTCAATTTCCTCCTCACTGCACTCAAACAGCATCTGCATGAGCTACACACAGATACACAAGCAGCTCTGACTTCACACCATTCAAAGATCACGTCAATTACTGCATTTGTATTTCTTTTAGAATGATTCTCAGTGGCTGTTCTCATACCTGAGGTATACAGTCAGTGTAAACAAACATGCCCTTGAAGCGGTCATCCATGCTGATATGATACAGGATACGCATCACGACTTGACGGTTGTTCTCATCACCTGCACAAAGACAGAAATAAGATGATTTTGACAATTCCCAAATGGAGATGAAGATAATAACACTACCATCATACATTATGTAAAGAAAGGTCATTAATTATTCATTATAAAGGCATAAAGAATTAAGTTTTTCAATTGCAGTGTAATATCGACTGTTATATTAGTGCGTATATATACCCATCAAGCCAGTCAGTTTAGGTAAAAGTCCAACTTCAACCATCTTGGCTCGGAGCCCAGAGTCAAAGGAGAGGTTGAGCAGCAGGCGCAGAGTCAGGTTTAACAGATCTTCATGGTCACAGGGAACCAGACGAGCCAGTCGTTCTACAGTGTCAACCTCAGCCTGCAAGTCACACAGAAACAAATCTAACTAGAAAGCAAGCAGACCCTGACTTTTACAGTTAGTGTGGTTTAATCCATAAAGGGGACACCGGGCAAATCTTCAGGTCGGGAACTTCAAGTTAATGCTCACATCAAACATCAGTCTGGAGAAAAAAATGTGATCTCAGTGGCGTGATTGTTGTTGTCAGATGGGCTGATTTGAGTATTTCTGAAACTGCTGACCTCCACAAATAAAATGTCACTCCAGTTCAACCTTTGTGATGTAGTAGAACAGGAGATTGGCAGCATGAATGTGCAACTGACAAATCTGCATTGTGCAGTGTGATTCAGTCATGTGAACATGAAGCAGAATCTCAGAGGAAAGTTTCCAATATCTTGTGGAATGCAGTTATAAAGGGAATCAAAGAACAAGTGGATTCTGGTTTGACCCGTTGCTTGCAGGGACATATTAGGAAATTACTCAATATCCCCAGTTCTCTGTGAGACTGAATACATACAAATATATTTGAGGTTCGTCCTTTGTCCCTCCTCGCATCATGAATCTAATCTAATCTGCGTCTCACCATGTCATTTTTGTTCTCCAAAAAGATGGAAAGTTTTTTCAGGAATGAAACCACCAGGACCAGCAGTTCCTCATCATCCCGATCAAGAACTTTGACCAACAGACCAACAATGTTCTTATTCCTCATTTTCAGCTCCGTTCTCGTGTCCTCAGCGAGGTTCAACAGGAGGTAAAGAGACACTGAGTGAAAAAACATTAGAGAGAGAGAGAGAGAGAGAGAGAGAGAGAGAGAGAGAGAGAGAGAGAGAGAGAGAGAGAGAGAGAGAGAGAGAGAGAGAGAGAGAGAGAGAGAGAGAGAGAGAGAGAGAGAAATGAGGAACAGAGTGCAAGAGAAGATTAGAGATAATGTATTTATTGTAGCATAACTCAAATCATTCTTTGGTTACATTTAAAGCAATGGTAACTTTAAGGAATATTGAATTATGGTTTCAATTAAATATGCGAATTACCTTTCATGAAGCTATTCAAATAGTAATGAAATAGTATTTAGGCTTGTAAAGCATTACTATGAAGAAATATGACTCCTCTAAAAATAACATTAAAATGATTTAGCACTGAGGTGCAAATTGGAAAATGTGGGAGGAGAAGCCATGTAATAGATTGTGTATACATTGCACCCAGTGTATGTATCTCCCCTCTGATTCCTTTAATTTGGAATGAAGTGATGCATCAAATCTGAGTTCACCTCACAGAACAGGAAAACACCACCTCTGGAGAGTTGAAAGGCTTTCTTACCTCTGAGCAGCTGCTCCTGTTTAGCCCGAAGCCCTTGGTACTTCCTCAGAGCTTTTTCTTGGTCTCTTCTTAGGGAACCATTCTCTGGCGCTGACTCACGTACACAGAGTGTTAAGGAATATTGTAGACACAGACAAAAGTCACATTACTATTAGACATACACAATAACAGACAAATGAACGAGACAGGGGGGAATAAGAGCCACATTAAAGGATATAAGCCTTATTTTTCTTGCGGAGCTCCTCACACCACACGTCATGTCTCTTCAGCTCATGTTCCACCACGCTCATACACAACGCACCTACTTTATAATGACTCACCACTCCATGGAACTGGGAGAAACTGGAGAACAGTAGAGGAGAGACACAACAGTAAGAGGCTGATGCTGAAACAGCAAAACATAAGCTGGTTTCAGACATGCTGTTGTTGCTTCTGAACTGAGCAGATCTCCTGGTGAAAAAGTTGTGTCATACACGTTGAAGACAAAGTCTGCTGCACACGGCTGCTCCAGCTCTCGCCTGAATAATGCAGAGGATTTGCTGATGTTATGAGCGCATCTCTGCAGAAAACCTCCTGCTGTGTGAAAGGTAAATTGCGGGTGAAGTCCATAGCCAATTATCTGGATTTTAACCGGAGGTCATGTCTGAAAACAGCTACACTAAACAAGACAGTGGAGTGGGTGTGTGTGTTACCTAGAGAAACAGAAGAAGATGTAGATGATGATGGTGGCCAACTCCCCACTCTGTTTCCAGTCCTCCCTCAGTACTCTGGCCAGAGCTCCAAGAACTGCCTCTGCACACAAACACATGAGCAGCTTTGCACATCAAGTCACATGACTTACAGGTACAAATACAACCACCTGTGGCTCCAGCTACAGTTTGTTCAAAAACAAAACATCTTATAATGAAGCTTATTTAAATGTAGTGAATTTTATGCTGTATCCACTAGAGACTGTGACCATCACTGGCACCACTGGCAAACCTGATGTTTGCTTCACTACAAAGTTTTACATCAAGAATCTTCAGTTGATGTTTGTATAAAGTATGTACATATGTATGTGGGATATAGCCAGCTTAACCCTGGTAAAAATATAAAAATACAAAGAGATCATTAATAAGGTAACATTAACAGGAAAACATGCGTTACAATTACTGTGGATCTCTGAATTTTCATCAGTGACAATAGTGGATTTTACTCCCTGAATGCTGCACTGGATGAAGAGGTCCGACTCTGTGACAAGTTTTGATTATAAGTAACCTTGAACAAATTATTGTGCAAGTAGAGATGATGCAATTGGACAAAAATGTTACCTACAAAAACCCAAACTTAACCGACAACAAATCTAAGAAGTACACATCTTGTGATAGGTGTAGGCAGCAAATCGATGTTAACAATTAGATATAACAAGTACAGTGAAACCGCACCGTTGTGTAGCAGCTCCTCTAGGTTTTCAGGGTTGCGGGCCAGCTGCAGAATGAGAGCAGAGCCTCTGATCTTCTCTGGGACACCTTCATAGAGCAGCTCCACATACTCATCCATTTTGGTTATACTGGCTTCCTCATTTAACTGCAGAGACACACAAACACACTGTTAATGACTGAGAACCAGACATGACAACCTATTATAAGTAAACAACTAAAAAAATTAAAAACAGATTTACACTACCAGTTTTACTTTAAATTAGAATAAACAATTGTAAAATCTTTGATGCCGCTTCAAATCTAGTGTAAGCCCCAATCATACACTGCATTCAGAGATTGCCCCCTGTTGGCTTTGTCATAAACTCTTTTACGGTTTTAGATAGTTCCCATCACACTGTTGTAGGTTCAAGTGTTCAATATTATGATAAAGTTTGGTTTGATGACAGCTAAGACTGAATAGATATTAGTATATATATATCGGCAGGTATACGACGTGACCAGCACAAGATGACAGAGCCTAAAATCAGGGATATTTGGCTTAAGTTTTGTACAACAGTAGGAAGAGGACTCACAAAGTCTTAATATACAGTCCATGGCCCCAACAGACTCACAACAATGGATTTGTGCAACCTAGAGTGACGTTAATGAAGATCAGGCATGCCATCATGATTTAGATGGCTCAGGTAGAGAGCTGATGGGCGTTCAGGAAAAAATACATTGTAACATTTTGTAAATGCTCAATGAGATCTTACTGAAATAACTATGAAGGAGCAAGACAGATAAACAGTAAGTTTCAGCCATGTTACCTCCATTCCTTCAAACGGTGTCAACTCTCTGGGTTTCACACTTTTTTTTTCTTTCTTCTCCACTGCTGACGAAAAAACAAACACACCCGGCAAAGTTTTCCATTAGATATTAAACACCTAGAAGTGAAACATCTTGTGTATTAAATAATGTGCACTGAACAACAGCTTTATGGCTTAACAATTCTTTAACTCTCCAGAATTCGTTTTACAAGATGCAATGTTTTTTGTGGGTCATTACAAAAAGTTTACATCAGTTAACAATGTGTGTTGAGCCTGTCAGCAAAACTTCACTTATTCAGGGTTCCCACGCTTGCCTTGAAAAAAAATTCCATGCTACCTCCTGATTTTCCAGGTACCATATTAAGTAATGATCTATAGGCCCGTGAAGCTTTCCGCGCCCCCCTCCCCTCACAAACACAACCCCCTAGGACAGGGGTTTTCAAATTGGGTGAATGTGAGCCTCCCCTTAGAGTAGGTAAGGACAGCCGAGCCTCCCCTCAAAAAAAATGAATCCCGTCCGCCTGACCTAACCCACACACGCCTCTTCAGTAAATGCCATCTTTTGTGTGTTCCAGGCAATGATGATTTTCAATAACTAATCAAATGTAATGTTGAAGACATTTTATTTCCACAACTTTTTTAAAAGTGCATTCATAAACGATTCTTTGCAACAGCAAATCATTTCCAACTTCATGCAGGCCTAATTGAGGCTACTTTTAAAATTAGGCTTATCCACAAGTCAACAAAACATGCTTAACATGTGTAATCGGCGCCAAAGCTACAACCAACGACATCCGACGGCTGAAATCGGTGCTGTGTGACCGGGCTTTAAGCGCACATTTGAAGGAGATGCACATCGTCTCGAAAAGAATCTGCACAATGGACAACTCTCTGATCAATGAACGACAACGGCATATTATCAGATCGAACAGATTCACATATTTTCATGAAATTTGTTAACGATTTCAGCCACGTACAACCTCAAATTTAAACAACAAACAAAATGCGTCAAATTCACATCATTTGCGCTACGAGCGGCATCAACCCTATGGCCCACCCAATTCATGGGTCAAGACAACACAACATTGACTTTCAATTGAATCGTCCATATCAGTGGGAACAATGAGGCCTCGCTTTTGATGCACAGAGGTGTTCGATGCGGGGCTGCAGTGCAGAGAGAAATATACACAAGTCGTCCTCCACCTGCAGCGTTGATCTGTATTTGTTTTTAATCACGGTCAGTGTGGAAAACCCACACACACACAAGTACGTGGAGGTAAAGGGGATTAAGACTTCCATAGCCCTATTGGAGATCTGGGGGAACTCGCTCTCCACAGACAACCAGAAACGCATTCAAGATCATTTTTCCTACGTTTTTTGCTGGGTCCTGTCTCCTCCCTTAATGCTGACTCCTGTTGACTTGGGACAGGGAAACGATGCATTTGAAAACTAATACACGCACGCACAATTATCGATATCACTAGAGCTGCATACAGATGTGTATTTTGTTTTTGCGAGTGTCTCGTGTCGCGCCTCCCCTTTGGCTCTTTGGCGCCCCCCAGGGGAGGCGCGCCTCACCTATTGAAAACCACTGCCCTAGGACACCTGACTACTAACTTGATTTAAAAGATGTGCCAGTCAAGTCTACATTGTAAATGCTTAGAGATTATGTCTTATTGATATATCAATGCATGAAATAATGCAACAATCTGTAGATGAACAACAATTTATTGAACGGGAACTTTGAGACACATGAGCACTGGGATTGATATTTGTTCTCTCTTCCACTCCTCTCCTATCTTATCCTGTCCTCTTCTCTCGTATCCGCTCCTGTCTTCTCTTCCTACTCTTCTCAACTCCTCTCCACTCTTCTCCCTTTTCCTCTGTCATCCTCTACTCTTGTATCCTCCTCTTTCATCTTCTCCCCTCTTCTCTTCCTCATCCTGAATCTACAGCTTGTCATTGTCACTCACTCCTGTAATGCATCACACATTTGAGATTATGAGTCTTACGTAGAAGAGGTAATATGCCTACCCTTACTCTGTAAAAGCTTTTGTAAATCAAACTAATGAACCTAAAAGGAAAAACATAAGGCTGGTTCCCCTGTGGTTCCTCAGTACAGCAACCTCAAAAATGTCTCACCCCAAATGTTCCTTTTTAGTAGTATCATTTTTTTAAAGAAAAAACGAAAAATCACAAAATAGCTAAAAGTAGATATAAGAATGAATGTTACAAAATTGATCAAGACTAGACTGGTCATGTCAACTAGTATAGAAGTAATGTCACAGCCTAATGTGAAAATGTATTGGTAGTTAGCTAGCAACGCAAGCTAGCCAACACTAGCTAGTTAGTTAGCAAGCTGAATGTTGGCTAGCAAGATTGCACTGCATGTTCTTGCTAACCATCATTAATGAATCCAAATTCAAAACAAACTCCCCTAAATGTGGTGAATAACACGGTTTTAGGAAAAGTCAGTGAGTGAAATACATATGGGGATCGAACATAGTTCTAGTATTTTAAAAGCAAGGTAAAAATTACGTCAACAATTCTAGTGTAAGCTGAAGCTAGCAAGTTGCAGCTTGCTAGCTAGCAAGATTGCACAGGTTACTAACTAACGTTGATAAACCCAGGTTTATCACACAGTTGAAACACAGCTTCTTACATTTGAGGATAAACTTGCATAAGAAGTTTCACTGTAGATGTCAAGGCTCCCGTGTTGGCTGGGAAATGCATGTATTTGACCCTTCTATTGAGATCGCGAGTAATGTTTCTCGGTTATTATTCCCGAAGTCCACCAATCCGAAACTATACTTTTAAAGTCCATATCACCAGGTTGCCTCGTCAAATTCCAACATCCAATACACCAGATAGGATGCCAAGAGCATGTTCTACAACATGGGATCATCCATTTCTATCTACAGTAAGAGCTGTTCACATGTAAAGGGTTTTTATAAACTTATCTTAATTCTGTGCTCAATAGTTTCATTTTATTACTATTTTACACATCATCCAATACAATTTTCCAGGATAACTGTTTCAATTTCCATGTAAGTGTTCACTTTTGCTCAGTTTCCATGACTTTTCCAAACCTGGAAAATGAAAAAATAAATTCCATGTTTTCCATGGTTTCCAGGTACCGTGGGAACCCTGTTATTGCATGAAAAGGACTCCATTCTAGATGAGTGCAATAATGCCATTAAGGGTTTGATAATAATTTTGAAGAGAAAATGTGAGTTTGTGTTCTGTTTAAACTGTTGCATGTCTACTGGTGACATGACTCACCTTTTCCCTCCACCGGGGATGACTTCCTGTTCTGCAGGTAGTAGAGGAGCTGCTCCACCTGGGGCAAACGGGAGGAAGGGATGAGCTTACACTCCTCCACCACTTTCTTGGCCAAAGCTCCCACATCTGTACTGGGAGACAGACTCTTCACACGGATGCTGGAGGGAGAAAGAGCAGACAAAGAGATGAGTGACAGATGAAGGTGAAAAGGTGAGTGACTTCATCCTCTTCATTAGCTTTGAACACGTATACAGGTTTTAGCGAGTGATATTTGATATTAAGATAACTAGATAACTGCAACAGAATTTTGAAACACTTTCTGGAGCAAAAATGAAGCTGAAACAAGTCTGTGGCTGATTATACATGTTCAATTAGAGTTTGAAAATTATAAAATGGGGACAAAAACATGACAAATATGTGTGTGTTATTTAATACAAATAATCTATTACGTTTCAGTCTTTAAAACCAGCTGGAAAAAAAAATACAACTGGGAACATATTTGTGTGGTCAGGTATGACACTAATCCGCATAATGTAAAAATAATTCCAGTCACTTAAACGGATAGGATGTTTATCTACTTCTATCCGGTGTAGATAACTAGGTGTAAGATGATGGTGAACAGACTGAATAACATTAATCCAGCTCAAATGAGAATAAACTTAAAGGAAAAGAGACAAAGGACTTAAGAAACAGTAGAGCTCTGAGGTGAATGGAGAGAAAGAGGATAATACTAAAAGAAAATCCAATGTGACTGTAAATAAAAGTTAAATGACAGTTTATTCAATGAAAAAGAAAGAAGAGATAGAAAAAATAGTCCGGGACGATGTGGATTGCAGCTGTTTGCAAAAAATAACAGAACACTCACATCTTTTGTCCCTCCTTGCGTTCCGCCAGCATATGACCTCCACTCTCCCCCAGTATGGACGCCTCCACCTCATAGTGGACCACGAGGGCCTTCTCCGTGGGATGAACATCTAGACTGCCCGCAGTCACTTTGCTTTGGGTGAAAATAAACAGACAGTTTAAAAACCTTATTCTGTACCTTCGTAAGCTCATTTGTCAGTTGCATAATAATGCCATGCAAGTTCGAAATCGTTGAAGTCCTCAACTAATGAGTAGAATGAAGCAGTGGACCTCATGCAAGAACTGAGCGCTTTTAAATAGGAAATACAATAGATTTAAGAGATTTTATAACTTTGAAAAGAGAGGTTTGGTTTGACATTTTTGTTATTTTGTTTGCATATTTGGTCACAGCAGCTTCTATGGTTCATCAGTTGTTAAAAAGCTCTCAGTGTGCGAGCTGCCTCAGTTTTTGTGCAGGTCACTGTTCAGTACCATCATGTTTTACATCACCTGACCTGTAAGATCACCTAGAGTACACTGTAAACTTCTTCACTTTAATATCTCAGTGATTGTTGTTCCCCCTGACCAGCTCTCATACTAATCCTCTGTGTTTCTATACCAGTTCAGGATGCTCTAATGATGTACTTGTATTATTTTCTAATTGTTTTTTGTTTGATTTATAGATTATAGACAGCAGACTTGAAGCTCAGCAGTGTGAGCTTCTCTTCTGTGCCTTTTATGTGAATAAATGAAACATGATTTATTATATGGGATTCATCAGTCTGAGACGAGTGAATAATGAAATATGCAAGCATCAATTGGATCACTCGCACAAGTACACACACACAAACACACAGATATATATACACATCTTCACTGACTCAATAAAGAGCTTTCTCCAGATAATAGTTCATTCATATTTCATAAGTAATCATCCAACTCAATATCATCACATCATCATGCATATTTACACAATACGGGTTTCTCTTACAAAACAAAGAAAGCCCTAAGTCAACATTGTTGTTAATTGTTCTTCTTGCAAAAACAGAGGGTTTTCAAAAGCATCAGTTTCACCTGCAACAGCAGCAAACACCGCGAGACGAGAAGTCGGACGTGTTGATGACACGAGATGAAATTATACACAATATATAAACACATTTAGATATAATGACATTTAAACTGTGGTGGTCAGCTCGGATGTCGGTGACAACTTAAACATGGCATTTGTCGTTCACCTTATATCCAGGCTACAAAACAATGCACAGACAGACACGCCCAGACAGTGACGTGCATTGCCTGTACCCTGGCTGTGCTAACAGGCTAATGGGCTAACATTTGTTTTCATTGACGCTCTGACAAGTCTAAAAGCTAATTTAGCTCAATTCAAGCGTGAACAACAACAACCCAAGCTAGTTCTATACCAGCTAAGCTAATTAGCTTTTCAGTTCATCAGTCATCGTTTCCCAGTTCCTTCCTAGCTAGGTTGTCCCAGCCCCTTCCTTCAGAGAGGAAATGAAGTGCCGAACCCCCATTAACATTCTGCAGGTTTAAATGTAGTTGTGTATTCCAGTTGAAATACAGCTAGGTTGAAATGTGACAAAGATATTCCATGATTTGTTGTGGTTTTGAGGGGAAGTCGGCACAATGTGAATTTTCGCCGCGTAACTACAGGTTGACTTCTGGCAGAAATTCACAGACAGCTCTTTACTCTGCATTGGTTAGCGTTGTCTTCTACTGAGGGTCGTGGCTGACATGATCGTTGCTCTAAATTGTGATACTTTTCACCAAAATCTGTGACATTACACCATGCCGAATTGACTATTTGATGAAAGCGATTAAAACAAAATCATACAAAACAGCGTTGCTTTGAATAGTCGGTTGCTAAAGAGCACGAAACCCTTAAAATATAAAGACGTTTGACCAGGGCTTGGTGAGAGCTTATTTGATTCACTAAAAATTAAAAACCATTCTCTCCTTGCTCTCGTCCAGATGCTTCTTCTATTTATTGTTTGACCGATGGTAACATGCATTATATTAGCTAGCTAATGTCTCTTTGCCCTTAATCCATGTTGATCTAAATGAACAGTCGCGTTAGCTCTGCTGGGTCTCACCGTTTGAGGTAGCGCGCGTCATCCTGCATCTTCTTGAGCGTTTCAGATTTTAAAATAACTTCAAATCTCCCAAATCAGGACCAGATAGGATCTGGGTGTGAATCGCTGCACCACTGTTGATATCAAACCGGGCAACAAACATGGAGGAGCTGCCCCACGCCCTGCAGATTTTTCCTTCGGTGATGACTGTCAGGCACTATTTCTTCTTGTGCTGGGTTACATCTCGCATTATTTTTTTTAAGATCGGGGGTTACATTGGAATTATGATGTCAACCATGCTTCTTGGTGACACCTAAACACCTACATACAAACACTGTTTAAATGTTATAGCACTCTGAGAGGCGTTAGTTGCCTTACAGACTAAACTCAGGAATTAATAACCGGCCTGGTCAGTGCTGCTGTCCTGTTACTTTGGATGAAACTGAGTAAACATTAGATTCCAAGACTGTAGTAGTGGTCTCAGACCAATCAATCACATTTTATTTATATAGCCCATATTCCCAGTTTGTCTCATAGGATTTATAAAGTGCAACATCCTCTGCCCCCCCAACCATCAGAGATTAATGGTAAGGAAGAGGTTGAGGATACTGGAAACTTGCATTGATTTTATTATTTCCACCTTTCAACTTTTTTATTTTTTAGACGCTGTACCTTAACAAAGTGTGTAAGGCAGCCAGGGCTCTTCACAACATGACATCAAAACTAAATTTCTTGTACAATCTGAGTAATCGTTCAACTTAATTATTGTGTTTATTTTCAGCAGCAGTTGTAAAACACCATCAAAAAGAGCCTTTACAAAATGAATTAATCATAGGCTGTATTGTATGTTGCCAAATATTTGTTCAAATTTTGATTATCGACCTACCCTGGTTTGATAGCTTCTGCTTCTATTTTGTAATGAGGGCTCCTTTTAATGTGTGAAAAGAGAACAATGACAAACTGGGTTAACTCTTCCTGATGCTCCTTTTTTCACCTCTCCTCAGTCTCCTGTATCATTTGGTGTCTCATCTGTCTGTCGCACTGCTCATCTCCTCTGCTCTCTCATCTTGCTCTGTTCTCCTCTCCTCCCTCCGGTCCTGGTCATAAAACGAATCAACATACGTCAACCAACACCCCAGTGACCCAGTTGTGCACTAGTGTGCCTTGGAATCTAACTTAGTTATGATGATTTACATAGAAAAGCTAAAATCATATGTAAAGGTGCGACTTGAGATCAAAACGTTTGAGAACCACTGAACCAGAGAAGCTAAAGATCCCTCCTCTTATTCTCATGTCCTGACTCGTCTGCTGCTGCAGGAGATAACTCTTCCTCTTCCTCCTCTGGCCTCACCTGCTCTTCATTGCATTCATCTTTCCTTATCTTTTTGATGAACCTCTTTTCCAATTTTCCTTAATATTGTTTAAAAATAGCATAAAACTTTGACGTCACCATTACTAATGTTCTTCTCATCTTGTTTTCATCTTCAGCACCTCCTTTTATAGCAGCACATATCAACCTTTTGTGATGGGTCTTGTTTTATTGCATTCAATGGTCTTATTAATCATTCATCTTTGTCCTGTATTTTAATCGCCAAATAGAGGAGTTATGTTGGAAATATGAAATATTATCTTGGGTTTTCTCCTACAAACACATGATCAAGTTCTTTGTAAAATGATCATTTGATGATCCTGTTCTCTTCAATCTTACAGTTTGTTGTTTTTGGAATGGATAAAATAGTGGGCCATTCTTATTGATGTCAGTCTTACTGTGTGCCATTTTCACAATGAGAGAATCATTACCTACCTCTGTAGTATCGTATGACAGATCTGAGCTGAGGAGAATAGGTTGATATAGATGTTGTAACACACTGACAGTTTGGACGTCAGCTTATCAGAACCTCATGTAAAAATGTCCTTAAGTTTCCTCCATGATGACATAATAACCCCACAAACATTGTGTATTAGTGTGATAAATTGTAATACACAAAAAATACAGATTGAACTGTTGAATAGCTGCTGAAGAAATGTTGACTTTACTGAAATAGAAACAATATCATGATGAGAAGTGACAGTTCTGTAGTACAACCTTTAGAATGCTACACAGACAGATAGAAAGAATAGAAAGAATTTTGGACAAGTGATTTTTAATCTGAGCTGTGATATGACTGACAAGCAGTATTTCAGTACAAAACACCATTTAATTTACACCTAACTGTTTCTTGTTATAATCCACATTCTGTGTGTGCTGGTGGATGTTTACGTGTATTTGTCTGTAATGCAATATAAATGATTTCTTTACTAGTGTTTGTGTGCCACTGTCTTCCTCCACTTCTTCCCTCTTCCTGTTTCCTCTTCCTGTTTCCTCTTCCCTGTATCCCCTCGACAACAAGTCCGCCCTCTGTCTCTCTCCCCCCTTTTCTCCTCCCTCTTAATTCTTTCCCTCTCCCTCTCCCTCTACTCAACGTCCCCTCCTTCGTCCTCGTCATCAGCACATGCTGCGATGTCCTTCTCAGGTAAGAGGCCATATTGATTGAGAAACCCCTCCACGTCCGTTGCAAAGAACTCCTCGCTGAAGTGTTTGGTAACAGCCAGGAAATTACCCAGCAACTCACCTGCCTTGTACAGGAGCAGGGCAGGGAGAACCTGAAAGGATATCAACAGGAATCAGGATTTAGCCGAATGCAGGCTGACCATTTAGCAGTGACACTGATTTGAACCAATACTCAGCATCTTGGATCAATACTGTGATCCATTTTTTCCCCTTCTTTTTAAAGAATATACTCTTTCAATAATTGTGAATAGTATTTTTGCTATGACAGCCTTCAAGTTCAAGAGTCCAACTTAAAATTGAGCTGCATGTTATAGTAAAAGTACTTTCAGTTTCAACTTGGACATTCAGTTAATTTTGTTAATTGCCCTTTTTCGAAGTTTTCTTCTTCTTTCAGTATATTTTACAATTTTACAAATTGTTTCATTGTTTCAGTATCGAATATCTTAACTTTTGATTGAGTTCATGAATGCATTGATTGACAAAATGATGGAATTATTATAGCTTATCAAAGGGTTACAGGCCAGACATTGACAATACATTGATAAAGTCACTGTAAAAATAGGTTTGAAGGCCTGATGAGAGTAATATTTATTTTGTAGGCATATGTGTTGTGTAGTTATTCATATCAAGGCCTGTATGTTTTCCTACACTTGACATCTATTGCACTTCTGTCCGTCCTGGAAGAGAGATCCCTCACATGTGGCTCACTCTGAGGTTTCTACATATTTTTACCCCGTTAAAAGAGTTTTTAGTAGTTTTTCCTTACTCTTGTTGAGGGTTAAGGACAGAGGATGTCTCACCATATTAAAGCCCTATGAGAGAAATTGTGATTTGTGAATATGGGCTATATACAAATAAAATTTGATTGATTGATTGATTTTCTTATGTTGTCGTTTCTTTGAATGTGTTACATCAATTAAACATTTATAAATATTTATCAATGCAATTTGAGACTGAGTTAAAGACAATTTTATTTGTTTTGATTATTTAATGTTACCCTTTTTTACCTCACAGTTAATATCAGTAAATATCAATGTCTCCATGGGGCTTACTGTGATTCAATTTGTTATTAGTCTCAGATATAATAAATAATATAAGCTACCTTCTTCTTGTATAGGAAAATTGTCTGGCAGCAGTCATTGTCAGTTTACTATGGGGGAGAAACTCTTTGACTTGTTTGTATTTCCTTAAACCATCACAATAATCCTGAGACACAAAACTGTAAAATATGTATGTTGCCAAGTGATCTTTTCAGCGTGTAGGTTACTTGCTCTCATTTTCCATCAGTCGTTTTTGGAAACGGTACCAGACAGAAGGTGGAAAGGGAGGAGGATGCTGACTGGAATAGGCGCCTGTAATGGCAGGCTTCCATCTGCAGTCTACATCAGGAGACTCAAACTGGTAGAGTTTACTTACCTCAGAAGAGAAGCGCTCAGCAGCACCTGTGGCCACAGCATCAATACGACAGAATTTAATACTGGAGTACTCCAACGCCAGACAGTCCAGACACGAGTTCATCTGTTCACAGCCTAACAACGGAGATCATGAGCAGACAGCATTGTAGTGAACAATCTCATAATAATAATGATAATAATAATAACTTTATTTATTAAGCACTTTTCAAAATAAAGTTCAAACTGCAACACAACAGGAAAAATTCAAATTCAAATTACGAAAGAATTACGTAAAGAATCATTGTTATGATAAGGACAGATAAAAGGCCAATTATAGCCCAGCCAAGTAAATTCAGGAAAGTGTATTCCCAAAAATGAATGTTTTTAGCCGGGACTTAAAAGAAGACACTGTCTCAGTCTGAAGTATTTCCTCAGCCAATTCACTCCAGAGCCTTGGGGCCCTGACGGCATAAACACAGTTCCCGCCTGACAGCAGACCCTAACCAATAAATAAAGTCTATCCTAAAATAAAACAGGGAGCCACTGTTAAAAGTCTGTAGTTAAACATTGTAGTTGCAATAGTTAATGATATCAGATCAACACGATTAAAATAAACTAACCTTTGACACCATGCTGGTAGACATGAACTACCACCAGGGTCTGCCGATGTTCCTGCTCTATGACCTCCAGGAAGGCTTCCCCACTCTCAAGCTCGTGCACTTCTTCAAACCTCGGGCCGAAGCTCAAGCGCTCGTGCATTTCCTGCATACAATTCTTCCTGTAGCGTTTCAGGCAGCGCTCGTCCTCATCCTGGATCATCTCGTACTCCTGAACGCTCATCTACACGTGAGGAAAAATATTACTGCTTCACCTTTTTGACATTTACATAAATTATAAACAAGGTAACTTTGGCTGTGAAACAATGGTCTGTCCTGTGATTTTGATTATTTTCCTCTGAACCTTTTTGTTTTTAGAACAACTGAGCCTATTGTATCCTTGTCATGAACATTATAGATATCTATACTTAGTAACTGTGAGTCTCTGTGATTGTTTGTATCCACCTTTCTGTTGCCTCTGTCCTTGTCCTCCTCTCTAGTGCTGGACATCTGTCTCAGCAGCTCTCTCTTGTTCTGAGGCACCGTCTGATCCACACTGTCCAACTTAAACCTCCGCCAGTCATTAATTACACCTTTAGGACCTGCAAGCACACAAAGAAACAAACACAAGCACCTTAATAGACATACTTAACATATAATGTACAGTATTAAAGGTAGTAAAAACCATCAAAAGCACATTGGTTAACATCTCAATTCAACTTTTCACACAGAATTAACGTTCACTGGCTTGAGTTAAAATGGTTATCTTGTGTACTGTCTTACCCAAAAGTCAGAAACACAAGTTAGGCTGATCTTCCATTTTAGAAATTGATGTTAACCTCAACTTTCTGATAGTTTGTCTCTGACCTGTGTGATTGCCAGGCAAGTCCTCTTCTTCCAGGGTGGGGCCAGACATCCTAGCAGCCTGCAACACACAAACAAATCACTTAACCAGGCACATATTCGCAGAAGTTGAGGTGATGCGGTAGCAGAGAGCCATATTTTAGCCTAAGCTGCAGTATGCTACTCAATGCCTCGTGAACGTTTATGACCTCAGTGCTGCTTCTTTAGCAAACTGTGTCTGACAGAGTTACGTATATGCTTAATCTCGTAACTGCCCAACATGCATCTGATTTTGTACAAGCTTCAATCTCACCTGCATGATACTCTTAGTTATATTTCACTGAATGCACAGGTCCATGCAGTCGTCACAGCCACTTACTATGAGTCAAACTGAAGATGATTGATCAGATTATGCAGAGATTAGCAGGAGTCTGAGACCCACCTGGGAGATCTCAGTATATGTGCAATTGTGCGACGTGACATTCATTTGAAAGCTTTGTCTGTAATTCTGTCTATCAAGTTTGATTTATTATTGTGATCCTGGAAATTTAATAATAACCTCTGGTGACGAAGATAAAATGGGGGGAGTTTGTTTTTAATTCAACAGACTATAGTCTTGAGTGTGATTCTACTGCAACTTGTCATATTTGGGTTTATTTCCACACATTACTTAACTTTTCTGTTTGTGAGAGATACTTAAATATGGGTTGAGGACTTTGCTTTATAATGTTGAATAAACCAACAGCATTTGAGAATTACACACTTGTCACCAGGAAGCCTTTGTGCTGATGCAGCTGAGCTGCACTTATCAACACTACGTCAGAGAGCTAATTACATTGTGTACCAGCTTAGTCGAAAGCAGGGCATTGTTCTTGCAACTGTGCGTGTTTGTGTGCGTGTGTGCAAAATAATTTTGCATGTGTGTGTGTGTGTGTGAGCAAATTTATACAGTCAATGACGGACTGCCAACAACCTTGGTGGAAAAACTTGGAGGTTTCAAAATTATTACTTTAGACTGGTAATGTTCACCGCAAATAACATTAGTGTCAGTGAAGAGACATCTCAAGTTTATATTGATCGGAAAACTCTTCTCCACCATTTGATGATATATGTGTGACACAAAATGACATTATGTACAGTTCAAAAATATTTTACAAGTATATCTGCAGCCTTTAGGACTATAGAAACAAACTAAAGCTTATATAGATCGAAAAACTACGAAATGTATAATAATATTGTAGGAAAGATGTCATCACTATGAAATCAGACAATTATGTCATAAAGCTTAGATATGCATTAACTATTGCAATCTGTGAGATTAGAGACGCAATCTTCATCTTATTTTGATGAACCAATTGTTATAATATAAATGACATCATACATGTCATCGTAACAATGTCAAAGTTTGCTTTGCCTGATCTGGATAAAGAACAAGCACAATATAAACAACAGCTCTCTAATGCTTTATACTTTATCATGTAACAGGCCTTGAGATCATGTAAGTTGTGATTTGGCACCATACAAATATATTTGAATTGAATTCAGCTGGAATCATTTGTTCAAATGCAGTTTAGATTTGAACCCTACAGTTCAATGGTTTTAAATACGGTATAACGTGAATTGAAAAGTAAAAGTATAGATAAGTAAGTACATGCACCACAAAATATATGCATTTTAGCAAATTATTTGATTTAAACAACAATCATGTATGCACATCTACTGTAAATAGGAAATCACTATTGGAAAAAATAGCTATAGAAAAGAAAGACGGTAAAGTAGAACTACAACAATAATTATACACAAAAAATATTTCAATACGAATTTCTCGAGAAAAATAGATCATGAATGCTTTAATAGTCACACATAAAATAAACTCAGTCTCTTACAGAAACCATATTGCGGCTCCAGACGACACATTAGGAGATGTGCTGTACATTTATCTGCATGGCACTTACCCACGACACACAGAGGTTGTTGCCTTTGTGTCCTGATTGAGGAGTGGAGGCTTTAAACTCAGCTGATTTCTTCCTTAAGTTTTTTGTTCAAGCTTCGTCTGTTGCCTCTATTTGTTATCTGCTATCAGTGGAGACATACACTGGGTTGTGTGTCCACATATGAACTCAAGATTAGACAAGGGAGGGGAGAGAGATGAGGGGTAAGCTTTATCCTCACTGTCATCGTCGTCATCACTGATACTTAATATGATTAGTTATAATGCCAAGCTCTGTGCTATGGAATGATGACGGCAGGGTTTGAGTTACAGAACCCATTTTCAAATATACGAATATAAGTAATGGCAATGCTAAAACAAGCATTGCAGTTTAATTAAATTTCATATTAATATTTTCATTGTCAGACACAGATTGAAAAACATTTAACAATTTTTACGAAATTCATAGTTTGTCATAAGTGGTAGAATTTGTTTTATCCATGGTCTTTTCCAGCGAACATACTTTCATTACAAAATAGATCCTGGAGATGTCACTGTTTAACTGAAGGAGCCGTCCTGAACAAAGTAGTCCTTAGTTATTAAATAACCCCATGAACACAACCCTTCAATTAACACACTAACCATACTATTAATGATTCATATATTACGAATCATTAATCATAATTAATTAATATTTAAATCATATGCTTTGATAATGCTTTGTCTTCCAAATGACTCTAATTCCACATGAATATGTTGGCTAATGAATCTGTTGCTATACTGGAGGAAAATAAATGTGTTACTCTATTACATTTCTCCTCTATTGAATTTTCGATTTTCCACAATTGATCTTAGTAACTTAACTTTTTAATAAAATAATTATTAAAACATAGAATTAAAATGATATAATAATGGAAATAATAACAACATTAGAGATGACTTCCAAAAAAAGTACTTTACTTGAAGTACCAACGTCTTTATTTTAGTGTGGAGAGAAGATCAGCCAAAAAAGATGTACTAATGGATTGTGCATAGAAAAAGAATTGTCCCTCCAAATCTATTTTGATGGAAATTGCAAAATAATTGCAGAAATACAAGGTATTGCTAATAATAAGATATTTTTTCCACGATGGTCTCTACTACAAACAGTTTCCTGATTTCATGCCTTATTTGTTTACTGTGAACAATACATGCAGTGGGCGGGTCTGCGCTGACAGGATGGAGGGAGCATGAGAGGAGAGAGAGAGAGAGAGAGAGAGACGGTGGAGGAGAGGATGAGGACACACAAACCAAACAAGCCAAACTCAGGAACAGCATTTTATACCTCCGACTAAAGAAAGAGCTAATTTCAATCAGCCAATCAGATCGTGAGAAAGCTTCCAAAAAGGGTCAGAACTCGAACCTGGACCATGCCGGTAAGACGAGGCCACGTGGCTCCGCAGAACACCTTCTTGGATACCATCATCCGCAAGTTCGAGGAACAGAGTGAGTAACCTCAAGTAGTTTGACATCAAAATTACAAATGGAAAAAACAACAAACACCTGTTTGAGTAAGAAGAAAACTTTTTTTTATTTAAGTTAAGACCTACATAGCAAATAATGAAATTGATTTCATTATAGTTTGTCAGAGAATCCAGAAAGAAAAAAATTACAATAGAGCAACTTAATTTTTCAGTTATAGAAAATATATCTTGGCCGGCCACATTGAGTGTGGTTCTGCTACAGTTTTCATCCTCTTTTTTGTCTCCACAGTCAAGAATGTTGGCTTTTGTGGGAAGCATTGGGTTGTCTATTGTGTTGCATGGTCTGGACCTTATGTAAAGTGCCTTGTGGAAATTAAGTAATTTTCTGATTTGGCATCTATAAATTAAACAGAATTGACATTTAACAACTAATGAGATGAGGTAATGAAGTTATTTTCTACCAAGAAAGTAATAACTTTAACAATCATTCATAAGATGTGTCTTATAGACCTATATCTACCAAAAGTTTAATTAAATGATGACTGCAGTCTACAGGGCCTTGGACAAAAGACTTGACAGAAGAGGACTGATGATCTGCATTAAAAAGTATCTTTGAAGAGGCTTAGACTTTATAGATGTCATGATGAAGCTGGAGTTTCATTTCTGTCGACGCCATTAAGAGTTGACCATTGTGGTTCCACCCCATAGGTTGGCACAGAGTAGTCCAGGATGTCCAGGATCCAGTGATGTTGGATGTTTTTTTTTCAAGTGAATTCAAAGCCCTTAACATGTTGGGTGCCCTTTTACAGGGCTCCAAACTAGCTTTTCTCATTTGTAGCGCTGGTGCTCCTTACCAAAAATGTTAAGAGGACCAGCAATTCAACAGCCATCAAAACGGCCCCCGACATACTACCAGCCCCTCAAAAACTCCACATGTTTAATCTTCCCTGAGCAGAGTGAATGCATGCAAGGCTGCTGGTCCCACAATGCTGCACTGACATCAACCTTGCACTCATTACGTAGAAAACTTTAGATCTCATTATGGATCACCGGAGGACACCAGGTGGCAGACACATCCCAATTCACATAAATGGGACTTAGGTGAAGCATGTCTCCAGATTCAAATTCCTCTGTGCCACATCTCTGAGGATCTCTCTTGGTTCTTCAACACTTCCACAGTCACAGGAGGGCCTTTACTTTCTGAAGGAGGTAAAGGAAGCTCCTTTGGCTCCTCAGATCCTGAGAACTTGTACCGTTGCACTTTTGAAACCATCTTGACTAACTGCATCACGGTGTGGAATGGCAACTTATTTATTATGTCACACCTCAATACCTTCCTCAGGCCTCAGACCCCCTCACCTGTTTTGTACATGTTATTTACTCATTGACCCCCCTACCTGTTGTGGAAAGTCTGCTGGTCATGGTCAATGGTCAACTCATCAGTGAAGAAAGTGTTGAGGAGTCCTTTAATGTATTTTTGCTGAAATATTTATTGCAGCTTTGCCAAGGAGAAAATCTGATAGCATCAATACAACTGTGAATAATGTCCTCTTATATTCTAAAGTCTCAACTCCTGTGGTCACACTTTAAACCCCTACAGATCATTTAGTCTATTGGTCTGCTAGTTCCTAAACAAGTACATTTATTTTCTAGCTTACGCAGTCTCATATCTGTGGTGTCTATGGAGTGAAGCCTTAGACCTTGGCCATGCTCTCACACTTCCCAAAACACAACGGACAGCTGCACTACGTCTTGAGGAGAGGAGACAGTGTCTCAGAAAATTCCACAACACTACCTGCGTCAGCACATGTTATTATTTATTGTACTCTTATTCCTTATCTGCTGCCTGTGTATATACTCAAGGTTCTCATATACTCTATGCAGCATCTGTAAATAATTGACCTTGTAGTTTTATTATCTGTGTTTTGTCATGCTTATATATAATATATGACACACACTTTCACCTATAAATATTGCCTTAATCTACTATGTACTATCTGGTTAGATGTTAAACTGCATTTGGTTGTACTTGTACTATGTGCAATGACAATAAAGTTGAATCTAATATAAACTAATCCAATAAGTTTGGGAACACCACTGATATCCACATGCAAAGCAACACATTCATATTTTCTCCTTCTTAGCTGTTACCGATAAATGTTTTGGTAATGAATAGATAATTTAGTTTCATTCTAAAGGAAAAAATCACTAAGCGAAGTGCAAAATACTTCAGTTAAATAGAGCTTGTTAGTAAAATAGAAACAAAATAATACATTTGCTATATGGTCAGTTCATTAGTGTTACGACACAACTACAACAAAACAAGTTAACGAGGGGCTCCCTTTAAAACCCATCCCCCTGATAGCCACTGTGACTGCTTGGGCCTTGCTCTTTTACCCTGACTGAATCACAGCTGCACAGTGTCCTTAGTATTATAATCCATCCATTCATCCACTATCTACACTGCTTATCCTTTGAGGGTTGTATCAACTCCTCCAAGCTTTGGTCCCTCAAGACTGGTGCAGGGACCCTCAGACCCTCTGACAGCGGATTTATTCCTCCTTTTTGCTGAGAATCCTCTTTCACACACACCAGAGGACACGAGGAGGACAAGCATAATGTACCCAACATGTGGGAGGTTCATACTGGCTGGTTTGTACCTCGCTGTCTGAGAAGCTTGGCTTTTTGGTTAGCATCATCTCCCAAAAGCCCCTCCATATAATTTTCTAATGCCAGACTGGTGTCACAGTAATTTCTGGAAGGAGCAGAGGAGAAGATGACCCATTCATTAAATCTGTTTCTTGGTCTGTATTTATATAGCACTTTATTAAACTTGATGAGCACTCAATGCACTTTACTGTACAGTTTTTGCCATTCACACACACATTCATAGAGTGCATCTATGTGCAGCCCTTTCCCCATCACACATCCCCCATAGACTGTCAGCACAGCCATCAGAGGCTAGTTGGGCTTTAGTATCTTGCCTAAGGACGCATGCAGAATGGGGTAGATAGGGATCAAACTGCCAACCTTCTAGTTAGTGGACAATGCGCTATAGCCTCGTTGAATGCTGATTTAAAGAGTCAGTTACCCTGTTAACAGAACTGTTAATCACCTCAGCACCAAAGTCCATGAAGGGCTCTATCAACTCTGTCATGACTGACTGTAAACTGTAGAAAACGGTTCTTGGGTGTCATCATAGATTCCTTCATTAGAAATTGGCATACTATCTGTAATTGTCGGGCACAATTAAATGTTTGATTTCTGCCTTTGAATCCCTGCCTGTAGAGTCGTAATTCCTGTCATTGCCCAGGTTTTGCTTTATGCAGTTGTTGGTCTTTATGTCATGTTACCCGTTTAAACGTCTTAGTTTAAGTAAGTGTTTCCTGCACCTATTGGGCCACATCGAGCTGTACATTCTTAACATGACACTCCGTTCTTTACAATATCTCAGTCACATTACACATGACAGTGTTTCCTTATGGAAAGAGTTTTTGTCTTTTTCAATATAAATCCCCTGCTGAAGATTCCACATCTCAACTGTCCTCTTCTGAAGTTTTAATATAAGCAAAGGTTTGTCTGAATCCTTGTTCCTTTAGGAAAATGTATCAATGCTTAGTTGTAATTGTCACTAAAGGGCCAATCGATAGCAAGAATACTTAACACACTTTGCTCACTTCTCTTTCCTTTCCTCTTCCCCTACAGATAGGAAGTTTATCATCGCCAATGCACAGGTGGAGAACTGTGCGATTATATTCTGTAATGACGCCTTCTGTGGGATGTGTGGTTATACCCGGGCGGAGGTGATGCAGAAGTCCTGCACCTGCAGCTTCCTGTATGGACCTCACACCAGGAGACCAGCGATGGCCCAGATGGCTAAAGCTCTGCTGGGAGCAGAGGAGAGGAAGGTGGAGATTTCACTCTACACTAAAGAAGGTTTGATCTCTTCCACTCAGATATTCAAGCACTAAGTCATCATTTGTGATGAGAGCTGCAAAATTTTACTCACCACTGTATTTAAGTGGAGTAGAGCAGCCTTCCCGACAACATGAACTGTCATGACAATGGCACGACAACTGATTCTTCAGTTCTGGGTTCTGCAAACTGAGTCAAGTTTTATTGAACTTTGAACACAACAGCAATAAATCCTCCGCATTATTAAGCAGAGAGGTGGAGCAGCCGGGTGCAGCAGGCAAAGACAGGACGTGACATATTAATTCACCTGAGGAGATCACAAGATTTTCTTTACAACACACAGACTCCACTGTCGGCTCTTATCACCACAAACTCTCTTGACATCTTCATTGGTGTCCTCTATGTGTGTGTCATCGCTTTTTCACCAGGAAATATTTGTTTTCTTCTTCTTTTTTAATATTTGTGTATGTCGCGTGTTGGAGGCATCATACCCCCCCCCCCCCCCCCCCCCCCCCCCCCCCCCCACACACATACACACTCGCTCGCTCTGAATCCAGCGGGGGGGATCGTTCTTACATCAGAATCACCTGAGTTTCTACGGGCTTTATACCAGGGGGGCAGGCAGAGAAATGCTGCAGATAATCAGGGGGCTCTCACTTGGACTTTTGCATTCTCACCTGCACCTCCGCTGGATAAAATACTGCGGAGGAGCTGCGGAGTTCAGTGCATGTCTGAAAGCAGCATAACAATGATGCAGGAGGCTTTGTGACTGGGATTGTGTGTGGACATGAAAGTAGAGACTAATGACTTAGAGGAGGAAGGGATAAGAAATTAATCCTGTTCTAAGCAAATATTCAACATTAATAGCTTCTGATGATGCAAAAGGGAAAAACCCATGTACATACAGAAGTTTTCTGTGTTGTGGTGTAGTTTTCTGTGTTGTGCTGTAGTTTCTTAGTTCCCTCTGCGTATCTGCTAAAGTAGAATATTGTCTATAAATATTTAATCTGTCATTTAACCACCTCCCTTGCAAAAAAATTTCAACAATTCCTGGTCTTATTGTTTTAGCCTGAGGATGAAGAGGTCAGAGGGTAAATTTTTATAATATACTGACTCTAGGGCAGAATGATCTCGGGTTCAGGAGCGATTCAGGAAGCTGACACAGCACTTCTAACTGAAGCTGTCCACATAAACTGATCCCATACACCAGTAGAATCGTTGTATTAATTTCTGGTCAATACATGTTTCTGTGATGACCGGGTTTAGAAGCCACCACCTGACAGTTAGCTGGGGATTGTGATTAAGTGGCTCCTCATGGATGGGTAGCTCCAACTTAATTTGGCCAGTGTGTCGAACCCTGAAATATACATATATCACTGACATGTGGGCGGCTGTGTCTGAGGGGTAGAGCGGCGGTCCTCCAACCTGAAGGTCGCAGTTCGATCCCCAGTCTTCCCCATCTGCCTGCTTAAGTGTCCTTGGGCAAAATGCTGAACCCCGAATTGCCTCTCAGAGAACAACAAAGTGCTGCTAATAGATACACTGTATGAATGTGTGTTTGAATGGGTGAATGTAAAACTGTACTGTAAAGCGCTTTGAGTGGTGATCAAGACTAGAAAAGCGCTATATAAATACAAAACCAGGTTTCTTTGGTTGTGGTTTATTATCATTAGCATATAACAAACTACATCTAATTCTTTAAAGACAATCAAACATCCACACCCGGGGAAATTTAGAGTCTCTGGTCTTTGACTATGACATGCACAGAACATGCTAAATCCACACAGAAGTCCAAAGGTTCAAAGTACCAACCTTGTTGGTGTGAGGGGAAAGTTCTAACCACTGTTCTAATACCCACCCCATCTCAAGGATAATAAAGTGAGCACCATAACCCTTATTTCAACAAATATTTTAAATACATTTGTGAGTTAATAAATTAGTTTTCTTCTAGAATTTTGCATCATGGGTTAAGCATATATATTGATGTGCACAAATGGCAGTTTTAGCCATTTTAAAATATAACAAAGTGTGCTTAAACTGAAGTGGTCCTCATAAAACCAGTGAATTCTCTAATAATATGAGTAACAAAATTTGAGAGAGTCCTGAGTGCTAACCTTGGAAAAGGAAGAGAGGAGAAGGAAGAGAGGTATAATGTCAGGCATGAAGGGCGTAGAGGAGGCTGAGTGAGAACCAGAACGTGTGTGTGTTTGTGTGTGCGTATGTGCGCGCGTACGTTTGAACTGAATAATCTTTTGGCGCTTGCCATTAATCTTTAATCCGCAAGTTAATCATTTCATTTGGCTGATATGGTATTTATTCTCGAATGAAAACTATGATCCTATTTCTCTCATTGTCCCTAAAGACCAGCACTGACCTTCACTATGACCTCGACAAACACACACACACACACACACACACACACACACACACACACACACACACACACACACACACACACACACGCACACACAGATACACACACACCAATGAAACATTTCACTTGCAAAGAAATGAGATAACTCAAAGTTTTTAACTTAATTTTAAGTATCTCCAAAGATAAAGCTCTTTTTAAAGAAGAACAAGAGTCTACTCTAGTGTTTAAATTAGAAAAAAAGTTCTAACATCTTAACATTTTGAATTGTGGGGACATTGTGTCAACTAATTAATAATGGGAATTATTAAATTTGGGCAACATTTTCTACAAGTTGAATAAATTCAGTAAAGCTGTGAAACAATTTAATTTTACAGTGTATCCCGATGGTAGTATGACATGAAACCATGGAAGGAGACAACTTGTGTGTCATGCGAGCAGATTGTAAGCTTATCATAATATCCTTTTAAATAATTAAATTCTGAGTTGCTTGTTGAGGAGTTGCTGATCATCTTCACACATTACTGTATATGCCACTATATATTATGTATATTACCAATATTATCTGTACAGGAGAACAGTGCCTGTCTAATTCCACAGATTCTCCCTTATATACAGTAGTTATAGATAAAGGACCAACCAACAGGACATTGTAGTGTCTACGCTTAGGGACTTTCATATGAGCCAGACAGAGAGGTACCAACTTCAACTTTCAACAACTTCAACTCTTTTGCATATTTCACCAGTGGCAATACGTAAGTCATATGTTTAGTTATGCGTACTTTAGGTATAACTATCCAATAGGATGTGAACACCTACATGTAACATAGACAGTGACGGCAATTCTAGCAATTCATGGATGTGCTGTTAGAATGGGTGACACAAGTAGAGGAAGATATGGGGATGTTGTGGGAGACATCTTCAGACTTGGGGACGATGTTACACTGTTAGCATTTGTATATTGTTTCACCTTCTGGTCTCCTTGATGCATCAAGTCTACATTGAAACCTTCTGCATAAGACATCAGCTGCTGACTGAGTTCTCCACAACACTACTGACTTCAGACCAAGTTTTTATTTTTCATTTTAAGACATTTTATCATTAGTATTCAACAGGGTCTGTACAGCTCATGATTTAGTTTCAATATCAGGTCATAGGATTATCATGTTGGTAACATGCCTAGATATTTTGTAATTGAGTGTGTGTGTATGTTTGTGTGTGTGTGTGTGTGTGTGTGTGTGTGTGTGTGTGCTCTGCAGCAGATGGTCTGTCACTGTTATGTCAGGTAGGATATAATATTAAGGTAGCATAAGTTAGAACGCAGGCACATTAATCCATCCTAGTTGTCAACTTAGCCCCATCACCAGCCCCCTCTCCTGTCTCTGTCCTTCACACACAAATAATATTCACACACACAGTTCCCAGTTTCCATTAAATAAACTCACATACTCAAATGAATAACATAGCCAATCAAGTTAATTCCCTCAGCACAGTTCTATGATAAACAAAAGTCAATCAGTATAAAGAAATATGAGATTTAGTTTCACAAACGCTCACTGGCCTGGTATGGTCACATCAATGAATCAAAAGCTCCAGCTTCAAGTTGGAAGAATAAAGACATATTTGTTTCAATTCAATTGTATTTGTATAGTGAAGAAAACCAACATATATTATCACAAAGCACTTTACACAGTGAGGTCGAGACCTTCCGAGATCATATTCCTACCAGTTACCAATTTAAGTGGCAGTTTTCCTATCAACATTTGTGACATTAAAGTCTGAAAACATACTGGTAGAACACTGTAAAAAGACAGCTGCAGTTTGAAGAAGAAAACCTCTAATACAAAATTATGTTTGCAGAGATTTGTTCCCCCCCTGCCTATTAAACCATTATGCAAGGCCCTGTGAGAGATGTTGCTCTCTCTCACAGGGCAGTGAATTGAAACGTCTTAATATGTCTTATTTAAAACCGATTTGATTAGACTCGCTCTCCCTCTTCGCACAAATTTAGGAATGAGATTGAATGTGAATTGGTTCATTGATTTGACTTAATAACAGGCATTAGAGAGAGAAAAATTGTATGCACTGTCTGTAATTTTCACTCATGTGTCACCATCTAGTGGAAATTATCCAGAATTCATTCAATTTACTTGTAAGTTGTAACTTCTCTCGTCTCTGTGTCTCCCTCTCCCTGCAGGAGTGTGTTTAAACTGTGAAATAGATGTGGTTCCATTGAAGAATGAAGACGGACTGGTCATCATGTTCATCCTCAACTTTGAGCTTCCCACCGACCCCAGACCAGCCAACAGCTCACCGGCCAGAGAGCTCAACAGAGTGCTGCACTTCCCCTGGCTGGCTGTGGGTATGTTTCCTCCACACATTCATCAGTGAATTCATACACACTGAGGAATCAACGATGACAGACACTGATCCTAAAACACCAGCTTATCAATTACCACAGCAGAGTTTTAGGGATCTTATTGCATATGTATTTATGATCGTTGCATGACGTGTAAAGACAGCAACTACCTTCTAGGTATATGGTGTCTCAATGTTGTTTTACTCCTCCAATGAATACATATAATTATATAATTAGCAAGAGACAGCAATTATTGCTTGTTATTAGATCCTCTTCAAATATTCCCTTTAATCCATCGATTCATCTTTTCTTTTCTTTGTTGAGGAGCTCAAGGAAGGTTGGGGGCATCAGCAGTGGAGATTTAAACTCTAATTATAATCAGAATCAGAATCAGAATTCTTTTAATTGCAAAGTATATTTAAACATACAGGAAATTGCTTTGCTGTGGTTGGTGCATTGGACATAAAAACTAAAATCGGACATAAAACAACAATATATACAGTAAGAAGAATAAGTTATGGGCCCGTGCGGTGATAAGGTTCAGTTATGGTTTCGGGATAGTGCTAATAATATATAAATTATGTGCGGGGGGGGGGGGGGGGGGGAGTCAGGGGGATGCAGGGGGCTTGTTTGTGAGCCCCACTGCCATGGGGAAAAAACTGTTCAGGTGGCGCGAGGTTTTGGACTTGATGGCCCTGAACCTTTTTCCAGATGGGAGAATTACATTTTACTGCAGTAAATAACATGAATTGTTTCAGTGTGTGCATCTCCTCATGCTTTTCTAGAATCAGCTTGGGAAATCTGGTTGTGTGACATCTCCAATATGTCGTCCTTTCAGCATTTAGCCTCTAAATGATCTCCCCCTCATTGTAATAACTCAGAATTCAACAAGTCCTTCCGTTTACATCAGGTCTGTCAGTGGTCTTGTTGATATTCTCCCACTGACTCTGGCCTAAAAATGTTATAAGCAGATATCACTGCAGTCGTTTAGAATATCCTGAAGGTTTTTTCAATTGGACAAAAGACAGGACATCAATAAGTCTCAAATCGAGAGGACCTGGACATACAGTTCTTATAACAACTTTATGCAGTGCATAAATAAAATGTACATTTACAGCCACCTTGAAATGAGTTTGATTTTTCTATTGCTTTTAATACTATTCTACCAGCATTTTAGCTAACACATTAACGAGTTTTTGAAAATATATTTTAACTCCAAAAGGAGCACCACAGGGCATGGTTTTGTCTCCTTTTTTATTCCCACTTAAGACTGCTGACCATAGGCGTAGTCCGGTGTCCTGTCAAGTCCACTTCATCAAGGCAATGACCTGGCCTACAGGAGAGAGGTTGATTCTTTCGACAACTGGTGATGCAAATTGTTTTAATATTCAATGCTGGGGAGACCAAAGAATGAATAATTGATTTTCAATACACTTCTGTGTAATGTAAATCAAACTGGAAGATAAACACTGAGATTGAGTCTAAACTCAGACAAGATTATTGTTCAATAAACTTTGATACTTTGACATTAGCATGGAACTAGTCCTCCACGTCTTTTATCAGGTAACTTGGCTCTTGTTTTTTCTTGTGATGCTGCTGAATGGGCAGCATCACTGTGGATGATAGTTCAAAATCAATAAGAGAATCAGAAAAGCCAGATTACCCCTGACTCACTTGACATTACGGTGGTAAAGACATGAACTCTGCTACTGGTGTTACAGGTCTGTATTCTGTGCTGATCACCTGTCGAGGTGTTGTAGCTCATTTATAGCAACAAACTATTGTAGAATTATATTCTAAAAGTAACTGAAACATCACTTTCTTCCTGTTGGTCTTCAAAAAGATTGGCGGCAGCGTCTGCACCTTTTCCTCCGCTCCCTCACCTCCACTTCAGGTGCCCTGTCCCACGACACAGAGCTGGGTTCTCCTCATGCTGACCTCCCTCCCTTTGGTCATGAGTCTGTGGCCCTGGACAAACTGCTGGCCCTCCCTCAGAGGCAGCAGCTGGAGGAGGCTGAGCTAATGCTGAGGGATAAAGAAGACGCGGAGGATGATGAGGAGGAACAAATAGGAGGAGCAGGGAGAGGAGGAGAGAGGGATGGCGTGGAGGCACCCAGGCGGAGTAGTGAGGGAGACAGAAAGAGAAGAGAGGGAGGTGATGATGATGTTCTTCTGGTGGACACAAGAACAGGAGGAGGAGGAGGAGGAGGGAGGAGAGGGGGGGTGCTTCACACTGGTCTGCCCCCATCTCCTCTTACCTCTACTCATGCTGTGCCAAGGTAATCTTTTTCCTTTTTTAGGCCTCCATGCCGGCGAGAGCCAGTGGTTGAAAATTATGTCTCTGGAAAAGCATCAGGAATCCTCTCACATTTAGCACAAACACTCACTTTGACTCAATATTTAAATCACTTGATTTTGGTAGCCTAAGGTCACAGTAGCCTCACAAAGTATGTTTTCCTTCACGTGATATCTTAAGATCAGCTTGAGGGAGTGTCTTCCATTAACTTAGACTCTGCGATGAACTGATTACATTTTGGTGGGCAAGGGTCAGAGGGTCAAGGCCATGTGGCCTTATATAAATCTGGAAAATAAAGAAATAATTACATGGACACTGCACTGGTTGGCAGAGGAATACAGCTGCAGTAAGGTAATTTTAGGCTGTTAAGTAAGAATAATTTTACTGAGATTGTAATAACTTTAAAATCATGGGATTGGTGAACTTTTATAAACACTATATATCAATATATAATGGGGTTTATATGGCTGTGACTCAGGTGGTAGAGCGAGTTGCCCGCCAGCCAGACGCTTTGCATTCTCCCCCATTCAAGTGTCCTTTGGAAATATACTGAACCAAAATTGCTCCTGATGGCTATGCCCAGAGTTTGAGTCGTGTATGAAAGAGAAAGTGCTGCACATAGATTTATTCTATCAATGTGTGTTTAAATGGGTAAAAGGCTTCACTAGAAAGAGTGGTCATCAATACTAGAAAAGAGCCCTACAAATAGACCATTTATCATTTATAGACATGTTTATATATGTTTGACATATTGTTACAGCTTTGTTGTTCATTGCATGTTAATGCACTGACTCTACACATGAACACAGGAAGCTACAATTGTTGGCAAATATATGAAAAAACTGTTATAACTGCATACAGCTACATTATAGTGTGTTATAAACCACATTAACCATATTATATTATGTATAATGACCCACACTAACTTTATCTGGCATTTGTTCACAGTGTTTATGTAATTACTTTAAAAAAAGAAACATCTGCCTACTGCAGCTGAAATGAGGTTAATGAAAGCGCTTGGTTGAATCTAACTGATAATGTGCAGCAAAAAACAAAATGATTTTGGGGGCCGTCATGCAAAATGTATTTTTTCACATGCATTCATCGATTTCATTCAATTTCATTCATTTATTGTTTGTAGGAAAAAAAAAAATTAACAAAGAGGGGATAAGGACTATTATTTGCAACAATAGTTCCTAGTAAAATGTATTCGTTTGTGAAAAGGGACCAACAGTTAAACGGAAGCATCCTGATGTATTGAGCCATAAATGTGCCACAGAATTACAGAAAAGACTATTTCATTGGTGGGTTACAGTCAATACATTTAAAGTTAAATAGGCTGTTTTTCGTGATATTGCAGTACTACACTTTATAATAAATAATGAGCATAATCTTGTACTAATGTCAACAAAAGATAATTTGTAACTTGTGACACAATTGTGTTGATTCACCCTTCTTCCCCTCAGTTATTGTGTAGTGTATAGGTAATTTTTCTATTTTACATATAGCTGAGTATGTATCATAGTATGGATCATGGGAGGCTATAATTGAAATAAAAAGGAAAGCGGGTCTAACTGTAACAGGTCACTAACAGACACTTTAAGGTCTGACAGCCATTTTACAGTTGTACATGTCTGTCTGTAGGAAAGCGCAGAGAAGGAGAGGCCAGGGTGAAGATGGCATCCACCCTCCGTCCAGTAGCTTTGAGGGCAGCTGCGGGAATTTAAAACATTCCTCCTCAGTGGACGATATCAAGAGTGGGCAGAGTTACTGGGAGAAGAGGCTGCAGCTGAGGAACAGCTGTACAGGCGAGTATTCAACCCGGTATTTCAAATGAAGATAAATTAAGAAAGTCAAAGTAAACTAATTTAAACGTCAACAAACATACACCATAATGGGTGGAACAAAATAAGCCATTTATTTATTTTACATTTGCCCTTTTCATCAATATTACATCCTTGAAAAGGTATAATTACCATCAATGCTGTATGCAATGTTCTAAGCAAAAGAGTTTGATTTAAGAGTTAACAACTGTCTTCTAAATGTAAATGCCCTCTTTAGAAAGGGAGATGTGTACATGTCTCATGTTTACCTGCCCTCTGTAAATTAATTCAGGCAGTAGAGGACACTAGCTCAAGCATTTACAGTGATTCATGTATACAGTGGTGGTTATAAGACAGAAAAGGTAAAGAAACAACAACTGTGAATAGACCACAGACTTTCCACAAATTCGAAAATGTACAGTTTTGACTTCCAGCACTTTCTTAAAAATGTCCACACAGTTTAACATATGTTTCTGGTTGTTCTGCTCTGTTAGTACTGTCAATCTGGGATTCTCTGTTAGCCTGTAACATTACTGTGTTATCTGGATGAGAAAAGAAGTGTTAAAGCCCTTACAGATTGTTCTGGACCAGTTTAAAACCAAGACAACTGATAATTTCTCTTGGTTTTAAATGAAAACACCGACACATACAGATTAATTTTAAACCAGGTTTACAATAATTTAATTACTAATAATAATCTATATGCCATATCTGACATTTTGCAGAGGAGGAGGGTGTGATTTATTTTAATGTGGCCAAAACCACCTGAACAGTTAAATAAGGGCCAGCCCAACTGGGTGGAAACTCTGCTCTCAAAGCTGGACTCGAAAAATCATTAGTTCCCTATCTCCCCTGTAGCTCGTATGGTAACCGGCAGAAAGACCAGTGGGCCAGTTGGGACATCAGACACTGATTTGCGTTGCCGAACCAGCAGCCAGGTAGCGCACACACACACACACACACACACACACACACACACACTTCCAGTGCATATATATGTCCAAAATACAAATGTATCCCTGGAGCTTTAGAGGTTCTAGCTTATTAAACATTCCTGTAAAGAAGAAAACATTTTGCTGAACATATGATGCAGCAAGCTAAATATATGAATAAATCTTACATTTTCTACCAAAACCTAACCATTACACAGATTACATATGTGTTTGGCATTTTTAAATTGTAGGTAACTTGTTGTTGTGAGGTATCCTCTCTTCATTATTACTTATTGCATTCATACATTTATCTGAATTGAAACTTTACCCAAATACCTGTGTCAAAAATCTGATTAAAAAAGAATACATGTTTTTGTTGTATCTCTCTGTGTGTGTGTGTGTGTGTGTGTGTGTGTGTGTGTGTGTGTGTGTGTGTGTGTGTGTGTGTGTGTGTGTGTGTGTGTGTGTGCAGCAGATGACCCAAAGCCCTCTGGCCCACTTACCTCCTGGTGAAATCAGACCTCCTTGCAAACTGATCGACAGAACGCACCATGTCACTGAGAAGGTCACTCAGGTTAGTAGGTGACTCAGTTACTCAAGCTTTGTGTGCACCTGCTGAAGGTGTTGGTGCTTTTCTCATAGTTCTGAGTTACATGTAGAAAGTATTACTTCCAATGGAATGGTAAGCGGTAAATGGTTTGTATTTATAAAGTGCTTTTCTAGTCTTGATGACCACTCAAAGTTCTTTACAGTACAGTTTATTGCCATTCACCCATTCACACAAATATTCATACAGTGCATCTATGGGCAGCACTTTTTTCTATAAGGGGTAATTTGGGGTTCATTACCTTGCCCCAGGACACTTCGGTACGCAAATGGGGGAGACTGGGATCAAACACCTGGACTTCTGGTTTGAGGATGAGCGCTCTGTAATATTGAAGTATAAACAGGTTTTACAGCTGACACAAATTGCTGTGATGATGTAGAAGACAACATGGGAAATAGTTTTATCCATTAATCAAATACAAGATAATAGTAAACGCTATATTGGGAAAACTGTAGATTGTTTGTCAATGAGTGATGTATTTAAACTTTACACCGTTTTTTTAACCAATACTGTATATTTGTTGATTTGACACACCAGTGAAATGTCTGAAAAACGGCAGACACACCACTGTTAAATGTTAACAAAAGTATATTTATTAAGCCAACTGAGGGTTAACCAAAGTTACAAAAATGAACACATTGGAGTGTGAGCTGTTTGTAGAATCTGTGGTGGAGGGTGTGTGTGTGTGTGTGTGTGTTTGTGTGTGTATGTGTGTGTGTGAGAGTGAACATGATGTGTGAGTGATGCAAGGTGCATGTAAACCAAAAATTAATAATGCCACTGAAGACAACTAAGGCTACAACAAAACCGCAACTGTTATTTTGTTGATGTTCACAGTTACACGTCACATTTTTTGCACTTCTGTCTTTCCTGGGGGATGGACCCCTGGGGGATGGATCCCCTGTTCAAAGTTGGAGGATAAGAGGATGTCACACCTTGATAAGCCCTATGAGACAAATTGTGACTTGTGAATATGGGCTATACAAATAATATTTGATTGATTGATTGATAACCAATGGGTGTCTACAGAGAAGGAGAGAGAGAGACTGTTAGTGAAGGTCACACTTTGTAGACTGTGGACACCGGGCCCAGGTGCCCACAGTTACACAAAACACTTACACACAACACACAGGACAAACAGGGAGGAGCAGGAGTAGTCACAAGAGGTTGTTTGAAATAGTTTGATAATTGGAGTCAGACTGTCATGCTGTCTTTACTTTACGTTCCAGCTTTGCGTCTGGTGCAAAGGGACAGTGTCTCCCTCACTGTCCCCCATTCTCTCAGCTATTTCAGGACAGAGGTCCCGACTTACACTGGAGACACTTCTGCTGTGGGCCACATTCTTGTCCACATGATTAATGAGGGGTCACCCACTGATGACCATATTTAATTTGCCATGGCCATGAGCATTTTGATGACATCTTTGGAGTCCTTCGTTTGGACAACAGGATACAATCAGTGTACTCTCTGTGCTTCAACAGGCTGTGCATAGCAGAAGCAGTATCTGACGCCACATTGATGGCTCGTGGTAAAGTGAGAAGTAGTAGAAGTAGCTGTAATATATTCTTAATATATTTCACTTGTCTAATTTTAAATCCAAACTGATCAGCTGCGCCACATATTCCCAACAGAGGGAAATGAGTGAGCTCATCAGTGTGTAGTCAATCTGCTTCCTTCTGTATTTGATGTGTTATCTTCCTAATCACACAAGAAATTCGTCTGGTATAAATCCTTGATGAGAAATTTCTCTGTGGTGTAAACTGTGGTTAATGCACTGAGCTGTCATGACTATATCCTTTATGATATCCTTTCTTGTTCTATCTCTATGAGAGAGAGGGGGGACAAGGTCAGAGATAATGACTTAATGATGGAAACAGAGCAGGTGGCTGCCCTCAACACTGTTCCTGTGTGTATGTGTGTGTGCGTGCATATGCATTGATTAGATAGGCTTTTGTTAGCTATAATTAGGATGACTCATGGAAGCTTGAGGCACTGCAGTGGACATTTTCCCAAAATACCTGTTCATTTACACCACCAGAGTCACTTCCATTTACCATCACTGTCAGACACCCTAAACACCAACAACAGTATTAGGGAAACTACTATATTAAAATTAAGTTCATAATATTACAAGACAAAAGTTGTATATATATATATACACAAAAATAAAATCCTATTTGATTATTTTAATAATCAGGACAAATGATTTTGGAAGAAACTGTCTGCCCTGAATAAGGAGCCATATAGAACAAATTTTCTCATTAAATTACAACTTTATTCTCATAACACTTGAAGTCATACAGGATACATTTTTGAAATATTTGAAATATTATGACTTTATTCTAATATATTTTTTGACTTTTACTCGGGATTTCACAACAAAAAAATATATATATATTACATCTTTATTCTCAAAATCTCTAATATTGGTTCCCTTTAAGTGGTGTGAGGACCCAGCCGGCGAGCAGTGCCCCACATGGCTGAGGACAGCCAGGCAGAGGAAGCTAAGGGGCGTGGTGTTGGATGGGCGGTACTACTCGAGAGGATCATCATAGGGAACTCCTCCGCTCCCAGGTGGCTCTGATTGTCCCTCACAGGTGGAGTGAAGCAGCCGGGCAATCAGGAGCCATCTTAAAAACCTCAAACAAAGGAGTGAGAGCCCAGAGCTGCAGAGGAAAGAGACCCAGACGCTTACAGCCAAACATTGTCAGGGTAAGAGGCCAGCGGCCTGCCTGTCTACTTTCATGAAGAGAAATAATAGCTGTCTCTCTCTTGTTGGATCAGGAATAGCCCAACAGAGCCCCAGATGCAAACTGCCAACCAGGTGAAGAGTTTCGAGTTACCTTTGGACGCCCTCCTCCCTTTTCCCCTCAAGTTATAAATAAACCTTATGTTATATTCACCACAACCCCTGCGTCTGACTGCTCTTTTTCCGGTTTTGTGTACCCACTGTTTGCTTTTGCAAAGCCAGGCTCCCACATATGGTGGAGGATGTGGGCCTTCTGAGTCCTCGCTATCAGTGGGTATACAGAGTTGGAATAGAGCACGTCAGATCAGAAGAGAAGGTTGAACATGGAGGAGATCTTGAGAGCCAATCTGACCTCACAAGCCACTCTGCAGACAGCTGTAGTAGAGCAACAGGGAAATCGGAGGAGCGGAAACCAAGAGAGTTGCTGACTAAAATGACGCCAGATGATGACGTCGAGACCTATGTGGCGCTGTTTGAAAGGACGGCAACGAGAGAGAAATGGCCAAAAACAGACTGGGTGAAGCTCAGAAAGCCTGTCGGGATCTTTCAGCTGCAGATGCCGTGAATTATGATAAGGTGAAGACTGCCATCCTAGCACAGTATGGACTTAGCCTCCTCGCCAAGGCACAGCGAGTACATGACTGGAGCTACGACCCTGCTCTCCCCGTCCGGGCACAGGTGATGGGGCTAGTCCGTCACACCAGGAGCTGGCTGGAAGAAGCAGAAGGGCCGCCCATAGTGGACAGAGTGGTGATTGACAGGTGTACACGAGGCTTGCCAAATGATGTCAAGAGGTATGTCGCCCAGCAGGGGCCTTCCAATGTGGACACATTAATAGCCTTATTAGAAAATCACCAGGTGATGGCTAGTCTGATGCAGCCAGAAAATAACAAGCCAAGCCATTCTAAAGCCAAGGCAGAGAGAGAGATGGTAGGCAAAGCTGTAAGTTCCCCACCAGCCCGAACACCTCCTGCCTGGACCAGACCGGCTGCAAGACGAACCCAGTGGCCTTCTCCAATCTCCCGATGTTTTTCCTGTGGCAGAGAGGGACACCTAGCCAGAGAGTGTCCGGGTCGGGATGAGCCAATGCCGACAGCCGGGTCTGGCGATAACGAGGGTCTCTACTGCCACCACCTCACTACCTGTTGGGCCCATGAGGGAGCACCAGCCCCAAAGTTTCTGGTAAAGATTGCTGGGAAAGACACTGAGGCCCTCTTAGACTCCGGAAGTATGGTCTCTCTAGTTCGACCACAATTCGCCAGTGCACCCTGGGGTGAAGAGATGGCTGTGTCCTGCATCCATGGGGATACCCGGAAGTATCCAACCTCCAAAATCCAAGTGATCACTCCTCGAGGACGATACACTCTGCAGGTTGGGGTCGTCAAGCAACTGCCGGTTCCTGTGCTTTTCGGCCGGGACAGCCCCCTCTTCTCACGGTACTGGCCAGCGGAGGCAAGGGAACCAAGACGGCAAACCAGAAAACGACTGGTGAAGATGGGAAAGTCTTCTGTAGCTCGGCCCGCCTGGGCAGCAGTATCCCCTGATGGCAGCCCTGCAGAAGATACTAATGACGAAAGGGAGGCAGCCGTCCACACCCAGACTACAGCAACAGACCCTGAACGGGCAGCAGAGGTGGAGCCCCTGGAAGACATACAATCAGATGAGGTGTTTTCTCAATTTCCAGAAGCTGATATGGAGGGAGGGCTCAGACCAGGACAATTCGGCTCGGCCCAGCTGCAGGATCCCAACCTGACCCAAGCCTGGAGAGACGTCCAAGTTATAGAGGGTCAAAAGCAGGCTGGGGTGAGTCAAGTGTCATTTCCACATTTCATGGTCAAGAATATGGTGTTATACCGGGTAACTAAGAAGAACTCGGATATCTGTGAACAGTTGCTTATCCCCAAAGACTATGCTTCAAAAGTGTTGTACCTAGCCCACTCCCACTTATTAGGGGCACATTTAGGGAGGGAGAAGACTTATGAACGTGTTCTCAGCCGTTTCAACTGGCCGGGAGTCAAAAGGGCCGTGGAGGAGTACTGCCGACATTGTGCCCAGTGTCAAATCAACTCCCCAAAGGTAGATTACCGAAGTCCTTTGATACCCCTTCAAATTATTGAAACACCCTTTAGCAGGATTGGCATGGACATAGTTGGGCCCTTACCGAAGTCTAGCCGTGGCCACCGCTATATTCTAGTCATAATGGATTACGCAACCCGTTACCCGGAGGCGATTCCTCTACGGTCTGCTACTGGGAAGGTGGTCGCCAGAGATGTTTCTGCTCTTCAGTAGAGTGGGCCTGCCGGATGGAATCCTGACAGACCAAGGGTCCTGCTTTATGTCCAAAGTGATGAAATGTCTGTGCCGAAGTCTAAAGGTGAGACAAATCCGAACCTCCATCTATCACCCTCAGACAGATGGACTTGTAGAGAGGTTCAACAAAACCCTGAAACACATGCTGCGCAAGGTAATCGATGTTGACGGTAAGAACTGGGACCAGCTGCTGCCGTATATCCTGTTCTCTATACGGGAAGTACCCCAGGGTTCCACTGGATTTTCACCATTCAAGCTTTTGTACGGTCGGAGACCCCGGGGCTTGCTGGATGTGGCCAAGGAAGCCTGGGAACAGCAGCCGTCCACCCAGCGCAGCATCGTGGAGCACGTGGAACAAATGCACCACAGAATGACCCAAGTCTGGCCCTTAGTTCGGGAGCACATGCAGCAAGCGCAGCAGGCACAGGTATACAACCGGGGAGCCCAGGTGAGAGAGTTCAAACTAGGAGACAAGGTAATGGTTTTACTTCCAACGAATGACTGCAAGTTTTTAGCCAAGCAGCAAGGGCCTTGTGAAATACTGGAAAAGGTGGGGCCTGTGAATTACCGTGTGCGGCAGACAGGCCGTAGGAAAGCCGAGCAACTTTACCATGTAAATTTGCTGAAGCCATGGCATGAGCCTCTCCCTGTCCCCTCTAATGTCCTGCTAGCTAACCTGCCTCCCCAGGTCCTCCCGCCAGTGAACATGAGTGACCAGCTGTCATCCAGGCAAGGACAAGACCTCCGAGAACTGCTCAATAGGGACAGAGATGTCTTCTCTGAGGCCCCGGGTCGAACAACAGCCATCGCCCATGACATCAGAACAGAGCCGGGAAAGATGGTAAGGCTACGACCATACCGAATCCCAGAGGCCAGACGGGAGGCCATCAGAAACGAGGTGAGGAAAATGCTTGACCTTGGGGTGGTGGAGGAGTCACACAGTGCCTGGTCCAGTCCTATAGTCCTTTTTGGGAAGCCGGATGGCAGCATTAGGTTCTGCAATGACTATCGAAAGTTAAATGAAATTTCTCTGTTTGACACCTACCCTATGCCCCGAGTAGATGAGCTGGTCGAGAGGTTAGGACCTGCCCGCTTCATCTCCACATTAGATTTAACAAAAGGATATTGGCAGGTTCCACTTACCCCACAAGCAAGGGAGAAGACTGCCTTCTCAACGCCAGACGGCGCCTTCCACTATAAAGTTCTCCCGTTTGGTCTTCATGGAGCCCCAGCAATGTTCCAGAGGCTCATGGATAAAGTGCTCCGGCCACACCAGGCCTACGCGGCGGCATACTTGGACGACATTGTTATCCACAGCACATTATGGGAGATCCATCTGCAGCACCTGGCAGCTGTTCTCCAGGCCTTACGAGAGGCAGGATTGACAGCCAACCCCGCAAAGTGCTCACTCGCCTTGGAGGAGGCGAATTACCTGGGGTATACTGTTGGACGAGGAAATGTGAAACCCCAAGTAAAGAAGGTGGATGCCATAACCACCTAGCCCCAACCCCAGACCAAACGTCAGGTGAGAACCTTCCTAGGGTTATTGGGGTATTACAGACAATTCATCCCTAAATTTGCCTCTTTAGCAGCCCCCTTACATGAGCTGACAAGCAAAAGTGCATCCAACCGGGTGAAGTGGACGGAACAAACACAGCTGGCCTTCAACGCCTTGAAGAAAGCCCTTTGCAGCGAAACCGTGCTACACACCCCCGACTTTGGCAAGAGGTTTGTAATTCAGACAGACGCGTCAGAGGTAGGCCTTGGGGCAGTCCTGTCCCAAGTACATGATGGAAGTGAATACTCCATAATCTTTGTTAGCCGCAAACTGCTTCCCCATGAGAGAAATTATGCAACAATAGAAAAGGAGTGTCTAGCGGTTAAATGGGCAATAGAAAAACTACGATATCACCTACTGGGGCGAGAGTTTACATTGGTCACTGACCACGCTCCATTGAAGTGGATGGCCCTCAACAAAGATAGGAATGCCAGAATAACCCGTTGGTTTCTAAATCTACAGGACTTTAAGTTTACAGTGGAACACAGAGCCGGAAAGCTGCATGGGAACGCTGATGCAATGTCAAGAAGGGACGACTGCCTTTGGTCGGCCGCTCCCCACCGTGGTTCGGAGCTGAGGAGGGGGGTATGTGAGGACCCAGCCGATGATCAGTGCCCCACATGGCTGAGGACAGCCAGGCAGAGGAAGCTAAGGGGCGTGGTGTTGGATGGGCGGTACTACTCGAGAGGATAATCATAGGGAACTCCTCCCCTCCCAGGTGGCTCTGATTGTCCCTCACAGGTGGAGTGAAGCAGCCGGGCAATCAGGAGCCATCTTAAAAACCTCAAACAAAGGAGTGAAAGCCCAGAGCTGCAGAGGAAAGAGACCCAGACGCTTACAGCCAAACATTGTCAGGGTAAGAGGCCAGCGGCCTGCCTGTCTACTTTCATGAAGAGAAATAATGGCTGTCTCTCTCTCTTGTTGGATAAGGAATAGCCCAACGGAGCCCCAGATGCAAACTGCCAACCAGGTGAAGAGTTTCGAGTTACCTTTGGACGCCCTCCTCCCTTTTCCCCTCAAGTTATAAATAAACCTTATGTTATATTCACCACAACCCCTGCGTCTGACTGCTCTTTTTCCGGTTTTGTGTACCCACTGTTTGCTTTTGCAAAGCCAGGCTCCCACATATGGTGGAGGATGTGGGCCTTCTGAGTCCTCGCTATCAGTGGGTATACAGAGTTGGAATAGAGCACGTCAGATCAGAAGAGAAGGTTGAACATGGAGGAGATCTTGAGAGCCAATCTGACCTCACAAGCCACTCTGCAGACAGCTGTAGTATTACAGCCTAACCCTAACCCTAACCCTAACCCTAACCCTAACCCTAACCCTAATATTCTGTCTTATTGTCTTTTGAGGCCAGTCCAATTAAAATGGATTACTTGGAATTGCAATTTCCATATGTTTGTTGATAAGATGGCCACTGTGTCAAATTGTGGAGCTATAGAATCATAGTATTCATAAAAAACATAAATCCCCTTGGACCCAACAAATTATAGTTTATAATTTTTGCATGACTGTCAGAAGGACTTCTGGGGACAACAATGTGAACACAGAATCGAGTCCGTCTGTGTGATACTGGTTGTCCTTCTGTCTCACGGACGCATCAAGAAAGCAGATATCATTTCCTCTTTCCATATATCTCTATATGACAACAAAGTTATAGCTGGATGCATGAATATATGGTCACATATGTGAAGACTTAATTTGTTTCTTGCCCCAGAGCTAATTGATATAACTCAATACAACTCAACAAAATAATCTAGTAATATCAGAAACCAGCACCCTAATGTAATATTTAACAAAAAAATCACCAAACTGTAATTTAATAAAATGAATTGAGAGAACATAGGCTGGATGTACCATAAATAAAATGTTTTAGCTGTCTTGAGAAGTTTGGTGATGTAAAAAAAAAAGGGGGATTAAGATTTTTACATCCCTGCATCCACTGTAACGGTTGCCGTCTGTCATTTATTAAAGTCTTGAGGTGGTATTTTTCGTATGTCAAAACATAACCTTTGGAAAAAGCTCTCCAGTGGTTGATGCTGAGAATACAAACCTTGTGTTTGACTGTGAACGGTGAACATTTGATGCAATTTAATCAATCTTTCAGGGGGCTCAGACAAACAAAAGGGCTGTGGGAATGATTCCAGCAGTAACCCTCAGGAACGGGTAACTCAAAGATTAATTGAAAGCATTAATTTTACAAAAATTTAACTGACTCTGAATGGTTTTTTGTCTCTTTTAGTGTGACAGACTGCCGATCTGCTTCCATGTACCCTGCTGCTTTCCTTATAATAAAAGGTATAGATGATGGATGGATGAAGATTCTAACATTATGACAGTGGCTCTGGCAGTGCCGTGCATTCTTTTGAATACAACTGACAGCATTCATATAGCGGATGAGGGTTTTTGCCCTCGGTGACTCCTACCTTTGGGTTTGAGTACCTACAAATGTGTAGCAACCTCTTCTTTAAAAGAAGCAGCTAGAAATATAAAGAGATCTGTTTAAACTCAACAAAAGAGTTGGACTGTAATACAAAGGAAATATAGGGACTCAAACAGGCACAACGGAGTAACTTATACAATATAAATACGTATGTAATAATATGCATATTTAAAATGCATTTTAGTTCTGTTAGCAGTATGGCTCTAGGTCAGTGTTGGTAGATCCACCTGGAAGTTTTCTCTATTCCAATGAAATATTTCAACATCTACACTATTTGATCGATTGGCACAATATTGTTCAGATATTCCCAAACAATTCAAGCAAATGATTTGTTGAAGCCTGATCGTTTTATACAATATAGTGTACATTTGTAGTTCTGAGCTTTGTAGATCTTTTGACATCTATTTGATGGAAGACATAAAACTTAGCACAGACATCCATGTTCCCCTCAGGATGAACAGTTTGGTAAGCCCTGAGCTTTTCTTTTAGCAGCATCCTGATGAGTTCATGCAGTCAATTACATTGTTTTACAGCAAACCTGATATTTATATGTCAACCACAAAGCAGCACATCATCGTGAGCAATGGCCTGTAATCACAAAAAGATTTGCATAATAAAAAAACCTACTTTAAGTGAGACTTAATGTGATGTTTGCCACCTAATAACTGAACAGCCTGCATGCCGTTTGTCTTACAGAGTGAAAATACATCATTGTACATGATGGAGAGGAACGGAGGGGGGAGGAGGGAGGAGAGAGAAAATAAAGGAGGGAGTCAAACAGGGGGAGGAGAGAGAAGGGGTGAATGGATAAGAGAGGTAGGATGGATCAGTGTGTGGGACCAGAGGTGCTGAGGAGGACCAGTGCTGAAGCTGGGGCATAGTGATGTAGTTAATGGGAGACGGGACAGACATGGAGAGATTTTTCTGTAAATCTGTCTCATGATTCCAGGACAGATAGAGGAGATTCAGAGGAAAACTTTTACTTCTTCTGCAATTGGATGAGTTTTACCTGGGTCTTCTATTGTGATGAATCAGCTGCTGAAGACTATTGTGGATTTACTGACGACATCTCTGTCGATTTAATTTTGGCCCCACCCACAGGACATCTGTTTTTCAAAGCTCCAACTTCACCTCAGGAAGTGAGATCAAGCATTTCTACCTGAACTGTACAGGTTCCAATTTTTCCTACAGAGGAAAAAGATCTTTCTGGTATATATCTATCTAGGAATTTAACTTTTGCCCAAGAATCGAAAATGGAAATCAGCTGACCCTTCATGAGGTGAAGCATACGTGAAGCTCCACATGGCTTTAGACAAGAAGTAAGTCAAGAGAGTAACACACTCTTAGAGATGAAGTTGGTGAGAAGTGGAAAGACAGGAAATAAAAGGGGAGAAGGAAAAGAGGGAAATGCTCATTTTGACAGGGTAACTGTCATGGAGAAGGACAGAGAAAAAAAGACCATGAAAACCGAAAGTTCATACACCAGCATCTGAGACCAAGCGAGAGAAAAAGAAGAAGAGAGCCTGACACACAGGCGAGAGGACAAACAGGTTGAATTACAGTTGTGTTGTCGTCAGCAATGTCTTCAGTGAGTGTTCCAGACACTAGCGTGTCTCAGGACGACCCGTCCGGTGTGGGGAGCAAACATGGAAACACCAGAGTAAAGAGAGCTGTCAGCATCTCTTCTGTAGTAGCTCATGAGGTGAGTGGAACTGTGTGTGTGTGTTAAGCAGTGAGAGATGTTTATTGAGTCAATCCATCCATTATCTGAAACACTTTTCCTTTGAGGGTTGCAAGGGTGAGGGGCGGAGCCAATTCCTGCCATTGGGCGAGATGGGGGTACACCCTGGACAGTTCGACAGTTCATCACAGGTCCCGACACAACCAGTCACACTGACATTCACACCTACCATCAGTTTTAAGTCTTCATTAACCTAACCCCAATCTGCATGTCTTTGGACTGTAGGAGGAAGCTGGAGTGCCCAGATGAACCTCACACAGTCACTGGGAGAACGTGTGAAATTGGGAACAGTAACAATTGAATATGAGAATAAAACTTTTTAATGAGCTGGTAGGTGGGACTATAGCTAAATCTTGCTCCGCACGTTCATGCACTGCTGACTCAGCATATCAGCACCAGTAAATATCTCTGTAAGATAAGATAGTACAAGCTTTATTTGTCACATATGCAATTATACATTGTACAATGCACAGTGAAATATGTTATGGTTGAATGCACTTATTGTAGGTCGCTTTGGATAAAAGCGTCAGCTAAATGAAATGCAATTTAATGTTACTGTGCCTGAATCCAGTTTTTAAAATAGTTTAAAAAAAAGACACAATATAACATTAGCACACAATAGTATTACAGGTGAAGTATAAAAATACTATAATATATACATGTAAAGTGAGGAACTGTATGCAACTGTACAGAGTCCGGTTTTACGCTGAGAGTTGAACAAATAGAGGACCTGAGGGAAGAAACTCCTCCTCATCCTCTCTGTGTCGGTTCTCAGGCAGCGAAATCTCTGGCCTGACAGCAGCCGGGAGAATAGTGACTTTCCAGGGTGGTTGGGCTGTCTGAGGATCTTCTCAGCCTTTGACCTGCAACGTAGAGGAGAGAGAGAGGAGCAACTGCAGGAGTAGCCCCTCTCTCTTTCTCTTGGAGTAAAGACCAATTCATGCGTCTGCGTCGAAGCCTATAGATGTTGCCCTATGCAGAGCCCTACGCATAGGGTGCACCCCCAAAAAAGGTGATGCAGACCGCAAGAGCTGTGATTGTACTGCTTGGTAGCATCGCATTTCGGGCAGATAGTATTTCCCGAATCCTGTAGTTGAGTTGAAGGAACGAGACACACTGCCAATTTAATATTCTGGATGCTGTTTAAAGGAAAGCAACAGTTACACCTTGACTTTTAAACACATCAGACCATTTTTTTTACTGATGTCTGCAACATGGTGGGAAGAATGAGATGTCAGGAAACAGACGCACTCAGTTATTTTCATTGTTATATTAATTATTATTCAATAAATTATTTACTCTGTAGTGACATTCCAGTAATCTGGATACAATGTCCGTGTATAGTAAACTTTGCAGTGCTCTTGGTACTGATGGAGAGAAGTATTAAAATGAAGAGCTGTATAATATTGTACTTTACTGCGGGAAGGTTCCCTGATCTGTAACATTAAAGGGCCCATATTGTGTAAAATACATTTGCTGTGCTTTTACTCTCCGTAATTACTTGAAGGGGGTCAGTATGTCCCCTCAAAGTATGGAAACAGTCACTCCGTAGACTTTTTCACTCTGTCCATTCGAAGAAATATGTTATTGAAACGTTGCGTTTCGTACTTCCAAATTCCAGATGATGTCATCTTGAAATCGCACTCTACACTCAGACCCACCCAGCCGGTACCAAATTAAATCCCAGAAAGGTGTGAAATATGGGCCTTTTAAGTACTCTGTAAATTTAAAAACAGGCTTTTTAAAATTCAATTTGAAGATGTTTTGGGAGAAATCTCTTTCATCATCTCTACATCCCAGTTCTCCATCCATCAAGATGTCCAGTCAGACCCCTGACTGTCCTTGACCGCTTGGCCTTGTTGCTGCTGGTGTGTAGGAGTGGATCCCAAAGGATTTTAAATCAGCTGCTGATTAATTATACCGCTCTTTCCCCAGGGTCTACATGCATGTGGGTCGGGGTGTGTGTGTCCTTGGGCAAGATGCTGAGCCCAAAATAGCCTCTGTTTGCTCTGTCAACTGTGTGAAACTGGGGGTAAACAACATCGCCACAGGAAACACATACGTATTAATACTGCTGCGGAGACCACATAACCCCCATCCCCAAAAGCTCTCCTGACTTCTTTGTTGGTGTCTTCTACGCGTGCGGCACTGCTTTTTCATCCAGAAATATTTGTTTTCTTTCAACTTTGTGTCTGTGACATTCAAAAAAGTGTCATTAACCCCTCACTCGCTGTGTTGAATCCTGCGGAGGATCTCCTGCTGTGTTCTCACATAAACATCGAGAAACTTTGCAGAAAGTTCAAAGGTTACCTGGAGGTGCATCTGCAGCCCCTCAAGATAATGTCCAGAGGGTCCCGGGGTTCATTTCATGTGTAAAAGCACCTAGTGTATCTGTTCTATCAGGTCTGTGTGCGTGAGACAACACACATTTAAAAGCCTCCTCTCTAGATTTGTCTTGGGCTGCCTTTGGACTTGGCCTTAAAAGAAGAGTATTTAATTGTGTATTTGGTGATTCAACAGGAAGTGTTAGTTCCTGTCAGTTGCCTATAGATCAGCAGAGTGCAACTCCACAGTACATTTATGGTGACATGAATAAACTAGAATGGTACTCAGTAGAGTGCGTACCTCCACCAAGGAAACAAAAGTACCTTTATAAATTAGATTACAATTACAAAGCTTTATCGTCATTGCACAAGTTTTTACAACAAATTGTTGTGCAGCACCTAAAAAACTATACATACATCTTCACATTCCTACACAAACATTGTCACATTCATCATTGATGAATAAATAAAGGAATAAGGAAAAACACCTTATCATTAACATGGGCACTGTAAAAAGTAAAGTATGACCAGTGGATTGCACTTTACAATAAAAAGTCTATGCGTTCGCCCGGAGATATTATGATGATGCAGAGGTGATGGCAGTATGTGGGAGGAATTTATTACAGTTCAGTTTAATAATGGTGCATGGGGAAAAGTTGTTTCTCAGCCTGGAGGTGTGGGATTTGAAGGCCCTGTAGCGCCGTCCAGCGAAAAGAGCTGATGAGAGTTTAATCTTTCAGGATGTTGCTGGCTCTGTAGAGGCAGCATGCTCTAAGGATGTCATCTATTGTTGGCAGGCAGAATTGGATTATTTTCTGGATGAAATGCCTTGAGCAGCTCTGCAGACAGGTGTTTTTTCTTAAGTGATCGGTAAATGCAAAGCTGATTTTTTATCACAGCATTGGAATTGGCTGACCATATGATGTCCTCAGTGATGTTGGCCCCTAACAACTTAAAACATGAAACCCTCTTCAGTTCCTCTCCTCTGATCATAGGGGAGAGCGGTCCTCCTCGTAATGTTGTAGGGAGCACTGAGCCGCTGCCTCTGTGCACTGTGCCGCCATCTTTATGAGATTTAAATAAACCACATTTAAAGTCACTAGATCTGGATTTTTATTGTCGTCCCACCCAACCTGTAGTCTTCCATACACTTGGAGAATCTTTAATAAGGAGCTCTGCCAACTCTACGTGGGACGATACATTACAAACACACTGCATGTTAACCCAAGAGTGATCAGACTCCTTCTCTCTCTCCTCTAGGTCCTGTCTCTGGGGGCCGATGTGTTGCCAGAGTATAAACTGCAGACTCCCAGGATCCACAAGTGGACCATCCTTCACTACAGTCCATTCAAAGCTGTGTGGGACTGGGTGGTTCTGCTCTTAGTGATTTACACAGCAATTTTCACCCCTTACTCTGCTACATTTCTACTGAGGTTGGTTGAAAATTTACACAATACTGACTCTGTTCTGACTGACATTAGTTTATTATGGCGATGTAAGGTTTCCCATGCTGTCCTCTGAACTGCTGCTAGAATGGAACAAACAAACTGTTAAACAATTAGCATATGAACTGCTGACAAATATGTCTGATCTGCAGATTGATTTATGGTGGGGGTCGGCAAACACGCAACTCGGGAGCCCCTCTGCAGTAGCTCCATGTGACTTTGACAAAAAATAACATGGAAATAAATGGGTTTATTTTAATATTCCTTCAAAGGGAGCCCTTGAGCACTGAGGTGATGCTGTGACACTGAAAAAAACTCAAATATGCTTCTCATCCTATATACAGTGCCTTGCATAAGTATTCACCCCCCTTGGACTTTTTCCCATTATGTACTGTTACTAACTGGAATTCAAATAGACTTAAATAAACTTTTTCCCGTTTGATCAACAAAACATGCATAGTACTTTGGAGGTGCAAAATAAATTTTATTGTGACACAAACAATAATGAGAACAAAAAAGTTGACATCTGTTGGGTGCATAAGTATTCATCCCCCTGTGTCAATACTTGGTAGAACCCCCTTTCGCTGCAATTACAGCTGCAAGTCTTTTGGGGTATGTCTCTACCAGCTTTGCACATCTAGAGATGGAAAGGTTTGTCCATTCTTCTTGGCAAAAAAGATGAAGCTCAGTCAGATTGGATGGAGACCGTCTGTGAACCGCAATCTTCAAGTCTTGCCATAGATTCTCTATTGGATTGAGGTCTGGGCTTTGACTGGGCCATTTTAGGACATTAACATTCTTTAATCCAAACCATTCCTTTGTAGCTCTGGCTGTATGTTTAGGGTCATTGTCCTGCTGGAAGATGAACCTCCGCCCCAGTCTCAAGTCTTTTGCAGACTGCATCAGATTTTCTTCAAGGATTTCCCTGTATTTGGCTCCATCCATCTTTCCCTCTATTCTGACCAGTTTCCCTGTACCTGCTGAAGAGAACCATCCCCACAGCATGATGCTACCACCACCATGTTTCACTGTTGGGATGGTGTGCTCAGGGTGATGGGCAGTGTTGGGTTTTCGCCACACATAGCGTTTTGCATTGAGGCCAAAAAGTTCAATTTTGGTCTCATCTGACCAGAGCACCTTCTTCCACATGTTTGCTGTGTCTCCCACATGGCTTCTGGCAAACTCTAAACGGGATTTTTTATGGATCCCTTTCAACAATGGCTTTCTTCTTGCCACTCTTCCATAAAGGCCAGATTGGTGGAGTAGACGACTAATAGTTGTCCTGTGGACAGATTCTCCCACCTCAGCTGTGGATCTCTGCAACTCCTCCAGAGTAACCATGGGCCTCCTGGTTGCTTCTCTGATTAATTTTCTCCTTGTCCGACTCTTCAGTTTGGGTGGACGGCCTCCTCTTGGTAGGTTTGCGGTTGTGCCATATTCTTTCCATTTTCTTATGATGGATTTTATGGTGCTCAGAGAGATGTTCAAAGCTCTGGATATTTTTTTATAACCTAACCCTGCTTCATATTTCTCCACAACTTTATCCCTGACCTGTTTGGTGAGCTCCTTGGTCTTCATGATGCTGTTTGTTCAGTAATGATCTCCAACAAACTCTGAGTCCGTCACAGAACAGGTGTATTTATACTGAGATTAAATTGCAGACAGGTGGACCCTATTTACTAATTATGTGACTTGCAAATGTGACTTGTGAATGCAATTGGTCGCACCAGATCTTTGTTAGGGGTTTCACAGTAAAGGGGGTGAATACATATGCACTCAACACTTTTCAGATTTTTATTTGTAAATAATTGTGAAATCCATGTAATATTTCCCCCCACTTCCAAATGATGCACTATTTTGTGTTGGTCCATTGCATAAACTCACGATGAAATAAATTTTAATCTGTGGTTATACCATGACAAAATGTAGAAAAGTCCAAAGGGGGTGAATACTTATGCAAGGCACTGTACATCTCCGTCCCGGCATCATTCCCCTTCAGGTGGCTAATCAGAATCAGAATCAGAATCAGATCAGATCAGAATCAGAATCAGAATCAGAATTAATTTATTTGCCATGTATAATTGCACATACAGGAAATTGTCTTGGTGTGGTTGGTGCACCATAAAACAACAAAATAAAAAAATAAAATAGAACAACAATATATACAGTAAGAGAGTTATGGGCACGTGATAAGGTGCAGAGATTGGTGATAGTGACAATAATATATAATTCTAAATTATGTGCGGGGGGGTCGGCAGAATCAGTGTGATGCAGGGGGCTGTTTTTGAGCCCCACTGCCATAGGGAAAAAACTGTTCAGGTGGCGTGAGGTTTTAGTCCTGATGGCCCGGACGGAACCTTTCCTGGATGGAAGTCTCTGGAATAGATAGTGACCGGGATGGGAAGGATCAGCAATGATCTTGCCTGTTCTCCTACTGGTCCTGGAGTGGAACAGGTCTAGGAGAGCCGGCAGGTCACAGCCGACGACCTTCTCAGCTGACCGAATGATCCGTTACAGTCTGCCCTTGTTCTTGGCAGTGGAGGCAGCGAATCAGACGGTGATAGATGCGGTGAGGATGGACTCAATGATGGCTGTATAAAACTCAACCATCACTTTCCGCTGCATTTGAATTTTTCAGTTGCCGCAGGAAGAACATCCTCTGCTGGGCCTTCTTTATGTTGGAGGTGATGTTCTCTGTCCAAATCAGGTCCTGTGCAATGATCGTCCCCAGGAAACTGAAAGACTCCACTGTTTTAACTGGGGAGTCACACATGGTGAGGGGGGCGGTTTGGGCTGGGCTCCTCCTGAAGTCTTCTACCATCTCTACAGTCTTCAAAGCGTTCAGCTTTGAAGACTGGAGGGGAGAGCACACAACCTTGTGCGGCTCCAGTGCTGATGGTCCGGGGCTCAGAGACAAGCTTGCCAAGCCTCACGCGCTGTTTCCTGTCGGTCAGGAAGTTAGTGATCCACCCGCAGGTGGGCTCAGGCACGCTCAGCTGTGTCAACCTGTCTCTGAGAAGAGCTGGGGCGATGGTGTTGAATGCGGAGCTGAAGTCCACAAACAGGATCCTGGTGTAGGTGCCGGGGGAGTCAAGGTGCTGGAGGATGAAGTGGAGTCCCATGTTGACTGCGTCGTCTACGGACCTGTTGGCTCTGTAGGCAAACTGCAGTGGGTCGAGGAGGTGGTTGGTTATGGTCTTGAGGTGGGTCAGCACGAGGCGCTGAAAGGTATTCATTAATACAGAGGTCAGGTTGACTGGTCTGTAGTCATTAAGGCTTGTGATCCTCTGCTTTTTGGGAACAGGGATTATGGTGGAGGTTTTGAGGCAGGCGGGTACCACGCATTCAGCCAGTGAGGTGTTGAAGATGTCCGTGAACACTGGAGACAGCTGATCCGCACAGTGCCTTAAGGCCTCTGTATGCTTCTCCGAGTCCGTTGCGGACGGACGGAGCGGACGGACCCTTTTTGATTTATAGTTCTACGAGCCTTTTTGTTGTGAAAACAATTCATCGCCAGAACAGTAGATGACGCAACGGAAGTCGAGCTTAGAGAAGCCTACCTCATGAGGTATATAGAAGAAGTCCACGCTGGTTTATTTACGTCCTCCCGGCTCCTCACACACAGTGAACGATGGCAACTAACAGAAAAAGGATGTTGATGACACAACAGTTTTTGCTGAAATAAAGTGACACCCAGCGGGTCAAAATGCTTATGTTATCGTGTCGCATACATTGGCCTTTAGTGTGGAGGGGGAGAAAGCGTCTGGTCCAGCTGCTTTGCGGGGGTTTATTCTCTTCAGAAGTTTGTTGATATCGCTCTCCTGAATGGAGAGAGATGTGATGGGGGGGGGGGGGGGGTAGTCTGGGGCCATTTTCTGTGGGGGGGTAGTGTCTTTGTCCAGGGTAGAAGAGGTGTGGTAGCTTTGGGGGGGGGGGGTAGAACTGGTCCATTGTCTTTCGAATTTGCAGTAGAAGACATTCAGTTCATTTGCAAGTACAAGGTCTTCCACACAGTGGGGGGATTTGGTTTTGCAGCCGGTGATCACCCGAAGCACTTTCCAGACTCACGAGGAGTCGTTGTCTGTAAACTGTTGCTTCTTTAAAATACTGTCCTTTGGCCTCCTTAATCTCCTTGCCAAATGAGTATTTAATCAGTCTGAACCTATCCATGTCCCCACTCTTGAAAGCCACCTCCTTCCCCAAACGAAGCTGTTGGAGCTTTGCTGTGAACCAGGGCTTGTCGTTGTTGTAACTCACCCTGGTCTGGTCGGAATACATCTGTCTTCACAGAAGCTGATGTAGGACGTCAGAGCAATTAATTGAGCTTCAGACCCCTTTCCTCCATAAGCTAAAAAGGGGATATATCCAAAAATAAGAAAAGTCGCTGAGGAAAGAGAGTTTAATTCTGCATGGACGGATTATCTTGCGCTCACTGCCAACGATGCTGGCTAACCCGTGTGCTTGATATGTTGGGAGAAACTAACAGGATAAATTCGATTTCTGACCTCACAAGGAACAAAGAACCGTTCTCATGTCCATATATTAGACTTTTATATCGGAGATTACTCTGACTTGATGTATTATTCCATATTGAACCAGATGATTTGAAAAGCTCTTACCTAGATAGCAGCATTGTTTTGGGCAAGATTTGGACCCCACTGCCATACTGTCATGCAGCCTGCATACTGCCTTTAATGATGACCCTTTGGTGGTTCGCACCAGTTGGCTATATAGATAGATAGATAGATTACTTTATTCATCCCCGAGGGGAAATTAAGTCGTCATAGCAGCCGGTACATTTGAATACAATAAAATACAATAGAATAAAATATAAAATATAAAATATAAAATATAAAATATTGCGGTAGAAAGAATAAAAAACAGAAACAAGATAAAATAGGTAGATAACGTGCAGTGGCAGATGATGGTAATAGTACTGATGATATGATGGTAATGTTATTGTTAGACAGTATATAAAAGATAGTACAGTATATATAGTATATAATATATATTTATATATGATAGTAATTATACCAATATAATAGCAGTATATAGTAATAATAGCAGCAACAGTATATATAATAATAATAATAGTAAAATATAATAATAATAACATGTACACATGTATAAATAAAATATGTGTATATAGACTTATATAGACAAAGAATATACAAAGAGTATGATATAATATATGATATATAGTACGGGTATCAATATAAGTATTTGGCGATACAATAGATAATATAATATACTGTGAGTGTAAGAATATGTAGACAGAGTGTGCAAAAGACAATATTATTGTATGAAATGATGAATTGAGACAGGTATGTTTAGTGCAGTTCTGTGATGGTGGCTCTGACAGAGGTAGATGCGTTGTATAGTCTTATTGCAGTTGGGAGGAACGACTTCCTGTATCGTTCCTTAGAGCAGCGGGGTTGAATGAGTCTGTGGCTGAAGCTGCTCCTTAGCTTGTCCAGTGTTTTGTGGAGGGGGTGAGACGGATTGTCCATGATTGCCAGCAGTTTTGCCAACATCCTGTCCTCCACCACCTCCTCCAGGGTGACAAGCTTAGAGCCAACCACAGACTCTGCTTTCCTAATCAGTTTTTTCAGTTTGTTGGCGTCCTTAGCCTTGATGCCCGTACCCCAGGACACCACAGCAAAGAAGATGGTGCTCGCCACAACAGACTTATAAAACATCTGCAGCATCTTGTTGCAGACGTTGAAGGACCTGAGCCTCCTCAGGAAGTAAAGCCGGCTCAAGCCCTTCTTGTAGACGGCCTCTGTGTTGGTGGACCAGTCCAGTTTATTGTCCAGTGTGACACCCAGGTACTTGTAAGCAGGGACCACCTCCACAGCCGTCCCACCGATGCAGACAGGAGAGGGCAGGGGCTTGTTCCTCCTGAAATCCACCACCATCTCCCTCGTCTTCGCCACGTTGAGCTGCATGCGGTTCTCCCCACACCACTTCACAAAGCGGTCAACCAGGTCCCTGTACTCAGCCTCCCCTCCGCCCTCAACACACCCCACAATGGCCGTGTCATCAGAGAACTTCTGCAGATGACATGTCTCTGTGCAGTGCTTAAAGTCAGCAGTGTATGTGGTGAGGAGGAAGGGGGACAGCACAGTTCCCTGGGGGGCCCCGATGTTACTGATCAGACGATCAGACACACAGTTCTGTAATCTCACAAACTGTGGTCTGCCCGTCAGATAGTCATCGACCCAAGCGATGAGGGGAGCACTCACCTGCGTGCCCTCCAGTTTGGCCTTCAGCAGTCTGGGCTGGATGGTGTTGAAGGCGCTGGAGAAGTCGAAAAACATGATCCGGACTGAGGTGTTGGGTCTCTCCAGGGAGGAGTAAGCCTTCTGCAGCAGGTAGATGATTGCATCATCAACCCCAACACGGGGCTGATTATCAAACTGCAGGGGGTCTTGTGATAGGCCCACCAGCGGTCTGAGGTGGGCCAGGACCAGTCTTTCCATGACCTTCATGATGTGAGAGGTCAGTGCCACCGGCCTGTAGTCCTCCAGTGCCGCAGGACGTCCTTTTTTGGGCACTGGGACCAGGCAGGATGTTTTCCAGAGCACTGGCACTCTCTGAAGGTGTAGGCTCAGGTTGAAAAGGTGCTGGAGAACTCCACAGAGCTGGCTGGAACATGCCTTCAGCACACGAGGGCTGATGCGGTCCGGCCCCGCAGCTTTCCTCGGTTTGAGCCTCTCCAGCTCTCTCCTCACCTGGCTGGCTGTGATGTGGAGTCCAGGCAGGGGGGTGGGGGATGTCAGTGGTGGGTTTGAGGGTGGTGCAGAGATGTTTGTGTTGCAGGAGGTGGTGGGGGGCTGTGGGGGATGTGAGGATGTCCTGGGGGTGGGAGGTGTGAGAAGGTCTGTGGTAAAGGCCAGCGGGGGGGTGGGGGGAGATGGTGACTGGGGTGGTGGGGGGCAGGGGGTGATGGGGGGAGGTGGGGGGTTGTTGCTCAGAGACGCAGTAGAGGCAGTCCTAGAGTCAGTGGAGGGTCCGCTGGGGGTGGGGGGGGTTGGAGTTGAACCTATTGAAGAACGTGTTCAGCTCGTTCGCACGTCGTTCATCCCCAGCTGCTCCCCCATCTCTCCTCTTGAAACCAGTGATCTCCTTCATACCACTCCAGACGTCCCTGGTGTTGTTTTCCTCCAGTTTGTGCTCCAGTTTTCTTCTGAAGTTGTCCTTGCTCTCCCTGATGCTGCGCTTGAGCTCCCTTTGAACCTTTTTGAGTTCTGCTCTGTCCCGTGATCTAAAGGCCCTCTTCTTCTCGTTAAGAAGGGCCTTCAGGTCGCTTGTAACCCACGGCTTGTTATTTGGGTAACAGCGGACCTCTTTAGTGGGGATGGTGTTATCTATGCAGATTTATATGGATTTCTTTAGGTTCACACCCAGATTAAACCTTGCCTAGAGCACCACATGTTTGCTAAAAAAGACCCACATATATTTTGGAGTATTTGGGCCACATTTGCTATTTCATAAATTGGCTTAAATCCATTTGGTCCATCCCAGACGAGGCCCTGAAGTGTCACATCATGAGTTCAACCCTGTGCCACTCAAGTCATCATGCTAGAACTTAATTTCACCAATGAATGGTTTAGAAATATTGTACATAATACATGTGACACCAGTATGACATGTTGAAGAATTTGATCAGCTAAAGTGATTTTAACTTGGAAGATGAACTTAACTGAATGCAGTTCAATAAAGATGTCGTTTCATCCTTTAGTTACCATTATTTGCGTTCAATATTGCAGTCTCTCAAAACTGATAACAGGTGGGGACCTAAATGTTGACTTCACACTAGGCAGAAGCCAAAGTCCCAAAACTTAACTTGGTTATAGATTCACAAGGAAAAAAAACAGGGTACGCTCTCAGAACACTGACGACATGAACTGAGGCAAAGACGCTGACTTAAACAGGTGAAACCTGTTGTGATCCATAATCCATGAACACAACAACAATTCCAACAAAAGAGCCATAAAGCTCAGTTCAAAATCTCTAACTTCTGCAAAAAAGGCTCACAACATTGGAAGAATCATAATGCAGTCAATATAATTTGCACTTTCACTCTTGTGCTTCGTGTTTAAGTTTCTCCTCATGACTTCATTGTTGTCTTTTTTTCCAGTGACCAGGAAGAAGCAGCCATGCAGACCTGCGGTTACTCATGTTCCCCCCTCAACGCGGTGGATCTTGTTGTGGACATCATGTTCATCGTGGACATCATTATCAACTTCAGGACCACATATGTTAACTCCAATGACGAGGTGAACTGACCTGAGTGTCTGACTGAATGATTAGCTCTCTAATTAACAACTCTGCTAACTGACAGGACAACTAATTTACCAGCCCACTGAGCAACTGACTCATTTACACAGAGAGTGCAGCAGAGAGCCATTAGCTGTTGATGCAGAGAAATCAATAAGAAAATGTCAGATTTTAACTGTAGCTCACAGTGATATATTTTTTGTTTTTCACTGCTGTGGCTCAATGATCAGTGAAAAGCGTTGGAGTATATACCCTACTCTGTGCACACACTGTATTTACCTCAATCAGGCAATGCCATTTTTACATGTTGTAATCTTATTTATATAATATAATGATGAGCATTCGGTTAATCTAAGTAAACTGTAGAACATGTCTGTAATCTGTAACAAAGAATCTAAATATCTTTTAATTTCAGAATCCGAATTCAGAATCCGAATTCTTTTATTTGCCAAGTATGATTGCACATACAGGAAATTGCCTTGGTGCACTGAACATAAAACAACAATATAAAGACAACAATATAAAAACAACATAAAACAACTATATGGAACAAAATATATACAGTACCAGAGTTATGGGCACGTGTGGTGCTAAGGTGCAGAGAATTGGTGATAGTGCCAATAATATATCAAGTATAAATGATGTGCAGGGGGGGGGGGGGGGGTGATGCAGAGTCAGTGTGATGCAGGGGGCTTGTTTGTGAGCCCCACTACCATGGGGAAAAAGCTTTAGCTATAATAATGTTTCATATTTTAACCCTACTATACACAACTGTTTTCGTAGAAATACCTGTAGCATGCACTCAATAATGATAGTGTCACAAATATGCTGAATAAGAAAGATTTGCTCTGTTAGAAAGAAAAATTCAATTATAAACTTAATCTTTTCTTTCTTTCTTAGAAAAACCATTCATCCAAAGGACCTCAACATCTTTATGAAACCCCTTTAACATTCAGAGTTGTTTTGTATGTCTACTTTAGAATGGTTGTTCTGATTTGGACAAATACTAGACTCTTGAAACACTTGACATTTCACATAAGGGCTAATGAAATATGACCATAATTGTACCACATTATCAAAAAACCACAAACCTCAGACTTAACAGTTTTTTTTTGTTATTTGGCGTGACTGTAGGATTTTAAACCTAAGCGTTGGACGTGGCTGACTGTGTTGTGTCTCGTTAGGTGGTGAGCCAGTCCTCTCGGATTGCTGTCTACTACTTCAAGGGCTGGTTCCTTATCGACATGGTGGCAGCCATTCCCTTCGATCTCCTCATCTACCGCTCAGGAGAGGAGGCGGTCAGGGGAGGTGGAGAAGGCGAGGTAGGGTGATGGGAGGAAAACAATTAAATGAGGGGTCGGTTAAAAACTGGGATAGTAGGGAGGAAAGAGTGTCAGGGAAACATTGAGCAACGAAGAAAGAAAAGAAGATCTTGAGTCCAGAGTCCATGTTAAAATATGAATAAAATAAAAAATATCTGCTCTCTCTCTTTCTCCTCCTAACAGACCACCACCCTGATTGGTTTACTGAAGACAGCTCGGTTACTTCGATTGGTTCGTGTAGCCAGGAAGTTGGATCGGTACTCTGAGTATGGTGCAGCAGTCCTCTTCCTCCTCATGTGCACCTTTGCCCTCATCGCACACTGGCTGGCCTGCATCTGGTACATTGCCGTAAACTTTAAAGTGTGTGACTGACACACACAACCTACTGCATATCACACACACTTGAATCTTGTTGTCTTACTCTAGGTACGCCATAGGAAATGTGGAGCGGTCAACCTCAGTTGGGATTGGCTGGTTGGACAATCTGGGCGAGCAGCTGGGGAAACCGTACAATGACTCCATCCTGGCGTCGGGTCCGTCCATTAGAGACAAATATGTCACGGCTCTGTACTTCACCTTCAGTAGTCTGACCAGTGTGGGCTTCGGGAACGTCTCCCCAAACACCAACTCTGAGAAGATCTTCTCCATTTGTGTCATGCTCATTGGCGGTGGGTTCTGTAAAGGAAGTTTCCCAGTTAAGGAATATATCCTGTTTTGTTAGGTCTTTAGGTCTATGCGTGGTATAAGGCTATGCCTCTGTGCACAGGTTCCATGTTTTTTGCAGTAGTCCAAAGTGGACAAACTTAACACATTCTGAGTTTTTATGAGAACTGGAGGCTACCACAGGTTCTCTCATGTTTTGAAGGGTAGGATGAGGTGAGGGGTATCCAGCTGCAACATGCAACTTCACCACTAGATGTCACTAAGCTCGACACACTAAACCTTTGACATGTACACTCCTGATAAAAATATTAAGACCAGTTAAAAATTGGATGAATTTGCATTTTGCACTGTTGGATCTTAGGAAGGTTCTAAGTAGAGCTTCAAAATGCAAAAAGAAGAAATGGGAACAAGAGAACAAAAGTTGTGAGCAGGCAATTTATTGAAAACAACAATTTAACTCAAATAGGCTGTTCATCAGCTGATCAAAAGTTTAAGACCACAGCCTTTAAAAGCCAAAATCTGTGCAAAAATTTGGATTTCAATGTCATTTCCTGTCAAGATCTCTTGATGGCAAAGGCAAAAAAGCTCACCGTCTTTGAACGTGGTAGGATTGTTGAACTGCGCGCCATCATGATCTGGGGTGCTTTTTCCTTCAATGGAACAATGGAGCTCCAGGTTGTGCAGGGGCGTCAAACAGCAGCTGGCTATGTGAAGATGTTGCAGCGGGCATCCCTCATGACTGAGGGCCCTCGTCTGTGTGGTAACGACTGGGTTTTTCAGCAGGACAACGCTCCAATTCACAATGCCCGTCTGACCAAGACTTTTTTCCAGGAGAATAACATCACTCTTTTGGACCATCCTGCGTGTTCCCCTGATCTTAATCCAATTGAGAACATTTGGGGATGGATGGCAGGGGAAGTTTACAAAAATGGACTTCAGTTCCAGACAGTGGATGCCCTTCGTGAAGCCATCTTCACCACTTGGCGCAACATTCGCACTAGCCTTTTGGAAACACTTGCATCAAGCATGCCAAAACGAATTTTTGAAGTGATCAACAATAATGGTGGAGCTACTCATTACTGAGTCAGTTTTTGACACTTTAATTTCTGTTTTAGGAGTTTTTTTTTTTTTTTTTAGCTGTGGTCTTAAACTTTTGATCAGCTGATGAACAGCCTACTTCAGTTAAATTGTTGTTTTCAATAAATTGCCTGCTCACAACTTTTGGGCTCTTGTTCCCATTTCTTCTTTTTGCATTTTGAAACTCTACTTAGAACATCCTTTTTCTTTACTGTGTTGATCAAACACCCTAAAGACCTAAATACACCACATTTTTGTGTCCAAGTTTTTTCCACATTGTGACTACAGAGCACATGAACACACAGACTTCACAGCTCATTTAGTCTTGGTTTAGGTCTCTAAGATTTACAGCTGCTTTTACACCTGTAGTTCAGTTCCTAGACCATGGTTAAAAAGGTTATATAGTGTTGCCTTTTAGTTCTGATCCAGTTCTTCCTTAAATTGTTTTGTTTTTTTGCAAATGCACACAGACTAACACCAGTCTAATAGGCTGGCTGGTTTAAGCTGGAAGTTCCTGTAAATCATCTTACCCCCCTTCTAAATGTTTCCTGGAGGGTTCCAACCCCTAGTTTGGCATCCACGGTTCTACACGACTAAACTCCTTGTTTAAACTATATAAATTCTCTGTCTCTGTCTCTTCTACAGCTCTGATGTACGCCAGTATTTTTGGTAACGTGTCAGCCATTATCCAGCGGCTTTACTCTGGTACGGCGCGCTACCATGCCCAGATGATGAGGGTTCGAGAGTTCATCCGCTTCCACCAGATCCCTAACCCTCTAAGGCAGCGGCTGGAGGAGTACTTCCAACATGCCTGGTCTTACACTAATGGAATTGATATGAATGCTGTGAGTGTTCATTGCGATGGACGGCCACTGGCTGTCCGTAGATCCATCCCATTCTCATGAACACAATATCGCAAGAATGCCGTGAGGTTTTTCTTGAAACTGTTATCTTTAGATCAACTTCGACGAATGTCCTCAAATGTGATACAAATATTCACTTAGACTCAAAGACGAACCGATTACCTTTTGTTGGTTGAAGGTCAAATGGTCAAGTTCACATAGCCATGCGTTGCTTTGAACTCAATATAACAGGCATTACGTGTGGCACAAACATTCATTTACACTCTTGGATGACCTGAATATAATTTGGTTGTCAAAGGTCAAGGTCACTTTGATTCTTGAAAAAAGCCTGAAAGAATACGTTTTATTGTAAATATTTTCACCAGCTAGTTACCATGAAGACTCACTATGTTGTTTCAGCTGTAGGCTGAAAACACACACAATTTATTTCATCCAGGAGGAATTAAAACACAACTGTAAGATTATTTATGGAGTGTGTGTGTGTATATTCACCATTCACAGGCCTGTATGCTTCATCATCTTCCATGTGCTTAATCCCACTCTGTCCTCTCTTTGTGTCATCCATCTCTAAAAATCTTCTCCAGGTATTAAAAGGGTTTCCAGAGTGTCTCCAGGCAGATATTTGTCTCCACCTCAACAGATCACTGCTGCAGAACTGCAACGCTTTCAAAGGTAACACTCATATAGTGTTAATCACACATGAAAACTCATGGACTGTACATTGAATACAACTTGATCAAGTATTGTACCGTTTTTTATTCACTTATATTGTCTTTTTTTATTCCCCAAAACACAATATACTGAACATTTGTCATAGTGTAGTTAAAATCAGTTAATTGCCAACCTGTTGTGTCGGTATTGGTGCCTAGGATCCACAAAGGGCTGTCTGAGGGCCCTGGCCATGAGGTTTAAGACCACCCACGCTCCTCCTGGTGACACCCTGGTCCATGCTGGCGACCTGATCTCAGATCTGTACTTTATTTCCAGAGGGTCGATAGAGATCGTCAAAGGAGACGTGGTGGTGGCTATACTGGGTAAGTGTTAGTATGAGTCAGGTATGGGCCAGTAGCTCCATTTAATGGCCCAATTGGGAGAAAAGTAGAGTCATTGTGCCTCCTATTTATCAATTAAAGCACATGATCATGTCATAAACATGATTTCTCCTCCTCCAGGTAAGAATGATATATTTGGGGAGCCCATCAATTTGGATGCTTTGCCAGGAAAATCCAGTGCTGATGTCAGAGCTCTGACCTACTGTGACCTGCACAAGATAAACAGAGAGGATATGTTGGAGGTAACATATATATGTCTTTATTAGAACACCATACTAACACTGGCTAAATTCTCCCTTTGCTCTCAAACAGCCTCTGTTCTTTGTGACATTTGGTGTCTATTTTTAATGACGTGTAAATTTCCTGTTCTGTGGGTTTTCAGGTCATGGACATGTATCCTGAGTTTTGTGAATATTTCTGGTCCAACTTGGAGATCACCTTCAATCTCAGAGATGTATGTTACATTTATTTTTCAGCTTCCCTGTTTACTATGAACAGGTGGAAACTGTGGAAACCTAATCAAATTGAGATGTCTGAAGTAATACAAATTTAGAAGAATTTAAAGTGTTACTTGTGAAAAACTAAACTATTAAAAATACCGAAGGCATTTATATTTTAATTTCAAGAATTAATTGTGGATGTCTGTGACGTGAACCATAACTGATGTAAACCCATTGTATCTCTACCCGGAGCCGAGTTATGTTCAAAGAGACGACCGGCTTTCTATGGAGGACCATACATGACTTAAGTAAAAATAAATAAATAAATTAATGTATAAATAAATACAGAAATAAATGAATAAATAAATAAATAAAAAAGGAAATAAATAGATTAATACATAAATAAATAAATAAATATGTTAATACCAAAAGAAATGTCAAAATAAATGTCTTAAATATATTTGCACATTTATTTATTGCCTGATACATTTCCTTTTCATTTGCAGTGTCCTTATGCTAATGAGAAAGGCGGGCCTAACCGCAGTCTCATGCAGGATTGGTCACAAGAGTGTAATGATCCAGCCCTACGTCTGCCTCTCAATGCTGACTGGTGTCCAGTAGCTGTTTGCAGCGTTGAGCCAGTTCACACTTAAAATGAACTAGTTCAAGTTCAGAGGGTTAGTTAAGGTTATTTTTTATTGGGATGATTTAGGTGTCAGTAGTCCTGACTGTGGGCGTCACATGTTCTACTGAGCACAAGGAGCGAGCCGAGAGGAGGAGGAGGAAACAGAAACTCCAGCTCGGTACAAACCACCTGCAGCTTCTGCTCTGATCATGAAGCCGCTGATCTCTGAGCAGATGTGACCAGAGAAGCTCTGTGTTTCCACTGTTCTACAAAGTCACTGACCGGCTGTTTCACGGTGAAGAGCTCAAGTCTCAGTCACTGCCCGTGTCTCTGAGCGAGTATGTGGCGGAGCGCAGGGGCTGTGTGTGTGTGTAGCTCAGTTGACCAATCCTGCTCGAGACTGAGGTTAGGCCCGCCTTTCTCATTAGCATAAGGACACTGAAAATGAAAATGAAATATATCACGGAATAAATAAAAGTTGGAATAAATGTGGAAATAAATAAATAAATGTGGAAATAAGTTTAAGACATTGATTCATTTAATTCTGCATTTATTTCCACATTTATTTATTTATTTCCACATTTATTTATTTATTTCCACATTTATTCCAACTTTTATTTTTCGATTTCAGTGTCCTTATGCTAATGAGAAAGCGGGCCTAACCTCAGTCTCGAGCAGGATTGGTCAACTGAGCTACACACGCACAGCCCCTGCGCTCCGCCACACACTCGCTCAGAGACGGGCAGTGACTGAGACTTGAGCTTTTCACCGTGAAACAGCCGGTCAGTGACTTTGTAGAACAGTGGAAACACAGAGGATCTCTGGTCACTGTTGTGTGTGAAAGACTGACACGCAGTTGACCAATCCTGCTCGAGACTGAGGTTAGGCCCGCCTTTCTCATTAGCATAAAGACACTGAAAATGAAAATGAAATATATCACGGAATAAATAAAAGTTGGAATAAATGTGGAAATAAATAAATAAATGTGGAAATAAGTTTAAGACATTGATTCATTTAATTCTGCATTTATTTCCACATTTATTTATTTATTTCCACATTTATTTATTTATTTCCACATTTATTCCAACTTTTATTTTTCGATTTCAGTGTCCTTATGCTAATGAGAAAGCGGGCCTAACCTCAGTCTCGAGCAGGATTGGTCAACTGAGCTACACACGCACAGCCCCTGCGCTCCGCCACACACTCGCTCAGAGACGGGCAGTGACTGAGACTTGAGCTTTTCACCGTGAAACAGCCGGTCAGTGACTTTGTAGAACAGTGGAAACACAGAGCATCTCTGGTCACTGTTGTGTGTGAAAGACTGACACGCACACGTGTTGCTTCAGAACGTACACTGTATTCTTTACTTCCTTGTTCTCAATGCCCGCGCATTACACGTCACGTCGCATCCCATCATCATCACACAGTTTCGTAACCACTATTTAGTAACATACAGCAAACCCATGTATCACAGTGTGACCATGTTATTAGAACATAACATTATTAGAACATAACATTTTCCTCCCCCCACGAAAAGCAAACAGCATACCAGCCCAACTAACAACCAACCCAAACATTCGTCAGGAAAGCTGAACATCTAATCAAGATATCAAAATGTACTAGGCAAGAGTCTGTGAAGACAACCGCTAGACTAAACATGGTAATCCGTGACATAGTCCTGCAAGGCAACAGGCCGAGCCCTGGCCCGCACCGGCCTCGGGTCCGGCACCACAACCTCCTGGCGTGGTGCTGCGGGGGGTGCAACCAGGGCCGGGGGTGGGCCCGGATCAGTGGCCACGTTGCAGGGGAATGGTGACTGGGCTCGTGCCGTGGCCAAGTGCTCAGAGAGGGGTGCCGGGACTTTCCTCAGCCTACTAGCATGCCACCGTGATCCGTCGTCGAGCAGAAATGTGGCGGGGCCAAGAAGGCGACTGATCTATCTGGGTTGGGACCAGAACGAGGCCAACTTGTTGTGTCGCTGCGGCCGTCGAGCCCTGACCCAGTCTGAAACCTGAAGGGACGGTGGCCTCGCCCTGCACTTCTTGTCCACCCTTTCCCTCGTCTTCTGCTGCCGTGCAGCAACAGTCTCTCGGATTCGGGCCAGGGAGGGCATGGGAAAGTCACTATCTGGTGCTCGGAGCCTGTGTAATGGCAGTCCCAATTCTCGTCCGAGCATCAGAAACGCTGGTGACACAAGCGTGGTGGAGTGATGGCTTGCTCTGTAGTGCAGCAAGGTCTGGTTGAGTGCCTCCTCGAATGCACAGCCTTGGGCCAGGTGTGCACGAATCCCGTTCTTCAGTGTTGCATTAAAACGCTCTACTCCACCGTTGGCCTGTGGGTGGTAAAAAGCGGTTTGGATGTGCTTGACACTCCTGCTGGCAAGAAAGTCAGAGAACTCCGCAGATGTCATCTGCGGGCCATTATCTGTTGTTATGGCCCGAGGCACGCCCCAGCGGGCAAAGAGGCCATCCAGTATCCGAATCATGACGTGCGACGTCACCGTCCCCACTGGCACAACCTCCGGCCACTTAGAGTGGAGGTCGTAAACGACCACCAGGAAGCGCTGGTGGTGTGGAACACCACGGCCATGGATTTCCCCACAGATGTCTAGCTGTACATGTTCCCAGGGACGTGAAGGCCAGGGGAGCGGTTGCAGGGGAGGGGTTGAAGGGGGTCCGGTTTTCCCACTGAGGAGGCACGCTGAGCAGTCCTGGACCAGATGTTCAATATCGCGGCCGATGGCTGGCCACCACACCAACTCACGGCACCGCTGCTTGAGTTTCACGATTCCCAGGTGACCCTCATGTGCCATTGACAGGACACGTGCACGCAAAGTGTTTGGGACGACGGTGCAGAGCCCCCTCGAGACACACGTGTCTGCCCAGCAGGAGAGCTCATCTTTCACCCGAGCAAACGGTTTCAACTCTTCCGGGATGTGGGACGGCCAGCCGTTTCTGATGTAGGTGCACAGCTTGAATAGTATCGGGTCTCGTCCTGATTCAGTGTCCAGTTCCTCCAGTGTGACTACTGGCTGCAATGGTGCATAGAACGCTTGGATGAGAGCTGGTTCTTCATCGTGTGATGGTACAGAAGGGTTTGGGGCTGCGATGGAGCGAGAAAGGAGATCTGCCACCACGTTGTCCCTGCCCAGCGTGAAGATTAGGTCATAGTGGTACTGGCGGAGGCGTTCCGCCCAGCGATGGAGTCGGAGAGGCTTGTGTCCCGAACCTGACGTGGAGAGCACCGTTGTGAGGGCCTGGTGGTCCGTCCTGATGGTGAAATGACGGCCATAGACATACATGTGCCACCTCTCGCACGCCCACACACAGGCCAATGCTTCACGTTCACCCACGGAGTACCGCTGCTCAGTGGGTGTCAGGGCCCGAGATGCGAAGGCGATTGGCCTCTCCGTGCCGTCATGAAGCTGCGACAGGACAGCTCCAACTGCAGCAGTGGAGGCGTCGCAGGTGATGAAGGTTGGGCTCGAGAGGCTGAAATGGGCAAGGACAGGAGGTGAGGTTAATTGTTTTTTTAACATGAAAAATGACTCAGAGCACTGTGGTGACCAAGCCCACGGCTCCTCCTTCTTCAGGAGCTGGCGGAGGGGTGCTGTCGTTTGTGAGTAGTTGGGCAGGAAACGCAAATAATAAGCCGTCATTCCTAGGAACGATGCAACCTGTGTGGTGGAGGTTGGTTCAGGGATGCGTTGTATTGCGTCAACGTTGGAGGAGAGAGGTGCAATGCCATCAGCTGAGAGGCGGAATCCAATAAAGTCCACAGTCGGTACTGAGAAGAGACATTTCTCCCCGTTCAGTGTCAGGTGATGTTTGGTGAGGGCCACAAACACTCTGTGTAAGCGGGCATCGTGGGTGGCTTGGTCTGGCCCATGCACCACAATGTCGTCCAGGTAAACTGCTGTCCCCGGGACCCCAGCGAGAATTCTAGACATGACCTTTTGGAAGCAGCTGGGGGCAGAGCTAAGACCAAACGGCATGCGTGTGTACCTGAACACCCCAGCGTGTGTCACAAATGCTGTCAGGTCCCGGCTGGCCGGGTGAAGGGGAACTTGCAGGTAACCCTGGCGTAAATCCAACTTTGTGAAAACCGTTGATCCATGGAAAAGAGAGGTGAGCTCCTCAGCTGTAGGTAAAGGATATTTGTCTGGAATGACAGCTTTGTTGACCTGTCGCAGATCCACACAGACCCGGAGGCCCCCTGACTTTTTCTGTGCGACCACCAGGTTTGAGATCCAAGGTGCTGCATTTATTGGCTCGATGATGCCCTCTTCTAGCAGGGAGGTGAGCTCTGCAGTGACGCCCTCCCGGAAGGTGAGTGGCAGGCGCCTGAGGGGCTGCATAACCGGTGTCACGGCAGGGTCAACCAGGGGCCGATGAGTGAATGCTGTCAAGCGGCCCAGGCCGTCGAACAGCGCTGGCCACTGCTGGTGCATCGTTGGGAAGACCTGCATTATAGCTCTTCCACTATTGTCCATCAGAGAGAAGCCCAGTGCAATGAAGAGATCGAGGCCGAGAAGGTTGGTTCCCCGCTGTGCCACATGAAAAGGGAAGGAGGGAAGGTGTATCGTACCATAACGGACAGGCAGGTCAATTGTGCCCACAATCTCGATGGCAGAATTTGCATATCCCCGCAAGCTTGTGGATGGGGGTCCCAGTGGCATGCGGGAAAAGAATTTCCTGTATGTGGCCAAATTGAGGAGCGACGCTGCAGCCGCAGTGTCCAGGATGAGTGGCACGCTTACCTCCCCCAGCCGCACTGTGCAAGTTTTGAATGATACTCGTGTAGACAGATATTACTAATTTCTGTGTATCCGGAAGGGGACTGAGGAAGCCTGTGCTGCCGTGCTTCATTGGTTGGAGCTGAACGACAGACTTTAGCAAATTGGTTTAATCTAGAACAGTTTCTGCAAACCTGTCCACGGGCAGGGCACTGTGATGCTCTTGTAGCATGAGAACTGGATCCACAGTTGCCGCAATTGCGTCTGGAGCCCACAGTGGGGCGCTGTCTATTCATTTGTTGCACAGGCAGGCTGTCACCGCTATCAGTGGACGGGAAAAACTGTGACGTTTCTGCGTGCTGCAGCTGTTGCGCTAACGCCGTGTGGTGAGCAGGGCTGGTCAGCAGAGTAGAGCATTCCAGAGCACATTCCACTTGCAACGCTATTTTGATTGCATCAGTCAGTGTCAAATCATCAGGTTCCATAAGCAGTTTTTCCCGTATCTTGTCACATGACGTGCCTTCTATCAGCTGGTCTCTGATCATTTGGTCATGCAATGCTCCATACTCACAGGCTCGTGCCAGCTCACGTAGGTCAGCTACAAAAGTCTGTATGGACTCGCCGGGTCGTTGGTGGCGCTTCCTGAGTCTGTACCGCCGTATCAGGACACGTTGTTTCCCAGAGAAATGGTCCGTCAGCAGCTTGACTGTATCCTCGAAAGCTGTTGCTGAGCCGAGCGCCCCAAGAACACGCTGGCCCTCGGTACCGAGGCAGTGGACGAGGATAGCGGTCTTTCGCTTGTCGGGAAGCTCGTTGTCAGAGAATCCGAGCGCATCAACATAGGCATTAAAACCTGTCAGCCACCGTGTCCATGGCACTGCGGGTTCCCCGGGCACCGCGAGAAACACTTCGGGTGGGGGAAGGCTAAATCCAGCCATCCTTGTCGCCAAATGTTGTGTGTGAAAGACTGACACGCACACGTGTTGCTTCAGAACGTACACTGTATTCTTTACTTCCTTGTTCTCAATGCCCGCGCATTACACGTCACGTCGCATCCCATCATCATCACACAGTTTCTTAAAGGAACCGTAACCACTATTTAGTAACATACAGCAAACCCATGTATCACAGTGTGACCATGTTATTAGAACATAACATTATTAGAACATAACAGTCACATCTGCTCAGAGATCAGCGGCTTCATGATCAGAGCAGAAGCTGCAGGTGGTTTGTACCGAGCTGGAGTTTCTGTTTCCTCCTTCTCCTCCCGGCTCGCTCCTTGTGCTCAGTACAACACCAGACGTGACGCTCACAGTCAGGACTACTGACACCTAAATCATCCCAATAAAAAATAACCTTAACTAACCCTCTGAACTTGAACTAGTTCATTTTAAGTGTGAACTGGCTCAACCTGCAAACAGCTACTGGACACCAGCATTGAGAGGCAGACGTAGGGCTGGATCATTACACTCCTGTGACCAATCCCGCATGAGACTGCGTTTAGGCCCGCCTTTCTCATTAGCATAAGGACACTGCAAATGAAAAGGAAATGTATCAGGGAATAAATAAATGTGCAAATATATTTAAGACATTTATTTTGACATTTCTTTTCGTATTAACATATTTATTTATTTATTTCTGTATTAATTAATTTATTTCCTTTTTTATTTATTTATTTATTTATTTCTGTATTTATTTATACATTTATTTATTTTTACTTATGTCATGTATGGTCCTCCCTAGCTTTCTTTCAACGTCAGAGGGCTAAAGTGTTTAAAGCTGATCCAAATGTAAGGGAGGGGTTTGTGGAGCTATCACAACATCCAACAATACATTTTAATAGATACAACTCACTGGAGTAGTCAAAAATACTCTTACTTTCCAGCTTTTATCGTCACTTTCGTAAATGATTTTCACAAACAAAAAGCTTAAAGGAATGGAATGAATGGATGGAATAAATCACTTGTAAATGAATCCTCCTGTTTCCCTTTCCTCTCTGTGTGCAGGTGTTTAATGAAGCTGTGGGTCTTCTGAGTGGACACAACTCAGCCTGTGAGGGCTTCAGTCGGCCCCAGAGGAAACACTCAGGTAACACTTCACTACCACTAAACGGCTCATGAGGACAGATCTCACCTTTGGAGATGCACTGCAGTCAGGGTGGAAGGAATCGGTTATTTTTCTGTCTGAGGAAAGCAGCCTTTAATTTCTTTACAGAGCAGTGGAGGCACTAAAATGTGACTTTGTTTAAAACCAGGAAAATAAAACTGTTAAAATAACTAGGAAACTATGTAACAAAGAAAATGGTTGACGATGATAATGAGGTCAGTTCTGTTTAATTGCCCTTAAAAGGAAATTCATTATAAAGCAGCATATCATGGTGACGTGACCCATATTTCAAATGTATCACCATAATCATAATTGTATGGAAAGTTCCAAATGTCGATATCAATCACAGATATAAAATGATAATACAGTACATTTATGTTATATGCATATGAGTTTTTGATGTTACATGGCATATTTATTTTCAAAGAAAATGATAAAGATAAAAAAGATTAGAATGATGCTCTCACTGAATATATTCTGTAAACAATTCATATATTGTTTGTATAATATCTTGCTTATTTATTCATTTTTGCTTATGGGTGTATTTTTTACTTCACCCTTGCTGCTGTATTATGGCAAATTTGCCCATAGTGGGACTAATGAAGGATATTATTTGAGTTAATAGTAATGAAATTATTTGTTCAACATGAAAATGTTGTTATAAAATAACTACTTTGTTATTGATTTGATTTTTTAATTAGAATTTGAAGAGAATCGGTGCTGGTCTAAAGGCAAAGGATGGTCACGTAGGTGCCACCTCTCATCCAGCACCCCGTGTCTGAGGATTTTGTCTTTGACAAAGTTACATTTCTGTAAATGTCTCAGATTTCTTCAGGTTGTGAACTTACAGTGTTTGTATCTGTCAGGTGTCACCATCTCAGCAAAGAGACAGAAATCTGCCTTCGGATGTGGAAGACAACTCAGTTACTTGGAGCAGTGTGACGGCCATGATCATAAACATACACTGTGAGATACATGAAACATAGATTTATTATCAGCTCTTGTTTTGAACTAATCCACCTTACAAAGCAACTTCTGACTGCTTCTTTAGATATGGCTCCGTGTTCTCCAGTGAGGATGAAGTGGAGGAGTTAGATGGGACCAGTCCTCAGACGTGCGTCACCACCAGGTGCAGAGAGACTGACGCGTTTCCAGGAGTGTCCAGCATCTTCACGTTCTTGAGCTCGGAGAGTCGAGAGGAACACACGTACCAGGAAGTGCCCTGCTCCCACAGCCTCACCTCACCGCCTTCTCGGCCTCCCCCTCACAAGCTTCTTTACCTGCCCTCCTCCCCCTCCCACTGTCCCTCCAGCCCTTCTCCTCCTCCTCCTACCGCCATCATCTCTGGGAGGCAGAGAGTGGAGCTGGAGAAAAGGTTAGATGGTCTGCAGCGACAGATAACCAGGTGGGTTAACTATGCTCTTTACCAGTAACAGTGGTGACTTTACATGCATGTCCGATTTCAAGCTAAATACAGTGATATCAATATTTATAACAGCTTAAACTCTGGCACAAAGATTTGGATAAATCACATCTGCAGTTATGTATTTCAGCTGCAGAACAGACTGGTTAACAAATAGTATCTTTATAAACTCATCTTCTTCTGTGTGTTTGGATGTGTGTTTTACAGGTTGGAGTCTTGTATGTCAGCAGACATCAGGACCATTATGCAGCTGCTTCAAAGGCAGACACCAGTAATCCCACCTTCCTACAGCACCCTGACGTCATCTCCGAACGCAACGTCCTCCCCCATCCTGTCTCCCACTGTCCCCTCCCCATCTGGTGCCCCAATCCCTGTCTTCCCCACTGACGAGTCACCATCCGGGCCAAATGAAAACCAAGATAAAGTCCTATAGGAACTTCCGGAATCTGATTCCATCAATTGGGGTTCCACTGTGCTCCATCTCACCTCGTCACCCCCTCACACCCATGCCTCACCCTTTAACACGTCTTCATATTAATCATAATTTTTCTCTTCCGGTTTTGTTCCTCCATCTCTCCACCTTATCCTCAAAACTCCATCCTGTCTTCCTCCTTGGTCCTATAAAGGACTGGCATCCGAACGGGAACCTTCCTGATGGGTAACATCGGGCCTGCAAGCTTCCAGTCTGCACCTGAGTGGTCAGCCAGCGAAACACCTTATCCCTACATGGCCTCATTTGTATCCATGCTCTAGTCTATATTCTTCCGGTCCTGTAGCCTGCTCTGATCCCCACTACTGTATTTGCTCTTCAGAGGTGTCCTGTTTTTGTTGCCACACTCCAGAACAGCTCTGTCTGCAACATCACTGCCACCCTCTAGAGCGGTTTTACCGCCCTGCCTTCTGAGTCAACCCTGCCTGCCCGTCTCTGCACCGACGTCTTCCTTCATGTGCTCTGCAAACGAACTTTGAACGTGGACCTCACTTCAACTAGCCTGGATGCCAGACGAACTTAGCCCCGCCCACAACATTTTGGTCGGGCAGTTCGGTCTGGAGTCGCTCCATTGGGAAAAAATTATGGGGCGTGTTTCAACTGACCAGGAAGTAAAATTCCTCTTCGCTCAATTGGATAGACCTACAACCAATCAGAGCAACGTAGTATGTGACGTATGCTAAGCAACGCATTGTGAGTTATTTACTAACCCGGGTTCACACCGGACGCTTCAGCGCAGCGCCAAGCCTTAAATAACAGCTGGCTCCCATCCACTCCCATGTTAAAACGTTGTGCCGGTCACACCGGAGGCTGAAGCACTGTGAGGCAGCCTTAACGCAGCGCGGTGCTTCAGCCTCCGGTGTGACTGGCACAAAGCCGTGCAGCGATCTACTGGATCAACGGGTGATATTATTAGCGCTGCCCCGGCGGTTCAGCGTCGCTTCAGTGTCCGTTGTGAACAGCCAAGCGCCGGGGTGATAGGGATTAGCGCGGTGCTTTGGCGTAGCCTCCACGTTCTGTGTTCCTCTTTCAAACTGAATGCGCTGTCGATGTCTTCTAAAACAGACTCAATGGCAGCATCTACACATCTCAGCTCGCCAGCGGCAGGCATGTTTGTTGAAAACGAATTCCACCCAGGGGCACTGTGATGACGTGGTTGATTACGTTACCGTTGATCATCTGTCAATCATCGTATAAAGCCCGCCCTGACAATCTGGTTGGCCCGGTCGGGCCATAATTTTTTCCCAATGGAGCGACTCCAGACCGAACTGCCCGACCAAATTGTTGTGGGCGGGGCTAAGTTCGTCTGGCATCCAGGCTACACTTCAACATCAACGTGAATGAAAATCGGCACATATGCCAGGGTTTTATGAATGCAGTTAATAAATGCACATAGACAAGCCAATGTGATTCAGCAATTAGTTTATACAAATAAGATAAATCCATCCTTACATTGTATTGGAACATCAAGGTTTATTAACCCAAACAAAAACACTTACTTGACTACTCAGATGCAATAAATCTAGATGCAGCTTGAATGCATGCAAAGTCAATAGAAATAGTTGAATGGGTATATGATCATCATTATATTGGCTATGGAGTATGCTGAATGTTTTCTGTAATAAAATCCTTTTGTGGTCTTCAGACGCCTACATATAGCTCCAGTCCCCTAATAGACAGCAGAATAATGTAGGATATAAACATCACCTATATATGTGCTGGTGCAACTTAAGATATAATTCTGTATCAATCAGTAAGAAAATAAGCAAATAAGAAAGAAGGTTGATGAATATTCTACAGGTGGAAATAAAGGTGATAATCGGATGAGTGGAAGAGATGTGGAAAAGACTGGAAGATTGGACAGGCACCATATACAGTGCCTTGCATAAGTATTCACCCCCCTTGGACTTTTTCCCATTATGTACTGTTACTAACTGGAATTCAAATAGACTTAAATAAACTTTTTCCCGTTTGATCAACAAAACATGCATAGTACTTTGGATGTGCAAAATAAATTTTATTGTGACACAAACAATAATGAGAACAAAAAAGTTGACATCTGTTGGGTGCATAAGTATTCACCCCCCTGTGTCAATACTTGGTAGAACCCTCTTTCGCTGCAATTACAGCTGCAAGTCTTTTGGGGTATGTCTCTACCAGCTTTGCACATCTAGAGATGGAAAGGTGTGACCATTCTTCTTGGCAAAAAAGATGAAGCTCAGTCAGATTGGATGGAGACGGTCTGTGAACCGCAATCTTCAAGTCTTGCCATAGATTCTCTATTGGATTGAGGTCTGGGCTTTGACTGGGCCATTTTAAGACATTAATATTCTTTAATCCAAACCATTCCTTTGTAGCTCTGGCTGTATGTTTAGGGTCATTGTCCTGCTGGAAGATGAACCTCCGCCCCAGTCTCAAGTCTTTTGCAGACTGCATCAGATTTTCTTCAAGGATTTCCCTGTATTTGGCTCCATCCATCTTTCCCTCTATTCTGACCAGTATCGCTGTACCTGCTGAAGAGAAGCATCCCCACAGCATGACGCTACCACCACCATGTTTCACTGTTGGGATGGTGTGCTCAGGGTGATGGGCAGTGTTGGATTTTCGCCATACATAGCGTTTTGCATTGAGGCCAAAAAGTTCAATTTTGGTCTCATCTGACCAGAGCACCTTCTTCCACATGTTTGCTGTGTCTCCCACATGGCTTCTGGCAAACTTCAAACGGGATTTTTTATGGATCCCTTTCAACAATGGCTTTCTTCTTGCCACGCTTCCATAAAAGCCAGATTTGTGGAGTAGACGACTAATAGTTGTCCTGTGGACAGATTCTCCCACCTCAGCTGTGGATCTCTGCAACTCCTCCAGAGTAACCATGGGCCTCCTGGTTGCTTCTCTGATTAATTTTCTCCTTGTCCGACTCTTCAGTTTGGGTGGACGGCTTCCTCTTGGCAGGTTTGCGGTTGTGCCATATTCTTTCCATTTTCTTATGATGGATTTTATGGTGCTCAGAGAGATGTTCAAAGCTCTGGATATTTTTTTATAACCTAACCCTGCTTCATATTTCTCCACAACTTTATCCCTGACGTGTTTGGAGAGCTCCTTGGTCTTCATGATGCTGTTTGTTCAGTAATGATCTCCAACAAACTCTGAGTCCGTCACAGAACAGGTGTATTTATACTGAGATTAAATTGCAGACAGGTGGACCCTATTTACTAATTATGTGACTTGCAAATGTGACTTGTGAATGCAATTGGTCGCACCAGATCTTTGTTAGGGGTTTCACAGTAAAGGGGGTGAATACATATGCACACTTTTCAGATTTTTATTTGTAAATAATTGTGAAATCCATGTAATATTTCCCCCCACTTCCAAATGATGCACTATTTTGTGTTGGTCCATTACATAAACTCACGATGAAATAAATTTTAATCTGTGGTTATACCATGACAAAATGTAGAAAAGTCCAAAGGGGGTGAATACTTATGCAAGGCACTGTAGATACAGTCGATTTTATCTGGGAATAAATTATGTTGTTGCTCTTGTTTCCTATTACTTCAAATTCCTAGCCTGGATGCCAGACGAACTTAGCCCCGCCCACAACATTTTGGTCGGGCAGTTCGGTCTGGAGTCGCTCCATTGGGAAAAAATTATGGGGCGTGTTTCAACTGACCAGGAAGTAAAATTCCTCTTCGCTCAATTGGATAGACCTACAACCAATCAGAGCAACGTAGTATGTGACGTATGCTAAGCAACGCATTGTGAGTTATTTACTAACGCCGGGTTCACACCGGACGCTTCAGCGCAGCGCCAAGCCTTAAATAACAGCTGGCTCCCATCCACTCCCATGTTAAAACTTTGTGCCGGTCACACCGGAGGCTGAAGCACCGCGAGGCAGCCTTGGCGCAGCGTGGTGCTTCAGCCTCCGGTGTGACTGGCACAAAGCCGTGCAGCGATCTACTGGATCAACGGGTGATATTATTAGCACTGCCCGGCGGTTCAGCGTCGCTTCAGTGTCCGTTGTGAACAGCCAAGCGCCGGGGCGATAGGGATTAGCGCTGTGCTTTGGCGTCGCCTCCACGTTCTGTGTTCCTCTTTCAAAATGAATGCGCTGTCGATGTCTTCTAAAACAGACTCAATGGCAGCATCTACACATCTCAGCTCGCCAGCGGCAGGCATGTTTGTTGAAAACGAATTCAACCCGAGGGCACTGTGATGACGTGGTTGATTACGTTACCGTTGATCATCTGTCAATCATCGTATAAAGCCCGCCCTGACAATCTGATTGGCCCGGTCCGGCCATAATTTTTTCCCAATGGAGCGACTCCAGACCGAACTGCCCGACCAAATCTGTTGTGGGCGGGGCTAAATTCGTCTGGCATCCAGGCTAGCAAATTCCTACTATGGAAGCCAAATCCTACAAATCAATGAAATGTGATTTGTATACCTACTCTCAAGGCACTTCACACAGTATGGTCAAGACCTTAATAGTATAGTGAAACCCAACAGTTCCTACAGCAAGGAAGCACTTGATGACTGTGGAGAGAATCAACTCCCTCATTAACTGGAAGAAACCTCTGGCAGGATCAGACTCAGTGTTGAAGGCCATCAGATGCCCTCTGTTGGGTAAGAGGAGAGAAATGGAGGAGAGAGGAAATTTTGGTGGAAAACGGCAAGAAGAGGGGGGGCCTGTAAATAGAAATTGAGATATTAATGGGTACGATATGTAATGTTATTAATGGTAGAAGTCAGTGTTAAAAACAGTGGAGTCAGCAGTTTATACAGTGGTGGTTAGCTCTCTGGACAATAAATATTGTGGTGTTATTGACAACAAAATGTTTAATAAAGAGTAAGTAGACCAGGTAACAGCTCTCCATTATTATGTCTCAATATGGCTTAGCAGACAGATAACATATACAAGTTCACTGTATATTAGCAGCAGAAAGCCTTTTATTTGTGTTGCCTATTTGCATTGACTGGAAAATGAGTGTGAATAAAGCTGACATGATGTAATGTAACAATAGAAATGCCTGTATGTTTTAGTGGTGCCATCAAAGTGATGTATTCAAAGCCACGTGTCATGGTAGAAGGTTGTAAAGTTTGCAAGTACAGTTTTTATGGGTTAAATCGTGTGACACAGTCATGAGGTGCTTCAATGTGCAGGACCAGAAGTACTGAATCAATTTGAATCTGCCAATTCAGTTTGTTTTATTCGCTCCGTCAGAATTTCATGATTTCTGAAAGTCTTCTTGACCGTAGATCTGAGTTTTAGTATTTTAGCGAGCGACCTCACACACTAAGTTTAGTTTTTGGTGCTGCCTTCAGGTGCTCTCGAAAAAACCAAGACACTTCTCAGAGGACGACCAATTTTTTTTTACCCCTTTTTTTATATGTTGTAATTCTAATTCAAATGTCAGACTGTATATTCTTGAGAATTAAAAGTTCATTGCTCTTTGTAAGTGTTATCGTTATCATGCTTGGTTATTATCATTATACAAGTGGTATTAAATGGTTTCAAAATGATTACAATAAAATAATTTATCATTTCTGAGACAACACATCGTCACAGGCCTACCTTAATATTTTTAATAATGCACCAAGTTAGAGCTTTCCTTGCACAGTTTACAGCTTCAGTTCTCTGAGACTGTATTTCATATCCAAGCTAAATTGGTTTTGTAGTCTGACATATCCACAACTGAATCGATATTGAATCAAATCCGAGTCAAATCAATTTGGGATCTGGCTGTTCGTGCTTGTCGGCTGTGCAGTTCAGGCTGCTCTCTGTGGCTGGGTTGTTCAGGAATAGCACGGGTTATTTGACCATGTGGCAAACATGAAAATAGACTTTGTGAGAGCCTTCCTGTCATGCCCAGTATCACCTTTGACTGGATTTGCCTTAATGCAATGTGTTATGGCCCTTCACTCATTCATGTGCACCTTCATGGCGGGGTAGCCTCTGAAGCCCAAAGGCGTCTAACTGGTAAAGGTTCTTCGAGGTTCGGGACCCCTGCCCCTGCCAGCTCCCTTTACTTTTGCTGACTCACCTGTAGGCCTTTTGCCTCCAGACGTCCTCCATGAATTTTTGCCCAATGTCCAGGAAATGACATGCCTTCCAAAGTCACAGGCATATCAGACCATCGCGCACCAATGAGACAAGGGGCTGACCGGATGTAAACACAGGAGGAGGGCACGCCCTCTCTCTCTCTCTCCCAGTGTCAGCATTCATTCATGTGATGGATTTATCTAGCAATCACAGACACAAATAAAGCAAGATATTGAACTGCAAGAGGGAGGACCCAGTCTGGTGTAAATATAAAGATTTAGATATAAAGGGCCCATAATTTTGTAAAATTGAGATGATTAAACACTAGTTACAACAGCACTAGGATTATTTGATAATTAATTGCTGCCAGTACCTACCTTTGACCTACATCTTACACACTCACTGGAGCCTTGAGGGCAAATGATGACAAATCATAACACATTTGCAACATGTGAAATGAGCAGTCTGGGAGAGAGACAGACACACATTTCCAATTTAATAAGTGTTGTTTATATTTCCTGAGTTACTGAGGGTTAAATTTCTTCTCTGTGAACTGAAAGCATCTTTTGACCTGTAATTTCTCTTCTGAATAAAGTGATTTGAAAAGGAAAAAATACCACCTCTAGTTATACAATATAATGATTCATCGACGTACACACATTAGCACACATTAACCCTAACCCTGCTCTAGCTCAACCCTTCTCTTTTACCACCGAACAACCGGAGGTCAGAGGTGCAGCTTCTCTTCAAGGAAACCTTCACGCATCTCAAGCTTTGCAAACTCCTACCAGCGACTCGATGTCCTGCAGGTAAGGATTTCGAACCAGCATCTGAGCGCACGGCTCCCCAGCAACGCTAAGGCCACACGAAGCCAGAAGACTTCACCAAACTGCTAACTGCACAGCAACCTCTTTTCCCTTTCCCTCGGACTGGTAACATACCTGCAGTAACCACGGAAGATTTAGAAGAACAAATATGGACCAAATAGATGAGCGTTTGGCACAAGAGATCCGAAAGTGTGACCACTTGAATAACCCGTCATTTACTGGCGGATTTGGCCTTTACAATAAGTGCATTCAACCTCGAGGGTACAAACCCAGAACAACAAGAATCAAGAAAGTACAACTTCTTCAAAAATAAGTTTTTTTTTTTTAAAATTTTTTACTTTGATGATGCGGGCCAATTAAAAATGGATGGGGGTCCACAGTTGGCCCGCGGGCCGTAGTTTGGACACCCCTGTGTTACGCTAAACGATTTCTATCATTGCTAATAATTTTAGTTTAATGTTCCTTGTTGAAATTTTAACAATTTCATTTAACATTTTAATATCACATATTCAATGTTTACAGGTCAAGCTGTTGACTTTGTCATACTCCATTCCATCCTCCACCGATAGAGAAGAGCAAGCCTCCTGAGCTTTACCTGTCAACTGACATTGTAACAGGATGGCCCACACATTTTCCGGCCAGTGCAACGCTGCAGCAATCCGCTCAAATGCACCGAAGTACGCTTCAATTTCCGTCTCAAGGAAAACCGGTACTAACGAGATGTGTCTGCCCCCATCAAACGCCTAAGCAGAATGCGCAAACTCCGTGTCAACCCCTGCAGCACTACGGGTCACTCCCGCCTGCAGTTCCAACTGCCGCATCTTAATCGCCGTCTCTGGCTCAAGCCTCTTTAGGTCTAACTCCGAGTCTAACCGCTTCAAATCCAGCTCCAGCTCCCTGCTCCGGAGGTGAAACTCCTGTTCCCGCTCCTCCTTCTCTGCCTGAAGGCGAGCTAAACGTAGCTTCAATCTGACGTCCAATTTAGACCCAGGCGACGACTCCGCCGATATCGGGTCATAATGTGGCAACGTGAAGGGCTTGTGTGTCGTTCCCTCAGGTCGGACAACAGGAGTTACACTTACGGGCCGCCCCGTCCCCTCACTTACCTCTGGATCGGAGGACGCAGATAAACTGATAATCCCTCTACTAATGAGGATATCCAGGAGAACAGCTTTCAGCTCCGCTTTGGCAAGAGAAATAGATACTGATATCTCATAATACTCAGCCAGTTTATATAAATCACACTTTTTACATTGACCTAATGTCGGGTTGGAAATAAACACATCTAAATCAAACGCCGCCATCTCAAAGATGCACCGCAAAATAAGCTTCAGCAATAAGTAAAATAGTAATGTCAGATACCACGCACACAGTGAACACCAAGCCTTGCCCCACAGAAACAAAAACTTCCCCGGCACCTGCCTAATAAAAACTTGTCCCTTACCTGTCTTCGGAAGCCTTGCCGGGCTCGAGACGATTTAAAGGCACAAATCAGCGGCCGAAACCCTGACACGCCTGCCCCCTTTAGAGAGCGCGGTCTCCGCCCAGGATTGACTCCAAAAATAATAAAGGAAAAACAATAAATGAGTGCCCGAAGGAAAAACTGGATCAGCTCAGCTGGACACTCCCCTAGCTACACCGAGGAAGCTGTTCACACCTTACAGAAGGCTACACACTGGGCAATATCAGACGCCAATTTATCGCAACACACCGAAACTAAATACCTTATATATAGCTTTTCAAAAAACAAACTAAAAACCCTGCTCTCAGAAATATCCCGGACGAGCCCCCAAAACCGTTACGTCCCCAAAGCTGTCTAGGGAGAGGGACGAAGAATTAGACAATAAAACCGGGCACTAAACAAGGGAGCCAATACGTTTTAAGTTTTAACAAGTAAATAAGGATCTATGGAATAATCACGTAAACAATAAACACCCTTCCTCCAAAGGAAGGGGGAAAAGAAAACACCAACCAACAACCACAATAAAGCACAAAACACATAGCGCACGGCCCACAGCGCACAGCGCACATCTCACAGCACACAGCACGTCAGTGAAGTCCGTCTCCTTGCCACGTCTGATCCCGGACGACCTCGCTCACTGACAGAGCTCACCGGCCCACTGGCTCCTGAACTCCTGCCTCTCTTCCTCGCTGACACAGCTGAGGGTCTTTATCTGCCACACCCTGATGACAGAGGGGCCTCAGCTGTGCCAGTGGAGGTGCTTCTGAGGCTCCCACCTATAGGAGATATGAGAGGGGGAGAGAGAGAAAACACAGCACGTAACACCAACCACACTGCTTTTGATTTATAAACTTAAATCTAATCCTTAAATTTCAGATCCAACAATGGAGAACCCCTGTGTAGAACAATTTGTTTCTTCCCTAGCACCTTGCCTGACCCCTGGCTATCCTGAATTCATCAGCAAGTTGAACTTCAATAAGTGTAATAAAGAAATAGATTCCCTACTTAATGACAGGTGTGATGCACAAACAGCATCAAAAGGTCCATTGTTGAGATGTATGATTTTAAATTTCCACAGGCAAATCAACCTTGCCTGTCAGAGCAAAGCAGCCATGGAAGAGGAGGTAAAAGCCTGAAGAGCACAAAATGCTTTTCTCCTCAAGGAGGTTCAGACTGCTAGTAAAAAAGCGCTGCAGTACTTGGAAGACCTACACCCAGCAGAGTCAGATCTATTTTCACACAAGGAGGAATCGTTGACACTTAAATTAGAAGGCGCGGTCTCACATCAGTTTTTGAACCAATGTAACTCCCTCTTCACTCCCAAGATGGGACAGAATCCCATCAGACCCGAAGTCTTTGGGATTTAAGTCACCTTTTGACCCTCCACTGACAGGAAGAGGTAACAGCCTCCTATCCTCCCATCTCTCTGACTCTGAGACTGACATTGACGACATATGTAGTTTATCTTCAAGAACACATTGTGCCTCATAGACTTCCCATCCACTGATGCATGACACATTTCCCATGCACAACTCTCAAAAGGGGGGACTTCAACATTCAAAAATGTTTTAGCACCTCCCCCTCAACCAGAGAGACCTGTAACAGGAGATGCATGTGTCCGGACCTCACAGTGTCCGCACTTTGAGCTGCTAGAGTTTCTAGCTAAAGATATTGAACAATTTGATCCAGACAACTGTGATCACAACATTGATTATTACTTTAGAGAACTAGATCTCAGCTTAAGTGATGTGGCAAATGCAACAGAAAGAGTAAGTTAGACTTGTGTTAAAAACCAGCTCTGAAGACTATACCGGCGGGGGTTATACCCCTGGCAGGTACTACCAAGCCAGGCAGTTTTCAGGTTAGAGGCCAGTCTAAAAGCCGCATTGCATCACCCATTGGCAGTAGGATGATTGGATGAAGATTTGGCTGATGTATTTGTTATACAAATGAATGGTGTTTCTTCCTATGTAAATTAGGACATGTTCAATAAGTGTGGAGCTCAAGTGCATATTCAAATTAATTTCAAAAGAAACTTGTAATACAAAAAAAGTTACCTTTCTTGTATACTTTTACCATGTCAAGTTTAATTGTGGTAGGAGTAAAGATAAAAATTAAGCCTATTTGACTGTATTTTGGGCATAATCGATTAGTGTATAGCTCATTTGCATATTACAATTAATTTTCAAAGAAACTTGTAATACAACAAATGTTACTTTTCATGGGTACTTTCATTGTGTAAAGTTTAATTTACTAAACTTACTAAGTAAGTTTAGTAAAGGAAAAAAATAGCCCCATTGTGTGTATTGTTGCCTGGCCTTATTGGCACACATATTTCCTCAACTAGGATTTCTTAGGGCTTTTAGTACGTTGTTCTGGAAACCTCATAGAAATTATCTATGCTGTAAAATTCTTTTACAATTAGTTAGATTTTTGGCTCCAAAATGAGTTACTTTGCCTTAACTGCTCAGGATGGAAAGATAAATGACAGAAGGCGTGTATATACATTTAAAATTTGTTTTTTTTATTGATGAAAAGTCCAAATGATAGTTATTAATGTAGTGGTCAAAAGTGTAGGGTGACAGTTGAATGCCAATCGGGTTCACCACATACAGTGCCTTGCATAAGTATTCACCCCCTTTGGACTTTTCTCCATTTTGTCATGGTATAACCACTGTTATGGCCAGCCCTGTTTATTAAGTTAAGTTGGCTGGAGATTTATAACTTATTCTTGTTATGTGTTGTTATTGTTACTATTGTTTACGTTTCAGACTCCTCACTCCCTCCCTCGTGTGTGTGTTCCACCTGGGTGATTGTCAGCTCCTCCCTGATTGTTTGCACCTGGTCCTCATCACCCGGTGTATTTAGTCTGTGTGTTCCTGTGTGGCGTTGCCAGTTCGTCTTTGTTTCTCAATGTTCCTAGCGTTCCAGCAATTCCTCCTGATAGCCTTCCTGTTACCGATCCCTGCCTGCTTAACTGTTTACGTCTCTGCCTTTTCCCTGCCGGATACCCTGCCCTGTGATCGACTGCCCTCCCGTGTACCGACCTTGGACTGGAACGATTACGAACTCTGCCGCTGCCTGTCTCCTGTGGGATTATTGTACCCGTGTTTGGACTGCCGTGACGTGTACCAATATTCTACAGTAAAGTTGGTTAATTGCACCTTCTTGTGTCTCAGAGTCGTGCGATTGGATCCACACACCTGTCTGCACTCCTTACAGTACGAACTGGCCAATAAGATGGATTCAGCCGACTCCGGTTCCGGGCGCACTGTCCTGCCGGCACCATTACTGCAGCAGACGGAGGAACAATTTAATGCAGTTCACCTCGAGATGCAGGGGATGTCGGAGCGCCAGGGGAGCATTCACGGCCAGGTTAGTTTCTTGACTACTCAGGTCCAAAGGCTCATGGATCGTCTGGACACCTTCATCACTCCGAGTGCTGTTCCAGCTCCGGTCCCAGCTCCAGCTCCAGCTCCACTTCCCGCTGCTTCCCCGCCTGCTGTCCCGCCACGTCTCTCTCGTCCCGAAAGATTTTCCGGGGACTCTGGCGACTGTCGGTCATTTCTGGTTCAGTATGGGCTTCATTTCGAGTTGAATGCGCCAGCTTTCCAGACGGAACGTTCCAAGGTGGCGTACGTGATTTCGTACCTCTCTGGCAGAGCAGAGAGATGGGCGACAGCTGAATGGTCAAGAAACTCACACATCTGCTCCTCGGTTCAGCTGTTTACAGAAACTCTAAGCAAGATCTTCAACTCCACTAATTTCGCCAGGGCAATCGGCGTGTCTCGGATTACGCCATTGAATTCCGCACATTGGCAGCCGATAGCGGGTGGAATCAGGAGTCCTTGTTCGATGCGTTCTTATATGGGTTAGCAGAGCCCATTAAAGATCAACTCATCAACTGTGAGTTGCCAGAAGATGTGGACTCGCTCATTGCTTTGGTGGTCAAGATCGATAGACGTCTCCAGGACCGTGGGAGACCCAGACCGGAGTATTCTGCTCCTGTCCAGAGGGGGCAGTCGACTTCCGCTCAGCAGTCCTGGCAAGCTCCGGCGCGGTTCACACCCATGGCCGGCACAACAGCGCCCTATGCTGGAGCGGAGGAGCCAATGCAGCTGGGACACACAAAGCTCAGTCCAGAGGAGCGTCAGCGTCGACTCCGTGAGGGTAGATGCATTTATTGTGGGCAGAAGGGTCACTACCTCTCAAACTGTCCAGTGAAGGACCAGGCAACGGCAAGATATACACTGGTGAGTCACACTACTGTGTCTTCTGTTCGACCTGTCATGCAAGCCAAGCTCATCACACCTTCTCAGACTGTCAGTTATCCTTTCTTGGTTGACTCTGGGGCTGATGAGAATTTTATGGACTGGAGGTTAGCGAAGAAATTAAATTTAAAATTAATTCCTCTGCCAAAGCAATTGGAGGCTCACGCCCTAGATGGACGTTTATTATGTAAAATAACGCACTGGACTGATCCAATTCAGATGATTATTTCCGGGGAACATTCTGAAGTTTTGAGCTTTTTTCTTTTCGACTCTCCATCACACCCTCTCATTTTGGGTTTTCCATGGCTCTCTAAACACAACCCCCACATGAACTGGGTCACAGGGGAAATAACAAATTGGGACAGAAACTGTTCTGTAACCTGCATTCGCGCTGTGTCTATATCCAAGATATTCCACTCTTCTGATGTTTCTTCTCCCAAGTATCTAGAACTTCCTGCGTCTCGATCTGCGGTCAACTCTCCCCGCACGATTTCATCGGACGCTGATTTCCCAGATCTCTCCCGAGTTCCCCCATGTTATCTAGATCTCAAGGAGGTCTTCAACAAGACACGGGCTACCTCTTTACCACCTCATCGACCTTATGACTGCGCCATTAACCTGTTACCAGGTACTTCACCCCCTAGGGGGCGTCTCTATTCCTTATCTTCACCGGAGGTAAAAACTATGACAGAATATATTGACTCCTCCCTGGCGTCAGGACTCATTCGGCCATCTTCATCTCCTGCTGGAGCTGGGTTCTTCTTTGTGGCCAAAAAGGATAAAACGCTCCGTCCATGTATTGATTATCGGGGATTAAATGGGATTACCATCAAGAATCAATATCCTCTGCCCCTCATCTCCTCTGCGTTTGAGCTTTTGAGGAATGCTAAGGTCTTCACCAAGCTGGACCTGAGGAACGCCTATCACTTGGTGAGGATAAGAGAGGGGGATGAGTGGAAGACAGCCTTTAATACCCCAAGTGGTCACTATGAGTACCTGGTAATGCCATTTGGTTTATGTAGTGCGCCAGCGGTATTCCAGGCGTTAGTTAACGACGTACTTCGGGATATGTTGAACCAATATGTCTTTGTTTATTTAGACGATATCCTCATCTTCTCCCCAGATGAGGAGACTCATGTCCAGCATGTTCACCAGGTTCTTCAGCGTCTTCTCACCCACCAACTTTTTGTTAAAGCAGAGAAATGCGAATTTCACGTGTCCTCTGTCGCCTTCCTAGGGTTCATCGTCTCTCAAGACAACATCCAGATGGATCCGGCGAAGGTTAGCGCAGTGACAGAGTGGGCTACTCCCACTTCTCGCAAACATCCCCAACGCTTTCTGGGGTTTGCAAATTTTTACAGACGTTTCATTAGGAACTTTAGCACTATTTCATCTCCATTGCATAAACTGACCTCCTCGAACATAAGGTTTCAGTGGTCACTACCGGCTGAGAGAGCCTTTCAAAAATTAAAGGAGAGATTTACTACTGCCCCAATCCTCACGCTCCCGGACCCTAATCTTCAGTTCGTCGTGGAGGTTGATGCCTCAGACGTAGGAGTCGGGGCCATACTCTCGCAAAGATCAGAAGTGGACAAGAAGCTCCATCCCTGCGCTTTTCTGTCTCGGAAACTTTCGCCCGCTGAGCGAAATTATGATGTTGGGAATAGGGAGTTACTAGCTATTAAAGTGGCTCTGGAAGAATGGCGTCATTGGTTGGAGGGGGCAGAACAGCCGTTCCTGGTTTTGACTGATCATAAGAATCTCGAGTACATCCGATCTGCCAAACGACTAAATTCCAGACAGGCCAGGTGGGCCTTATTTTTTAATCGCTTTAATTTTTCACTGTCATATCGTCCTGGTTCAAAGAATACGAAAGCAGATGCACTGTCTCGTTTGTTTGACCCTGGTTCTGCCCCGAGATCTCCCTCTAATATCTTGCCTCCATCCTGTGTGATAGGGGCCGTTACCTGGGATATTGAACAGAGGGTCAGACAGGCAAATGTTAATGGTCAGGTGCCGGACGGATGTCCCCCGAACCGGTTGTTTGTGTCGATTCTACTTCGTTCCCAGGTCATCCATTGGGCCCATACCTCTCGGGTTTCTTGTCACCCTGGGATACGGCGGACTCTCTTTGTGGTCAAACAACGCTTCTGGTGGCCATCCATGGAGAGAGAGGTCAGGGAATATGTGATGGCCTGTCCTGTTTGTGCTCGGAACAAGAGTTCGCGACGGCCACCCTCTTGTCTCCTGCAGCCACTTCCTGTGCCCCATCGCCCCTGGTCTGACATCTCTCTGGACTTCGTTACCGGGTTGCCTCCTTCGAAAGGTAACACCACTATTTTAACAGTTGTTGATAGATTCTCAAAGATGGTTCATTTTATTCCCTTGCCCAAGCTGCCTTCAGCCAAAGAGACTGCAGAGGCTGTTCTGTTGCATGTTTTTCGCATTCATGGATTTCCGAAGGATGTGGCGTCAGACCGGGGTCCACAGTTTGTTTCTCAGTTCTGGAGGGCGTTCTGTTCCCTCCTCGCTGCCACAGTCAGTCTCTCCTCCGGATACCATCCCCAGTCAAACGGTCAAGCGGAGCGGATGAACCAGGAGTTGGAGACCGGACTACGATGCCTGGTCTCTCAAAACCCGGCCACCTGGAGCAATCATCTCATCTGGGTGGAGTATGCACACAACACATTACCCAGTGCATCTACCGGCCTTTCTCCATTTCAGTGTGCCTATGGCTACCAACATCCACTGTTCCCCGACTTAGAGGAGGAGGTCAATGTTCCCTCTGCCCAGAGGTTCGTCCATCGGTGCCGTAGGATCTGGAGTGGGGTCCGGGAGGTCCTTCTAAGAAGCTCTGTCCGTACAAAGGGGGCGGCGGACCGACGACGGACCCGTGCACCCACGTACCAACCAGGCAATAGAGTCTGGCTGTCTACTCGTGACATTCCCCTACGTGTGGAGTCCCGCAAGTTGGCTCCCCGGTTTATTGGTCCGTTCCCCATCTCCAGGATTATCAACCCCGCTGCAGTGCGACTCCAGCTGCCCAGTTCTATGAGGGTGCATCCCACTTTTCACGTGTCCCGGATCAAGCCTGCATTGGAGAGCCCGTTGGTTCCTCCCACCAAGCCTCCTCCTCCTCCCAGGATCATCGATGGAGGGCCGGTGTACACAGTCAAACGCCTCTTGGCTGTTCACCGCCGCGGTCGCGGTCGCCAATACTTGGTAGACTGGAAGGGGTACGGCCCTGAAGAGAGGAAAAGGGAGTCTACAAAGAACATTGTTGACCCGGACCTCATTCTAGACTTCCACCGTCTACATCCTGACCAGCCTGGGACGTCCAGTGTCGTCCCTAGGAGGGGGGGTACTGTTATGGCCAGCCCTGTTTATTAAGTTAAGTTGGCTGGAGATTTATAACTTATTCTTGTTATGTGTTGTTATTGTTTACTCAACTCTCCTCTCGTTTCAGACTCCTCACTCCCTCCCTCGTGTGTGTGTTCCACCTGGGTGATTGTCAGCTCCTCCCTGATTGTTTGCACCTGGTCCTCATCACCCGGTGTATTTAGTCTGTGTGTTCCTGTGTGGCGTTGCCAGTTCGTCTTTGTTTCTCAATGTTCCTAGCCTTCCAGCAATTCCTTCTGATAGCCTTCCTGTTACCGATCCCTGCCTGCTTAACGGTTTACGTCTCTGCCTTTTCCCTGCCGGATACCCTGCCCTGTGATCGACTGCCCTCCCGTGTACCGACCTTGGACTGGAACGATTACGAACTCTGCCGCTGCCTGTCTCCTGTGGGATTATTGTACCCGTGTTTGGACTGCCGTGACGTGTACCAATATTCTACAGTAAAGTTGGTTAATTGCACCTTCTTGTGTCTCCGAGTCGTGCGATTGGATCCACACACCTGTCTGCACTCCTTACAACCACAGATTAAAATTTATTTCATCGTGAGTTTATGTAATGGACCAACACAAAATAGTGCATCATTTGGAAGTGGGGGGAAATATTACATGGATTTCACAATTATTTACAAATAAAAATCTGAAAAGTGTTGAGTGCATATGTATTCACCCCCTTTACTGTGAAACCCCTAACAAAGATCTGGTGCGACCAATTGCATTCACAAGTCACATTTGCAAGTCACATAATTAGTAAATAGGGTCCACCTGTCTGCAATTTAATCTCAGTATAAATACACCTGTTCTGTGACGGACTCAGAGTTTGTTGGAGATCATTACTGAACAAACAGCATCATGAAGACCAAGGAGCTCACCAAACAGGTCAGGGATAAAGTTGTGGAGAAATATGAAGCAGGGTTAGGTTATAAAAAAATATCCAGAGCTTTGAACATCTCTCTGAGCACCATAAAATCCATCATAAGAAAATGGAAAGAATATGGCACAACCGCAAACCTACCAAGAGGAGGCCCTCCACCCAAACTGAAGAGTCGGACAAGGAGAAAATTAATCAGAGAAGCAACCAGGAGGCCCATGGTTACTCTGGAGGAGTTGCAGAGATCCACAGCTGAGGTGGGAGAATCTGTCCACAGGACAACTATTAGTCGTCTACTCCACAAATCTGGCCTTTATGGAAGAGTGGCAAGAAGAAAGCCATTGTTGAAAGGGATCCATAAAAAATCCCGTTTGGAGTTTGCCAGAAGCCATGTGGGAGACACAGCAAACATGTGGAAGAAGGTGCTCTGGTCAGATGAGACCAAAATTGAACTTTTTGGCCTCAATGCAAAACGCTATGTGTGGCGAAAACCCAACACTGCCCATCACCCTGAGCACACCATCCCAACAGTGAAACATGGTGGTGGTAGCATCATGCTGTGGGGATGCTTCTCTTCAGCAGGTACAGGGAAACTGGTCAGAATAGAGGGAAAGATGGATGGAGCCAAATACAGGGAAATCCTTGAAGAAAATCTGATGCAGTCTGCAAAAGACTTGAGACTGGGGCGGAGGTTCATCTTCCAGCAGGACAATGACCCTAAACATACAGCCAGAGCTACAAAGGAATGGTTTGGATTAAAGAATGTTAATGTCTTAAAATGGCCCAGTCAAAGCCCAGACCTCAATCCAATAGAGAATCTATGGCAAGACTGGAAGATTGCGGTTCACAGACGGTCTCCATCCAATCTGACTGAGCTTCATCTTTTTTGCCAAGAAGAATGGACAAACCTTTCCATCTCTAGATGTGCAAAGCTGGTAGAGACATACCCCAAAAGACTTGCAGCTGTAATTGCAGCGAAAGGGGGTTCTACCAAGTATTGACACAGGGGGGTGAATACTTATGCTCCCAACAGATGTCAACTTTTTTGTTCTCATTATTGTTTGTGTCACAATAAAATTTATTTTGCACCTCCAAAGTACTATGCATGTTTTGTTGATCAAACGGGAAAAAGTTTATTTAAGTCTATTTGAATTCCAGTTAGTAACAGTACATAATGGGAAAAAGTCCAAGGGGGGTAAATACTTATGCAAGGCACTGTATATCAACAGGACACCCACCCCTGGACAACCAGTTTTTCCCCCTTTAAAAAAGCCCCTTTTTCCAACTCCGCCCAACCTTTTTTTTCCTTCTTCAACCAGCAATGCTGCCTGAGACCCACCCAGGTCCCCCAAAGCACAACCTTGACACACATGCCTCGGGGGAGAATCGAACCGGTGGTCTCCAGGCCAGGGGCGTCATCTGCCACTACGCCATTGTTTTTAATTTTAATTTTTGTTTTAAAGCATTTCACTATCTATTATTCTTTACAATGGTTTATGTAACTACGGTCCAAAAAAACGATTTCATAGATATAATTAGTTCCTAACCGGCCCCCCCTATTTTTCATTTCTTTTCCGTAAACCTACTTATACAGAATGACGCTCAGCCATACTCCAACCCAGGCAGCAACCGCATTTACCTCTTTCTCTGTCCCATGGTCCTTGCAGACGTACTCTACCTGGGGAGCGTACCCTGGTCCCCTGGTAGAGGGAGCGGAGCTTTACCAACCTTGCCACCATTTCTCAGAGATCAATAGGCCAGTGCAAAAAAAATCAATACCATGAACCCTGAACCCCAACCCAAACCCAACCCTAACCCTTACCCTAACCCGAATCCCCCCCAGAACAACGAAACAGACCGCTCAGAGGGGGGTTGTGGGTGGATCCTTTGGTCTCTCGCCTGTAGTCAACCAATCAGACTTCCGTGACGAAGGGCTGATCTGAATATTTCTCCCATCAGCTCTGTTAGCTTTTAAACAACGTGGAATTTAATAAATATGGTTGATCAAGCGGCTTCCACAGAGAGTGTGAGGCTACAGGTATGTGTCTGCCTCTGTCTGAGCTCCACGTAAAGTCCCAGAATGTCAGCACCCTGATTAAGGAATGTGCTTGATTTGTAATAAATGGAGAGATTCTGCGAAATCTTGGTCTAATATACTAAAATTGGAACGATACAGAGAAGATTAGCATGGTCCCTCGGAAAAAGGTGCTGCCCAATCTTCGAGGTTTGCCCCTGCAAAGCGAGAGCCTTTTCCGCCGTCTCGCCGAATTAAAAGTCATATTTCAAGAAAGATGACCGCAGGGTTTTTCTGTAGGTGCCATCTTCGATCTATATCAGATCAGGGCTCGGTAAATGGAACGCCACGTCAGATTAGGAAGTTCCGCGTCACGGTGGTCGTGGCCTGGCAGGTAAATGAGCCATGCGGTCCCACAGGCCGGATGTAAACACGGGAGGACGAGCCGCCTCCCTCGGCCCCCCTCTCGTGGCGAGGTTAGAAACAGCATAAACAAAGAAATAAAGTAAGGAGATTATTAAGCCCTTATGTTCACCTCTGTGATGGGCGTTAATATGCAGCTTTACACATTATATATATATTTATATATATGTGTAGATGGGCTGGTAGATGGGCGTTAATATGCAGCTTTACACATTATATATATATTTGTTTAATTACATAAAGCTCCATTCCTTTCACAAAGAAATACAGGAAGGAGATATATTAAGCCCTTATGTTCACCTCTGTGATGGGCGTTAATATGAAGCTTTAGACATTATATATATATTTGTAGTTGTTTAATGAAATACAGGAAGGAGATATATTAAGCCCTTATGTTCACCTCTGTGATGGGCATTAATATGAAGCTGTAAACATTATATTGTATGTATATTTATTTATAGTAGTTTAAATAAATAAAGCTCATCTCCATCCTCATCACATTTAACACAGTCACTGATTCGATATGATGACAAATGCAACAAGACATGGGCAAGATGTGAAAGGAGCAGTCTGACAAGAGTGTAAAGAAATAAGTACTTTTATTTGTGAAACAAAAAAAACACACACACACAGGGCAGCTCCCTTGTCATTCTGTGTCCTCCTGAATAACAAGAAAAAAAGACATTCGGGTGTGAGAAACAAGAAGAAAACACACAGGCACGCAAAGTAAAAAGGACAACAGTTTAACGTACCTCTTTGAACTCCCTCCCTCCCGTGGCTCCTGCTCCTGGCAGCCTGCCCTCCCTCTGCTCCTTCTTTGTCTCCTGCGTAACGAGTGACAGTCAGTCACAGGACATGAAGAAAACACAGAAAGGAAAAAAGGCAAATACACACCTCCGTCTCCCTGCTCCGTTGACGCGCCTGCCAGAGGTCCACGCTTATGCCGTCCTGCAGAGCGCAGTAGGACACCTTGCCTCGAAGCAGGTTCAGCTGGCTGTGGCCGTAGTCTTTGAGCGGAGAATGCCCGCAGCGCTGGCAGGCGCACATTTTGTGTTGCTTTCTGGGCTTCGTCTGTCCCTCCTTCTCCTTCGGCCGCTCCAACTCCTTCATCCTCCACAGTGTGGTGCGCGGGATGGGCACACAGCCCCATCAGTTCAGCTTCTCCTGCTGCTTCTACCTGTGCCGGTTGTCCCTGTGGGCGTGCTACAGCATGTGGGCCTACAGGCTCACGTCTCCAAACTGTGAGAAAAAAAAACTGACCGGCGCAGGGCTGTACAAAACTGTCCGTCGCGTGTTAGACGTGGACAGCTGGTATTTCGTGGGAACAGAGTACCTGGCATGCAGGACCTGCAAGAAAAAGTAAGCGGCGTGGGCGCAAGACATCATTAGACAGCTGGACCAGGCAGTTTTCATGTGCATTCCTTCCACAAAAACTCTGAACCGAAAGGCCTCAGCTGCTGTGCTTACGGTGTCCCAACGCAACCATGTGGGCCTAGAGGCTCACGTGTCCCAACTGTGAGAAAAAAACTGCCCGGTGCGGGGCTGTACAAAACAGTCCGTCAGGTACTAGACGTGGACAACTGGTATTTCATGGACACTGAGTACATGGAGTGCAGTTCTTGCAATAGAAAGAAAGACGTCATTAGACAGCTGGACCAGGCAGTTTTCAGGTGCATTCCTTCCACAAAAACTCTGAACCGAAAGGCCTCAGCTGCTGTGCTTACGGTGTCCCAAGGCAACCATGTGGGCCTAGAGGCTCACGTGTCCCAACTGTGAGAAAAAAAACTGCCCGGTGCGGGGCTGTACAAAACCGTCCGTCAGGTACTAGACGTGGACAACTGGTATTTCATGGACACTGAGTACATGGAGTGCAGTTCTTGCAATAGAAAGAAAGACGTCATTAGACAGCTGGACCAGGCAGTTTTCAGGTGCATTCCTTCCACAAAAACTCTGAACCGAAAGGCCTCAGCTGCTGTGCTTACGGTGTCCCAACGCAACCGGAGGGCCAGCACGTCATACGCCCTGAAGGGACGCCCACAGATAAAGTGCCGTCGGAGGCTAAGCGGCGTCAGCAGGCTGAGCCAGAAGTACATGGGGAAGATGCTGGTGGAGAACTTCGGAGCCTGGGGAGTACACGTGCATAAAAAAAAATTAAAAAATAGGTGTAATGCTCTGTGGCTTTTGCAGTGTACAAACCACATGTCTCTTTTTTCTCTTCAACTCAGGGGAGCTCATCGCGCTGGAGTACCTCTACTACCAGACAGGCGACATCGCTCTGTGGCAGGATATAACAAGACGCAGTTGACGGGATTGAAGAGTAGTGGGACGACGACGAGGGCTTTCAGGAGGAGCTGCCCGGGATCGAGGCCATATTGCGGGACGGGCCTCGTCCACCGCCCATCGGAGCAGCAGCAGCAGCAGCGGGGGTAAGCCTCGTCGAGTCAAACTGGTAATTGGTAACACTGACGTGAACCTGGCTTTCGTCTCCTCCAGACGGCCTCCTTGGTGTAGACTGAAATCAGCCAGGGCACGTTGGGGACGGGTCTCGGGATGGCACCGTCACCTGCTGCGGAGCCACGCCGGGCATTTGGAGCTGGTCCAGCCCTGAAAGGTAGCGCAGGATCCGCAGCAACCAGTCTATGGTGTGCTGCTCCAGCAGAGCGGCACGGAGGCGGGAGGCGCTGTTGCCCAAAGCGCCTCCTCGGGCCTTCATCATCCCCAGCACCCTCTTATCGCAAGACAACCTGCAAAGGCACAAGGGGACTACTGTCAGCTGAGACACACACACACACACGCACGCGCTTTAACATTGCAGCTTACTTGTATGTGATCACAGCCGGAAACTGTGCTTGGTGAGGCAGGTCCAGTTGACTCAAAATGTCACTGTAAAACGGCCACAGGAAAAATCGGCACTGGAAGAAGCCCGGAGGTAAACAGAGCCCGGCCCAACCACTCATGCTGTTCCTCCGGCAGCATCTGCCTCCAGCCCTTGGCCAGGAGCTGCGTGGACAATCGCATGGCATCTGCAGTTTAAACTCGAGCAGATGATATTGACAACTACACACAAGTTGTTCCAGCACTTTTACCTGTGAGCAGCAGCAGCAGGGGATGATCCGGTGCATCGCCCACGGGTGTCAACCTCGATGGCAGCAGCGAAGGCCCTTCTTTGTCCCGGCCCAGTGTGTACACCTGTACATCCGGGACCCCACGTTGACCTGCTGGGTCTTAAGCCACCGCACGTAGCTGCAGACGGGAAAAATAACAAAGTATCGTGTCAACAGGCGTCAGCTTGCATCCTCAACTGCACCTGTGGCCGAAATACTTACGTTTGACACTGTGCTGGTGGCCTCGTACAGGGCTCGGAGCATCTTCCCCATGTACTTCTGAGTCAGCCTGCTGACGCTGCTCAGCAACCGACGCCACTGTTGGCGTCGGATGCTGGTTGGTGAGTCTGGTCCAGCTGTCTAATGATGTCTTGCGCTGAGAACCTTCTCTTGCCATAAACCGCACACGCCGGGCAGGTTTTTTCCCCACAGTTGGGACACGCGAGCCTGTAGACCCACATGGTCATTAAGCAGACAAGCAGCAGCAACGTTAGACGCGTCAGAATGTTGTGTTGTGATTGACAGACAGATCCATCCATTGATATTGTTCCAGAGGAACACTTAGGCAGGCACAAAAGACAGTAGCAGCACACAAAACAGTCACACACAAGATAATATGAATACAACCACTCCATGGCGATAATATAGATATTTACAGAAGGTGATTGAAAGATGACCTATTGACCTTTTACCTTTAAATCATTTTTCTGTGGAGAACTTGATGTAAAGTAATTTATTTAGGCACTTTACCTGTGAGCAACTGGTTTTAATGACATATTTTGCTTTTATAGTAAACATAGGCCTAATGTGTGATGCTATTTGACATGTGATGATTTTCTTGTTGATACAAAGCCAAAGTTTATGGGCTGTTAAAATTGTGAGAAAGTAAATTCCAGAAAAAGTATTTCCTACGTTTTAAAGACAAAATACATGTATTGTATTTCATTACATTGTCTGGCACCAGTACTTTGAATGCTATTTTAATACATTTACTTGAGGGGTATTTTGTATCTTGTATCACAAACATTTTGATGTATTTTGGCCCATTTCTGGATAAAACACATATACACCACTTACTCCTGTACAGTTAGCAGGATTTTACATGAGGCCGGGTTGATGTCAGCGTAGTGTACAGACAGAATTGACCGTGAAACTAACCCTTTCCCGGCGTAAAAGTACATGGAGCCGGCGCTATGGTCAGCGGTCTGTGGTCACATTCTTCCCCGGGAAAAGCACCCCTCTACCCGGCATAAAAGTACAAGGAGCCGGCGCTATGGTCATCGGTCTGTGGGCACATTCTTCCCGGGAAAAGCACCAGTCTCCCCTGGCGTAAAAGTACAAGGAGCCGGCGCTATGGTCAGCGGTTTGTGGGCACATTCTCCCCGGGAAAAGCACCCCTTTACCCGGCGGAGAAGTAAGATGAGCCCGCAACGAAGCTAGCGGTTTGTACGGACATTATTCACCCTGAATAAACTGACTTTTCACGGTGAATTACGCCGGAATAAGGCGCCGACAATACAATGAACTTACTGTACATGCATTGTTGAACCGTGACACTCGCAAACAGCAGAAAAAAGAACATTAAACATGCACATTGCTCGTTCAATACTCACATCTGGCTTGCTAGTGTTGTACTCTGTTCTCCCGTTCGATGTGTGCCTGTAGCGAAGTGAACAAAGAATGAACAAGCTTCGCGGGCAAACATTTCAACCTGGGCAGCAAGCCAATCAGCGTGCCGTTCTACAGTCACCGGCCAATCGGGCAAAACAAGAATTTGGCCATCTTCTGATTGGCTTACAAGTGTAGAACCCGAAAGGTGGGGGCTTGGAGGAGGTTTAGAATCGGAGCAGAGACCATCCGCCCCCACTGGATGACACGCAAATTCGTGAAGCGTTCCTCATTTTGTTCTCTTTTTGTCCTCTTTTTACTAATTTTGTCCCAATTTTGCTCAGAATTTCATGAAAAAAGGGAACAGCAGGTTTCTGGCTCCCTCTTGTGGTGGACCAACAGCATCACAGGAAGCGACCTTGCCCGAAGCAGACGCTAGGTGGCGCCATGACACAAGAGAAAACCCTGGTGCAAGCTCCGTTTCTAGGATAAATAACTAAAACAGGAACATGTAAGAGGCTGTTTATCAAGATTACGAACATTGAAGAATATAATTATGATTCAAACAATAGGAAGATTAAAATAAATCATGAAGCTGAGAAAATACACACAAATACACGACAACACATTTAAAACTGTGTTGTCGTACCCGAGCACCCGCACGTTGAAGCATGTTGCGGTCGGTGGAGAGAGCGATCGATGACCAAGCGCACGTCTCCGCGTTGCATGCGTTTTGCACACTGCGGCAACGATAAACGCTTCACTTCCTGCGTCCGTCACACGACGTCGATGCTTGCCTGCTAATTGCTCATTACGGTCCACGCTATCAATAGCACATCACACTGAACATTTTATGTAAATTTAATGATAGTTGTAAAGCAAGGCTTACTTCCTTTTGCCAGTAGGTGGCGCCATCACTATTATTACGCACAGACATATAGATCTGTTCATGTAGGCGCTCTGATGTAGCGTGATCAATTTTGTGTCAATTGGACAATGTTAACACAACTTCATTTTCCCACTGATCAATAGGTGGCGCTATGACCCTGAACTAATATTGATATGTGGAGCTGTTCAGATCAGTATTGTGATCATAGGTCAGTAGTTTGGAGCCGGTTGGATAATGCAGAGTGGATTAACAAAGTACTTCCTGTTTCCTGACGAATCAGTAGGTGGCGCTACATGACACTGAGGAAATATTGACACAAAGAGCTGTTCAGGCTTGTACTCTTATCATGTGACAGAAGTTTGGTAGTGATAGGACAATGCACAGGGGACTTATGAAAACATCGTGTCATTTGGCGAAGGATGATCCTTCGCCGCACCTCAATGTTTACACGGTTTGAGGAAACATCACAATTCTGACCTTGATCCAGACTTGACTGAGCTCATTTGAGCTGTATATATTGTAAAGCAGCCAGGAGCAGTTCATCAAAGTATAAAACATGTCACTTCATGTTGCCACCAGGGGGTGCTGTGATTTCAAGTCATAATTTCTGTGTAGATGTCATCAAGCCGGAACACTTGTCTTACATGTCTAGTTTGGATTTGATTGGACCATGTATGTTCGAGATACAGATGCTCGTGTTTTGATGGCGTGTAACCAAACTTTGACGCCACGCCACGGTCACACGGTTTGACGAAAAATAAATCCCTCAATCAATTTTTATCTCAATCTTGTTGTGATGACACTCATCTAAATTTTAAGTTAATCTGATGAAAGCCCAGGGACAAGTACGTAAAAGTAAAAATGTGGAATATGGCAAAAATGACCACTAAATCCAAAATGGCGGTTTTCCTGTTTAGTCTAGCATATCTATCCAAGAGACTTATTTGTTTGTTATGAAAAGACACATGCCAAAATCGATTTTTGTACATGTCGACCAATCGTAGTGCCGGGCTGCTCGTCAGGTGGTGCTAGTCAGTTGTTTTGCCACGCCCATTCCTTAAAACCATATGAATATCTTCAGGGGGGGGGCTGTTGATACACCCATGTAGTTTGAGTGAGATAGAACCATGAACACTGAAGTTACAGCAATTTCGTGTTTCACGGCGAGTTGATGAACTTTGATGCCCCGCCATTAATATGGCGTTTGACGAAAAGTCACAGTTATCTTATGCCTTCATTATCAATGTCTTGAGACCCATTTGATACAGTTTGACATGGTTGAGGTCAGTGGATAAGGTGGGATACATCCAAGTGTAAGACAAGCAAAAAACAAGACATTTCCTGGTGCCACCAGGGGGCGCTGTGATTTCAAGTCATAATTTCTGTGTAGATGACATCAGGCCAGGATTCTTGTCTTACATGTCTAGTTTGGACTCGATTGGACAATGTATGTTCGAGATACAGAACCTCTTGTTTTGATGCATTTAATCAAACTTTGACGCCACGGTCACACGGTGTGACGACAAATAGATCTTTAAATCAGTTTTTATCTCCACCTTGATGTGATGACACTCATCTTAATTTGAAGTTGACCTGATGAAAGCCCTGGGACAAGTATGTAAAAGTAAAAAAATGGTGAATATGGTCAAAATGGCCACTATATGAAAAATGGCCGGCTTCCTGTGGAGTTTTTCATATTGCCCCTTGATACTTTTTTTTATGACTGGTTGCGATACACCTGTCTTCCAATTTTGGTGAAGACAGGTGTCTTCTCTTTAATGCATCAACATATGCAAGACATTTCGTTTTTTATCGTTTTATTTGGTGCGATACTATCATTGTGAGGACATTTTTTATTTTTTATGATTTTTCGAAATCAAATTGTAAATCCCTCCATTAACCTTGACAGTCCTCACAGCAGGTGAAGAAGGTAAAGTCAGCACAGTGGCTGGGGGATGTTGGCGCCGCTGACTTCTTCCACCTTCTTCACAATCCCACAATGTTGCGGACTCTACCACAATGAAGCAATTTTTGGTTTCTCTGTCTTCTCAGGCAGCCCCGTCTCCTTGGGTTTGGGATCAGGGAGAACATTGGAGAGAAACTCTTCCTCAGTGAGCTCAGTTCTGGAATCATAAGGTTTATATCTTTGGAAGACCTCATCAGATGTAACCCCAAACTTCTCCAGATTTTTTAGGAGAACATTCTTCTTCTCCTCCCAGAGCTCGCTGTTGAACTTCTCCTGGTTGGTTGCAAGACTATGGCAGACCTCGTGATAATAAGCTTTGAGCTTCTCCAGCTCTTCTTGGAGATTGTTCTTCTTCTTCTTCTCCTCGTGGAGCTCGGGGTTGAACTTTTCCTGTTTGATTGCAAGACTTTGGCAGACCTCGTGATTAGAAGCTTTGAGCTTCTCCAGCTCTTCTTGGAGATCGTTCTTCTTCTTCTCCTCGTAGAGCTCGGGGGTTGAACTTTTCCTGTTTGATTGCAAGACTTTGGCTGACCTCGTGATTAGAAGCTTTGAGCTTCTCTAGATTTTTTAGGAGAACATTCTTCTTCTTCTTCTCCTCCCAGAGCTCGCTGTTGAACTTCTCCTGGTTGGTTGCAAGACTATGGGAAACCTCGTGATAATAAGCTTTGAGCTTCTCCAGCTCTTCTTGGAGATCGTTCTGTATCTTCTTCCCCTTCTGGAGCTCGGTGTTGAACCTCTCCTGTGTGGTTGTTTGGCTTTGGCAGACCTCGTGATGAGAAGTTTTGAGCTTCTCCAGCTCTTCTTTGAGAACGTTCTTCTCCCTCTTCTCCTCATGGAGCTCGATGTTGAACTTCTCCTGGTTTGTTGTGCGACTTTTGCAGACAATTTGATAAGAATCTTTGAGAACCTCCACCTCTTCTTGAAGATGGTTCTTCTTCTTCTTCTCCTCCTCCAAGAGGTCACTGTTGAACTTCTCCTGGTTGGTTGCAAGGCTATGGCAGACCTCGTGATAAGAAGCTTTGATATTCTCCAACAAGAATCCAGAAAGTACAACTTTTTCAAAAAGAAATCTCTTCTTTTTTTTTTTTTACTTTGATGATGCGGGCCAATTAAAAATGGATGGCGGGCCACAGTTGGCCTGCGGGCCGTAGTTTGGACACCCCCGTGTTACGCCAAATGATTGCTATCATTGCTAATAATTTTAGTTGAATGTTCCTTGTTGAAATTGTTACAATTTCATTTAACATTTTAATATCACATATTCAATGTTTACTGGTCAAGCTGCAAAATTGCCTGTAACTGTTAACTGCTTTTAAATGAAGACTATCGTGCCACTGGCCCTATGTAACAGAGCTTGTACCTAGCTGTTACTGCCTAGAATATCAGCCCAAGTTGGATAAGATATCCTGAGAAAGAGCCACAGCGGGCTTCCAGCCCTGTGAATTTATATAAACCTTAACTGTTACTGCCCTGAACACCATAGTTTTGGTTAGGCTAGTGTATGATAGAATCCACACTACAAGGTGTCTTCCATCGCAACACCAAAAACAACCACACTGCTTTTGATTTATAAACTTAAATCTAATCCTTAAATTTCAGATCCAGCAATAATAATAATACATAATACATTTTATTTCACAGCGCCTTTCATGTCACTCAAGGACGCTTTACAATTTAAAACAGGACTAAACAAATAACAAAACAATTAAAATTAAAAGTGCAAGTAAAAACAGCATGGCAACTACAGTGAGAATGCAATCCTGAAAAGGTGGGTTTTGAGAGAGGATTTGAACTGAGGGAAGGAGTCAATGTTTCGGATGTCAGGTGGGAGTGAGTTCCAGAGTTTGGGAGCAGAGCGGCTGAAAGCTCTGCTCCCCATGGTGGTAAGCCGGGCAGAGGGGACAGTTAGATGGATGGAAGAGGAGGATCTGAGGGAGCGGGTGGAGGTGGCAGTGTGAAGGAGGTCAGACAGGTAGGGAGGGGCAAGGTTGTGGATGGCTTTAAAAGTATGAAGAAGAATTTTAAAGTTGATACGGAAGTGAATTGGAAGCCAGTGGAGTTGCTGTAGGATGGGGGTGATGTGGTGGAAAGAGGGGGTGAGGGAGATGATACGGGCAGCTGAGTTCTGGACCAGTTGGAGCTTATGGAGGGATATCTGGGGGAGACCAAAGAGGAGAGAATTACAGTAGTCGATACGGGAGGTGACAAGGCTATGTACAAGAATAGAGGTGGTATGGGGGGTGAGGGAGGGACGGAGGCGATTTATGTTACGGAGATGGAAGTAGGCGGTGCGGGTGGTGATGTTGATATGAGATTTGAAGGAGAGTGAGCCGTCGACGATGACACCCAGACTCTTTACCTGGGGGGAGGGGGAAACTATGGAGCTGTCAATTGAGAGGGAAAAACTGTCAACTTTGAGTAGAGTGGATTTAGTACCGACTAAAAGGATTTCGGTTTTATCACTGTTAAGTTTGAGGAAGTTTGAGGTGAACCAGGTATGAAGTGCAGAAAGGCAATCTGTCAAGGATGAGGGAGGAAGAATGGAGTTGGGTTTGGTGGAGAGGTAGAGCTGGGTGTCATCCGCGTAGCAGTGAAAAAGAATATTGAATTTACGGAAAATAAGGCCAAGGGGAAGGAGGTAAGTAATGAAAAGGAGGGGACCCAGGACAGAGCCCTGGGGGACACCAGAGGAGACAGGGGACGGTTGGGAACGGAAGGATTTGAGTTGGATGAACTGAGTGCGGTCTGAGAGATAGGAGATAGGAGAGATAGGAGTGGAACCAGTCAAGGGGGATGCCAGTGATGCCGATGGAGGATAATCTGTTGAGGAGGATGGTGTGGGAGATTGTGTCGAAGGCCGCAATGGAGAACCCCTGTGTAGAATAATTTGTTTCTTCCCTAGCACCTTGCCTGACCCCTGGCTATCCTGAATTCATCAGCAAGTTGAACTTCAATGAGTGTAATAAAGAAATAGATTCCCTACTTAATGACAGGTGTGATGCACAAACAGCATCAAAAGGTCCATTGTTGAGATGTATGATTTTAAATTTCCACAGGCAAATCAACCTTGCCTGTCAGAGCAAAGCAGCCATGGAAGAGGAGGTAAAGGCCTGAAGAGCACAAAATGCTTTTCTCCTCAAGGAGGTTCAGACTGCTAGTAAAAAGGCGCTGCAGTATTTGGAAGACCTACACCCAGCAGAGTCAGATCTATTTTCACACAAGGAGGAATCGTTAACACTTAACCTCACATCAGTTTTTGAACCAATGTAACTCCCTCTTCACTCCCAAGATGGGACAGAATCCCATCCGACCCGAAGTCTTTGGGATTTAAGTCACCTTTTGACCCTCCACTGACAGGAAGAGGTAACAGCTTCCTAACCTCCCATCTCTCTGACTCTGAGACTGACATTGACGACATATGTAGTTTATCTTCAAGAACACATTGTGCCTCATACACTTCCCATCCACTGATGCATGACACATTTCCCATGCACAACTCTCAAAAGGGGGGACTTCAACATTCAAAAATGTTTTAGCACCTCCCCCTCAACCAGAGAGACCTGTAACAGGAGATGCATGTGTCCGGACCTCACAGTGTCCGCACTTTGAGCTGCTAGAGTTTCTAGCTAAAGATATTGAACAATTTGATCCAGACAACTGTGATCACAACATTGATTATTACTTTAGAGAACTAGATCTCAGCTTAAGTGATGTGGCAAATGCAACAGAAAGAGTAAGTTAGACTTGTGTTAAAAACCAGCTCTGAAGACTATACCGGCGGGGGTTATACCCCTGGCAGGTACTACCAAGCCAGGCAGTTTTCAGGTTAGAGGCCAGTCTAAAAGCCGCATTGCATCACCCATTGGCAGTAGGATGATTGGATGAAGATTTGGCTGATGTATTTGTTATACAAATGAATGGTGTTTCTTCCTATGTAAATTAGGACATGTTCAATAAGTGTGGAGCTCAAGTGCATATTCAAATTAATTTCAAAAGAAACTTGTAATACAAAAAAAGTTACCTTTCTTGTATACTTTTACCATGTCAAGTTTAATTGTGGTAGGAGTAAAGATAAAAATTAAGCCTATTTGACTGTATTTTGGGCATAATCGATTAGTGTATAGCTCATTTGCATATTACAATTAATTTTCAAAGAAACTTGTAATACAACAAATGTTACTTTTCATGGGTACTTTCATTGTGTAAAGTTTAATTTACTAAACTTACTAAGTAGGTTTAGTAAAGGAAAAAAATAGCCCCATTGTGTGTATTGTTGCCTGGCCTTATTGGCACACATATTTCCTCAACTAGGATTTCTTAGGGCTTTTAGTACGTTGTTCTGGAAACCTCATAGAAATTATCTATGCTGTAAAATTCTTTTACAATTAGTTAGATTTTTGGCTCCAAAATGAGTTACTTTGCCTTAACTGCTCAGGATGGAAAGATAAATGACAGAAGGCGTGTATATACATTTAAAATTTGTTTTTTTTATTGATGAAAAGTCCAAATGATAGTTATTAATGTAGTGGTCAAAAGTGTAGGGTGACAGTTGAATGCCAATCGGGTTCACCACATACAGTGCCTTGCATAAGTATTCACCCCCTTTGGACTTTTCTCCATTTTGTCATGGTATAACCACTGTTATGGCCAGCCCTGTTTATTAAGTTAAGTTGGCTGGAGATTTATAACTTATTCTTGTTATGTGTTGTTATTGTTTACTCACCTCTCCTCTCGTGTCAGACTCCTCACTCCCTCCCTCGTGTGTGTGTTCCACCTGGGTGATTGTCAGCTCCTCCCTGATTGTTTGCACCTGGTCCTCATCACCCGGTGTATTTAGTCTGTGTGTTCCTGTGTGGCGTTGCCAGTTCGTCTTTGTTTCTCAATGTTCCTAGCGTTCCAGCAATTCCTCCTGATAGCCTTCCTGTTACCGATCCCTGCCTGCTTAACGGTTTACGTCTCTGCCTTTTCCCTGCCGGATACCCTGCCCTGTGATCGACTGCCCTCCCGTGTACCGACCTTGGACTGGAACGATTACGAACTCTGCCGCTGCCTGTCTCCTGTGGGATTATTGTACCCGTGTTTGGACTGCCGTGACGTGTACCAATATTCTACAGTAAAGTTGGTTAATTGCACCTTCTTGTGTCTCAGAGTCGTGCGATTGGATCCACACACCTGTCTGCACTCCTTACAGTACGAACTGGCCAATAAGATGGATTCAGCCGACTCCGGTTCCGGGCGCACTGTCCTGCCGGCACCATTACTGCAGCAGACGGAGGAACAATTTAATGCAGTTCACCTCGAGATGCAGGGGATGTCGGAGCGCCAGGGGAGCATTCACGGCCAGGTTAGTTTCTTGACTACTCAGGTCCAAAGGCTCATGGATCGTCTGGACACCTTCATCACTCCGAGTGCTGTTCCAGCTCCGGTCCCAGCTCCAGCTCCAGCTCCACTTCCCGCTGCTTCCCCGCCTGCTGTCCCGCCACGTCTCTCTCGTCCCGAAAGATTTTCCGGGGACTCTGGCAACTGTCGGTCATTTCTGGTTCAGTATGGGCTTCATTTCGAGTTGAATGCGCCAGCTTTCCAGACGGAACGTTCCAAGGTGGCGTACGTGATTTCGTACCTCTCTGGCAGAGCAGAGAGATGGGCGACAGCTGAATGGTCAAGAAACTCACACATCTGCTCCTCGGTTCAGCTGTTTACAGAAACTCTAAGCAAGATCTTCAACTCCACTAATTTCGCCAGGGCAATCGGCGTGTCTCGGATTACGCCATTGAATTCCGCACATTGGCAGCCGATAGCGGGTGGAATCAGGAGTCCTTGTTCGATGCGTTCTTATATGGGTTAGCAGAGCCCATTAAAGATCAACTCATCAACTGTGAGTTGCCAGAAGATGTGGACTCGCTCATTGCTTTGGTGGTCAAGATCGATAGACGTCTCCAGGACCGTGGGAGATCCAGACCGGAGTATTCTGCTCCTGTCCAGAGGGGGCAGTCGACTTCCGCTCAGCAGTCCTGGCAAGCTCCGGCGCGGTTCACACCCATGGCCGGCACAACAGCGCCCTATGCTGGAGCGGAGGAGCCAATGCAGCTGGGACGCACAAAGCTCAGTCCAGAGGAGCGTCAGCGTCGACTCCGTGAGGGTAGATGCATTTATTGTGGGCAGAAGGGTCACTACCTCTCAAACTGTCCAGTGAAGGACCAGGCAACGGCAAGATATACACTGGTGAGTCACACTACTGTGTCTTCTGTTCGACCTGTCATGCAAGCCAAGCTCATCACACCTTCTCAGACTGTCAGTTATCCTTTCTTGGTTGACTCTGGGGCTGATGAGAATTTTATGGACTGGAGGTTAGCGAAGAAATTAAATTTAAAATTAATTCCTCTGCCAAAGCAATTGGAGGCTCACGCCCTAGATGGACGTTTATTATGTAAAATAACGCACTGGACTGATCCAATTCAGATGATTATTTCCGGGGAACATTCTGAAGTTTTGAGCTTTTTTCTTTTCGACTCTCCATCACACCCTCTCATTTTGGGTTTTCCATGGCTCTCTAAACACAACCCCCACATGAACTGGGTCACAGGGGAAATAACAAATTGGGACAGAAACTGTTCTGTAACCTGCATTCGCGCTGTGTCTATATCCAAGATATTCCACTCTTCTGATGTTTCTTCTCCCAAGTATCTAGAACTTCCTGCGTCTCGATCTGCGGTCAACTCTCCCCGCACGATTTCATCGGACGCTGATTTCCCAGATCTCTCCCGAGTTCCCCCATGTTATCTAGATCTCAAGGAGGTCTTCAACAAGACACGGGCTACCTCTTTACCACCTCATCGACCTTATGACTGCTACCAGGTACTTCACCCCCTAGGGGGCGTCTCTATTCCTTATCTTCACCGGAGGTAAAAACTATGACAGAATATATTGACTCCTCCCTGGCGTCAGGACTCATTCGGCCATCTTCATCTCCTGCTGGAGCTGGGTTCTTCTTTGTGGCCAAAAAGGATAAAACGCTCCGTCCATGTATTGATTATCGGGGATTAAATGGGATTACCATCAAGAATCAATATCCTCTGCCCCTCATCTCCTCTGCGTTTGAGCTTTTGAGGAATGCTAAGGTCTTCACCAAGCTGGACCTGAGGAACGCCTATCACTTGGTGAGGATAAGAGAGGGGGATGAGTGGAAGACAGCCTTTAATACCCCAAGTGGTCACTATGAGTACCTGGTAATGCCATTTGGTTTATGTAGTGCGCCAGCGGTATTCCAGGCGTTAGTTAATGACGTACTTCGGGATATGTTGAACCAATATGTCTTTGTTTATTTAGACGATATCCTCATCTTCTCCCCAGATGAGGAGACTCATGTCCAGCATGTTCACCAGGTTCTTCAGCGTCTTCTCACCCACCAACTTTTTGTTAAAGCAGAGAAATGCGAATTTCACGTGTCCTCTGTCGCCTTCCTAGGGTTCATCGTCTCTCAAGACAACATCCAGATGGATCCGGCGAAGGTTAGCGCAGTGACAGAGTGGGCTACTCCCACTTCTCGCAAACATCCCCAACGCTTTCTGGGGTTTGCAAATTTTTACAGACGTTTCATTAGGAACTTTAGCACTATTTCATCTCCATTGCATAAACTGACCTCCTCGAACATAAGGTTTCAGTGGTCACTACCGGCTGAGAGAGCCTTTCAAAAATTAAAGGAGAGATTTACTACTGCCCCAATCCTCACGCTCCCGGACCCTAATCTTCAGTTCGTCGTGGAGGTTGATGCCTCAGACGTAGGAGTCGGGGCCATACTCTCGCAAAGATCAGAAGTGGACAAGAAGCTCCATCCCTGCGCTTTTCTGTCTCGGAAACTTTCGCCCGCTGAGCGAAATTATGATGTTGGGAATAGGGAGTTACTAGCTATTAAAGTGGCTCTGGAAGAATGGCGTCATTGGTTGGAGGGGGCAGAACAGCCGTTCCTGGTTTTGACTGATCATAAGAATCTCGAGTACATCCGATCTGCCAAACGACTAAATTCCAGACAGGCCAGGTGGGCCTTATTTTTTAATCGCTTTAATTTTTCACTGTCATATCGTCCTGGTTCAAAGAATACGAAAGCAGATGCACTGTCTCGTTTGTTTGACCCTGGTTCTGCCCCGAGATCTCCCTCTAATATCTTGCCTCCATCCTGTGTGATAGGGGCCGTTACCTGGGATATTGAACAGAGGGTCAGACAGGCAAATGTTAATGGTCAGGTGCCGGACGGATGTCCCCCGAACCGGTTGTTTGTGTCGATTCTACTTCGTTCCCAGGTCATCCATTGGGCCCATACCTCTCGGGTTTCTTGTCACCCTGGGATACGGCGGACTCTCTTTGTGGTCAAACAACGCTTCTGGTGGCCATCCATGGAGAGAGAGGTCAGGGAATATGTGATGGCCTGTCCTGTTTGTGCTCGGAACAAGAGTTCGCGACGGCCACCCTCTGGTCTCCTGCAGCCACTTCCTGTGCCCCATCGCCCCTGGTCTGACATCTCTCTGGACTTCGTTACCGGGTTGCCTCCTTCGAAAGGTAACACCACTATTTTAACAGTTGTTGATAGATTCTCAAAGATGGTTCATTTTATTCCCTTGCCCAAGCTGCCTTCAGCCAAAGAGACTGCAGAGGCTGTTCTGTTGCATGTTTTTCGCATTCATGGATTTCCGAAGGATGTGGCGTCAGACCGGGGTCCACAGTTTGTTTCTCAGTTCTGGAGGGCGTTCTGTTCCCTCCTCGCTGCCACAGTCAGTCTCTCCTCCGGATACCATCCCCAGTCAAACGGTCAAGCGGAGCGGATGAACCAGGAGTTGGAGACCGGACTACGATGCCTGGTCTCTCAAAACCCGGCCACCTGGAGCAATCATCTCATCTGGGTGGAGTATGCACACAACACATTACCCAGTGCATCTACCGGCCTTTCTCCATTTCAGTGTGCCTATGGCTACCAACATCCACTGTTCCCCGACTTAGAGGAGGAGGTCAATGTTCCCTCTGCCCAGAGGTTCGTCCATCGGTGCCGTAGGATCTGGAGTGGGGTCCGGGAGGTCCTTCTAAGAAGCTCTGTCCGTACAAAGGGGGCGGCGGACCGACGACGGACCCGTGCACCCACGTACCAACCAGGCAATAGAGTCTGGCTGTCTACTCGTGACATTCCCCTACGTGTGGAGTCCCGCAAGTTGGCTCCCCGGTTTATTGGTCCGTTCCCCATCTCCAGGATTATCAACCCCGCTGCAGTGCGACTCCAGCTGCCCAGTTCTATGAGGGTGCATCCCACTTTTCACGTGTCCCGGATCAAGCCTGCATTGGAGAGCCCGTTGGTTCCTCCCACCAAGCCTCCTCCTCCTCCCAGGATCATCGATGGAGGGCCGGTGTACACAGTCAAACGCCTCTTGGCTGTTCACCGCCGCGGTCGCGGTCGCCAATACTTGGTAGACTGGAAGGGGTACGGCCCTGAAGAGAGGAAAAGGGTGTCTACAAAGAACATTGTTGACCCGGACCTCATTCTAGACTTCCACCGTCTACATCCTGACCAGCCTGGGACGTCCAGTGTCGTCCCTAGGAGGGGGGGTACTGTTATGGCCAGCCCTGTTTATTAAGTTAAGTTGGCTGGAGATTTATAACTTATTCTTGTTATGTGTTGTTATTGTTTACTCAACTCTCCTCTCGTTTCAGACTCCTCACTCCCTCCCTCGTGTGTGTGTTCCACCTGGGTGATTGTCAGCTCCTCCCTGATTGTTTGCACCTGGTCCTCATCACCCGGTGTATTTAGTCTGTGTGTTCCTGTGTGGCGTTGCCAGTTCGTCTTTGTTTCTCAATGTTCCTAGCCTTCCAGCAATTCCTTCTGATAGCCTTCCTGTTACCGATCCCTGCCTGCTTAACGGTTTACGTCTCTGCCTTTTCCCTGCCGGATACCCTGCACTGTGATCGACTGCCCTCCCGTGTACCGACCTTGGACTGGAACGATTACGAACTCTGCCGCTGCCTGTCTCCTGTGGGATTATTGTACCCGTGTTTGGACTGCCGTGACGTGTACCAATATTCTACAGTAAAGTTGGTTAATTGCACCTTCTTGTGTCTCCGAGTCGTGCGATTGGATCCACACACCTGTCTGCACTCCTTACAACCACAGATTAAAATTTATTTCATCGTGAGTTTATGTAATGGACCAACACAAAATAGTGCATCATTTGGAAGTGGGGGGAAATATTACATGGATTTCACAATTATTTACAAATAAAAATCTGAAAAGTGTTGAGTGCATATGTATTCACCCCCTTTACTGTGAAACCCCTAACAAAGATCTGGTGCGACCAATTGCATTCACAAGTCACATTTGCAAGTCACATAATTAGTAAATAGGGTCCACCTGTCTGCAATTTAATCTCAGTATAAATACACCTGTTCTGTGACGGACTCAGAGTTTGTTGGAGATCATTACTGAACAAACAGCATCATGAAGACCAAGGAGCTCACCAAACAGGTCAGGGATAAAGTTGTGGAGAAATATGAAGCAGGGTTAGGTTATAAAAAAATATCCAGAGCTTTGAACATCTCTCTGAGCACCATAAAATCCATCATAAGAAAATGGAAAGAATATGGCACAACCGCAAACCTACCAAGAGGAGGCCCTCCACCCAAACTGAAGAGTCGGACAAGGAGAAAATTAATCAGAGAAGCAACCAGGAGGCCCATGGTTACTCTGGAGGAGTTGCAGAGATCCACAGCTGAGGTGGGAGAATCTGTCCACAGGACAACTATTAGTCGTCTACTCCACAAATCTGGCCTTTATGGAAGAGTGGCAAGAAGAAAGCCATTGTTGAAAGGGATCCATAAAAAATCCCGTTTGGAGTTTGCCAGAAGCCATGTGGGAGACACAGCAAACATGTGGAAGAAGGTGCTCTGGTCAGATGAGACCAAAATTGAACTTTTTGGCCTCAATGCAAAACGCTATGTGTGGCGAAAACCCAACACTGCCCATCACCCTGAGCACACCATCCCAACAGTGAAACATGGTGGTGGTAGCATCATGCTGTGGGGATGCTTCTCTTCAGCAGGTACAGGGAAACTGGTCAGAATAGAGGGAAAGATGGATGGAGCCAAATACAGGGAAATCCTTGAAGAAAATCTGATGCAGTCTGCAAAAGACTTGAGACTGGGGCGGAGGTTCATCTTCCAGCAGGACAATGACCCTAAACATACAGCCAGAGCTACAAAGGAATGGTTTGGATTAAAGAATGTTAATGTCTTAAAATGGCCCAGTCAAAGCCCAGACCTCAATCCAATAGAGAATCTATGGCAAGACTTGAAGATTGCGGTTCACAGACGGTCTCCATCCAATCTGACTGAGCTTCATCTTTTTTGCCAAGAAGAATGGACAAACCTTTCCATCTCTAGATGTGCAAAGCTGGTAGAGACATACCCCAAAAGACTTGCAGCTGTAATTGCAGCGAAAGGGGGTTCTACCAAGTATTGACACAGGGGGGTGAATACTTATGCTCCCAACAGATGTCAACTTTTTTGTTCTCATTATTGTTTGTGTCACAATAAAATTTATTTTGCACCTCCAAAGTACTATGCATGTTTTGTTGATCAAACGGGAAAAAGTTTATTTAAGTCTATTTGAATTCCAGTTAGTAACAGTACATAATGGGAAAAAGTCCAAGGGGGGTAAATACTTATGCAAGGCACTGTACATCAACAGGACACCCACCCCTGGACAACCAGTTTTTCCCCCTTTAAAAAAGCCCCTTTTTCCAACTCCGCCCAACCTTTTTTTTCCTTCTTCAACCAGCAATGCTGCCTGAGACCCACCCAGGTCCCCCAAAGCACAACCTTGACACACATGCCTCGGGGGAGAATCGAACCGGTGGTCTCCAGGCCAGGGGCGTCATCTGCCACTACGCCATTGTTTTTAATTTTAATTTTTGTTTTAAAGCATTTCACTATCTATTATTCTTTACAATGGTTTATGTAACTACGGTCCAAAAAAACGATTTCATAGATATAATTAGTTCCTAACCGGCCCCCCCTATTTTTCATTTCTTTTCCGTAAACCTACTTATACAGAATGACGCCCAGCCATACTCCAACCCAGGCAGCAACCGCATTTACCTCTTTCTCTGTCCCATGGTCCTTGCAGACGTACTCTACCTGGGGAGCGTACCCTGGTCCCCTGGTAGAGGGAGCGGAGCTTTACCAACCTTGCCACCATTTCTCAGAGATCAATAGGCCAGTGCAAAAAAAATCAATACCATGAACCCTGAACCCCAACCCAAACCCAACCCTAACCCTTACCCTAACCCGAATCCCCCCCAGAACAACGAAACAGACCGCTCAGAGGGGGGTTGTGGGTGGATCCTTTGGTCTCTCGCCTGTAGTCAACCAATCAGACTTCCGTGACGAAGGGCTGATCTGAATATTTCTCCCATCAGCTCTGTTAGCTTTTGAACAACGTGGAATTTAATAAATATGGTTGATCAAGCGGCTTCCACAGAGAGTGTGAGGCTACAGGTATGTGTCTGCCTCTGTCTGAGCTCCACGTAAAGTCCCAGAATGTCAGCACCCTGATTAAGGAATGTGCTTGATTTGTAATAAACGGAGAGAATCTGCCTTGGTCTAATATACTAAAATTGGAACGATACAGAGAAGATTAGCATGGTCCCTCGGAAAAAGGTGCTGCCCAATCTTCGAGGTTTTCCCCTGCGAAGCGAGAGCCTTTTCGGCCGTCTCGCCGAAGATAAAGTCATATTTCAAGAAAGATGACCGCAGGCTTTTTCTGTAGGTGCCATCTTCGATCTGTATCAGACAAGGGCTCGGGAAATGGAACGCCACGTCAGATTAGGAAGTTGCGCGTCACGGTGGTCGTGGCCTGGCAGGTAAATGAGCCATGCGGACCCACGGGCCGGATGTAAACACGGGCCGCCTCCCTCGGCCCTCTGCATCCCTCTCGTGGCGAGGTTAGAAACAGCATAAACAAAGAAATAAAGGAAGGAGATTATTAAGCCCTTATGTTCACCTCTGTGATGGGCGTTAATATGCAGCTTTACACATTATATATATATTCATAGTTGTTACATTACATAAAGCTCCATTCCTTTCACAAAGAAATACAGGAAGGAGATATATTAAGCCCTTATGTTCACCTCTGTGATGGGCGTTAATATGCAGCTTTACACATTATATATATATTCATAGTTGTTACATTACATAAAGCTCCATTCCTTTCACAAAGAAATACAGGAAGGAGATATATTAAGCCCTTATGTTCACCTCTGTGATGGGCGTTAATATGAAGCTGTAAACATTATATTGTATGTATATTTATTTATAGTAGTTTAAATAAATAAAGCTCATCTCCATCCTCATCACATTTAACACAGTCACTGATTCGATAGGATGACAAATGCAACAAGACATGGGCAAGATGTGAAAGGAGCAGTCTGACAAGAGTGTAAAGAAATAAGTACTTTTATTTGTGAAACCAAAAACACACACACACACACACACACACACAGACACACAGGGCAGCTCCCTTGTCATTCTGTGTCCTCCTGAATAACAAGAAAAAAAGACATTCGGGTGTGAGAAACATGACGAAAACACACAGGCACGCAAAGTAAAAAGGACAACAGTTTAACGTACCTCGTTGAACTCCCTCCCTTCCGCTGCTCCTGCTCCCTCTCCTCGCAGCCTTCCCTCCCTCTGCTCCTTCTTTGTCTCCTGCGTAACAAGTGACAGTCAGTCACAGGACATGAAGAAAACACAGAAAGGGAAAAAGGCAAATACACACCTCCTTCTCCCTGGCCCGTTGACGCGCCTGCCAGAGGTCCACGCTTATGCCGTCCTGCATAGCGCAGTAGGACACCTTTCCTCGACGCAGGTTCAGCTGGCTGTGGCCGTAGTCTTTGAGCGGACAATGCCCGCAGCGCTGGCAGGTCCGCACTTTATGCTGCTTACGAGGCTTTCTCTGTCCCTCCTCCTCCTTCGGCCGCTCCATTGCCTTCTTCATCCTCCACAGGGTGGTGCGCGGGAGGGGCACATCGCCCCGTGAGTCCAGCCACTCCTGTGGAGTCTTCCCGCCAGGCCCTTCATTGCCAGCGCAGAAGAAGTCCCCCCTGTAATAAGCGTGGCCCGTGTCCAGGTGGCGGGATAGGCTGCAGGTGTCGCATTTATCAAGCTGCTGCTCCGGCTTGACGATGACCCCGCTCAGGACCTTCCGGTCTTTCTCCGACCTCATCCTCCTCCTGTACACGGTGTTGCGAGTGGGAGGATTGCCTGCCTTTGCGGATGTCGAGGGCTCAGGGCTGGATGAAGACGAGGGGTTGTGGATGGAGGAAGTCGAGGGCTCAGGGCTGGATGAGGACGACGAGTCCGCCTCGGTCTTTGTCAGCGCAGTGGGGAGCGTGTCGGGCGCCGTGCGTGGCATCGGGTCACTGACCTGTTGTCTCTTGGCCACCTCCTCTGCCCTTTTCTCCTCCAGCCACTCCTTAACCGAGCGGCCCTCTGCACGGGAGCAGAAATGCTGGGCTCTGTAGCGACTGTGGCCGTTTTCCCGGGTCTTTGGCTGGCCACAGCGCTTGCAGATAAATTGCGGGCGTGTTTTTCGGCTTTTTGTGGGAAGGCCCATCTCCTCTGCCCGCCGCTGCTTTTCATCCTGCCTTTTCCTGTACCAGGCGGTGGAACTGGGCACGGCAGCGGCGGCAGCGGCGGCGGCGGAGACCTGGCCGGCAGAGGTCGACGGCTCCGATGACGCAGAGGGTGAAGACGGTGACCTTTCCATGCTGCATGGGAAGGATGAAACAAAAGCAAAGTCAATTGAGTCTTTTTGTGCCCATTTCGCCTGAGACAAAGAAGCTGACTAATAATTGTACACACAATGTATACAGCGAGACGGACGGACAGAGAGAGACACTCACCTCGCGATCACAAGTTGTCGAATGCACTTTTTTGTTCCGTCGACCTGCTGTCTTTTATAGCTGTGCCGGCCCGCAGAGGGCACGCAGCTTCCTCTAGCCAATCGCAGCCTTCTTGGGTTGTGCTTTGATCGGCGAGAGCGTTTCCTCTCAGGAACTGCCCCCTGCGGTTAGCACCGACACCTGTGCCCAGGTTCTTTGGATCTGCAGCCCGTGGTTGGCTGGCTGGCTGGCAATCTGATAGGCCAGACAGTGTGTCTCATGTTGGAAACGGGGCCCCTGCGGTGAGCACTGACACCTACGGCCAGGTCGTTTGGACCAGCGGCTTGTGGTTGGCTGGCTGGCTGGCGATCTGATTGGCCAGACAGTGTGTCTCATGTTGGAAACGGGGCCCCTGCGGTGAGCACTGACACCTACGGCCAGGTCGTTTGGACCAGCGGCTTGTGGTTGGTTGGTTGGTTTGTTGGTTGGTTGGTTGGTTGGTTGGTTGGCTGGGTGGCTGGGTGGGTGGGTGTCTGTCTGAGAGAGGAATAGACAAAGACAGACATTTGCATTTCAATGGGCTGACCTTTCCAAAGTTAATCACCAACTGCCTGTCCTTTGTGCTGCAATCGAGTGTATTTTTTGAAATAGCGACAGTGGCAATCTATGTACACTCTCTATTATTGCATTGACATTTCATACTCACAAACTGCACGCATTTTACCGCCCTCCCTGCTGGCCGGAGGGGGTCTGAGAAGCCAGGGCAGCTTCGGCGGCCTGCAGACAACAAGACGATCGACACGGTGAACGAGTGACAATGATGTGGGAAGAGTGTCGGGTGCAGTACATGCTATCGGGTCACTGACCTGTTGTCTCTGTGCCACCTCCTCTGCCCTTTTCTCTTCCAGCCAGTCCTCTACTGAGCGGCCCTCCGCACGGGAGCAGAAATGCTGGGATCTGTAGCGACTGTGGCCGTACTCCCGGGTCTTTGGCTGGCCACAGCGCTTACAGATAAAATGTTCCCTTTTCTTCCAGCTCTTCGTGGGAAGGCCCATCGCAGCTCGCCGCCGATCCTGTTCCTCCCGGACCTTCCTCTGCCAGGCAGTGGTTTTGGGCACGGCAGAGGAGGTGGAGGCAACTGCGGTGTCTGCAGAGGTGGAGGGGATGGCGTGGGCTGTCGAAGTGGAGGCGATGGCGTGGGCCGCAGACGTGGAGGCGATGGCGTGGGCCGCAGATGTGGAGGCGATGGCGTGGGCCGCAGATGTGGAGGCGATGGCGTGGGCTGTCGAAGTGGAGGCGATGGCGTGGGCCGCAGACGTGGAGGCGATGGCGTGGGCCGCAGATGTGGAGACGATGGCGTGGGCCGCAGACGTGGAGGCGATGGCGTGGGCCGCAGATGTGGAGACGATGGCGTGGGCCGCAGACGTGGAGGCGATGGCGTGGGCCGCAGATGTGGAGGCGATGGCGTGGGCCGCAGATGTGGAGGCGACTGTGGAGGTGTGGGCTACAGAGGCCTGGGCTGTAACGGCGAGGATGCTGAACAGCGCCGGTTCCAGGGGCCCTCTGCGCGTGGCAGCCAGGCCAGAGGCGTCCTCTGTCTCAGAGACTGCCAGAGGCTGCACAGGCCTCAGAGGCTCCTGCAGAGGAGCCCTGGTCGGAGGAAGCCGCTCCGCCGCTGACAGCTGAGCAATGGGCCCCGGCACCACCTGGCGCACTTCTTCCGCCATCCTCTGCTTGGTCCTCTTGTGGTGCCTGATGGAAGTGAATTCAATGATATTGATTATGAGCATCTTCCTTCCAGTAGGCACATTCTACACGTCGCACGCAAATGGCACTCTCTCTCACCACCGCATAAGGGTCCGCTGGTTAACCTCCAGGAGTTGGACCGGGGCAGCTGTTGACAGCCCCCGAGTGTTGAAAAAGTTGTCCTTGATCTGCCTGTAGTCATTCCTGACGGCCGCCCAGCGGTTCACCCGGACCCCGGCGATGATATGGCCCTCCTGGTGAATGCCACACAGCTCCAGGAAGACAGCCTCCAGCAACCTGCTGGCATCAGGAGACTGTGCAGCACCCGCGCCCAGCCCGACATACACACTGCACACGCAGATAGATAGATAGATAGATAGATAGATAGATAGATAGATAGATAGATAGATAGATAGATAGATAGAGAGACAGAGACCATGGTCACATACAGCACCATCTATTGCACACATAATCCAAAACACGACGAAAATGCATATGAATATGATCCAAAGAGTAGAAAGACAATTTACCGAGTCATGCTGTCCACGCCGGGCGTGGTGCTTTTTGCCGCCCTGCGGCTTCTGAAGCGGCCCTTGGTCAGCCGCTGCTGGTGCCGCGGGGGGAAGGAGATAGGGGCCTTGTCCCTGTCTGACAGCTTCTGCCAGAGAGCCCCTATCTGCCTCACCTGCGCCGGCCTGACGTACGGGCGGTCACGCAGCGCAACCAAGGCCTGGGCCAGACGTACGGCGTGCTGGTACCCGCCGTGTCCGTCTGGACCGGGTACATCCTGCAACAGACAGAGGAAAGCAAGCGCAGAGGTTAAGCATTTAATAGCCGCGGCAAAAGGCCCCTCCCTCCCTCCCTCCCTCCCTCCGCCGCACAACTCAACGAGGCTTACCTCCTCCTCCTCCGCGGGCGGAAGATGGCGCAAAAGGGCCGTAATCCCGGGCAGCTCCTCCTCAAAGCCCTCATCCTCCGGCTCCTCCTCCTCCTCCTCGTCCCACTCCTCTTCCATCCCGTCGCCCTCCTCGGGATCGCGGGCCATTTCCCGCTGCAGAGCGCCGTTGCCTGTCTGGGAGTAGAGGTACTCCACCCCGATGAGCTCCCCTGAGTTAAAGAGGACAAAGAGATATATGGTTAGTACCCCGCAAATAAGCATCAGAGCATTACACCCATGTTATGTACGCAGGTGTATACCTGTGTACTCCCCAGGCTGCGTGTAGTTCTCCACCAGCGTCTGCCCCATGTATTTTTGGCTCAGCCTGTTGACGCTTCTCAGCAGCTGAGCACTGTAGCAGCGCTTGTTAGAGAGCTTGGCACCGCCGACCACCGCAGCTCGGGCGCGGTCCTCGTTCCACCTCACCAGGCCCTCCAGCAGGTACACCTGGAAGTGGAGGGCGTTGGCAGACGTGCCTGCGAGGGGAGAGACAGAGGAGGGAGAAGGACGTGACGTCAGTCAGTCAGTCAGTCTGTCAGTATGAACACACTGGCTCATCCTGACACAGGCACACACAGAGTCACACACACTCACCCGGAATGAACTGGCACAGGTGGAGGTGGAAGGACTCGAGGGAAGTGGAGCCTCGGGCGCAGCGGTAGACGGGCAGCACCACGCCGCCCCTGGTCACCTCCCCCGTCTTTGCGTAGAGCAGAACTCCCGGCGGATCCTGGATGCAGCGGAGATGGCGACGCTGCGTGCTCCAGATGTCCTCCATCATCGGGCGGTCGATGAGGGGGACACCCATGCCGTCAGTGACGTCCCACATGGTGTCCAGGAGCTCCTGGATGAGCCGCTCCGTCTCCTCCGCGCCCCTGGTGCGTCGGCGGCAGTGACGGGCCAGCTCTCTGGACGTGGGATCCAGGGGGGACTGCCTGGCCTCTTGCAGGCGTGTCACGTCCTCGGCGTCCCACTCAAAAATGGCAAACGAGAGACGTGACATGAACAGCCCATACAGCGGGTGGCTGTCGGTGGTGACGCCCCTGGCGAAGCGACGCATCAGGTGCCAGATGTCCAGCCTCACCACCAGCTGATCCCACTCGCCGAACATCTGCGCCGTCTGAAGAGGAGGAGGAAGAAGAAGACGACATTAGTTTCGCTGGGATAAATCAAGCGGCCCGTCTGTGTGGTGGTTGATGTTGTCATCTTTACCTTGCAGCGTCCGGCGACGGAACAGCAGTCCCGGTCAACATACAGCACATGAGGTGGCTCCTTTCCAGACGCACTGTAACGCCGCATCAGCCCGTCCGCCATGGCCAACAGCCCGTCCCCCTCGGACTCGGTGAGGACCGACATGAGCACCTGCCCGTGCTCGTTGCCCACGTTGGTGACCCATGCCGCCGTCCCGGCAGCGTCGCCAGCGAGCTTCTTGGTCATCTGAAAAGGAGAACCGGAGAACGTCACGTCAAGCGTGTGTGTTTGCCACGTAAAATACTTAATTATTTATTGATTTATTGCGCTTGCCTTCTTCGTGGAGTCCATCTTCAGGATGTCCCCAAAGATTGACGTGACCCTGGCTTTTGTCTCCTCCAGGCGGCCGAGGGCCTCCTTGGCGTAGACAGATATCAGCCAGGGCACGCTGGGGACAGCTTTCAGGGGCGGCACCGTCACCTGCTGCGGAGCCACGCCGGGCAGCTGGAGCTGGTCCAGCACCGAAAGGTAGCGCAGGATCCGCAGCAACCAGTCGACGGTGTGCTGCTCCAGCAGCGCGGCACGGAGGCGGGAGGCGCTGTTGCCCAAAGTCCGGGCCTTCATCATGCCCACCACCCTCTTATCGCAAGACAACCTGCAAAGTCAGAAGGAGACTAGTGTCAGCTGACTGACACACACAGACACACACACACACACACACATTAACATTGCAGCTTACTTGTATGTTAGCACAGCCGGAAACTGTGCCTTGTGAGCCAGGTCCAGCTGACTCATGATGCCTTGGCCCCACGCTGCATATTTCCTCTTACAGCCGCCGCATTCCAGGTACTCCGTGCCCATGTGGTACCAGCCACCGAAGTCCAGAACGCGGCGGACCGTCTTGTAAAGGCCAGCGCCGGTCAGCTGCCACTTGCAGTTTGGGCAGGACAGCTTGTAGGCCCACATCCTGTAGGGCGCCCACAGGAAAAACCGGTGCTGGAAGAAGGCCTGGGCAGAGGGGATCTGGGTGTACAGGCGCCGGGCTCCCGGTGGAGTCCACCAGAGGCGCAGCTCGCTGGTCAGGACAGGATGCTTGCCAGTGCCAGTGGTAAACAGAGCCCGGCCCAACCACTCATGCTGTTCCTCCGGCAGCGTCTTCCTCCAGCCCTTGGGCAGGAGCTGCGTGGACAAGCGCATGGCATATACAGATTAAACTCGAGCAGATGATATTGACAAATACACACAAGTCGTTCCCGCACTTTTACCTGTGCACCGGTGAGCAGCAGCGGGGGATGATGAGGTGCATCGCCCGTGGGCTGGTGAACGGCAGGCACCTGTGGTCTTGCCAGGGTGGGTCCAGCTTGGGAAGCTGTAAAATACACACTCAAGTTGTCACACTGATATACATACATACTTACATACACACACGCGCGCATATATATATATATATATATATAGTCAACATCAGGGTTGTCACAATAGTAACAATGAGGTTTAAGTCAAATACACTCACGCAGTGTGTCCACCTCCATGGCAGCCGCAAAGAGCTCATCATCGTCCGACAGCTCTATTATGTCATCCGCTGATGGCACGCCTTCGTTTGTGCAGAGGAGGACAAAAGAATGTGATTATTAACATTTGAACACACTACGCATTAGCTATTGCAGGCAGGCAGGCAGGCAGGCAGGCAGGCAGGCAGGCGATTATTAACAATCTGAACACACTACTCATTAGCTAGGGCAGGCAGGCGGGCAGGCAGCCAAGCAAGCAAGCAAGCAAGCAAGCAAAAAGGCAGGCAGGCAGGCAGGCAGGCAGGCAGGCAGGCAGGCAGGCAGGCAGGCAGGCAGGCAGGCAGGCAGCCAGGCCTTACTCGATGCAGGCTGCGACGCTCTCTGCTGAGCCGGGGGAGCAGCTGGAGGAGGGGCAGCAGCCGACGGCCCTGCTGCTGACCCTTCTTTTTCCCGGCCCATTATGTAGACCTGTACAGTGTGCATCCGCGACCCCATGCCACACCGCTGGGTTTTAATCCACCGCTTGTAGCTGCAGGCGGGAAAAAAAAACAAAGTATCGTGTCAACACGCGTCAGCTTGCATCCTCAACTGCACCTGTGGCCGAAATACTTACGTTTTACACTCTGTGCTGGTGGACTCGTACAGGGCTTGGAGCGACATGCCGGCATGCGCACCAAACCCCACCAGCGTCCGGTCCATGGCCCTCACCGACACCAAGCCCTCGCGCATCCGACGAGACTCCATCAGCTGCACCATCTGTGGGAGCAGCCGGGCGTAGGAGGCGAGGGCGTCCTTGTTGGCAGCAAGAGGAGACTGGGAGGTGTCCCCGGCTTCCCTCTCCTGCATGTGGGACACAAGGATCCCACACGCGTAGCCCACATCATGGCTGAGGAGCCACTTGAAGGTTTGACCCCGGTACTGGCCAAACTGGAGCTGGCTCTCACTGAGCACCAGCTGCCAGCACTCAGGGTCTCCTTCAGCCTGGAGGATGCGGGCCTTGGCCTCCTCCCTCACCGCCTCTGGTCCCTTCACGGTGAAAGACGTGGTGGGCCTACGGCTCTGTTGGGCCACTGCAAGCGCATCGTTTGAGGCCTTGAGCATCAGTGTGGTGGATGACGGCAGGAACCTGAAAACTGGACGGAAATCCATTCTGCAAAGACATTTAGCAGAGAACCTGCAACGTTAGATGTGACAAAACAGTGACACACATAAAAGAATATGAATACAACCAGTCCATGGAGATAATATAGATATTTACAGTAGAAGGCGATTAATACGTAATTTGTAACAAGATACTTAAGAGCAGAGTACTTTTGTATTTAAAATAGTCTGTGAAGATTTGATTTAATCTTGACCCTTGACCTTTATTCATTTTTCTGTGCAGAACTTGATGTACAGTCATTTATGTAGGCTCTTTACCTGTGTATATACATCTTTTGCTGTTATAGTATACATAGGCCTAATGTGTGATGCTATTCACATGTGATGCATATTTTCTTGTTTTAATGGGGGGGTTTTGGTTTGTTTTTTAATGTTAAAAGTGCATCCAAATCGAGAAAAAGTATTTCCCTTTTTGTAAATACATGTATTATATTGTATTACATTTTCTGGCACCAGTGTTTTGTATTTTATTTGAATACATTTATTTGGCGGGGTATTTTGTGTCTTGTATGAAAAACATTTTGATGTATTTTTGCCCATTTCTGGATACAACACATATACTCCTGTACAGTTAGCAGAATTTACATGAGGCCGGGTTGATGTGAGCGTAGTGTACGGAGAGTTTTGACCGTGAAACACAACCCTTTCCCGGCGTAAAAGTACAGGGAGCCTGCGATCAAGCTAGCGGTCTGTACGGACATTTTTCACCGTGAAACACTCCCTCTACCTGGCGTAAAAGCACATGGAGCCCGCGATTAAGCTAGCGGTCTGTACGGACATTATTGACCGTGAAAAAAATGACTTTTCACGGTGAATTACGCCGGAATAAGGCGCCGACATTACAATGACCTTACTGTACATGCATTGTTTAACCGTGACACTCGACAGAAACAAGCAAACAGCAGAAAAAGAACAGTAAACATGCACATTCGATGCTCACATCTCTCTTGGTAGTGTTGATCTTTATTCTCCCGTTCGATGTGTGTTTCTTGCGAAGTTCACCGGCAGAATGAACAGAGCCTTCGCGCTGACGCCATTCAACCTGAGCAGCAAGCCAATCAGCGTGCCGTTCTACAGTCACCGGCCAATCGGGCAAAACAAGCATTTGGCCATCTTCTGATTGGCTTACAAGTGTAGAACCCGAAAGGTGGGGGCTTGGAGGAGGTGTAGAATCGGAGCAGAGACCATCCGCCCCCACTAGGCGCAAGGATGACACGCAAATTCGTGAAGCGTTCCTCATTTTGTTCTCTTTTTGTCCTCTTTTTACTAATTTTGTCCCAATTTTGCTCAGAATTTCATGAAAAAAGGGAACAGCAGGTTTCTGGCTCCCTCTTGTGGTGGACCAACAGCATCACAGGAAGCGACCTTGCCCGAAGCAGACGCTAGGTGGCGCCATGACACAAGAGAAAACCCTGGTGCAAGCTCCGTTTCTAGGATAAATAACTAAAAGAGGAACATGTAAGAGGCTGTTTATCAAGATTACGAACATTGAAGAATATAATTATGATTCAAACAATAGGAAGATTAAAATAAATCATGAAGCTGAGAAAATACACACAAATACACGACAACACATTTAAAACTGTGTTGTCGTACCCGAGCACCCGCACGTTGAAGCCTGTTGCGGTCGGTGGAGAGAGCGATCGATGACCAAGCGCACGTCTCCGCGTTGCATGCGTTTTGCACACTGCGGCAACGATAAACGCTTCACTTCCTGCGTCCGTCACACGACGTCGATGCTTGCCTGCTAATTGCTCATTACGGTCCACGCTATCAATAGCACATCACACTGAACATTTTATGTAAATTTAATGATAGTTGTAAAGCAAGGCTTACTTCCTTTTGCCAGTAGGTGGCGCCATCACTATTATTACGCACAGACATATAGATCTGTTCATGTAGGCGCTCTGATGTAGCGTGATCAATTTTGTGTCAATTGGACAATGTTAACACAACTTCATTTCCCCACTGATCAATAGGTGGCGCTATGACCCTGAACTAATATTGATATGTGGAGCTGTTCAGATCAGTATTGTGATCATAGGTCAGTAGTTTGGAGCCGGTTGGATAATGCAGAGTGGATTAACAAAGTACTTCCTGTTTCCTGACGAATCAGTAGGTGGCGCTACATGACACTGAGGAAATATTGACACAAAGAGCTGTTCAGGCTTGTACTCTTATCATGTGACAGAAGTTTGGTAGTGATAGGACAATGCACAGGGGACTTATGAAAACATCGTGTCATTTGGCGAAGGATGATCCTTCGCCGCACCTCAATGTTTACACGGTTTGAGGAAACATCACAATTCTGACCTTGATCCAGACTTGACTGAGCTCATTTGAGCTGTATATATTGTAAAGCAGCCAGGAGCAGTTCATCAAAGTATAAAACATGTCACTTCATGTTGCCACCAGGGGGTGCTGTGATTTCAAGTCATAATTTCTGTGTAGATGTCATCAAGCCGGAACACTTGTCTTACATGTCTAGTTTGGATTTGATTGGACCATGTATGTTCGAGATACAGATGCTCGTGTTTTGATGGCGTGTAACCAAACTTTGACGCCACGCCACGGTCACACGGTTTGACGAAAAATAAATCCCTCAATCAATTTTTATCTCAATCTTGTTGTGATGACACTCATCTAAATTTTAAGTTAATCTGATGAAAGCCCAGGGACAAGTACGTAAAAGTAAAAATGTGGAATATGGCAAAAATGACCACTAAATCCAAAATGGCGGTTTTCCTGTTTAGTCTAGCATATCTATCCAAGAGACTTATTTGTTTGTTATGAAAAGACACATGCCAAAATCGATTTTTGTACATGTCGACCAATCGTAGTGCCGGGCTGCTCGTCAGGTGGTGCTTGTCAGTTGTTTTGCCACGCCCATTCCTTAAAACCATATGAATATCTTCAGGGGGGGGGCTGTTGATACACCCATGTAGTTTGAGTGAGATAGAACCATGAACACTGAAGTTACAGCAATTTCGTGTTTCACGGCGAGTTGATGAACTTTGATGCCCCGCCATTAATATGGCGTTTGACGAAAAGTCACAGTTATCTTATGCCTTCATTATCAATGTCTTGAGACCCATTTGATACAGTTTGACATGGTTGAGGTCAGTGGATAAGGTGGGATACATCCAAGTGTAAGACAAGCAAAAAACAAGACATTTCCTGGTGCCACCAGGGGGCGCTGTGATTTCAAGTCATAATTTCTGTGTAGATGACATCAGGCCAGGATTCTTGTCTTACATGTCTAGTTTGGACTCGATTGGACAATGTATGTTCGAGATACAGAACCTCGTGTTTTGATGCATTTAATCAAACTTTGACGCCACGGTCACACGGTGTGACGACAAATAGATCTTTAAATCAGTTTTTATCTCCACCTTGATGTGATGACACTCATCTTAATTTGAAGTTGACCTGATGAAAGCCCTGGGACAAGTATGTAAAAGTAAAAAAATGGTGAATATGGTCAAAATGGCCACTATATGAAAAATGGCCGGCTTCCTGTGGAGTTTTTCATATTGCCCCTTGATACTTTTTTTTATGACTGGTCGCGATACACCTGTCTTCCAATTTTGGTGAAGACAGGTGTCTTCTCTTTAATGCATCAACATATGCAAGACATTTCGTTTTTTATCGTTTTATTTGGTGCGATACTATCATTGTGAGGACATTTTTTATTTTTTATGATTTTTCGAAATCAAATTGTAAATCCCTCCATTAACCTTGACAGTCCTCACAGCAGGTGAAGAAGGTAAAGTCAGCACAGTGGCTGGGGGATGTTGGCGCCGCTGACTTCTTCCACCTTCTTCACAATCCCACAATGTTGCGGACTCTACCACAATGAAGCAATTTTTGGTTTCTCTGTCTTCTCAGGCAGCCTCTTCCTCAGTGAGCTCAGTTCTGGAATCATAAGGTTTATATCTTTGGAAGACCTCATCAGATGTAACCCCAAACTTCTCCAGATTTTTTAGGAGAACATTCTTCTTCTCCTCCCAGAGCTCGCTGTTGAACTTCTCCTGGTTGGTTGCAAGACTATGGCAGACCTCGTGATAATAAGCTTTGAGCTTCTCCAGCTCTTCTTGGAGATTGTTCTTCTTCTTCTTCTCCTCGTGGAGCTCGGGGTTGAACTTTTCCTAACCCTAACCCTAACCCTAACCCTAACCCTAACCCTAAAGAGTAAGAACAAGCAAACAGTGCATATAGTATTTACTACTTACAATTATTTAGGCAACCCTAACCCTAACCCTAACCCTAACCAAATGATATTAAGGATAGGGGAGTTTTGAACACCCTTCCCCCCAACGGGAATCTGCCCCCCACCCCCTAACCCTAACCCTTACCCTAACTCTTCAAAACCTAACCCTAAACCTAACCCTATTCCTAAACCTAACCCTAACCCTAACCCTAATCCCCCCCAGAACAACGAAACAGACCGCTCAGAGTGTTACTCTTCAAAGGCCGCAAACCAGTCCTGATAGTGGGGGATTCTAATATCAACAGAATACCCCCCCATAATAACCAAAATCTACAATTAGACAGTTACCCAGGGGCCAACATGTATCACTTTCTTAAAATCTGCGAAAAAACCATTCCTAATAATTCAATAAAAATCGTAGTCTTTTCAATTGGAATCAACAATAAGGACCAGGACCCCAGGCAGAACTCCTGCAAACAACTAAAAGCACTATATAAACAGGCCCAACTTGCCTTCCCCGTAGCAGACATTTATTTTCCCATCATTCATTTTTCAAACAAACTTACCATTAGACAACAACACAACCTCAAATACATCAACAACACAATAGCCACATTTTTTCCTTTCTTGGCAGAAATACCTCATGACACCTTTGCCACAGAACAAGATAACATCCATTGGAAACCGGCCACTGCCCAACTCATTTTTGACTACTGGATTAAACAACTAAATTTATAAAATAAACCTAAACTCAAGCCGAGCGTTAACACAATCATATCCAATACAAACTCGACGCCCCACACTGACCTCGCACCGGACTTGGGGTGGAGCTCTACATCCAACATCCTGAATTTATCCAAACTATTTACTCCAACCACACACCAAATTCAGTTATTGGAAAGGGGTCTCTCATTCATTCCACGCCCCGTGCAATATGACTGGGAGGAACTTCATAGGGACATTCACCAGTATAACAGACGTTTAAAAATTATCAGTCACTTCCACGATAAACAAGAACACATACAAAAACCTTTTATCCATAAATCCACCTGGGAACCCGCCTTAACACAGTTACAGGGTTAGGGTTAGGGTTAGGGTCGACAAAGGCTCCAAAATAGTAATCATGGACAGGCAACAATATTTACTGGAGGCAAACAGACAATTATCAAACACCACACACTATAAACTCATCCAATCAGACTTACAAAAACAAACACAACCAATACTCCGAAATATTATTCAAAGTTTATACAACAACAAAACCATCACCACAAACAAAAAATATACCTATTTGGCCCCGAGCACCCCCGCCCTAGACAGTTTTATTTACTACCCAAAATCCATAAAGAACCACCAACATGGACCATACCCTATGAGGTTCCTCCCGGTAGACCAATAGTCTCGGACTGCAACAGTTCCTCTTACAACATCTCTGAATACATAGAACATTTTCTTGGACCCCTTTCCAATAAACATCCAGCATACATAAAAGACACACACCATTTCATCAACATCATCTGACCCATGGTTGTTCCAAATCTGGCTTATTTATTTACAATAGACATAGATAGCTTATACACAAACATCCACACAACAATAGGGATCAAGGCAGTAACGACCATTTTCAACAACAATCCAGACAACAATAGGCCGGACAAGGAAATTATTCAACTTCTCGACATTTGCCTCAATAATAACGACTTTTCATTTAATAACAAACAATACTTGCAAAATTCACGGAACAGCCATGGGCCAGAGGTATGCACCATCATACGCGAAGGATTAGGGTTAGGATTAGGGTTCTGGGGGTAGGTACGTGTTTTTACTGGGGAACCTGTGGGCGGGAGTCTCTCCGAGACAGGGGCCGGGGGTGGAGCATCGTGGTTGCTGGAGCGAGTAAGAGCGAGAGATGCCAAAGTGCTATTTTTTATATGACGGAGGAAGCGTTTGGAATAGCCCCTGTACCTGAGACTAGCAAAGAGGATGGGAATGTATGTAAATCTGTAAAAGCGGATGATTTTGGATTTAATGATACCTTTAAATGTGTGTTTCGGGTGATAGCTGTTCTTGTGAAGTAGTGCGTGTGTGTTTGTTGTTTTGAAATAAACATTAGTGAGTAATTGTGTGTATGGCGAAATATTTGAATGGTCAAAAAAAACTGTGGTATCCAGAAAATTTACTTTGATGTATTTTATTTTTATGGATGGGTGATGGTTGTTGAGTGTGTAAATGAAATCTGAAAATAAAGAAATATCGTGGTGCCAGATGCCAAAAATGTCGTCCAGAAAACGGAGGTAGGTGAGTGGTTTGTGGGTGCACTTGGCTAGTGCTTCTCGCTCCCACTCGCTCATATAACCCTAACCCTAACCCTAACCCTAACCTGGTGGAAGTGGGCCTCTCCGGGATCACACATAATCATCCACTCAACAACCCTGACCCCAACCCCATACTAGTACCTTTCATATCCACCTTCTCCCACAGAATAACCCGACTCCATAGCGTCATCAAACATAACTTCACTCATGCTCAAACATTACACCCGGCCTTTCATAACCACAACCCGCTTTTAGGAAAAATACAAATCTTCATAGCTTACTGATAAAATCTAGATACATAGATAATAGACCCCCCATTCAAACACAATACGACACACACTACAAAAATAGAAAATTCATTTCCAACCCCCACAGCAGAACAGCATTTCCCACACTCGGTACATTCTCCCTTAATACAAGCAACGTCATTTACATTATCACATGCACCACATGCAATAAACACTACATCGGCGAAACCAAACACACCATACTCACCCGACTCAAGCAACACATATATAACATTGGGGAAGGCAAGTTAACCACCCCCCTCATTACCCATTTTCAGCTTCACTCTGTTAATGATCTCATAATCTGAGGTCTGCAATCCGAGGACCACTGGACCATTGGACAGAGAAAGAGGACCAAAAAATATGGATTTTCAAATTATGTACCATTACACCCACAGGACTCAACAACAACTAGTTATATCAACAGGACACCCACCCCTGGACAACCAGTTTTACCCCTTTTTCCAACTCCGCCCAACCTTTTTTTTCCTTCTTCAACCAGCAATGCTGCCTGAGACCCTTCCAGGTCCCCCGAAGCACAACCTTGACACACATGCCTCGGGGGAGAATCGAACCGGTGGTCTCTAGGCCAGGGGCGTCATCTCTACCACTACGCCATTGTTTTTAATTTTAATTTTTGTTTTAAAGCATTTCACTATCTATTATTCTTTACAATGGTTTATGTAACCTTTAAGACCAAGGAGCATGAGCCTTCGATATATAGAAAATTTAACGTATCTTTAATCTTTAACATTAAACATATTTGTGATCTTAAACAGTCCTTTTCCTTTACATTTATTTCTGGGGCTTTTTATAACCTTTATTTATTTAATTTTATAGGACAGAGGCTTAGATGTGAAAGGGGAACAGAGAGAGTGGGGGAGGACATGCATAAATGGCTGCGGGTTGAAGGCTTTCCTCTATGTGGCAGCAGCTCTACCAAGTGGCTAAAAGCCACCCCAAACAGTTCTCTTCTTCCGGAACATTCCATTTATTCCTTTATTTCTTTATTTTTACATTTTTCCTTTCAATAGTCATATTTCATCACAAAATGCAAAAATCTAGATTAATAATCGTGGATTCCAGCAGTCCCCTAAATGTATTATTATTCTCATCAAGATCCATGAATTATTCTCTGGGAAATCAGTGAAAATGTAAGATAATGAAATAAAACTGTGAATCCACAATTACTGCCGTTTGAAAAAGTCTAAAATAGGCAAAAATATTACATACGGAGTCTTAATTATGTTTAGCTATCTCTGAATTATTTTAATGTTCATATATATATATATTTGCCAATATATTGGTATTGGATTTTTTACTACCCACTGTCAACATTGGGATCTGAACCACAAGTCCACATAGGACGGGCTCTCAGGTTTTAGTTTTTGCAGGTAAATGAGTCGGTTTGGGTCTTAACCTAAATCTAAATCTTACCCTAACCTTAAAACCAATTCTTAACCTTCAAACGGTCCTTTGAGTTTGTGAGGAACAGCCAAAATGTCGTCATAATTATGGTATCAGACCAAAATTGGGCCTCAAAACTATAGATAGACATACACACGTTTATCTGAATGATGAATCTAACCTGGGACAAACGAGATCCCTTGAAATTTGTTACGATAGTGGAGGAGGCAGAGCGAGATTTGAGGCTCCGTCATATATCTGTTTTTCAAATAATCTTTTGGCAATAATTCATTGACAGAAAAACCCGTCAATGATATGAATTTCTTTAATGTATCAGCTAGAGTAGCAGGGCTTCATCTGATTGGCCAAATATATTGAAACGCAGACTATGAATGTGTGGCCCATCGAACACCATTTATCGCAGTTTTTGCCGCCTACAAAAACTAGGGCTACGTTGTAGCACTAACGGGGCCGAGCAGAGGCAATTTCAAGCCTGTTGCGGTCGGTGAAGAGAGAGCGATCGATCACCAAGCGCACGTCTCTGCATTGCATCCGTTTTAAGCTCTGCGGCCAGGGTAAACGCTTCACTTCCTGTAGCCATCAGGTGGCGCTGTGGTTTTAAGTCGTGATGTCTAGTTTGGACTTGATTGGACCAAATATGTCTGAGATACAGAAGCTCGTGTTTTGATGGCGATTTCGTGTGTCATGGCGAGTTGATGAACTTTGATGCCAGGCCATTAATAAGGTGTTTGATGAAAAGTCACAGTAATCTGATACCTACATTATCATGTCTTGAGACCCATTTGATACAGTTTGACATGGTTGCGAAAAGTGGATGAGGAGGAATACATCTAAGTGTAAGACGTTACAAAAGCAAGACATTTATTGTTTCCACCAGGGGGCGCTGCGATTTTAAGTCACGATTTCTGTGTAGATGTCATCAGGTTTCGACTCTTTTCGTATATGTCTAGTTTGCACATGATTTGACCAAATATGTCTAAGATACATAAGCTTGCTTTGGGATGGCGTGTAATCAAACTTTGACGCCACGCCACGGTTACACGGTGTGACGAAAAGTTGATTTTCGAGGCAGTTTTGATCTCCATCTTGTTGTGATGACACTCTCCTAAATTTAAAGTTGATCTGATGAAAGCCCTAGGACAAGTACGTCAAAGTAAAAATGTGAAATATAGCCAAAATGGCGGGCTTCCAGTCATGTTTTTCACAATGCTCCTTGAGGCTTTTTTGTATGAATACTCACGATACACCTGTGTTCTGATTTTGGTGAAGATTGGTCGTTGGGAAACCTAGGGGCTGCGTTCCAGGGGGCGCTGTTGAGAAATTTTGCCACGCCCAATTAAAATTACTCCAGAATACTAAAATGTCCGCAGACCTTGAATTTCCTGCAAAGTTTCACAACTTTTTGAGCATGTCTAGACCCTGAAAAAGCCCCCCAAAGGGGAATAATAATAATAATACAAATCCTTACAAATCCTCTCACCATTCGTTGCTCGGGCCCTAATGATATTACATCATATATCATTCACACAAACACACACACACACACACACACACACACACACACACACACACACACACACAGTGGATGTGCTCTGAATGCAGCGAGCACAGAACAAATCCTGTGTTTTTATAGGTGAGATAGAAATTGAATGTCTTAATATGTAATACTAAGAAACAACAAATCCAACAATAGTCTCCTTTGTACAATTTCTCTAAACAGATTTTGAAGTCTTTTCATTTGAAACGGGGTGAAATCCCGACCGGAAGTATTAGTATGAGCCGGAAGAGGAACCCTGAACGCGTATGTTTGGCTCAACGTGAATACAACTTTTAAGGTTGTAAACAATCGCCTCTGTTTTTCTCCTTCAAACACCAACTAACTCCTCTATATTATCACCGCGGCTCCAGACGTGAAGATGTTCAACAGACAGACGAGCCTGTGGATGGGGGACGTAAGTTTGAAGCCTGTTTCAGTCAGTGCGGGGACGTTAGCTTAGCCACGCGCGCTGGCTGCTAGCGCGATTACATAAAGTTAGCCTGGATACTTGACACCAGTCGAGATAGGTTAGACTTCGCAATTTGAATATGTTTACCAAGATACAACTTTGACATTTTTAGGTCACATTTGTCACCAAACACTCATTTGTTCCCCTTGAAACTCTCCACCTTGCAGGAAGCTTTAGCTAAACACCTTGAGTTGAGCTAATCTGAAAATAGCATATGGTTATTTCCAGTTTCATGTATTTAATTCTAAGATTCCTCTAGAGACACATTTTCCTCAAACCACTGCAGCTGTCGCGCAGAGCCTCGGTTGAGCATCTGACTCAAACAGGCAGTGATGGCTTAGCTCCTTTAAACTTGATTGGCCAAAACCCCGGAAGCCAGTGATTTCGAGCACTGCCTCATCCTCTTCCAGGTGTTGATGCGCTACAACAAAAAATATTAAACTAAGTAACAGGGAACTAAAAGGGACACAACATAATATGAGAGTGGACCTGACATGGACCTCAGCAAGACGTCTCTGTCCAGTCAATTTGATTGTTGCCGAGCACAATTGTGGATTATGTCTTTCAATCTCAAACATTTATAACATCTTCTATATATGACAATGATAATAGTTATGTTTGGTAAATGCACTCAATAGTTGAACCAGAAATCATCTGCTTTGATGAAATATTAATGCTAATGGTGCAAATAAAATGTTATTCTGTTGTCACCAAAACCTGTGCTCTCTGTTATTTGTATGGTGTAGTACAGTGGGTGCTCATAATACACAAATAATGTTTTTTTGTGAGAACAAAATGTGTTTAGAGTTGTTGGCCATATTATGTAGACATCGAGGATTTGACATCACCTCATTATTTAAAACTTTGGCCAAATTTATTTGCCTTTGATGCTGCAATATTGAACACTGTTATTGTAACACTTGTCACGACAAATAATAAACACGGGCATAATAGGACCCCTTTAAAAACTGATGCAACAGTTTGAAGGAACTGTTGTGTGTTAACATTAGTCACAGCTAACATTGAAAAGTGCAAACCTATGCAACGCTATTGATAGCTCTCAACTTAACCTCAATGTGTGCCTCATTTTACTTCTGTGAACACATTCTTTTACATTACATTTTTGTACATTATTAAAATAATGTTTTTTTTACCTGTTACTAAAGTATGTAGCAACAAGTCCTAGAAAAGACCATTAACAATCTGAACCAGTTTTGTCATCGTTTGTTATTTCATCTTTTATTATACAGTTATGTACATGCTCATGTACTCTTGTTAACATTGGCTAAGATTTCATGTGTAAAATGTGTTTACATGTGTGTTCAGTTGGACCCATACATGGATGAGGACTTCATCAAGCAGGCCTTTAGTGCCATGGGAGAGACGCCATTTGGAGTCAAGATCATAACTCACAGGATAACAGGGTAGGTTATACAGAGCACCTCATGCCTTACATCAGTGTCCGTGGAAAACACTGAACACACACAATGATTGCATTATTAGATGTGCTGGTATTTTAATTCTCAGAGAATTGTTTATAAGAGTTGGGAAACTGGAAAGTGTTGGCCTACTGTAAGCAGCTTACTGTTGATATAAGACTAGCCTACTGACCTTAAACCATAAAGTGACCAAGCTGTATATCTGGTACATAGTTCTGTCCACGGCACAAGGTCAGATTTTTAGGATTCAATACCTCCATCCTGAGAGATCACATGTGGCCAGCATTTACATGTGTCAGCTGAGGAGGAGGTCCTTCATACGGGCCCAGACAACCTCCGAATGTGGTGTGGAGCGATTGGATCGCACTCTGATCTGAGTGTGATCACACCTGTGTTGAAAGCGGTCCTCTTTTGACTGGATCACAAAAACCTAAAGGTCAATACAAGGTGTGTACAAGGCCTTTGACATTTCTATCTTCCTGTGCAGTGGTTCTGCAGGATACTGCTTTGTGGAGCTGGCAGATGAGTCAAGTGTTGACCGCTCCGTTCAAAGACTGAATGGAAAACTGGTTCCAGGATCAAATCCGGTAAGTTCTATGGTGTAATTTCAAAAAATATAAATCATATCTGATGGATCTTTACTGCATTACATAAATATTGTTTCTACACAAATATATAAATATTATTGACGATTCAATATTACCTTTCTTTTTTTTTTTCCAGTATTAGACTTAAAACAAATTTTAATTGTTGACGTGACTGTGGATAGTGGAGCTCAACTAGTCTTGGTCCTACTTTTTTACCACAGAATCTCGTCCGGTTGAATGTTTGATATATCAACTACAAGTGAACCAGATCTATTCGATTTGCAATCTGTGTTTCGTTTATTTTAATTTATTTTCATATTGTGCTGTACCAGTTACAGACACTATAGAGTTTTTACTATTGATTTGCTGAGGTGACTAAAAATCTCCATCAGCGCCTGGTAAGATAAAACAAAAATAACCGTTTCTAAATCTAAAGTGACGTGTAACGCTGTGAGCTTTAGTTGCTTGCTGCTGAATTTGAAATGATGTTTGCCCTCTGAGCTGGGCCAAGCTACTGGACTCCCCTGTCCACCGGCCTGTACCTGCTGCTGAAGGTGGCTAAAAGGCTGCTTGTACATGAATGTACTTTGTTTGAAGCTGTGAATAGAGTCTCTGGTAGGAACTAACTGAGGAATGGGCTAAAGGCTGGTCTGGGTGGTGGAGGTATGTAAACCCAAATAACAACAACCATAATAACTCCATTCTCTATTTCCAGCAATATCAGTGCTATAGTACACGTCTTTGGAGTTTGAGCTCTGCTCAGTGCATTTGTCTTCTCTCCCCATGTGCAGCCCCGGAAGTTTAAGCTAAACTATGCCACCTACGGGAAACGGCCAGAGGCAGGGTAAGATCTGATTGATATTCCTACAATACACACTTTTGATAACAAATATTAATATTAATCTAAATTTGATATTTTTATATGTTTTATAAAAATAATAATTGACCACTTTTCTCCAACCATAAGGCCAGAGTTTTCAGTATTTGTAGGCGACTTGGCCTCTGAGGTGGACGACTTCCAGCTACACCAGGTTTTTAAGAAGTATACTTCCTGCAAAGGAGCCAAAGTCGTCACCGACCAGTACGGATACTCCAGGTATGTTAGCCCACTTGAATATACTGGTTAGCAATATTAAAAGTATTGTGTAAGATTAGATATTTTTTGTTTAACAGTTGTTGTTGTATGTAATATTGTGTTGTGAACATATTTTGTACGAAATATGCAATAATATGAAGTGTTTCCTGGTTTTATTAGTGTCGTGATTATTTGGATGGCAGTGCTGTGGACGTTGACCACTAGAACATCTGCATCAATCTCAAAAAAGGCTGAAGATATGTTTTCTTGCGGTCTTATGCTAAAACTATTGTTTTCCCCATATAGGCTAAGCAAGAGCAACTCACAATTCAAGTGATGCTACCTCATGTTAAAAGTAAAACAACAAGTTTCAGTTCTACCATAATAATACCCATTATATTCTGTTTCTCATTATAAGTGGCTATTTGATGCCAATCATGTAGTGTGTGTTGGTGTGGAACGGAGGTGTAATTGTTGTTTGACTTGCAGAGGTTATGGTTTCGTCAAGTTCGGGGAGGAGACCGAGCAGAAGAAGGCGATAGAGGAGTGCCAGGGAACAATGCTCGGTGGAAAGCCGCTCAGACTCAGTATTGCTGTGGCAAAGAGGTAAGTTGCTGACAAAGAAACATAGGAAATCATTTTTGAGGGATCATTAATACCATCACATCCAGACATTCTTTACAAAGGCTAATGTCATACATGCAGTGGCTCCTGAAAGTATTAACACACTTTTTACACAATGAATCTAGATTTAGGTGCAAATGGGAAAAATTGCCTCTTTCCCCAAATAATGCACATTGACAAATTTAAAAAATGCTTTTAGAAATGTTTGCAAAAAAAAATGAATATTGATGAAGGTATTCAGACCTTTAATTTTATACCTTATAAAGGCGGTTACTTTGGTAGCAGTGATGCCTCCAAAACCTCCTGGGCAACTCTATTGAAGCTTTGCATAGCAGATCCTCCAGTGTCTATCCAGTGCTATTTAATTTCTGTATTTTGCATCTTTCATTCTGTTCCCCTTACAACATGCTACTACCAGCACGCTTCATCTGCCTTTAGGTAGTGCCTGGTCTTCACCAGACATTGTGTTTGGAGTTCTGTTCCGTTTATCAAACCAGAAAGTCATTAAAAATGCTATCTGTCATAAAGACCCGATGGAGTGCTGCTGAGATGGTTGTCTTTCCAGCATGTTCTACCATCTCTGCGGAGACTACCATGTTCATGTGAAAAATGAGTGTGTGTTTTTAGCTTAATTTTTTCATCGACATCTGAAGAGTTTCTTGGACTTCATGGCTAAGTTTATTTCCTGACCTGCCAGTGTGAATTGATATTGCATATGCAAGGGAGTGGCTTTCGAAACAATGTCCAGTCTATTCATCATCAATCGCTTCTCATTTTTCCTTATATATCATTGAGTGTCGATATTATTTGAAATCTACGGCCCATTTAAGAGTGCATAAGGGAAAGGGAGGTGAATACTTCCCTTTGCCCCTGCACAGCTTGATGGGATGAAGTGATGTAAACTTGTTCTCCCATTCCCTTGAAATATGTGATACTTGAATTGAATTTCTTATTTTACAGCCAGAAGATGAGCAGCTACCACGGGGGCCAGGGCCAGAACTACCACAGCAACTACAACCAGTCTCAGTCCAGTTACTACGGCAGCCAAAGCGGCGGGGGTCAGGGGGGTTACTACCCTCAGTGGGGGGGCTACGATCAGTACAGTGGCTATAACAACAGTGGATACAACAATGGATACAACAGTGGCTACAACTATGGGCCCTATGGATACCCTCCACCAGGCCAAATTATGCCACCTCCTCCCACGGGGATGCCACCCGCGTCCACAGACACTTCAGGAGCTGTAGAGGTGAGGGAAGCTCTACGATGTCAATATTTTTGCCTGATTTGTCAGTTTTGCTTAGAATGTTTAGGGATCCCTAAACAGAAACAATTTAATTTGTGTGTCCATTAAGAAGGCAAACAGGCATATATTGTCTTATATCTTTACTGGATATCAGTTCTGATGTGTTTTCATCCAGTCTGTCTCTTGGTGTTACTAGTTTGGAAAAATGATAAATGCACACATAGACAAAGCAAAACCAGAAATCCGGTTATACAGCATATATTCAACACTTTACGTATTTTGAAATAAAACAAGCTGCTTTCCAGATTATTGCAGAAAGCCGACTTAAATACTGAGTTATATTATAAAAAAAAAAATTATTCATTTAAAGGGATGAGGTAGTAAGGGATGTACTACAACATCTCTAAATGTTGTTCTAAATGCCTATGTCTTATTTGTGCCAAGATTCTTTTCCTTCAGCATGAGAGTGTTAAATATAACTGTCACGGTTTCATGTGTCCCCTGCAGAGCCATGAGGAGGCTGAGGATTTAGAGGAGGATAATGCAGAAGGTGAGACCCTGTTTCCTTCCACCAAACCGATATGGTCTTATGCCACTAAAATGTGCATATTAAAACATGTACATGATTTCATTATTTCACTTTATATGGTTTAGGACAATGTCATACAGCTGTGACGTTTATGTATTTAATGAATTGTAATGATAAAAAGCCAAAGAGATTCGGTTCATTAGCTCCTGCCAACATAGCCACCGATTTACAGTATTTGTCTTTCACTTTGACAACAAACATTGAGGATGAGTTTGAATCATGTGGATATTTTACAGACCCAACCTCTGCCTGCGATGTGGACCAGTGGAACAAAGACTTCATGCAGCGCAGCGAGGAGCTGTACGACGCCATAATGGACTGTCAATGGGACTCTGTTGACTCCACCATCACCTTCATTCCTTGATAACTTCTTTATTTTCTCCTCGGATTCTCCCAAACCCTTGAATACTTTTCTTTTTCTACGCCATTATAGTCTTGATCGAAAGCTACACTGACGCCTTATAAAGGCCACTTTAGAATTACATGTACCTCTTCAGATCCTTAAAGTGCATAAACCTTCACTAGATTTGAATGTTTACCATGTTGGTAATATACAGAAGGTGGCTCAATAATCAGAGAGGTTACTGTGTGGTTCATGCCATTCAGTAAGAATTTATTAGTGTAAGGATGAAGTGCTGGCGTTGCCCTTTCTGCTGTGGACTGCTATAGTAGCTGCAGCAAGGTAAACTGAACGCTGTGTAAATCTAGCTGCTTTCACTCGTGAACTTGCATCAACAGAAACATGTTTGTTTACAGGTCATGAACCTTGGCCTGTATCATGACATTTGCCTCTTTTTCATCCTGAGATAATTATATTTTTAGTTTTTAACCATGCGTTGTGTCCTTTGTGTTATAAAGCGTTTCATCAAGGCACCCACCCACTTAAAGGTTTTACTAAGGGCCTGGCAGGAAAAACTCCGGAGATTGTCCGGAGCCTCTAGCTGGGACATCATGTCACCATTTAATGTCACAGAGGAACAAATGCAACTTGTCACTTATTGTTTGTGGATCCATGTTGAAATGGTCTCACCACTAGATGTTAACTTTGCTCAGTGAATATGGCCCAAGCTCTTTAGGTAGTAAATTAAAACTATGCCTTTATTGTCATTTGCCATGAATTATAATAGATTTTTATATGCGTCAGTCTGTCTTGTTGTTTTTATTTTTAATGAAGGAACTGTCCTGGGCTTGTGAATTTAAAAATTCTCAGATTTAATGAACATTATCTGGGTCAAGTTGTGTAAAAAAACATTGACACATGTTGATATTGAGTTTACCAAACAGGTATTAAACCGAAGTATAATTTATGACTGTTTTTCCAGACAAAGAACTTTCTTTTCTGTTTAACAGCTGAATGGTACAACCTCCCAAATCTTCTAAGCGCTGTGAAACTGTGTCATGATTTTGTGAGGTAGACAGTTGAATTGCTGTAGCAGATGTTTTGTATGTTTTCTTTGTGAAGACATTCTATGGGGGAAAAAAAGGAGGCAATGGTTTTGTGTCTTCTTTTTTAGAGAAGTAAAGACTAATGTGTTTCTCTTGAGATGACCTGTATTTATTCAGTATATTCACATTATGCAGACCTATTACATTGTATTACCTCTGCCAAGGAGTTTGTCTGTTATTTAGCAGCATTACACAAACTACCAAACATGGGTCTGGGAAAGGATACTTTTTTTTACATTCACAAATTCTTCAGGGAATAATGCATTGATTGTAGATGAAAAAACAGGCTTATATAGGAGACTGATATAAGAGTGTGCAGCTTGATTGCATTGAAGTGATTCTTCTCCTGGGTGCTATTCTAATCTCGCAGGTTTGACTCTACATGGGCAAAGGTGTCAGTTTTTGACCACCAGTCTACCCAGAGTGAGAAGTTAATTTGGGAATTATTTGACAATCTCTCCATTTACAAATGTATTCAGACACTTTGCTGTGGATGATTGAGATCTGGTGGTCAGAATGGCTGAGATGTACATAAGGTTCCACATTCACACTGCAGCTCTCAAAATCCAAGGAATTGTCTGTAGACCTCCACATTAACACTGTGTCCCAAATGCAAAGACACTGATCCACACCTACAAGTTGTCCTCAGTTCCTCATACAATATGGTGAGGAGGAATAAGGTGGATCTGTAAGAGAAATTATGTTTTTATTTGTGTATTATCTGTATATAAGTATTATTAAAGCCTTATTGGCTAAGATCGAGCCCTTTCTATCTACATGGGCAGCAGGTGGTCTGGTGCACTGCATGTTTTAAAGAACGGACCAAACAGACACCGGCCCTCGAGTGTGTTCCAAGTATTGACATTTAAAAGGCTAATGTAGCTTCTCCTACATGCTTTGACAGGAGGGAGAGCCAAGTGGTACTCGCCACATAAATGCCACTAAATGCAGTTATCAAGTTTATTATTCGATGAAAGTGCATATTAGAGCAAAACTGTAAAGGTGCCAGAGTTAGCCAAGAGGCCCATTGTCACTTGTGTTTCCTGGCCAGATGCAAAGATGGCAGCCTAAAATCCCACACAGCCGACCGGTGTGGGGGCACCGGTCTGCTTGTGACCCACGTTTACTTTCAGAGACACTCAGCAGAGGAGTGTGGGGTCTTGGGACAATGGTGAATGCAAATGGACAAATAAGAAAGATGCCTACACCTTCTTGAGGTCCTGGGGGGTATGTTACATGAGACATCCATTCTTCACACCCTTCAGTCTGCGCTCATCGACTGTGACTCATTGACTCACTTCACAAAACACGTATTAGCTGAAATGACAGTAGAAAGAAAAAAAAAGAAGCGCATACAATTTTGAAAGTCCACTCAGTCCATTTGATGATTCTTATTTGAGGACAATAGACACAAGGGTACAGGTTTCAGTCTCCAAAGAATCAGCCTTATCTACGTGTTTAATACATTTTTGAGTCCGATTCAAGATCTTTGATTTTCTCTCAGTTATTCATCGTGATTGTGGCTCAGTTGTGCATCCTCAGCTTCAGTACCCCCAGTCTTGGTGTTGAGCAGCCCCTGTCCAGGCCTCCCGGGACAGTACCAGCTGGGCCCCTGGCGATACCAGCCCTGATACAGTCCCCTCCAGCTCAGACAGCCTAGAGCGCCCCCAAGCAGCTGGGTGGGGAACTGGGGAAAGTAAGCTAAGAGACAGAGAAGCAGAAAGATCCAGAGCCCCAGCAAGAGGACACAGAAGAGGAAGAGGATCCTCAGAGGAGCATCTGAGATCCCTCCCAGTCTCAGATAAGGACCGAACACGGACGTCTCCTCTGCCAGCAGCAGGCAGCACAGACAGAGGAGGAAGACGTCCTCTGAAACCTCATATCCCCTCCATAGCAGCCCAGCTCTGAGGCACTCAAACCTGCTCTCCCCCTCTCTTAACACCAACAGAGGCTGGCTGCTGATCACCTCTGGGCCGCTGAGTAAAGGTTCATAGCAGCTTCCTGTGGCATTCTCCAGATGGTTCAGGAATTTGCAGAAAATTATCCACAGGCCACCAGCCACCCCGAGCCTGGAGAGGTGACGGATGGAGAGGCCAAGGGAGCGACGGATGGAGAAGGAGAGGAGGAAGACGAAAGAACCCACAAAGATGCAGGTCCAGCCCCAGCCCGAGCGCAGGAACACCCTGTAGAGAAGGAAGAGGAACAGAAGAGGGTTTTTAGAAGTAGAGTTGATGGATGAAAGATAAAGAGAATTATCAATTATATTTTGTCACATTACTTAAACAGCACAGCCAAATCAATTGACAAAGAAGGCAGGGTCATTTCACATGTCTACCACTTAATCATTCAGAATACATTTTGACTTGACTTGACCAGACCAGCTGGTGAATGTACAGCTGTGGAGCATTTAGCAGCTGAATAGTCAGGTCTTAATTTCTCAGGAGGACGAGGAAGTCTTTACAACATTAATCGCAATGTTATGTTGTTTATAATCATAATAAAACATATGTTGCTGTTTGACTATTCACTTCGAACTATGCAACTGTGCACTTTGTTCTGCTGCCTCCAAGTGGCCAAAGAAAAACTTCTCCAACAAACAGCGTGGGAAATATTGTAACAGCCTTATTGAGGACATCCATCTGTGTTTGTATCATGTCATTTAAGCATATTAATATCTGGTACACTGTAGGATACTAGCGTCTAAAACAGTAAGAGTAAAAGCTGTAAAGGTCTGAAAAAAATAAGAGCAGTAGGATGATCAGTTTCTCTGATTTGACTATTTTTACTGAGTGGTGTTGAAATAAAATAAAACACTTTTGTTCTATTTTTAAAACTACTAATGACATTTCTTCCAAATTCCAAAGTCAACAGACGCTAGAATGAAATGGCTACGATTCAGAAATGCCGATTTAAGACATGTGGAATTGAGACACAGTTGATGAGAGTCAGGAATGGGAGCAAACCACCAGTAGAGACTGGATCTTTTGATATACATGATGTGGTTTAGATTATTCTAAAGAAAAGCACTCAAATTACTGAAAATGTACTGTTATTGTCTAATGTTAAACAGAGGCAATACATCAGGCCTCAATTTCAAACAGATTCAATGGGGAAATGCCAAAGGTCATTTTACTTTGGCAGGTTTTCTTAGAATAGTGACACAAACATGCAGGCGGATAACACCCGGTGACACAATGATGCCATTGGTCCGGACTGGACACGTGAGCAGAGAGTACACAGGAAGCGTTCTCACCTGTAGAGAAAATGGCTCCTCTTGGCAAAGACACTGTGCTGGGAGACCCAGAGGCTCAGTGCAGGGCCGAACATCACCACCGCAGACAGCAGCAGGTGGAAGTGCTGCCGAAACACGATGTTACCAAGGAGCCGGGCCATCAGGTCGGTCAGGACCACCAGCACCTTGTTCAGGAACATCTCCGCCCTCAACCAAACTGACCTTAAATCAGGAAAATCAGCTGCCGCCGGCCTCTGAACGCAGCAGTGTGTTTGTGTGGATTCTCCACCTCAGACGTAACCGCATGCACAGTGTCATGTGATACGGCTGTAATCCTGACTAGAATGCATGTAACACACTTGTAAATGTTGATCACTGCTGCAGATTGGAATAATCCCGGAAGTCTGGTTGGAATTTACCAAACAGACTATTCTTCAAAGATTGCTGATAAGATCCATTGCTTCTGTTTGGAATATCAATCCAGATCCTGTAGCATTTCTCAGCTGCTTGCGTAGTGAAATCAACAGCGATCCTGTGGTGTAACTCAGCGAGCTGCCATGAGTGGAGCTGTTCTCAGCAACATGAATGTAATGACAGGTGTCCTACCATTCCACAGACTGAAATACATGTGTACATGCACACTGTGGATGCCAACCATGAAACTCCTCAATCTTTAAGGCACTTCTGCTGACTCAGTGTTTACTGCACTTTATCATCTACTGGTGGTTTTCACACTCATGTCTTCAACCATGCTGCTGCTCTCCAATCCTCAAAACTGTCGCCCGCCTTCAGTTTCCTTTCAGCAGCAGAGAGGCGATGTCCTTTCTGACCTTGTGCACCAGGCTCCTAAGTGCCTCCTTCCTTCTTTCCTCTTGTGCAGCTAGCATTATTAGCCTGTGTCATTTCTGCAGACATGACATTTCCATCATTGTGTGGAATATAGTTTGAAAGATGTCCGCCACTTGTAGACTCAGAAAAATCTTCCCCTGTTCAACACCATAACAGTAGCCTCTTTGCTCCACATCACTGACACCCTCCCGCTCTCTTTCTCACACACACACACACACACACAGAGATGAAAATACTATTTCTGTTCTCACACTGTCATATGTCTCCAGGACCTCTAAGTTGTCACATTACTCCAGTGACACTGATTCTTTGGTGTTAATAAGTGTATCACAGGCCTTCTGCTTCATTTAATCTTAATTCACAGAAGAGATGGAGGCCGAGTGAGCTGAGAATCAGTGACACTGATGCCATGTAGGAAAGTCGTACATTAAAAGCGTCAACATTCATGTATGATTAGGTATTAGATGTGTGTGTATATGTGTGTGTCAGTATCCATGTTGGTGTGTATTCATAGCAGTGACCTTTGGGCTGTATCTCCAAGCTGAGACTCAGCTGCTGCCACAGTCTGTCCCTGTCAATCAGTGAATAGGGACACACACAAACACACACACACACACACACACACACACACACACACACAAAGTCACTGTCTCTTCTCACATTCTCTCTCTGATCCCACTGATATCGACTCACATTCACCTTGAACTCATTTATAGTCAATGACCTTTTAAATCAAACTTACCTTCACACAGGTAATTTTATATTTAATGTATTGTCATAACTTTTTGTTCAACACTTGGTGGTCCCATGAGCTGTGTTGGGTTTATATGACTTAAGCCTGCTTCAATCAGCAATGAACACATTTATTTTCTTTCGATCAGAGAGTGTAAAGTTTCTGTGCAAGTGGTCTGTTTTTACAAACCGCCAGCCGAGGCGAGTCCACCATGTTCTGTCCCTTTCTCCAGAGTTTATGGAAAAGTAATTCCCTTATTTAATTTTTTTGATATTTTGGGGAAATATGCGTGTGAATATTTTTTATATTTTTACAGACGAGCAGAAGGTTCCTCAGGTGATCCCTGTTTTAGTGTTTCATATCATTGTCCGATCAAATGTCTGATGCTTAATTGCTCTGTGCATGAACAGATCAAATTTGATTGAAGTCATTATAACTTCAATTAAATAATGACACAATTAGAGCAAACAGCACTTAAAGTGTTGTGTGAATGTATCATGTGCATGTAAGAGGAGCTTTGTAAATGGAGAACAAGATGCTTCAATTAGAATCTAAACTGAAATGACTGAAAAAGACCAAGATACTGAGAGTATCAGAAATCCTATAGTGCTGACTGATTCCTGAAGAATATTACAATTTTGGGAAGGACACCAAAACCCAGTATTAAACAGGCCTCAGAGCTAAAGAATTGGGCAACATGTAATAAGATCCATGTTATAATCTCCCCCCCAACACAAACACACAAACACACGCCCACAATCATACGCACACTGCCTTCTGCTGGAAGTTGAAGTACATGACCCTATATTTTACAGGTATTTTACACAAAATTCTAAATTGTTGACTTCCTGTGGGATTTCAGTCATGAAGCCTAGAGAGACATTATTGAAGTCTTAGCTGATATTAGGAAATTTCGTGAATCTGTTTAATCCAACAAACTAAAGAAATTTTAAAACAATTTTAAATCATCCAAATGTGGAGATTAGACAGATTAAAATTACAGGACACATTTGTGAGAAAATTGCAAGAAAGATTTTTACCAATAGATTCAAAATTCTTGATTTAGCATATAGATCCAAGATGCTATTTTAAAGTCTTCGCCTTATAGTTTTCAAGCATGTTTAGGCCCTCGTCAATGCATGGACAGATGACAATTTAAGGAATCAGTTGATGAATCACTAATGTTAAATAAGATCCAGTTTAAAATAATTTGGAAATGAACATGATGAAATGATGCTGATCCAGGAATACGTCAGCTACTCTCACAGAGCTTTATCTGAACATGAGTTAAAAGTCAATAGAAGTCAAGTTAAGGCAATTATATTTATATAGTCAAATAAAAAAATTAGTCTCTGAATTACAATCACTGTGAGGACAAGGTTAAAGAAACATAGTCTAAAGAAATCAAAGAATAAACAGTGGACTTACCATCTAAATTTAAATTAAAGGCAGAAATCAATTCAGACTGTCTGATGTCAGCAGGGAGGTGACTTGCAGGTAAGTTAGTTATTTGCCTATTTCTAGAAATTAGTTTCTTGAATTCCTTTTTTTCAGGGAATTGCTCCTGTGACCTTCATCATATAAGTCAGTGCAAAGCAGCTCAGCTGAAGATGCAAACATGTTAAAATGTTACATTATCACATAGAGGCTCATTATTGTGCACATGATTGCAATACAGCCCTGACTATGTTATGGAAAAAGGATAACACAACATTGAAAACTATAGTGGAACATTTTTTGAAATTCATTTCTTTTTTTGTGTAACGACCCTGAGTATATTTTTTAACATCCAATAAGAAGGCTCTATTTGATCGGTCTATAGTGCAACTGCAACTGCATCTCATCCACTTCAAACTGTTACAGTACAGTTCGATTTCTGTACTGTTGCTGACATCTGGAGGCATCAGAGGGAAGTTCCATCTGGTTCCCTGAAAGCAAAGTACAGCTAAGTTAGACACACCATGTTAAACAATTTACTCTGAATGAGCTTTTAGTAAGACCCACATTAACACAACCTTTCAGCGTACAACAAAAAAGCTTAACGAGAGAGATGCTGAACTCTACCTTCTGTGAGTGTCTGAGAAAAACACAATTTAAATATCTAACCTCACGCAAACAAACACATAGTGTATATAATCATTCTTAAGGATAAACAGCTTTGCTCACCTGATGCTGTTCACGCAGTCTGCTCCGTTCACATGTCCTGTGCTCCAAGTGTTTATTGACTAATTCATGTGTATTAAATTATTTATGTAATGAAGTTCAGGTCACAATGGTTTTTCTGATCAGAATTGTTCATATTTCAAAAGTTTCCTTGTTTAATATTGGACTTAAACCCATGTTTTATTGAGTCTTTCTCAAAATATAAAGAGATAACAACAATCTTAAGTTTTAAAGCTACTTCTACGTTTTTAACTGACAATTCAACATTACTCTTGAACTTGTTCTGCCTGATTCTGGGGATCGATGCCTTGTTCTCCACACATTTTGAAGCTGGTATTTTAAAGTAAAAATTAGTTGCATGGTGAGTGTCTAAGTTCAAATAAACCCTTCACTCACAGCTATATTGTGAACAACTCCTGTAGATGCTCAAATATATGTTTTTGCCTCACTGTGCAGCTTGTGATTAACCCCATTTAATAAGTGATATTATTATTGAATAAAGCAGATAGGACAACAGACTCACGTCTCCATTTACTGGCATGGGGTTTAGATCCATCAAAGGGCCTGGTGTCTGTGTGGCGTCCAGGCAGCCAGGGGAACTGTCAGCTGTAGCATTTCACCTCTAATCCTCCCTAAAACACTGACAGATGACACAAGCAGCTGCCTGTCCAACCTGCTCTGCCCATCCTGCTGCTGGAAATGTTCCAATGAACAGATCCAAAAAGGAAGCACATGGATAGCCTCGTTTGGCTCGGGTGGGCTGCCTGTAAATTATAGAATGGGTATGTATTCATGTGAATTTGCAGCACACATTACAGATTTTATGGTGGAATGGCTGCTGTTTCCCATACAATTGAAAGTCATTAGCCCCAGTTATTTAAAAAGTCATTCCCCGCTTAAAACTATTAAATATTAATCACATGCTGAACTTCACAAATATTCAGTGTCATGAGTGTATTATAAAACATTTTGTGTCTGCTTTTTTCCCTTGATAATGTCGCTGCATGACATGCAAATTATAGTTAAAGTGAGCCTTTATCTCCAAGGCTGCTCTGAAGCTCAAAGTGCCACTGGCAGTGTGACCAGCCTCTGTTTGTAGGGTCTGACTTTATGGAGCGGTTAGCAGGGGGTTCAGGGAAGGTATTAAACAAAAGGTTTATTATTATCCAGCACACTCAAAGTATTAATAAACTGCATTCATGCTTAATGCCAAAACGATGAGAGAACGATGGTGATGGCTGCTTTCAATGGCAAGAGCAGTCGAGGACTGGAACACTCTAAAGCCTCTATCACACTAGATAAAAAAAAATACACAAACACCCACTAACATTTGGCTCTTGTCTTCATTGTGAAAGAACTACTGGCAATAGTTCCCAGGTCAAATAACTCTTCAGCGGTCATGCTGGTGTTGAGTGTCTTCCAGTCTTTGGTCCTCTTATTTACAACTTTCTAGTATCTCTGTTTATTTCAGAACAATGGTGAGTGTTACTAATCACTGCTCTGAGGTCTGCGTCGCCTTGATGCGTATTTAAATGTTAGATGAGGTGCCCGTCAGAGTACGGCATAGGGCTCTGTGTAGGCTATTGGCATGGCTTCGACCGAGAAGCAAAAATTGGCCTTAGGTGTGTTCACATCGACTGATATGGCAATACACACTCCTGCACTGTAAAAATCAATTTTCTGCACCTAAAACAATGACTCTGCCTGCTGCACTATCCCTCACCTGAATCCTGCGGAGAATATGTTGCCCTTGTGAACACATCTGAGAAAATAATCTCCTGCTGAGTTGTGCATGTGTCAAAGAAAAACTGCGGAGAAACTGCGGACCCAAAGAAGTAAAAGTGATGGGCATAAAATATTCCATTAGCAAAATGTGTCTGCAAAATGAAAATAATTGTAAACTATGCAGAAACAAAAGGCACTGCTGGTGCTGCAGGACGGGGAGCAAGGAGTCTGCAGTTCTGAGTCTGGAGCAGCAGCTGACCTATCAATAATAAAAAGTCTGCAATCAATGTCTACATCTATTTTGAATTATCTAAAGGGCTATTTATGCTTTTTTTATATTGATCCCAATTATGAAAGATATAAATATGAAGATAAAGTGAGGGTTAAGAGTGTCCGGTGCTCTTCACTTGAGCCAACATGAAAACCATTGATACTGAATCAAGCGTCAAGATCTAGTCACCCCATGACTTGTGATTATTGCACAATAGAACCTAACTTAGCAAATATAAACACACATATGCTTCTTTTCTAGCTGGAAGAGACAGTCTCCCTCATTCGTGTACTGAAGTGTCAATGAGCAAGAAACTGAACCGCAAAATGCCCCTGATGGCTGTGCTGACAGTGTGAAAGTGCCACCAATAGACACACGTGAATGTGTGTGTGAATGGGATGTGAATGTAAAATTGTACTGTAAAGCCCTTTGAGTAGTCATCAAGACTAGAAAGCTCTATATATAACTTATATATAAATACAGACTATTTGCAATTTGTGCTATAATGACTTTTTTTGACATCATTGCTTTAACAAGAATTTTTTTTTTTAATGAATTTAAATTGTGAGCCTAAAGTGACAGTAGAGTTCTACAGTTTTCACCAACAATGTCAATGAGGTAATTTAACTCTGAAGTTGTGGTCACTTCAGTGTTTCTGTATCTAACAAGAATGTCGCTGTGTATGTCCGTACGTGTGTGTCAGCTGTGTTTCTTCGGCCCGTAGGGCTTCATGCTCAAGGTCATGACAGAGCTGTCACTGAATTATTAGCAGTGTGGTTGACAGAATGTAAAACACATGTAGCTTGACCAGCCCCCAGTGTATACAACACACCTTAATCCTGGTGGAGACAAGTGTTCATTTATAGGTTATCACCCAACCACTTAGCCCTGCTCTTATTAAGGAAGGAATTCTCTGGACACCAATTAGCACCTGGTGAACGGAAGATCTGCCACAGCTACAGGGTAGTTGGTGCAAATGAATCCAAATATTGTCATGAAGATATGGTTTTGCCGTAGCACTGCAGTAATGTATAAGTAGTATCTTGGAATACAATTTTATAACTAAGGGACATTTCAAATAACCCCCGCTGTGGGAGATTACTGAGAAATCCAGACCTTTCCTGGTACCTACAGAAAGAGCATGACTAAAGCAGCTGAGGGCCTTTAAATAGAGCAGCAAGTCAGACCAGTGACATGGGATGGATGCAGCTGTGCCACCAAGCATAGAAAGAGCATCCTACCTGAATTTATCTTTTCATCCTATTACCAGCAGGTCTGCGGCTCATTCCCAGACTCCCCATTCCATGTGATGAAATGTGCTTGTAGAAGATAATAAAACCCAAATTGCCTCTGTGCTACACATAGACGAATGGGTGAATGGCATGAATTGATCGATTGATTGAATGGCAATGGCTTTGAGTGGCCATCAAGATAAGAAACGACCGATATCAATATAGACCATTTACCTGCTCTGCTCTACACAGCTGAGCTGAGTACACAAAGAATAGATTAGAACTTAATTGTTCACTTTAGCTCAAAATTATCTTCAGTTCACCAATAAACAAGCAACAACATGAGTTCAGACAATCATAAAAACAAGCGACAATATGAAACAACAAAAACATCAGTTAGCAAATAGGCTTTACTGTAAAAAACTTTAAAAAAAACTTAATGAATCTAGCCCCCTCTTTTATAGAATATTTCATTGCTAAAATACTTTCCTTACCCTGACAACAATTGGACACATACTGCATCCTTTGTGATCAGAAAGCAGTCACCAGATAAATCTCTATATTTAAAATGAATCAGAACTTAATAACTAATTTAATTTTTGACCTCAGTAAAAATTAATAAAACAAAATACCTGTCTTGTTATGACATGCTCGTGTTTACTCCTCCTCACTGACAGAATCTGGTTTCTGTCCACGACCAGTCATCACTTGGTAAAAGAATTTAGCACATGAGATGATAAAAAACAAAAAGTTTAGTAGAATTAGAGATAGAGCGTCTATGCTTGGGTGAGTCACAGGCGAGTTATGCTGGGGAATTTTTCCTGGCTCTGCTCCCAAAAAGTCACATTATTTGGAGACAAACAAGCAGAGAGGGCAGCCAAACATCATGAGGGCCATAGAGAGCCCTGTCACAAGAGATGAAAGTGATGGTGATGTGTGTGTGTCTGTGTGTGTTTGTGTGTGTGTGTGTGTGTGTTTTTGTGTGTGTGTGTGTGTGTGTGTGTGTGTGCGTGTGTGGGTGTGTGTGTGTGTGTGTGTGCATGCGTGCGCGTGTGGTGTGTGTATGTGGTACTCGTGTACCTGTTGATGTGTGTGTTTGTGTGTGTGTGTATGTGTGTTAGTTATCAGGTCAGGGTGGCACCCTTGGCCTTGTAAGGCAGGTTGATCTGGGGTTATATATTTGATCTCTGCTGCCCTGCAGGTCAGTAGCTGCTTCGTCTTCTTCACCTGGCCTTCGTAAGTCTGAATAAATAGTTGTATTTTTATTCACAGATGCTGTTTTCACAATTTGTCTTTCTATTGCCTGAAATCAAGTATTTTCAAATGATCCAATTTAAAGGAATAGAGGTGATGGTTATTGCAGAATTGACATAGATGCTTAACAAAATATGCCTTTGTAAGTTATACTTAAACATTTTTCCTTTAAGTTGGACGAATTATTTTAAAATTATATCTGTTATTTCTACCCATGTCAATGTGCGTCAGCTGATTCAGACATTTTTCATAGCCTCAGAATGTCGTACTTATATTTCTCTGTGCCACAATGCAGGTGGAACACTGGTAGAGTCTCTGAAGCCTGAGCTCACCTCTCCTCTGAGTTGAACGCATAGGTAAATAATTCTCCTCGGTATTTCACATTTGAGAGATAAAGACTGTTGGGTAGTTCAATTTATGCCCATAAGATCTTTTGGATCTGTAAAGATTAATTTACTTTGGAGAAAAGACAACATAAAGTGATCCTTTAAATCAGTAGTTGGACATTATCATATCACAGATGTGATGGTGTCCGATAGGGACAGGAGGAATTCCTAATCTTCTCTGCTGACTGTATGTACTTTAGTGCAGCCATGGGGGATGCAGAGATGTCTGTGTTTGGGGCTGCAGCCCCGTACCTGAGGAAGTCGGACAAGGAGCGCATGGAGGCCTCCATGCGTGTCTTCGACATAAAGAAGGAATGCTTTGTCCCAGATCCAGTGGAAGAGTTTGTGAAAGCAACCATCACCAGCCGAGATGGAGACAAGGTCACTGTGGATACACAGAGAGGGAAGGTCAGTGTTAGCATTTAGTTTTGTTAGCAAACACATCATTTTATTTATTATAGTTGAAACCTTTAAATTATTATAAAAGACTATCCGTAACATGTCAACAGTAATTGCAGTGTAAAATCCAATAATCATGGAATATGCAGAAGTACAAGACAGGCGAAGTTAAATAAGTATATTCGGCCTGGCATACCAAATGGTAAGCACACTCAAATCTACAGACTCATTGTGCCTGACGATTCAACCCATTAAACTTTGGATTAAGAGGGTCAATGCAGTGACCAGGGTCAAAGCAGCAAAAGAAACACAAGATCGGAGTTTGAGTATGAATCCATGTTCGAGTCCTTGTCTGGGAGCAAGTGTGAATCTTGATGTAAATCTGTGTGATTCAAACTGTCGATCACAGAGGGAGTGTGAATAGGATTTCAAATGAGACCCTGAGTGCAGCTGCAATTAAAGTGTCTCTTGTCTGGACACTGAGCAGCTGAGTGATGAGGTGAGGTATCGCTGCAATCTGGCAAAAGCAATGTATGGCATGATTTGTAATGATACACTCGCAATGCTGACAGTAATAATGTTGCCTGAATGTTTGCCTTCTCACTCATTAGAACAACATTTATATTTGAAAACTGTTTGACAGTCACATATTAATCAGAAAACTGCATCATCTCCTCAGACTGTGGTTGTCAAGGACTCTCAGATTATGCAACAGAATCCTCCAAAGTTTGACAAGCTCGAGGACATGGCCATGCTGACCTTCCTCCATGAACCAGCCGTGCTGTTTAACCTCAAAGAGCGTTATGCAGCATGGATGATCTATGTGAGTAAACATTCAACTATTTTGTGTGCTACTCCAAGCACGGTGCTGAAACTACTAAACGCTAAATGTGATAAAACATTTATTATACAATGTTTTTAGATGAGTATTGATTCACTTAATATATGAATACAAATAATGGACAGGTAATAAAGTAGAACTTCTTTGAGGGGTCGGAGAGTGGAGGAGAATTGAAGCATTGCACAGATTTTGTCCAAAAAGGGCAAAGATCTGATGCCTAAATGGTGATGATGTCAAAATGATTGTTTTTTTCAGACCTATTCTGGGCTGTTCTGTGTGACTGTCAACCCCTACAAGGCGCTGCCAGTCTACAACCAACAAGTGGTTGCTGCCTACAGAGGAAAGAAGAGGGCTGAAGCTCCTCCTCATATCTTCTCCATCTCTGACAATGCCTACCAGTACATGCTGGCAGGTACAGCCTGCTAAGACTATATTATGTGCTGTGTTGAGTAATATTGATTACATATAAACATAATCAAACTTGAGACTGACAAAGTTGTACTCTTGTGTTTGTAGATCGTGAGAACCAGTCAATTCTGATTACGTAAGTAATATCATACACTTAAAAATTATCTGTCACACTATATCCTCTGGAATAACTATACATAATAATAATAATTGTACATTGTGACCATACACTGTTCATTCACTTTGTATTCGCAGTGGAGAATCTGGTGCAGGAAAGACTGTCAACACAAAGAGAGTCATCCAATATTTTGCAAGCATTGCAGCTGGAGGCCTGAAGAAGGACGTCTCCAAAGACAAGGTGAATAATTACCTCTGTTAACAGGAGCCGCTGCTCCTTTACTTAGAAAGGAGTCAGCTGAGGTGGTTCGGGCATCTGGTAAGGATGCCCACTGGGCGCCTCCCTTGGGAGGTTTTTCAGGCACGTCCAGTGGGGAGGAGACCCAGGACTAGGTGGAGAGATTATATCTCAACACTGGCCTGGGAACGCCTCGGGATCCCCCCGTCAGAGCTGGTCAATGTGGCCCGGGAAAGGGAAGTCTGGGGCCCCCTGCTTGAGCTGCTACCCCCGCGACCCGACCCCGGATAAGCGGATGACGATGAGATGAGATGAGATGTGTGGTTTATTTGAGCCTTAAATTGACTTAAAGAGCACACAACACAAGTACACAATAAAAATTCTGAATATTTATTTGCAACTGCTAAGATATTTTCTCAATGCTGTGGCAATGATCACCGTCTACTGTTTTTAACACTAAAATTGTGTTTAATATCATTTGTAGTTTCAGAGGCTCATTAAACTTACACAAACCAGACAAATATCACTTGATGTCGTTAAATGCAGCTATAGTCTGTGTGTAAGAAATTACATTTTGAACATACACACTGTTTCTCTGTGTCAGGGTACCCTGGAGGATCAAATCATCCAGGCTAATCCAGCTCTGGAGGCCTTTGGTAACGCCAAGACCATCAGGAATGACAACTCCTCTAGATTTGTGAGCTTCTAATCTTTCTGTGATTGTATCGTCAATATTATTTCAGTTCCCATAAAAACAAAATTATCAGCATGAGCAGATGAGAAGATATCTTTATTGATACACACTTTATCCTTTCAGGGTAAATTCATCAGAATTCATTTTGATGCCAGGGGAAAGTTAGCCTCCGCTGATATCGAAACCTGTAAGAACAAAAGAAAATCCTTATCAAAGTACCATTAACTTCTACAAAGATAATTTTGGGTTTTGTGATACGGTCGATTTAACTCAAAGCATCTTCTCTCTTATATTTGTCAATTGTCAGACCTTCTGGAGAAATCTCGTGTGACCTTCCAGCTCAAGGCTGAGAGAGATTATCACATTTTCTACCAGATTCTCTCCAACAAGATGCCTGAACTCTTGGGTTAGTGCAGAGCGATGCTCATATGGGGAACAAAGTAAAATAATACCCATGGAGGCCATTGCTCTTATATTTTAGCTGTGTTTCTATTTGTCTTACCCTTTCTCACCCTCTCTTTTATGTCATCCAGAGATGCTGCTGATCACAAATAATCCCTACGACTATGCCTCCATCTCTCAGGGAGAAACCCAAGTGGCCTCCATTGATGATGCAGAGGAACTGATGGGAACAGATGTCAGACTCACTTATTTAATTCAACCCTGATATAATCACAATGACCAAATGTGTTCGTCTATAAAAAGCAATGTCACGACAGAAATGACGTTAGCTGCAATGATTTAAGAAATGATTGTGTGCTCCTCCACAGAGTGCGTTCGATGTGTTGGGCTTTACTCAAGAGGAAAAGAACTCTGTTTACAAACTGACTGGTGCCATCATGCATTATGGCAACATGAAGTTCAAGCAGAGGCAGCGAGAGGAGCAGGCTGAGGCTGATGGCACTGAGGGTAAGAAGAGCTCTGTCTGTCATGTTGGCTCGGAACCAACTCACAGATTTTCATAATATTCCCTGTCCTTCCTCAGATGCTGACAAATCAGCTTATCTGATGGGTCTGAACTGTGCCGACCTCATCAAAGGTCTCTGCCACCCCAGAGTCAAAGTAGGAAATGAGTGGGTCACCAAGGGACAAAGTGTCGCCCAGGTAAGAAATCACGAATGCCGGCTTCAAATCTTGTTATCCATAAGGAAAATTTTCAATGTACAATAAAGACACAAAAGCTGTTTTTTATTTTGTATTGTATTGAGTGGTTAAATATATTCCCTGTTCTACAGGTCACCTATGCTGTTGGAGCTCTATCTAAGGCCATTTATGAAAAGATGTTCCTGTGGATGGTAATTAGAATCAACCAGTCACTGGAGACCAGGCAGCCTCGCCAGTACTTCATTGGAGTGCTGGACATTGCTGGATTTGAGATCTTTGATGTGAGTAATCTACAATAAACCTAGTCCTCTTTTTTCCATGAATGGAAGGATAAGAAAATATTTGTTCCCTTTCCAGTACAACACGTTTGAGCAGCTGTGCATCAACTTCACCAATGAAAAACTGCAACAGTTTTTCAACCACCACATGTTTGTGCTGGAGCAGGAAGAGTACAAGAAAGAGGGCATTGAATGGACTTTCATTGATTTTGGTATGGATTTGCAGGCCTGTATCGACCTCATTGAGAAGGTGAGACAGAGACAAAATAAAAAATGATGAGAATATGGTCTGTTTTTTTCATTCAACTTATATTTTGTCTCCTCAGCCCATGGGAATCATGTCCATCCTTGAAGAGGAGTGCATGTTCCCTAAAGCTTCTGATCTCACCTTCAAAGCTAAGCTCTATGACAACCATCTGGGGAAGTCTGCCAACTTCCAGAAGCCCAGAATTGTCAAAGGGAAACCAGAGGCTCATTTTGCCCTGATGCACTACGCTGGAACTGTCGATTATAATATATACAACTGGCTGGTGAAGAACAAAGATCCTCTGAACGAGACTGTTGTTGGATTGTACCAGAAGTCCAGTCTCAAGCTGCTTCCTGTCCTTTTTGCAAATTATACAGGAGTTGATTCAGGTACCATGGTGTAAGTTTCATCTATTGATGCTACAGCTTTTTACAATAAATTTAAACTAACCCTTTTTCTGTACAGCTCTCGGTGAAGGTACTGAAGTTAAAAAAGAGAAGAAAAAGAAGGGATCATCATTTCAGACTGTGTCCGCTCTTCATAGGGTACTGTATGACATGCTATTGATATGGTATTTTGTTTATGAGTGAACAAGTATATGTAAATGTTTGCTTCACTATATTACAGGAGAACTTGAACAAGTTGATGACCAACTTGAGGTCTACTCACCCCCACTTTGTACGCTGCATCATCCCCAATGAGACCAAGATTCCTGGGGCCATGGAGAACCCCCTGGTGATGCACCAGCTGCGCTGTAACGGTGTTCTGGAAGGAATCAGGATCTGCAGAAAGGGTTTCCCAAACAGGATCCTCTACGGAGACTTCAAACAGAGGTATTACCTCTTTTAAGTCACATACGGCATGATTAAAAAAATATAAAACCATAAAGATAAAATAAATTCTAAAACTCTGCAGATACCGTATCCTGAACCCTGCTGCCATCCCTGAGGGGCAGTTCATTGACAGCAGGAAGGGAGCCGAGAAACTCCTTGGGTCTTTGGAAATAGATCATAATCAATACAAGTTTGGACACACCAAGGTATCATCTGACAATTTTTGATAAAGGATTCAAAGTTACAAATGAGTGTAGTAGATGGAGAGGATTAGAAAGTCCATTAACTATCGTTATCTTTAGGTCTTCTTTAAGGCTGGATTACTGGGTGTGCTTGAAGAAATGAGAGATGAGCGGCTCTCCAAAATCATCACCAGTATTCAAGCCAGATCCCGAGGGCTTTTGTCTCGTATTGAGTTTCAGAAAATTGTGGAACGCAGGTATCAAGATTTTATTGGTTCATTCAACAATTATTGGTTTTTTGATATATTGATTTAATTAAAGCTACTATTTTATTGGGAACCTCCAGGGATGCTCTGTTGGTGATCCAGTGGAATGTCCGATCCTTCATGGGGGTCAAGAATTGGCCCTGGATGAAGCTGTTCTTCAAAATTAAACCTCTGTTGAGATCTGCTGAGTCAGAAAAGGAGATGGCCAACATGAAGGAAGAATTTTTGAAGCTGAAAGAGGCTTATGCAAAGTCTGAAGCTCGTAGGAAGGAACTGGAGGAGAAAATGGTTTCCCTTCTCCAAGAAAAGAATGACCTGCACCTTCAAGTCCAGTCTGTAAGTCTAATCACAGGATTTCTGATGATTTAATGTTACAATTTAACAGCACATTAGCTTCGATCACCTGTCTTGCAACTCATCATTTGTTTATAACTTATAACGGCTTAGCACTTTCATTTCAGGAGCAAGATAATCTGTGCGATGCTGAAGAAAGATGCGAGGGGCTGATAAAACACAAAATCCAGATGGAAGCAAAAGCTAAAGAGCTGACAGAGAGGCTGGAGGATGAGGAAGAGATGAACGCTGAACTGACGGCCAAAAAGAGGAAGTTGGAGGACGAGTGCTCTGAGTTAAAGAAAGACATTGATGACTTAGAGTTAACTCTGGCAAAAGTGGAGAAAGAGAAGCATGCCACTGAGAACAAGGTACCACAAACACTAATAACAATAAAATGACTTTCTGTCCCAAATATGATCTTCGATGAAGTCCTTGATGAAAATGTCTCCTGGCTATAGGTGAAGAACCTGGTCGAGGAGATGGCAGCTCTGGATGAGATCATTGCCAAGCTGACCAAGGAAAAGAAAGCCTTACAGGAGGCTCATCAGCAAACACTGGATGACCTGCAGAGTGAAGAGGACAAAGTCAACACTCTGACCAAGGCCAAGGCCAAGCTGGAGCAGCAAGTGGATGATGTAAGAAACAATATCTTATAACATGTAGATGATAAAGTAAGTATTGACAATTAAACTCAATAATGTTGTAATGATGTCAAATTAAGCTTGAAGGGTCTCTTGAACAAGAGAAGAAAGTTCGCATGGACCTTGAGAGAGCCAAGAGAAAGCTGGAGGGAGACTTGAAGCTCACTCAGGAGACTGTTATGGATCTAGAAAATGACAAGCAGCAGTTGGAGGAGCGACTGAAAAAGTAAAACAATACTTTTTACCCTGTTTATTCATTCTCACCCATTTTATGAAACACACACTAACTAACAAAATGTTTTGCAGGAAAGACTTTGAAATCAGTCAGCTGAATGGCAAATATGAAGATGACCAGGCCATGATCATTCAACTGCAGAAGAAGATTAAAGAGCTGCAGGTAAAAAGCGTAAGGATGTCAATTAATTGTGAAAAATGTTTCACAATGTTGCTACACTTAAATATGTTGATTTGACATAAGGCTCGTGTTGAAGAGTTGGAGGAAGAGCTTGAGGCAGAGCGAGCTGCCCGAGCCAAGGTGGAGAAGCAGAGAGCAGACTTGGCCAGAGAGCTGGAGGAGATCAGTGAGAGGCTGGAGGAGGCTGGTGGAGCAACATCTGTCCAGATTGAGATGAACAAGAAGAGGGAGGCTGAGTTCCTGAAACTGCGCAGAGACCTTGAAGAGGCCACTCTGCATCATGAAGCCACGGCTGCATCACTCAGGAAGAAACAAGCTGACAGTGTTGCTGACCTGGGAGAGCAGATAGACAACCTGCAGAGAGTCAAGCAGAAACTTGAGAAGGAGAAGAGTGAGCTCAGACTGGAGCTGGATGACGTGGTGTCCAGTATGGAACATATTGTGAAGGCTAAGGTACATGTTGTTGAAGGTGCACAAGTCCGATTTCCACAATGGTGCAGCCACCTGACAAACTGGTCTTCTTTTTAATTAAAATTTTAAATCAAGCTGAGACAATATGAATAAACTGTCTTCATTCAATTTGAATTTAAAGTTATTGCTCTCCGTAGGGAAGCTAGGGGGTGACATCAGTGAGGACATTGCCTGTGTTTAGTTACTGCTCAACTTTACAAACAACTAAAATGGGTTAATATATGCATAATAACCTCTTGCATCTCTGTGCTAAATTTGTTAGTTCAAAATAATAACAGTAAATATCTTGAAAAAATATGAAATTGTTGTCATCTTTTTTTTGTCTAAAGATGAATAGTTGTAAACATTGCCTGTGAATTATGGTATATATTTATTTTGAAGACTATCTTGGAGAAGACCAGCAGAACCATGGAGGATCAAATGAATGAATACAGAAACAAGTGTGATGAATGCCAGAGATCCCTCAACGACTTCACCACCCAGAGAGCGAAGCTTCAAGCAGAGAATGGTTAGTATTATGCTCTTTTCATGTTTCACTTTATTTTTAAATTCTACACTGGATTGTTTGCCTTTCTAGATGAGCTATCAAGACAGATGGAGGAGAAGGAATCTCTTATATCTCAGCTGACTCGAGGAAAGAATTCCTATAATCAACAACTTGAAGATTTGAAAAGACAACTAGAGGAGGAAATAAAGGTATGGGGATTTACTGTTAAACAATATGTGTCAATTCGTTTTTTAAGACTCAAAAATAATTTCATAGTTCAGAGGGAATACTCACATTATATAATTTAATTCAGGCCAAGAATGCATTAGCCCATGCAGTGCAGTCCTCCCGTCATGACTGTGACCTGCTCAGGGAGCAGTATGAGGAGGAGCAGGAGGCCAAGGCTGAACTGCAGCGCAGCATGTCCAAGGCCAACTCTGAGGTGGCTCAGTGGAGAACTAAGTATGAAACTGATGCCATCCAGAGGACCGAGGAGCTGGAGGAGGCCAAGTGAGTCAAACATATTTCTACTTCTAATAATTCAGCAAAGTTTAAAACCAACTAACCCTGAATTAATTCTGTTGTGTGAATGAACTCCAGAAAAAAGCTGACTCAGCGTCTGCAGGATGCGGAGGAGGCTGTTGAAGCAGTGAATGCTAAATGTTCCTCTCTGGAGAAGACCAAGCACAGACTGCAGAATGAGATTGAAGATCTCATGGTGGATGTGGAGAGGTCTAATGCTGCTGCTGCTGCTCTGGACAAGAAGCAAAGAAACTTTGACAAGGTATACATTTTTTGTATCATCCCGCAAACATTTTTAATATCTTATGCTGTACATCTCATTAGAATCTAATGGACATATAGCCTATAAATACAGCTCTTTAATGTCAAAACTTTTAGACTTTCAACTTGTATCTGAATGTCTAGGTCCTGTCTGAGTGGAAGCAGAAGTATGAGGAGTCTCAGTGTGAGCTGGAGAGCTCTCAGAAAGAAGCCAGGTCTCTGAGCACTGAGCTCTTTAAACTGAAAAACTCCTATGAGGAGTCTCTTGAACATCTGGAGACCCTGAAGAGAGAGAACAAGAATCTGCAGGGTAATGTATCAGTCATCATGTTTTAGCAAGCAATCCATACAATTCGCAGATGTAAAAAATATACCAACAAAACATGACTATTTTCATACACAGAGGAAGTTTCTGACCTCACTGAGCAACTTGGTGAGGGAGGAAAAACTATTCATGAGTTGGAGAAGAATCGTAAGCAGCTGGAGCAGGAAAAGAGTGAGATTCACTCTGCCCTCGAGGAAGCAGAGGTAGGACTAGAACATCAAATCCACAGAGAGTTTTTTATCGACATATGGTCTCTCACCGGTTTAAGATTGTTACTTTGTGACATGTAGCATTATCTGGCAGGAAGAAGGTAGCCATTAGAAGGTAAACTTATGTGAACATAATCATCAGTATTACCCAGATACGCTGTGACATTCAAAGCATGATTGATTAGTATTAAGGCCTAAGGGTTCAAGATAGCACTCCTCCCAACATAATTCACGACCAGCAGCCTGGACTGCTGACACATGGCAGGTTGGGTCCAAGGATTCATAATGTTGATGCAGAATTCTGCCCCCCAATCGGCAGCCTGGACAAGAATCCAGATCCGTCAGACCTCTAACTGCATGTTTTATGCTGCCACGTGATTTGCTTATCAAATGATTGCAGGAAAAATCTGGTGTTCCTAACAAAGTGCTCCGCAAGTGTATAGCAGATGCAGAGTTGCAAATATGTATGGTTTCGTTTGCCAAACTCCTGATGTCTATCTTAGAGTTCCCTTGAGCATGAGGAGGGCAAGATTCTGAGAGCCCAGCTTGAGTTCAACCAGATCAAGGCGGACATGGAGCGCAAACTAGCTGAAAAAGACGAGGAGATGGAACAGAGCAAGAGGAACCTGCAGAGGACCATTGACACCCTGCAGAGCTCTCTTGAAGCTGAGAGTCGCAGCAGGAATGAGGCCATGCGTCTGAAGAAGAAGATGGAGGGAGACCTCAATGAGATGGAGATCCAGCTCAGTCAGGCCAACAGGCAGGCAGCTGAGGCCCAGAAGCAACTCAAATCTGTTCATGCACATTTGAAGGTAAGAAAGGAGGCTTAGCATTTCATTTTTGTTGCCGTCCTCATCTGGTAATTTTGTAACTGGAAGCTTTGAAAACTTTCCAGGATGCTCAGCTCCAGCTTGATGACTCTCTGAGATTCAATGAAGATATGAAGGAAAACATGGCCATGGTTGAGAGACGCAATAACCTGCTTCAGGCTGAAGTGGAAGAGCTGAGAGCTGCTCTGGAGCAAACTGAAAGAGGTCGCAAACTTGCTGAGCAAGAGCTGATGGATGTTAGTGAGAGGGTGCAGCTACTGCACTCGCAGGTAAGACAGATACTACACTTGTACTGTTAAATGTTGCCTTGTATTGCACTGTATAACATAATTGACCTAAATTTATTAAAAAAAGAATACCAGCCTGATCAACCAGAAGAAGAAGCTGGAGGCCGATACGTCCCAGCTTCAAACTGAAGTGGAGGAAGCAGTGCAGGAGTCCAGAAATGCAGAGGAAAAGGCCAAGAAGGCCATTACTGATGCAGCCATGATGGCAGAGGAGCTGAAGAAAGAGCAGGACACCAGCTCTCACCTGGAGCGTATGAAGAAGAACATGGAGCAAACCATCAAAGACCTGCAGCACCGTCTGGATGAAGCTGAACAGATCGCCATGAAGGGAGGCAAGAAGCAAATGCAGAAGCTCGAGGCCAGGGTGAGCCTTTCTGTTACATTTGTAAGGTTTGGTAGGCAATTATGATGAAGAAATCACTTGAACATTCTCGTCCCTGGATAGATAAGGGAGCTGGAAAACGAGTTGGAGATGGAGCAGAAAAAAGGCTGTGAAGCTGTGAAGGGTGTCCGTAAATATGAGCGCCGCGTCAAGGAACTTACCTATCAGGTTGGTACCATGTACAATGGGGTTCAAAAGTTTCAACTTATTTACTTGAGTGGGCAAGTGTTCTTGGACTTTTTAAACAATCATCATACTTTATATGCGTGTGTGGTTGAAATATATCTATCTAAGGAAATTAAGATGTAACCTGTTTCGATAGACTGAGGAGGACCGCAAGAATATTGCCCGACTCCAGGATCTAGTGGACAAGCTGCAGCTGAAAGTCAAAGCTTACAAGAGATCTGCTGAGGAGGCTGTAAGTGTTGAAATACGTGATGCCTTCTCCCTCATGCCACTCTACAATTAATTCAACTAATTTAATTTGTTTAACTTGACTTATACAGGAGGAACAGGCGAATGTTCACCTTGGAAAGTTCCGCAAGCTGCAGCATGACCTGGATGAGGTGGAAGAGCGAGCTGACATCGCTGAGTCGCAGGTCAACAAGCTGCGCGCCAAGAGCCGGGACGTGGGCTCAAAGGTTTGAAGCATGCATTCTGTAGTAGGTGCACAGCATCTGACCCTGACACATGCTGCCCTCTGTTGGCTACATGCTTGTAAGCGTCCTTCAGTTATCAGCACAATGGACATATAGCTTTGTGGTACTAAAGCAGCACTAATCCAATGACCTAACAGCTGTTTCTCTTCTTCTCCCTTTCCAACTCTAATGGCTGCAACAGAAAGGCTTTGATGAGGAGTGAACCTTTGGAGCCTTCAGAGATGCTTTGTCCTGCTGTGTATCGTAGATCCCCTCAACTATCACTATTCACAACCTGTAGCGCCTAATAAAATATATTCAAGCTGTTGCACATCATTCTGAGCTTCCTTCTTCTTTTTTTGAGAACAAATGCTTTCATTGGACACGATAAAGGAAATATTGTAATATATGATAAAGTTGGGATGGGCTCTAGCTTCCCCTTAACCCTCAAAGGATAAGCAGATATGATGTTGAGCAGTCATTATCATCAAAGAAGTAAATATATACAGTTAAGTGCTAACTTCAATTTTCTTGGGGATACAAGTGTAATAAGACTGAGGTTTGAGCTAAATTATGATGCAGAGTTATCCCAGATTGGAAAACCCAAGGACACATTACTTGGGGCATCAGTGGGCCTAAAATCAAGAAATTTGAGGTGAGGTTGTGGTTAAACCTGTGAGACATAAAAACAAATCTCTTGTTCTTAAAATAGTGTTTCAGACGTTCTAGGACCCTGGGCCTCAAGGTCAAAGACAAACCAGTGTTTATACTCAGGACTAACATAATCCCACAAATAATCTCTCAGCTGGACAGTGAATCCTATTCAAGGCTACCTGCTCCGCCAAAGGGCTCTGGAGGTTTTCTGAGGATCAGAATTCCAATATACTGCAATAAATAATAACACACAAACAAAAATATCTGTTAACGAGCACACACACACAGACACACACACTCATACACACACACACACACACACACACACACATACACCCCCCCCCCCCCCCCCCCCCCCACACACACACACTAGTTTTAACATTGTTTAATGTAATGGCTGATCAGTGTAGATATAAGTAAGCATGTTCAATTTAATTTAATTATTTTAGATGTACTGTTAACCTGTATTCTTACAGTTTAATACAACAAAACATATTTTCACTGAGTTACTGCAATTTGCTCGGCATTGTGGGTTAAGTGCTGGTTTTATAATATAGGCAATACAAAGAAGTAACATCGCTGTACCATAAGTAGTTTGAAGTAGTACGCAGACAAATGGATTGTTATAGTCTCAGCTAACTCTTCTTGCCCTGGTGCTGATGTCATTGCTGCTGCTGCTGGAGACTATAAAATAATGATTTAAACAGGAAGAGGAGGAGCGGGAGACCCTAGACCTCTGTGTTATATTAAGGGAGTCTTATCTCTCCTCTTATTACATGTCATGTCTTTAACTCCCTGAGTAGACAAGTAGGTATCTGTTAGCTAATGAAAATACATTCACACCTGCCCATAAAGAGGTGCAGCATGTAGAGTGCAGAATGTTCTGAGGATCAACAGCAGGATCAACAGGATATCTGAGCTCATGCTTGAATAAATACAATGACTGACCAGAGATGGAGCAACCCACTGCCTCTATAATTAGATCACCTTAAACACTGTGTATGATGCTTATGGTCTTATTTCAGGAGTTAAGTGCAACCATCTGTGATTCAAAAAACAGTTTGTTGCTATCACTGACTTGCAGAGATTTAGTTAATAGCTCGTAGGTTTATGGTATGACCCACATTGTCCTGACTGAAGTCTCTCTAGGGGAAATTCCCCAGCACAGATGACAGTATCAACTTTTATCTTAAAAGTTAAACTAAGTAGTTAGTTACCAAGAGCAGCAATTATCATCAAAGTTGAACACAAACAGAACTCGAGCTCAGCAGAGCGCATACTGCCACCAAGGCCCTTAAATTCAATCGAGCTGCACCAAATTGCACATACAATCCATTAATTATTCCCAGGGCAATCTGTGAAAATGTCCAGAAGTGCAAGGTCAAGGACAATGATTTTTCTTTTTTTAGGTTTTAGGTTCCTCCCTGACTTATATTGCATCCTTCCGCATCCAAGTTTTTGTGGAAACTCCACATTACTTCACATTACTGCTATTCAGACGAAGGTACAAAACACTGAAATGGAGAAGGGCCCGATTTAGTAGGGGGCTTCGTACCCTCTGCCATTGCAACACTAAACTGCTCCTGTGAATAGAACTTGTGAATGTTTAATGCTGCATGTGATGTTCGGCAGGTTGCCTCTGTTCGGTGGGTTGCCTCTGCTAAAACGCATCCTTTTGTGTTGATTGTGCTAAAATGACTGTGAAAACAAATCTAGTCTAAATCTAAATCCATCAAGCAGTTTTTGCGTAATCTAATTTATAAACTAACCAGCCAAAAAACACATGGACAGGAGTGAAAACATTACCCTCTAAAAATGGCAAAAAATCCATATTATCCATATCCATATTCCATATATCCAACTAATATTTGGTACATAAGCACCACAGCATTGACCCATCTGCACCAAATGCTAAGAAAGATAGTTTCCCACTTTACAAATTGAAGTTGCATAATGAGAATTTGTTGAGATCCTCCTGTTAACAGACGTTGGCCATTATGAGGATCATTTCCCAGTGCTGACAACATCTTTGAACAAACCCCTTCACCCTCTCTCTGCAAAATTATGTTTACATTGCTTATTTTAAGCCATGCACTGCTGCACTGTGATGATGTACATAACATGAACTGCATATATTGTGTCAGCAACGAGTTAGTGACTACAACAGGAACAATGACCTTAACGCATACAAGTGGAACCGTTTTAAGTTACCATACGTAGTCTCTAAGAATCCCATAGAATAGCAGTAGGCGTCTATGTATTAACACAAATTTACGAGGTAACGATGAGTGTTTGTTGTGATATAAACAAAGCATTCAAATCCTGTTTCCTTTATTGAGAAGGCGTTTGACCTATACAGTCAGCGTATCTTCACTCTTTAATGGGGTCATGGAATTTCTCACTTCCATTTGGCTCCCTGACACCGGCTGTCAGTAACTGTTATCAGGGTGGAAATAATCTCAGCACTTTTCAGCAGCTGTTGACCCTCCTTCTATCTCTTAACCTTTGAAGTAGCTGTGTTCACTGTTGCTGACGATTGGCCGTGCATTGTAGTTGCTATACTATTACAAAGTGTGTTGTTTAAGTTTTGTACATTAGAGATCAGTAAATGTTATTGTAGTTGGAACAAGTATAAGTGACCTTGATGGACAGCACGTTGATCAGATCATATTTACTTTTCGAGCGAGAGATTTTTATCCTTATCTGTCGGCGGAGCAGCCACAGACTTCACATAGCAGGGCACTTTTAACATGGAACATTCAAACATGATGGTCAGTGGAATAGACCCCTCATTCGGAGTAACTTTATATCACACAGAATGCAGTTTGAGGCAAGCCATCATCTGCAACAGCTGACCCTGGTGCAGAAAAGAAAAAAGGCCCTTGTGGCTGTTCTCCTCAATCAGTGCAGGCTTCTCAGCAGGAATTTCACACAGTTATCTTTGTCATCAAAGACACAATGCCATGTCAACAGCACTGTAACTGAGGGGCCAGCTTTTGCTAGCTGCTGCCTGATAATGGGAGAAGGCTTCCACAGTGACCTTGGCATCACATTGGATTATACCATGGTGGCACAGCCGTCTATTGTGTGTCATCATTACACCCTTTCAGTGAATCTCAAGCATGTCACCTGTGTCAGACCTCGGTCTGTGCTGCCTCGCACTTGTCGCCTGGTTAATCTCACAGACTAGTGTTCTTTATTTAGACCACCCCACTTGGTATCTGATGGCTGTTTAGGTTACTGCAAAGTCCACTCTATGATAACCAAAAGCAGTTTGTTGCTAAGACCTCACTGTGTCTGAGCCCTCTGGGTAATTCTGACCTATACACGAATCACATACCTCTCTAAAATATCTCCCCAGACATTTCCTTGCCTTCCTTTGTGTTTAGATAACAATACAAGCAATTTACAGTTATGGGATGCTTGGTAAGATGGTAAACCATCCACAGAATGTGAACCATCTGTTAACACATGAATATATATATTATTTAGCAATGATGTAACACGAAACTGATTTATAAACACCAAGTTGAGCTATTTTCACTATGGCTTTCGTGGCCATATCTTTGGCACTTATCTATATTGTATAGTTTATTAACAATGGGTTTTTTGTAATTTTCTGCCGCACAGTAATATGTAAGTCAAAATTATTGAATTATACAAGACAATTTTAAACATGTTTTCTTTGTTTACAGTGTTAATATTGTTGATTAATTCCCCCCCCCCCCCCCCCCCACACATTTTAATTGCCAACTACATTAGTAATTGTGAATCATGTTTGACTGACCTGCCACATGAGAATAAATAAATAATGACACAAAAACCCTTGAAGTGAAAGGTAAGAGGTAAATGTTAAGTAAAAGTAAAAGTAAAGGTATCTATATGCTGAACATCATATTTACAACATCTATTTAAGTCATCCTATCACCATCATTATAATACATTCAGACAGTTTTTGCGGTCTGTTCTTTAATTTAGGATGCTTCTCTTGCTTTTGTTGAGCAGCATGTGGTTTCTTTATCAGGAGCTCACTTGAGGGATGTGGAGAAAGGAGTTCCTCCCTTAGTCTATTTAAAGGTTCCATTGTGGTCCTCTGGCTGCTTGAGGATACCTATGATAAATCACAGCACTGCATGGAACTCCTAATATGGCCTCGTCAGGAGACCAGCCCTGTCACTGATAAGACATTAACCCGCTGATTTCTATATTACTCTCTGCCACTCATTAACCCCCTCCCTTCTTGAACCCCTAACCAAACTCAGACACAATAACATTCCTGGACCCTGAAATGCCCCTCCATATTTGGCAGTGGGTCTTGTCTATAAAGACAACTCACGGTGAAACCCCATAGGTCACCATTCTATCTAAAGGTAAGTCGAGAGAACAATGGCTCACAGATCAACTATCGTACTCTCATGGTAAACTTCTGGTCTCATCGGATTCTTTTTTTTGCCCTCAGGACCATTACACATCACTGCTCTCAGTCGGCATTTGTAAGGTAAGAGAATCTGTAAAATTAAAATGGTTTTGATTTAAATACAGTTAATTTCATGAAGTTGAAAAATAGATAAAACACAGCTAAGTTATATCATAAATGAACAATAATATATGTGGCTATATGGCGACATATAAATCATACAATTAATGCCTTTTTATGCTACAGCTGTAAGTGTCATTATATTCCTGTAGACAAAGTGAAAAATGGGGGACGCTGTGATGAGAGAGTTTGGGGCAGCCGCTCCATACCTGAGGAAGTCAGACAGGGAGCGACTAGAAGCCCAGACTCGTCCCTTCGACATGAAGAAAGAGTGCTTTGTTCCTGATACTGATGAGGAGTATGTGAAGGCTTCCGTCACCAGTCGTGAGGGTGACAAGGTCACTGCTCAGACTGAGAAAGGGAAGGTCAGTAAACTCATCAGCTATCCTGGATGTAACAGGTTCTCTTATTAAGACACAATGTGGCAGAGAAACAAAAGAAGCCAGAGGCACTTCATGACGAGCACTTTGAAAGTAGCTACATCTCCTATGTGTCTTAATACTGATTGTCTCTCTCTCTGCAGACTGTCACTGTGAAGGAGTGTGATGTTCACCCTCAGAACCCGCCGAAGTTCGATAAAATTGAAGACATGGCGATGTTCACCTTCCTCCATGAGCCCGCTGTGCTGTTCAACCTCAAAGAGCGTTACGCAGCATGGATGATCTATGTGAGTTGGACGCTTTATAAGCAACATTGAATGGGTATATTTAAGGGATAAATTGAGTGTATCCCTTGCCTAGTGTGTACAACTTCAGTTTTGTTTCATTAACTGACTCTCTTTCTCTTTTAATATCATAGACCTACTCTGGGCTGTTCTGTGTGACTGTCAACCCCTACAAGGCGCTGCCAGTCTACAACCAAGACGTGGTTGCTGCCTACAGAGGAAAGAAGAGGGCTGAAGCTCCCCCTCATATCTTCTCCATCTCTGACAATGCCTACCAGTACATGCTCACTGGTAATGTACTTTAAGCGATCATGTGTTCAGACAAAGAAATTTGAAGCGGAAGAAAATTGAATCTAAATTGTTTTATATTCTTCCTTTCAGACAGAGAAAATCAGTCAATTCTCATCACGTGAGTTATGTTTTCATGACTTTGTGAAAGCGCAGTTGTGAGTTTTATCCTACTGTGATAAATAGCATCCTGAAGCTTCATGAAATGTTTGTTCAGTATTTAGTAACATGTAACTTATCTGCATTTTTGTTGATTAACGAAACTTCAACTTGATGGTTCCAATTTTAATTTTGCTGCCCATTTGTAATTTATATGAAACAACTAAATTTGTGTCTCCAGTGGAGAATCTGGTGCTGGGAAGACTGTAAACACCAAGAGAGTCATTCAGTACTTTGCCAGCATTGCAGCTGCAGGTGGGAAGAAAGACGCAGGCTCTGAGAAAAAGGTTTTTATTTTGAATTTACAGAAAATAGAACATTTAAAGGTGCTGTATGTATGTTCTTGTTATCACCACATACCCAATGTCCGCATTAACAAGATTCAGGATTCATGATTCAATTCTTTATTGCCACACAACTCTCACAGAATAAAACATAACAAGAAAAGAAACGAAACACATAACTCCCACCCCATAAAAACGCAACATACATGTTTGGATGAAAAATACAGAATAAATACAGAATAAAAAATGTAATAATTTAAAAACCAGTGCAAAAAAGACACTTAAATATGCAATACAGTCAAATTCGGGTAGTAATTGCTTTGCGTTTTGCAGTATTGAGGAGCCATTTAGTGATTTGATGGTTCTGCAGTAGGTGCTGTTGAAGAAATGGGATGTCTTAGTTTTGAAGGCCCTGAGTCTTTTTACTGAGGGAAGAGTTTATTCAGAGGGGGTTGGCAGGGTGCGTAGAGTCCCGTATTATTTTTAGACCTCTGCGCTGAATAAGAGTTTCATATAGGGTAAGTCAGGGATTTGGTTGAGGTGGCAATTGATAATTTTTTTAGGCGGTGCAAACAATCAAGCTGCTTTCTCTGTTGAGCTGTGGAGTTAACAACTCACTGATCAAGCAGAACTGTTCTGATTCTAGTTCTATCCCCTCTTATCATCTGCCTTCGTCAGCACGCTAACCGTCAAGCAGAAGTAGCGTTGCTCAAAAGTTGTACAATAACCTCTTGTATTGTAAATGCTGAGATTGGTCAAAGCTCTTGGCAACCATCACAGCCACTCTTAGCAACTATCACCCCCACTTGCAAGAAACTGTTTTTGGCATAAGAAAGAATGTACATATAGCATCTTTAATAGTATACTACATCATTTTCAAAAGTTGTTCATGTATTTTAACAAATATTCCTCTCCTCTACCCTATTAGGGTACTCTGGAAGATCAAATCATCCAGGCTAATCCAGCTTTAGAGGCCTTTGGTAATGCCAAGACTATCAGAAATGACAACTCTTCCAGATTTGTAAGTTTCTGTCTCTATTGTAATGAAATAGCAAAACATTGTGCCTCTTCTATTCTAACTTTTATTTCCCTCATAAATTCCAGGGCAAATTTATCCGAATTCACTTTGCTGCCAGTGGAAAGCTGGCCTCAGCTGATATTGAGACATGTGAGTATTACATATTTTTTTATTTACTCTGGTTTGCTCGCATAATGATAGCGATCACCTGGACACAGAGTTACAAAATTTAATTATGTTTCACAGATCTGCTGGAAAAGTCCCGTGTCACCTTTCAGCTTAAGGCTGAGAGAGACTATCACATCTTCTATCAGATTCTGTCTCAGAAGAAACCTGAGCTGCTCGGTAAATGAAAACAACTGATCTTTGGACCTGTACCAGCTAACACGCAAGGTTTCTGTAAGGTTGGACTCAGTTATCTGTTTTGCCTTTCAGAGATGTTGCTCATCACCAACAACCCCTATGACTACGGCTTCATCTCCCAAGGAGAAACGACTGTAGCCTCGATAAACGATGCAGATGAGTTGATGGCCACTGATGTGAGTATGCTCTAGTCTCTGTCCAGAGTACCCACTCCCGAGTATCCTATCGTTTATGATTGACAGTTGTAAAAAAGTTGGCCTCTGTTTGGTATGACACTATGAAGCCTTAGGTCCTTGATAGTGCTACATGAGAGCAAGAGAAGACTTTAATAGACAGGATTAGATGTCTGATGACAATATGGTTGAATGTGGGTGTGATCAAGGTGGCTCAGCGAGCACATACTATCTTATCCCCCGAATATCTCTTGTCAGTCCACTGCATACCCGGATACAATGAAAGATATTCATTGCTCATTCAAGAGATATTAATATAATACCCCCTGCTTTTGATTAAGGATGCCTTCGATGTGCTGGGCTTCACTCAAGAAGAGAAGAATGGCATTTATAAGCTGACTGGGGCTATCATGCACCATGGTAACATGAAGTTCAAGAACAAGCAGCGTGAAGAGCAGGCAGAAGCTGATGGCACTGAGGGTCAGTGAAGCTCTCTGCATCCCTGAAAGATAATAAATGGGATATGCAACATTTTAGGATTTAATAGTTAACTTGTTTTCTCAGATGCTGACAAAGTTGCATATCTGATGGGCCTGAACTCTGCTGACCTCATTAAAGGCCTCTGTCACCCGAGAGTCAAAGTTGGAAATGAGTGGGTCACCAAGGGACAAAATGTCCAGCAGGTAGGAATGAATCGCTGAATCTAGTGTATGATGTCCGTAGCATTGTGATAGATGAAGGAGACAACATTTATTGTCAACACTAATCTAAATTGTATTTTGTAAAATCTCTCTTGTAGGTGAACTATGCTATCGGTGCATTGTCTAAGTCAGTGTATGAAAAGATGTTTCTGTGGATGGTGGTGAGGATCAACCAATCCCTGGACACCAGGCAGCCTCGTCAGTACTTCATTGGTGTATTGGACATAGCTGGATTTGAAATCTTCGATGTAAGCTTATTTTATAATATGGGTACAACCTATTTTCTAGAGGCAAATATTATATGTTTTTTCATTTAATATAAGTAGCAATGGAATGAAAATTTAATTGAGTGTGACTAAACTATATATTGTCGTCATTACAGTACAACACGTTTGAGCAGATGTGCATCAACTTCACCAATGAAAAACTGCAACAGTTTTTCAACCACCACATGTTTGTGCTGGAGCAGGAAGAGTACAAGAAAGAGGGCATTGAATGGACTTTTATTGATTTTGGTATGGATTTGCAGGCCTGTATTGACCTCATTGAAAAGGTGAGACACCGGGGCTATTAAATGTACAGACATGGATAAAAAAGAAAAACAAAAAAATGATGTGTTCATTCAAACAACTCATATTTGTCTCCTCAGCCAATGGGAATCATGTCCATCCTTGAAGAGGAGTGTATGTTCCCTAAAGCTTCTGATGCCACCTTCAAAGCTAAGCTCTATGACAACCATCTGGGGAAATCTGCCAACTTCCAGAAGCCCAGAGTTGTCAAAGGGAAACCAGAGGCTCATTTTGCCCTGATGCACTACGCAGGAACTGTTGATTATAATATCACCAACTGGCTGGTGAAGAACAAAGATCCTCTGAACGAGACTGTTGTTGGATTGTACCAGAAGTCCAATCTCAAGCTGCTTCCTGTCCTTTTTGCAAATTATACAGGAGTTGATTCAGGTAGGAAGAAATTAAATGTACTTTATTAAACTGCACAAGAAAAGTCAGTCTTTTAAATGTTTTTTCTTGCAAGCTTGATTACGATGTATTTGTTCCTATGTCAGTTCAAATAATCTAATGAGATTGTGTATTCTAATGGTTTATTAGGGGAAGGTGGAAAGGGGGGCAAAGGTGGAGGAAGCAAGAAGAAGGGTTCATCCTTCCAAACTGTGTCTTGCTTGCACAGGGTTAGTAAAGAAAAATAAATAGAATAGGTCCTTTGTGTGGAAATCAGGTACAGAGGCTCAGTTTTACATTGATTATTGTACATCAAACCTTTGAACTTTTGATCACTTCCACAGGAGAACCTGAACAAGCTGATGACCAACTTGAGGTCTACTCACCCCCACTTTGTACGCTGCATCATCCCCAATGAGACCAAGACTCCTGGGGCCATGGAGAACCCCCTGGTGATGCACCAGCTGCGCTGTAACGGTGTTCTGGAAGGAATCAGGATCTGCAGAAAGGGTTTCCCAAACAGGATCCTCTATGGAGATTTCAAACAGAGGTATTACCTCATTTGTCCTTTCCCCCCTTGTGTAATTAGAAAACAAGATACAAATTAAAGTATTTTCTGATTGTCAAGATACCGTATCCTGAACCCTGCTGCCATCCCTGAGGGGCAGTTCATTGACAGCAGGAAGGGAGCCGAGAAACTCCTTGGGTCTTTGGATCTAGATCATAATCAATACAAGTTTGGACACACCAAGGTAATCAAAAAAGGAAAAACCTAAGCATATACTCTATGTTACATAATCTAACCTATGCCCAACATAACAGGGAGGCAACTATAACAATCAACAGCAAACACTCATCAAGTCACTAGACCAACTAAACCAACAGTTACACAGCAATATTTATCCTTCTTAGATGTTAGAGTTAATATTAACCACCATAAGTTACCGGTCACACCATACAAAGCCGGTAGCTTCCTCTGTTGAATATTTACATGATTATGCATACTTTTCTTTTAGGTATTCTTCAAGGCTGGTCTTCTTGGGACACTGGAGGAAATGAGGGATGACCGTTTGTCACTCATTATCACTGGTATCCAATCTAGAGCAAGAGGTCTGCTGGCAAGACAGGAATTCCAAAAGATTTATGAAAGGAGGTCAGAGGAATCTTGCATTTGAAATAACTAAAAACCAAGCTAATTGTAATACTTATTCATGATGAATAATCGTGCTCTGTATTAATTGGAAGTTATAACTTTGCTCAATCTTTGACAGAGATGCTCTGTTGGTGATCCAGTGGAATGTCCGATCCTTCATGGGGGTCAAGAATTGGCCCTGGATGAAGCTGTTCTTCAAAATTAAACCTCTGTTGAGATCTGCTGAGGCAGAAAAGGAGATGGCCAATATGAAGGAAGAATTCCTGAAGCTGAAAGAGGCTTATGCAAAGTCTGAAACTCGTAGGAAGGAACTGGAGGAGAAAATGGTTTCCCTTCTCCAAGAGAAGAATGACCTGCAGCTAAATGTCCAGTCTGTAAGTCTAATCACAGGATTTCTGATGATTTAATGTCACAATTTAACTTCAAAGTAGCATCGATCATCTGTCTTGCAACTCATCATTTGTTTGTAACTTGTCAGCTTAACACTTTCATTTCAGGAGCAAGATAATCTTGCAGATGCTGAAGAAAGATGCGAGGGGCTGATAAAACACAAAATCCAGATGGAAGCAAAAGCTAAAGAGCTGACAGAGAGGCTGGAGGATGAGGAAGAGATGAACGCTGAACTGACGGCCAAAAAGAGGAAGCTGGAGGACGAGTGCTCTGAGTTAAAGAAAGACATTGATGACTTAGAGTTAACTCTGGCAAAAGTGGAGAAAGAGAAGCATGCCACTGAGAACAAGGTACCACAAACACTGATAACAATTAAATGATTCTGTCTCCCAAATATGATCTTCGATGAAGTCCTTGATGAAAATGTCTCCTGGCTATAGGTGAAGAACCTGGTCGAGGAGATGGCAGCTCTGGATGAGATCATTGCCAAGCTGACCAAGGAAAAGAAAGCCTTACAGGAGGCTCATCAGCAAACACTGGATGACCTGCAGAGTGAAGAGGACAAAGTCAACACTCTGACCAAGGCCAAGGCCAAGTTGGAGCAGCAAGTGGATGATGTAAGAATTTAAACACATGTTGTCCTTTTCCTTTTAGAGTGTTAGGAAAGATCATTCTGTGTCCAAAGCAGGTCAAGGAGAAATGTGACCTTATCTAATGTTACAATCCAGCTTGAAGGTTCTCTGGAACAAGAGAAGAAAGTACGAATGGATCTTGAGAGAGCAAAGCGTAAGCTGGAGGGAGACTTGAAGTTGACCCAGGAGAGTCTAATGGACCTGGAGAATGACAAGCAGCAACTTGAAGAACATATGAAAAAGTAATTATTCGGTTAATACCTGTATTTCCAATGGTTTTATGTGCAATAAGAAAAAAGTCATAATAATATCGATATACAACTGTTCTAACTTTTACTATTTAAAATTCAATCACAGGAAAGATTTTGAACTCAGCCAGCTGAGTAATAGAATAGAGGACGAGCAGGCCATTGCTATTCAGCTTCAAAAGAAATTGAAAGAGCTTCAGGTAATGTATTACTTACATGTTATTGTCCACGATAGACTCAACAATAACATTGACTAAAAGAGTGATATTATGCTGGCTCAATAGGCCCGTATTGAAGAGCTTGAGGAAGAGCTTGAGGCAGAGCGAGCTGCCCGAGCAAAGGTGGAGAAGCAGAGAGCAGACTTGGCCAGAGAGCTGGAGGAGATCAGTGAGCGGCTGGAGGAGGCTGGTGGAGCAACATCTGTCCAGATTGAGATGAACAAGAAGAGGGAGGCTGAGTTCCTGAAACTGCGCAGAGACCTTGAAGAGGCCACTCTGCATCATGAAGCCACCGCTGCATCACTCAGGAAGAAACAAGCAGACAGTGTTGCTGACCTGGGAGAGCAGATAGACAACCTGCAGAGAGTCAAGCAGAAACTGGAGAAGGAGAAGTGTGAGCTCAGACTAGAGCTGGATGACGTGGTGTCCAATATGGAACATATTGTGAAGACAAAGGTTAGATACGTTGTAAAGTAATTTAGAGATATCGTGTATGGTGTTTCTTTATCATCCCTTCTTGATGTGATTTATTTAATCTTAGACAAACCTAGAGAAGACCAGCAGGACAATGGAGGATCAGATGAATGAATACAAATGCAAGTTTGAAGAAGCCCAACGCTGGATCAATGATTTCAATCTGCATAAAGCTAAGCTCCAAACCGAAAATGGTACTTATGCTTGATTGACTACAATTTAAATTTGTAATATTTTAATAACTGAGACATTCTTTATCAAAACTTATAAGAAGGGTTTCTGGGACAATAACATTATGCATTTTCCAAACTACCAGGTGAACTCTTAAGGCAACTGGAGGAGAAGGATTCCCTGGTGTCTCAGCTTACAAGAGGAAAAATGTCTTACACTCAACAGGTTGAAGATTTAAAGAGACAACTGGAAGAGGAGACCAAGGTGGAATAAAATGTCATTTCACAGAGCACTGACAGCAGTGAACAGGCATTTATATTTTATGTATATCACAGCGTAACTCCTTAATATGATTTTGTTTCAACAGGCAAAGAGCGCTCTGGCCCATGCAGTGCAGTCCTCCCGTCACGACTGTGACCTGCTCAGGGAGCAGTATGAGGAGGAGCAGGAGGCCAAGGCTGAACTGCAGCGCGGCATGTCCAAGGCCAACTCTGAGGTGGCTCAATGGAGAACTAAGTACGAAACTGATGCCATCCAGAGGACCGAGGAGCTGGAGGAGGCCAAGTAAGACAGTTTAAGATACAAACTCATAAATTAACCTGTAATTCCTTAAAAGACATTTTACTTCGTCTAGCAGGTCAGCTTTTTGTTTGTGTTATTTTCCTACTAAAATATAAGACGAACAAAAAGTTTGTCTGTTAGATGACTGAGCAGCCAGTAAAAGTGGAAGAATTTATAATAATCTAGCTGTCAAACAGTCACCACTTCAGGTACATTAAATGATTTGCATGATGGATTTTTTAAGGAAAAAGCTGGCTCAGCGTCTGCAGGATGCTGAGGAAGCTGTTGAAGCAGTGAATGCTAAATGTTCCTCTCTGGAGAAGACCAAGCACAGACTGCAGAATGAGATTGAAGATCTCATGGTGGATGTGGAGAGGTCTAATGCTGCTGCTGCTGCTCTGGACAAGAAGCAAAGAAACTTTGACAAGGTAAAGTGCTAAAGGGATTTGAAAGTCCAGAAATTAATAATTGGTGGAGTAGCCTCCAAACCCTTGGACTGGCAAATTTAATGATTTTGATATTTTTACCTGCCAATTTCTTGTTGTGCTCTGTTTAACATTCACACACATATTTTGAAGCTGCCCAGCACAAAATTCACATGCGTCATTCAAGTGTGAAAATTGGCTTTTAAAAATAAAAAACAATTTAGGTAAAGCAGTATTTTATGGTTTTTCTTCAACATTGTGAGCCAATCAAAACAACTGTACTGTACAAAGCCCAGGTCTGTCATAAGAGCATTTCCAATCATGTACTCCACTAATATGGGACATGTTATTTACTGATGGTCTTTCTATTTACTCTAGGTCCTGTCTGAATGGAAGCAGAAGTATGAGGAGTCTCAATGTGAACTGGAGAGCTCTCAGAAAGAAGCCAGGGGTCTGAGCACTGAGCTCTTCAAATTGAAGAACTCCTATGAGGAGTCGATTGATCATCTGGAGACCCTGAAGAGAGAGAACAAAAACCTGCAGGGTAATATCTACTTCTAGGACTGTTGTTCAGGTTTATAGAAGTAGAGCAGTTCCCGTTGCAAATCAGCTGCATTACCGTTCACATGTGGTCCATATATGTCAATTGGAATAATTTATTTTTTTACTATTTTGTCATACATTCCATTTACATTACATAACATGCTGACTATTTCAGAAGTCTATTGAGAAACCAACACAATCTTCAAACACAACTTTAAAAAAAAGAAGCTCTGGGATTCAGCTTAATATAAAGCATTGTAGCAACAAAACTAACGCTGTGCTTTTACTTTGATGACAAATTGCCAACAGGACATTATTCTATTAATGTTGCTTCCATGGCAGAGATCAGCACCTGTGACTGCCATATGCAGATCCGCAGACGGACTGCACTGTCCACTGCCTGCTATAGAGCACTGGTCGCTTGTTTATTCAAATTGTATTAATATTGTAGGTAGCACGTGTCCAAATTGCACCAAAGTAAGCACAGCACTTCCTCCAGCAAGGCCAAGTGTGAAGTTGATTAGATGAACAGTTCACAGGATGTGTCCCACATAAAGACAGACAAACAGGCCAACAGAAAGGCATTTTTAGAATTAGTAGGCATATTTATGTAAAGCCATCTTAACCAAGCTGTCTGACATCCCACAGAGGAGATATCCGACCTCACTGAGCAGCTTGGTGAGGGTGGTAAGACCATCCACGAATTGGAGAAATTGCGGAAACAACTGGAACAGGAGAAGAATGAGATCCAGTCTGCTCTCGAGGAAGCTGAGGTACAGGACTTCTTCATTGAGTAATACATTTTACAGTTCAACTGTCTGCTGCTTTGTAAACCTCTCTACACCCTCCTGTCCACCAGGCCTCCCTTGAGCATGAGGAGGGTAAGATTCTCAGAGCCCAGTTAGAGTTCAATCAAATTAAAGCCGAGATTGAACGCAAACTAGCTGAGAAAGACGAGGAGATGGAACAGAGCAAGAGGAACCTGCAGAGGACCATTGACACCCTGCAGAGCTCTCTTGAAGCTGAGTGTCGCAGCAGGAATGAGGCCATGCGTCTGAAGAAGAAGATGGAGGGAGACCTCAATGAGATGGAAATCCAGCTCAGCCAGGCCAACAGGCAGGCAGCTGAGGCCCAGAAGCAACTCAAATCTGTTCATGCACATTTGAAGGTAAACAAGGGAAGAAAAGGTTACATTTCTTAAAATATTTCAAATTCAAACTGGACATAACCTTAATGTGATTGATGTCATCCAATTTAGGATTGCCAAATTCAGCTTAACGAGTCTGTTCGGGCCAATGATGATCTTAAAGAGAACATTGCCATTGTTGAGAGACGCAACAACCTGCTTCAGGCTGAACTGGAGGAACTCAGGGCTGCACTGGAGCAAACTGAGAGAAGCCGTAAACTTGCTGAGCAAGAGCTGCTGGATGTTAGTGAGAGGGTGCAGCTACTGCACTCACAGGTGAGACTTCATTTATTGCACTTATTTCAATTGATTCCCTGATTTCTTAAAATGTATTAAACACACTAAAGTATAATTGTTTTTTATTGGTTGTTTTGGTATTTTCTCATATCTCAAATGTATATAGAACACTGGCCTTATAAACCAGAAGAAGAAGCTGGAGGCCGATACTTCCCAGCTTCAAACTGAAGTGGAGGAAGCAGTGCAGGAGTGTAGAAATGCAGAGGAAAAGGCCAAGAAAGCCATTACTGATGCAGCCATGATGGCAGAGGAGCTGAAGAAAGAGCAGGACACCAGCTCTCACCTGGAGCGTATGAAGAAGAACATGGAGCAAACCATCAAAGACCTGCAGCACCGTCTGGATGAAGCTGAACAGATCGCCATGAAGGGAGGCAAGAAGCAGGTGCAGAAGCTCGAGGCCAGGGTAAGAGGAATTTTCAAGGAGATACTTACCACACATTTCCATAATTATACCTCTTTGGTTAGGGTTAACACACTTCCTGAGGACTTTGGGTGGGTCTTTCCCATCCCCCTTTCCCATTGTTAATGTCAATCAATTAAACACCCCATCAGAGAAGTTGAGAGAGATTCTAGTGATGTGCAGTGATTTGTTAGGTCGATCCACCAGACTTGACCCACACCTTGTGACTGAGGAGGTCACTGAAGTTCACCGAACTCACTGATATTTTCATGAAACCAGATTGAGACTCTCACTTGGTGACATGGATCATTATCCGGCTGGAAGTAACTATTAGAAGATGGTAAACTTTGGCCTTAATTGGATGAGCAGGGGCAACTTCAATCCTCAGAGTCAGTGACATTCAAACCATAAATGGTCTCTACCTATAGTAAAATATTACCCACACCATTGATGCCCAGTGAGCTTGTGTCCCCTGAACATCTTGGCTGACAGGAGTGGGATCTGACATAGTATCTGCTGTTGTAGACCATCCATTTCAATGTTGGATTTTATTTGTCTGAAGATTATATTATGTCCACCACAGTTGTAAAGATGTAAAGCTCAAACCGGTCCAGTTGTCCATTCTCCTCTGACCTGTCCCATCAGCGTGATTTTATCCACAGAAGGGCCAATTAATGGACAATTATTTATTTACTTACTCCATCCTTAGAAAAACTCAGTTGTGTATGAGAGTCTCAGGGGATTTAGCCTCTTCAGACACAAACCAGCCTTATTTGAAACTAACAGTCATGTCACAGTCAAAATTCACTTAGATACAATGTTTGTATTCGTTATGATGTTTAATGTGAACATTTACTGAAGCTCCTGATCTTTATCCCCCTTATCTGCAAAATTGTATGCACTGGGCTGATGTCACTTGATTGGCTGACTGGATAATTGCATGAGAAAGCAGGTGCACAGATGTTCATGGAAAGGCAGTCTATTTGCTGCACTCAAATAATTGCTATAACAACAGCTTTGCAATGCACATTCAGCAAACTTTGAACAACAAATTAATGCTATCACAGTTTTATATCTGGGTACAAATGTGTCTCTATCGATTCCTTTTATACATTTAAATTCTGGTTGAATATACAGGAGCTGTATTGCAGCTTTGAGTTGAGCTACTTGTGAATCAATGACTTTCCAATCGATGTTTTGATGTTTTCAGGTGAGGGACCTGGAGAATGAGGTGGAGTCAGAGCAGAAAAAGAGCAGCGAAGCTGTAAAGGGAATGCGTAAATATGAAAGACGTATCAAGGAGCTCACATACCAGGTCAGTTTTTGTTTACCCATGTCACAAAGTAGTACATGTAAACCAACATAGTAAAGCACTGTAACTAGGATGGTAGTGATGCTCCTTTCTCCTCTTCCCTTGATTCATCCAGACTGAGGAAGACCGCAAGAATGTTGCGCGCCTGCAGGATCTGGTCGACAAACTGCAGCTGAAAGTCAAAGCTTACAAGAGATGTTCTGAGGAGGCTGTAAGTGTGCGCTGGAAAAGTTCTCTCTCATAACCCTGTGTGCTCAGCATCACCGTTACAGTTCATAGTCTGTTTATATATATTTTGATAAATCTATTTGTAGATGCTATAATGATTATGAATACAGAAGGAATTTCTGACAGGAAACATTTCAGCTTCCACTGTGGCTTGTTAAACCAATGCAAAAATATATATTGTTATTTATATGTAGCTCTTTACCCTTTGAGTTGATGACAGAAGTCCATCCCTTCTTGAAGTTGTATCATGTTGTACCCTTCTTTTTTGTTGAATCTTGTAGGAGGAGCAGGCCAACACTCATCTGACCAAGTTCCGCAAACTGCAGCATGAGCTGGATGAGGCCGAAGAGCGAGCTGACATCGCTGAGTCGCAGGTCAACAAGCTGCGCGTCAAGAGCCGCGATGTGGGTTCAAAGGTAAGCAGCTCCTCTATTCTCCTCTATCCAACACTGTACATATAGAGAACCATCCTGCCTCCTTTAAAATACAATGTACAGTTTTTTTTATAATGTATCAATGATAGAACTATTCATCTTTTTTATTGTGAGTAAATAAATCCAACCAGGCTTTGTACAAATCGATTTTATTATGGGTGTTGTGTGGATGAATTTTTTTTAGTATATATTCTAGCGGGGCTATATTCTTTTGTCACAGGGGAGGCATCATGATAACTTTTGTGTTTTGTTAGTGACCTGACTAAGATCCAAGAGAGAAATGAATGCAAAGAAAGTGTCCTTGAGTTATTCATGGGGACCCCTAGCCCAATGACACAAGGACCCCTTCAATTTTCACTAATTTCATCCGACAGATTTTGTTGTTAATGCAGTAACAGCATATTTATCTAATCATATCAATGTTATCAAAATAATAGTTCCAAATAAAGATATCATACAAAGCTTTGAATGATCGATGATCTTGATTTCGTTAATATACAGTATGTCCCCCTTTGGAACTGTCCACAAGAGTCTAAAATGATTATTGGCTATCAATAGCTCTCATGGACACACAGCTGCATTTTTGTCAAGATTCTATTTAAAAGATGAATCTCTTTTTAAACAAAATGCAGACATATAATCATCTCTTTCATTCACAAATTAAACAAACAAACAAAAACAAATGTCTTTGACTTGAAACACTAAACATTTGCTTGGCTATTCAGCTTTCATATAAATTTTTTATGCATGATATAATCTTAGCTTTTCTCCAAATGCATTTAGTCCCACACTGTTTTAATTTTTTTTACAATTCTACAAATTCAAGTTCCAAAATGTAGTTGTGGTTTATTCTATTAAACCACTTTTTTTACTTATTGAGACCTTGTTTGTCTTCTGTGAATAATCCGTGTCTTTGTCTATTCTCTTTTCATTCTTCATCACAGAAAGGGCTGGATGAGGAGTGAAACCCACTGATGGCCACCTACGAGCATTGAGATCTGCTGTGCTGTAGTCCCCTTTGTCTCCAAAGTAACTGTAAAATAAAGCAAAGTGCATTTCGATTTCTGCAGAGTCCTCATTTATATCAAACAGAAATAATGAATGCTCCATATAGTACAGAAGAGACAGAAAGTAAAGCCCTGTCACATGATGCATAGTGAAGGAGCTTTATTTCCCTTCAAGTATAAAGCTAGTAATGACACAATGGTTTTCAAAAAATCTAGTTTTATGCCTTTTTCTGCAATGTCTGAATATTAAGTTTTGGGCATTTTGCACAAAATTGCAATAGTTTTTTCATTATTACGTTTTGTCAATTAGATAAGTAAGAACAAATATATCAACCAATCAATCAGATGTATTTGTATAGCCCATATTCACAAAAAACAAATTTTCTTCATAGGGCTTTTACAAGTGTGACATCATCTGCCCTTAACCATCAACAAGAGTAAGAAAAAAAATACATATACATATATATATATATATATATATATATATGTACAGACACACACACAGGGCTTATATCTAACTAACTTTTTTACTTTGAATGAGAGTCACAGTCACATATTGATGGAAGCACTGCTGGGGTTGAGTGGGAGACTCCTACCCCCCTGGGCTGACAATCTGAACTGCTGAAAGTATTAAGTAGTGTGGTCAGCACATGGTCTACACTGCATATAAAAGGATATCAATATCAAACTTTTATGTTGCAATATGTGCTATTAATAATTGGCTTTTGGCAAATGTTCTGGGATGTCAATAGTGTGAGTGACATGAAGTCTGCGAGCGCAGTAATCAACACTGCACAAAACTGCTAATTTTCTTGAAAAAAGTGTGTCACTTGTTTCTAAAAATTTGTTCACACAATCGAAACTCAGCTGCATACATCATAGCACCCATTTTTTCTCTCAAGTCTTCAAAATATATAAAAAACTTCATTGTTTAAATAGATATATGTTCATCCTTGGCCCTTAAGCCTCAACTAAACAAAAAAAAAAACTTTTAACTGGCTAAAAAGAATGTAGAAGCCTGAACCTTATCAACTCTGAAGCTGTAAAAGAGGAATAGTTAAATTCTTGTGTGAAATGTAAATCTATAAAGAGCTATGGAAACCGAGAATGTGATGTCTAACTGTGGGTAAATTTACCTTTTTTGCTACTAAACATTCACTCAGCATTTTAGATTTCACTAAGCAACTAACTATAGGAAACACATTTCTCCTCCTCCCCTGTTACATCATATTTAAGGTGTAATAGTATTGCATTAAACATCCAGTCGAAATACATGGAGGAGGTTTTGATTCACTAACATTGTGCTGGATTGAATTCTTGGAGAATTCTTGAATATTATTGTTTATCAAATTTTTTAATTCTCACGCATCCAATTGATTGATTCAGAGCAATTATAGTTAAAATAAACATTATTAAAAAGAGTTGGTTTTCATTAATGCACAACATGTGTCATTTGACGCTATTTTTCATTTATCAATATCGTAAAAACTGAAATAATAATATTAATATTGCTATTGTGATTTAAACCATATTGTCATGCATTATTGACATTCAGTTAAACAGTGTGCTCGGGTTAACGTGCAAGTATCATTAACTGTGTAATACAATGAAATACAATAAATTAAATCAGCTGAGACAAAATGCAATATCCACAAATAAAAAGCAGAAACAATAAACTGAATTCACAATATCTAAAATCTGAAATTTAAAGGTTTTAAACGAAATCAGTGACCGACTTACCTCACAGCTTTGCAGCATTAGAACAAAGACGGACGGATTCACAACGTCTTGCACCGTCAGAAGGAGCAAAGTGAGCTTGACTCTGTCTAACACCAAAACACTGACCCTGATCTCACACACCGCTGTCCTTCAAAGGTTTAAGGTATCTGTAGGGACATTATAAGATTATTAATAAAGGGCATACTGTATTTCTTCAGCATCCACTTTCTAATACTAACAAAACTATCAAAGCCATAGAATTGTTTTTCTTGAGAGATCATCACTTCAATATTGTTATCTTTGTGTTAGGCTGCTCTGTGTTAATGTCTTAACATTCAGGCCCCTGATGTTTTTGGAAATGCTTTAAGATGAAATGGCCAACACCACCAACAATATAACATATCATATCAGGGTTTCCTTTCGACTCAAGAGCTTAGCTGTCAAATACCGGCCTCACCTTATGGAGTGTGGCTGTGAGTCAGTGTGTGAGGAGGAGATGAAAGCCAGGAAGGCCACACAGCACAGACGAAGATTTCCACAGGGGTTTAGACAGCTGAGAATGAGAATGAGTTCAACAACGTCAAAGCAAATTCTGAGTGAGGTCAACTGGAACATTGCTCAGCACCAGAGTTCTTTTTTAATTTTACAAAAGAAAACATACAAAACAAAAACTGTTAGAATTATTAAAATCGACCCAGAGGTTCAGTCAATGTGTCTCGGCATCATGGACTCAAACCACTAGGAGGCAACAGAAGGAACATATTTTTTGAAGAGGGAATACAACTTTAATAATGATGAAACTTAAAAATAAGGGCATGTTTCTATGTATACTGCACCTGTTACCCTTCTTTCATCACAATATCACATTGTTCAGCCAGAACAGCGCCCTCAAATACTGCCTGCCCTTCTACATCTGAGAGATAAAATCCAGACAAGAATTTCACAGGGTTATCTTTGTCCTCGAGGCCAAAGGAAAGTGACTAATGCCACAAGGGCAGCATGAGACAAAGGGGGTAGACCTAGAGAGAACAGTGGTGAGTGACAATTCAAAGTCCTTGAACTTAGCTCTCACTTGACAACAGCTGTTACACTTTATGACCCCCCTGACCACCACTTAACATGAGTCGTCCTCATTGAACTTTATATTTTTTTTCAGCAGTTTTCAAAATATTGTTTGAAAGTCAAATAGAGTCATGGAGTTATTCGTCTGCATTTTGTTTTGGATTTCACATGGAGAATCAACTGGGTCTGTTACTGTGGGAGGAAGCATCATCACTCTTTGACATCACATTTAAAGGTACAGTGTGTAGAATTTAGTGACATCTAGTGGTGAAGACACATGTTGCAGCCTCTTCTGTAACCTCCTCTTCCAAACATGAAAGACAACCTGAGGTAGCCGTAAGTATTCATATAAACTCAAAAGGTGTTTAGTTTCTCCAGTCTTGGCTACTGAAAAAACCTGGCTGCCTCCGTAAAGAAGGACCTGATCCAGATGTAAATATAAAAGAAAAAAAAACAGTTCAAACAATTTAGATGAAACACACAAGTCAAAACATCAATAGGATTATTTTGTATTCAACGTCCGCCAATAGATCCCTTTCCCCTAAATCTTACACACTGAAACTTTAAATGGAACATCTTCACGACCTGCTCTCAGCTTTTATGATTTCAACATTTTTGCTATCAAAGTTTTAACCTGCCAGGTAACTAAGCACAGCTCTGATCATCTTCCCTAAATCACAATATAAAGTGTGAGCATAATGGCTCATGTTATTATCATCAGTTCATTGACCTCATCATTAAGAACCCCCCAAAAAACTTGATTTTATACCACAGGGCAATGGTTGCAAAGTTGCATTATTTAAGTTTAACATTTAAATGGCCTTTCAAAGAAAGAGAGACTCTAATGTGTGAAATACCAAATCAAATTTAATTTCAAGAATAAGAAACCTATATAAAGCCCCTAGCTCATAAACATTTACATACAATGATGTTATTATTTATATAAATAAAATTGGAGACATTTGATATCAGCCTGTCCCTCGTGCCCTCCCCTTGCTTTGCAACATGTGTTGTCCTCTCTGTGTTTACCACAAGGTTAGAGCAACAAATAGCAACAGTGCATCCTGCCCAATTTGGAGGAAGCTGTCTAATGTTTTCTCCAAGATTTCATCCCATATTTGGTGGATAAACAGCCCTTAAAAAAAACAGAGGGAGAGTAGCTGTCAGCAGCTGATCACTACTCTTGATTAAAGGTTTAGAGTCAAAGGTAAGCACACATTAATATTGATGTGTGGGATCAAACTCTGGCACTTTTAACCTTTTTATAGAATGTAAACACATGTCTTTTGTTATTGGTTTTTGGTGAAAGGTTTGAGTGATATCATGTTCTTTGCTGGTGAAAATAAATGATGATTTGATGGAAGCGGTAATAGAATGATGTGTTGAATAGTGAAACCCACAGTGTTACTGGTCTGCTTTATAATTTCTCTCTTCTTAAATAGACCGCCTAATAAGGTGGGTGTGTATTATAGATGGTTGTGGAGAGTGAGGTCTGTCACCTGGTGTATGTCACATGAGTGGAGCAGCGCAGCTCCAGTTGGCTGCCTGAACTAGCTCGCAGGCGTCGCTCCATATAGTGACAAAGATATTTTTGATATTTCACATCACATTAAATAGTACTGAAATTTTCTTTTATCTACACTACAAAGGTACCTTATTTTGATCCAAAGTGCTATTCCTGAGGGACAGTTCATCGATAACAAGAAAGCTTAGAGAGTCTTTTTGGCTCCTTGGATATAGACCACAAACAGTACCAACTGGAGCACACCAAGTTCAGGATTTGAGGAAATTTATTTTGAAATATAGATCTGAATGCTAAAGGACTGTGTTTGTGGTTCTCTGCTGCAATTATCTAAATGTAGGCCATACTTAGTTCTAATACTTTCATTCAAAGTCCAGCAGTCAATGTGATTCATCCAACATGCATTTTGTGAGTGCTACTTATTTGTTTGTAAATATCAGGTCTTCTTCCAAGCTGGAAGGAGATGACCTTTTGATATTATCTTTCTTTTGTTTCAGAATGGACATGGGGAGGTTTGAAGTTCCTTCTAATATGAACATTTCTGAGGCACTTGTTTTGTGTAATGGTGTCTCCCTAAGCATGTTTTTAACATTTCTTGAGCGAAGTAGTTCATATTCATTCACTGCAAAACTTGACTTACTACATAAACTAAAGAAATACATATATTCCCATTTGAATTCAACTGATAAATACACTAAATATAATAATAATAAACAAATAATAATTGAATTAAACTCAAAATAAAAATAATAAAAAAAATTTCGTTCCATGTTTATTTTGAATGAAATAAAACCAAGTCATGTCAATTAATAAAAAGAATGCAAATTAATGTGTGTATTGTCGGATTTTCTCAACTGTTTTTCTTGAAATTAAATTTTTAAATCAAAAGTTGAAAGAAATGTATACAAAATAAAATGTCTAACCAACTGAAGACAGTGTAGTATGCTTTCTACAGTGGTATTGTCGCTACAAACGACATGAACATACGTGATTAAATTAGTTATCATAAGTCAAGTGAGTCTTTTTAGTGTTTCAACCTCACGTTGGATCAACAGAGGGCACTGACGCATCCTATTTCCGTTTGGTAACACACCGACCACACCTATCATGCTTACATCAAGTTTTTAACGTTTTTTTGAGGATATTAAGTGCAAAGATTTTTTGATTAAACATACTCCAAAATAAACACAATTGTTGAATTTCTCAAAATTAACTTGATAAGATAAGTACGGTTTGGGGGTGATTGAAAATGAAATCACATTGAAATAGAATTTAGAAACCTCCTCACAAATCATTTATAGGACTAATGTCTTGGCATAGTGCGTTACAATCCAATTAGATAATTATTTTTAATAATTGATTGGGGAAGCCAGCATTTGCAATTATTAATGCATGCAGAATAGTTGTGACACATTTTTTGACAGAAGTCTAAACACTTCACCTATGATCATATTTATAACATAATAAAACAAGAACCTCACTAATAATAAATCTTGCATCCCCTGTCGTGTTATTGTCATGTATGGTAGCAGCACCTGAAACGTAGCCTTCTACCCATTTAAAAAGTTGTTGTATTTCAACAGAAATATGGGCTTCATTGGGCATTCACTTCCTTTTTAAATAAATGTCCAATTAAAAAAAAATTATACAGCTAATGTTAAAGTCACCAACCTTCATATCAGTTGTGGAGGTCACATTTCTATAACAAGCAGTAACATGCAAAGCCAGATGAGGGAGGGCCATTTGGAACACAGAATTAAGACAGATGTCTTCAGCAGATAATCTGGACTCTGAGAGAGACCTAATGAATTCAAGCAACATAATTGCATCAGTTAAAACAAGATATTGCTATTATCATATATAATTGCCAAAATAAATATCCAAACCTTTAGAAATCGAAGTTTTCCAGAAGTTTAAAAAAAAATAGACAGTAACTTTAAATGGTCAACAGTACCTTTCTATCATTTTGCCATGTCCTGATCATTGCCTCATCAGAAGATAAGAGATATGAGTCCACAAAGAGGTCCATAGTCTGAATGAGTGGAGAGAAGACGAGGCAAGAGACCACTCAACTCCTGCAAGCCTCTGCCAAAATTCAACATCCCCTTAGAAGTGGCTTTTTCCAAGAACAAGGGAACAGATACTAACAATAGCTTTGATGGCTCCAGTTTCAAACTTAAGTGAGGCAAGGTGCCTCACACTTTCCCTTGTGCTTTCATGTGATTGTCAAAGTCCAAGACACATGGACTGTAGACAGCTGAGAATGATGCTCTTAATGGACGACCAAGTGCTCCGCTAAATCCTGGAATAGACTGAGGTATAAGAAAAGTAGATGAGAATTCTAGTATGGGTGCAAGCAGGAACAAGGCCTTGTGGGATGAGATGTGATCGAAAGTAGAAGACAGTTGGGGTCAAGGTCATATAAATGGCACAACACAGTTTATGGGATGCAAATTGTGGCCGAATTTTTCAAGTTTGCTTAAATTCTGTGTCAGACCAAGAAAATCCTATTACATGTTTCAGAAAGCTACTGGATGCCATTCTCCTTGGTAACTAATTCTTTGTCATTCACAGTATGATAGAAAAGTTAAGTGCAGTTATTAGCATAACAAGTTATTGGCTTATTCTGGTATATAGTATCAGACATTGTACAGTATATACAATACAGCCGTGGTTTGTTATGGGCTTATCACCTGTCGCTGCTGGTCACTGAAAAAATAAAAACCTGTTTGACCATCCATGTCACCAGCTGTCCCCTAGGGCTCCTTCGTACCAGGAAGCCCCAAAGGAACCCAGCAGGAATTTCACACGTTATCTTTGTCCTCAAGGATAAAGAGAAAAAAACAATGCCATGTCAACAGGAGCCGGCCAAGGGGACTTGCATCAGCTATCTTTTATGTAGATGTCTATAGCACAGGTCACAGCGATATGAGTTTGTTTCAATGCAAAACATGACAAATGTTGTGCATTGTGTTTTTACTTTTCGAAAATTATACATATATATTATTATTGATGGTGTTAGTTTTTGTAGTTCTCAGGACTCAGGATTGCAATCAACGGACAAGGCACATATTGCAGGACAGAGAGTTCAATCCAAATTGCAGGCAGTAAGTAGGAAGATAATTGGGAACACTGACAGGAAACAAAATCAGGACTGAAAAAAACCCTATGCCTTTACTGTTAGCCTGGTACATGTGACATCCCAAGCAAAACCACTCTTTTTACACATTTATTAAAGGATCATTACCTGCCTAGTGCTTTTGAGCGGTATTAGTATTGGTGCTGCTGCTGCAAAGACAGCTTTCCTTTTTTCAAAAAATTCAGAGAATTGACTATGGACTTTACCCGCAATTTGCCTTTCACACATACACAGCGGGAGGATCTCTGCACACATGCGTTCACAACAGCAACAAATCCTCCGCATTCATCAGGCGAGAGGTGGAGCAGCCGGGTGCAGCAGGCAGAGGCAAGAAGAAACGTATAAACTGCAGTGATCACACCTCTTTTTCACCGGGAGATATCTGTTTTTGTTATTTTCAGCTTACTGTCTCTTTCAATGATGATAATGCTGCAAGATTATATTATCATATTTACAAATTATCTAAATTTGTAGACTTTCTCCAATACACAGCAAATGTTCGAGTATAAATGCAACATAATGATACCTCAGTTGCAAAAAACAATTCAACTCATAATTTTAGTCTAATTAATTGAAGCCTAAAATATACATGTATATGCTGTTCTGTTATTACTAATCAGTGGTACCCATTATTGTCCGCCTTTGTTATGAGCTATGTTTTAGTTTCACCCAATATCTTTTAAACTCTACACCCACTATGGCATTATATGCACTATTAGCCATTTATACATTATGGAAATCCCTTAGTCAAAATGTTGGCTAGTCTCTACAAAGGATTGCTCCCCTTCCTCATCCAACCAACCGTGTCTGTGGAGTGAGTGAGCTTCGGAGATTGCAGCCACATTAGCTTCTTATAACAGTTTATCTATTTGAACTGTCTTAATACTAGTCAAGTGAATAAATGCTTGACTTTGGATCAGAGAGAATTGTTGAAAAAAAATATTATTTAGTTGGAAACGTTTTTTCCCCCGGTTCAAGCAGGTCACCGACCTATAAAGACAAGGAAACTATGCCATGTGACAAGTGTCAGACGAATGATGGTAGACCGTGCTGTTGCCAGTGATGACTGATAACAAAAGAGATCTCACAGCTGTGACCTTGGCGCTGTCTTGCCTTTCTGACAACAGCTGCTGCTCTTTATTCTCCCTCTTGAAATGTATTTCACACTCTATCACTTGTCAGATGATTGTGGAAATTTAGAGGTTGACATTTTTTAATGCCCCATTAATCCTCCTCGTGGGGTAGCCGACTTTATTTAGTTAGAAAATACAGGTACAGTCTGTGATAAACCTGCACAGATTAAGAATCACTATAGTGCACAAGGGGATTTCTCCCCAATTAATGTATGGCCCTCAAGGTGTTATTGTTTGTTGTCATACCTATAAACTTTTTACTTGCTTAAAATTCCATAATTGAGTTAATTTCATTGTAGTTGAAATAATTAATAAAATTTGTTTTACTTCTATGTAACTTAGGAAGAAGATGATTAATTGATTGACCATAGCCTCACGGCTCCCTCGCTTCCTGCCTCCCCAATTTTTTTTCATTGTCTAGTCTCACCTTGTTCTCAAGGTTAGAGCAACAAATAGCAGCACTGGGCTCTCCCCAATTTGGAGAATGCCTTTTGTGAAAGGCAACCTGGATGCCATTTCTCTGATATTCATCCCCATATTTGGTTCACTTAGAACCTTTATTAATGGAGAGGACACCCGGTGCAGCCACTGGATCCATCATTTCACTTGAAACAGGTTGACGGTTAAAGGTAAGGGAAAAACCCACTTAAGTGAGGAAGTGCTGTTTGGTGTGAGTGACCATTTTGTTTAGGTTTTGTTTAAGTGCTGGTCTTGGTTAAGTTATTCTGAACTATATTTAGATAGTATGTGCTGCCAATTGAGTTGGGGGAGGGGGGTATTAATACAATAATGTATATACTTGATTCATCTTTATTAAATAATGACATAATAATATTTTGTGTGTGTTCTGTCTGTGTTATACAAATAGCACAGTTCCTAAATTCCCGGAGAGAAACACCTCGGGTAAGAGTCACAGCTCCATATTTATGTCACAGTGGGTTATTTTTTAATGATGTTATACAACAATAACTAATCCAATTATTTTTTAATCATCACGCTCTTCTGCTGCAAACATGCACGTGTCAGCAAAACATAACAAAAGACCTGGGATATTCTGTTTTAACCATTACATTACATTACATTTCATTTAGCTGACGCTTTTATCCAAAGCGACTTACAATAAGTGCATTCAACCCCGAGGGTACAGACCCAGAACAACAAGAATCAAGAAAGTACAATTTCTTCAAAATAAAGCAAAACTACAAAGTGCTATAAGTAAGTGCCATTTAAATGCTAGTAAAAGTGTTAGTTTCAAAAGTTGTAAGTATATTATTATTATTATTTTTTATTTTTTATTTTTTATTCAAGGTATAGTCGGAAGAGGTGGGTTTTTAGTTTTCGGCGGGAGATGTTTAAACTTTCTGATATCCGGATGTCGATGGGGAGCTCATTCCGCCATTTAGGAGCCAGGACAGCTAACAATCGTGCTTTTGATGAGTGTTTAGCTTGTAGTGAGGGAGCAACGAGTCGATTAGCCGAGGCAGAGCGGAGTGAACGAGCTGGGGTGTACCGTTTGACCATGTCCTGGATGTAGACTGGACCTGATCCATTCACAGCATGGTACGCAAGTACTAGTGTTTTGAACCGGATGCGGGCGACCACTGGTAACCAATCATGGGAGCGGAGGAGCGGAGTAGTGTGAGTTAATTTAGGTTGGTTAAAAACCAGTCGAGCTGCTGCATTCTGTATGAGCTGCAAAGGTCGGATGGCAGTAGCAGGTAGACCTGCCAGGAGGGAGTTACAGTAGTCTAGGCATGAGATGACCAGAGCCTGGACAAGGACCTGCACCGCCTTCTGAGTGAGAAGGGGGCGTATTCTCCTGATGTTGTACAGCATGAATCTACAGTACCGTGTTGTTGCAGTAATGTTGGCAGTAAGGGAGAGTTGGCTATCGAGTGTCACACCCAGGTTCCTAGCAGTCTGAGTGGGGGTTAACACGGAGTTGTCAAAGTTAATAGTCAGGTCGTGGGTGGGAGAGTCTTTCCCTGGAAGGAAAAGTAGTTCAGTCTTGTCGAGGTTAATCTTCAGGTGGTGTGCAGACATCCACTGAGAGATGTCGGTCAGATAGACAGAGATTCGTGTTGCTACCTGTGTTTCCGATAGGGGAAAAGACAGGATTAGTTGGTTGTCATCGGCATAGCTATGGTAGGAAAACCCATGTGAGTGAATGACAGAGCCGAGAGAGTTGGTGAGAGAGGAGAGGTGAGAGAGGAGAGGACCCAGGACAGAACCCCTGTAAAGAATAGACCTTCATCTATTTCAGATAACTTCATTGTATTTTTGTATAAAAAGAAGAAAATATAAAAGGTTACTTGATTACATTAACATGCTCACAGGAATATGAATTTAGGTATTATTTGTTATTGTGATAAAGAGAGTGTGTTTGCATGGTTATATGATTCCATTATGTCTGTATCATCTAAATCTGTGTCTTGAATGTCTTTTATGAATTATCATTGGGTCATAAATAGAGGTTCAAACTAAATCACAGGCCTTAACTAGTACTTTACATTTTTTGTTGTGTTTTATATTGTCGACATGTATTTTGGATTGTGGTGCTGGAATCCTGATCTTGGTAGCAGTTGAGCGTGGATTATTTTCAACAAGACTGCTTGATATACAACTTGTCTACTCACACACTCTTCCATTACTGACAATAACTCCTCAATTCATTTAATTTCCATTATGCTACAAATTATTTGTCATAATCAATGTTATAAATATGACTGATGTTCTCAGTCACACGTGGGATCTATTGCACATCTGTCCGACCTGGGAGAGGGATCCCTCAAATGTGGCTCTCTCTGAGGTTTCTATGTTTTTCCCCAGTTGAAACTTTATTTTTTAAATAATTTTTTCCTTACTCTTGTTGAGAGTTAAGGGCAGAGGATGTCCGACCTTGTTAAAGCCCTATGAGACAAATTACAATTTGTGAATATGGGCTATACAATTAACATTTGATTGATTGATTGAATGATATTCTCAATAGGTTGAAAAATGGGAGATGCTGTCATGGCAGAATTTGGGCTTGCTGCTTCTTATCTGAGAAAGTCGGATAAGGAGCGGCTAGAGGCCCAGACTCGAATATTTGACATGAAGAAGGAGTGCTTCGTTCCTGACGCTGAGGTTGAGTACGTCAAGGCTTCTGTCACCAGTCGTGAGGGTGACAAAGTCACTGCTCAGACTGAATTTGGAAAGGTAGTTTCATCGTATCAGTTCAGTTCAAATACATACTAATACAAGTCTGGATTTTTGTTTTAAAGTGAGTTATCTCTTTCTGCAGACTGTCACTGTGAAGGAGTGTGATGTTAACCCTCAGAACCCGCCGAAGTTCGATAAAATTGAAGACATGGCGATGTTCACCTTCCTCCATGAGCCCGCTGTGCTGTTCAACCTCAAAGAGCGTTACGCAGCATGGATGATCTATGTGAGTTGGACGCTTTAAAAACATTTAATGGGTATAGAGTATATCCCTTACCTAGTGTATACAACTTCAGTCTTGTATCATTAACTGACTCTCTCTCTGTCTCTCTCTCTTTTATTCTCCTAGACCTACTCTGGGCTGTTCTGTGTGACTGTCAACCCCTACAAGGCGCTGCCAGTCTACAACAAAGAAGTGGTTGCTGCCTACAGAGGAAAGAAGAGGGCTGAAGCTCCCCCTCACATTTTCTCCATCTCCGACAATGCCTACCAGTACATGCTGGCAGGTACATTAACCATCAGCATATTTGAATATTCAGTTCTGACATTGTGTCACTTTAGCTGATATTTTGATAATTTCTTCTGCTGACAGACAGAGAAAACCAGTCAATCCTTATCACGTAAGTCTCAGCCAACAGACAACTCCTCAATAAATAAGGATGATCATTCTTGGTTAAAAACTTTCTATTTCTCCTCTCATTAGTGGAGAATCTGGTGCTGGAAAGACTGTAAACACCAAACGTGTCATTCAGTACTTTGCGAGCATCGCAGCTGCCCCAGGTGGGAAGAAAGATGCAGCTTCTGAGAAGAAGGTTTGTACTACATCACCATATCTTAATAGTAAACTACAAAAATATGGATCAGTTGGCAGTAAACCTTAAGTCTTGCCCTAATGGAACAAATTCAGGGTACCCTGGAGGATCAAATCATCCAGGCTAATCCAGCTCTGGAGGCCTTTGGTAATGCCAAGACCATCAGGAACGACAACTCCTCTAGATTTGTGAGTTTCTGAGTGACTGCAGTGAATTCAGTTTATTATCATGAATTTAACATGTTATGTTTTAAATATAAACATGCACTTCTTTTCCTCTTAGGGTAAATTCATCAGAATTCATTTTGACAACCGAGGAAAGCTTGCCTCTGCCGACATTGAGACTTGTGAGTAAAATTAAATCTGTCCATACATCGATTCTTTAAACCTCTTGTCTTTAAAACGGTAATGTAGCGCTGAAGCCAATCCCAACATGTGAGAGAGAGGATACACTATTGACAGTATTCCAGTCTATCACAGAGCTAACATATGTGTTACACATTGTAAGAAACAATGTACACTCTGATTAAAAGGAGATTTCAGCCTATAACATGGTAACAACACATCCAATGTTATGCCCATGTAAACTACATAATGGTCTAAAAAAGAAATAACCTCAAGTCTACTAGTTGCCTCTCTAAGCTGAAAATGGGCATGTTCCAGAGAATGTGTGTACAGCCCTATAAATCTAACATAACATAACATATTCTATAATAACAGACCTTTTGGAAAAGTCTCGTGTGACCTACCAGCTCAAAGCTGAGAGGGACTACCATATTTTCTACCAGATCTTGTCACAGAAAAAACCCGAACTTATGGGTAAGTGCTCCACACAAATGTGATATATGGTTGTTACTGCATCACACATTGTAGGGCAATAAATATCTATTATCTTGTCAAACATCTTTTTAGACATGCTGCTCATCACCAACAACCCCTATGACTATGCCTTCATCTCCCAAGGAGAGACAACAGTAGCATCTATCAATGATTCTGAAGAGCTGATGGCCACTGATGTGAGCTTTGATTCAACAAATAATGATTTGTCAAACAACATTTGTTAACAATAACAAGAAGGGGATACCGGAATGACATTAACATTTTTTTAATTAGGAAGCCTTTGATGTGCTGGGCTTCACTCAAGAAGAGAAGAACAGTATTTACAAGCTGACTGGTGCCATTATGCATCATGGCAATATGAAGTTTAAGCAAAAGCAGCGAGAGGAGCAGGCTGAGGCTGATGGCACTGAGGGTAAGAGGCTTGTTTTTTGGCAGAAAGCTAATTTATCAAACTTTTATGTTCAGTATACATGTATGCAGAATACATTAATAAACAACAAATCCTCATTATTTCCATAGAATGGATTCAGTCACAATTACATTTGCTAAAAAGTATATTTTCTGTTGGTTGTAATTTATAGGAGACAGGATTGCACAGAACACATGTACAATGTCTGGTTTAAGAGGTAGAGCTGCATGACATGATTACCTGTCTTCACTTCCTCAGATGCTGACAAAGTCGCATATCTTATGGGCCTTAATTCTGCTGACCTAATCAAAGGTCTCTGCCACCCAAGGGTTAAAGTAGGAAACGAGTGGGTCACCAAGGGACAAAATGTCGCCCAGGTAAAGAGTAGAAAGGGACCTTTTGATGATAGTTTCATTCATGCATTAATTATAAGTGTAATTTAAAGAAATACCTAACTTATTTCCCCAAGGTGAGCTATTCTGTTAGTGCGCTGGCCAAGTCAGTGTATGAAAAGATGTTTCTGTGGATGGTGGTGAGGATCAACCAATCCCTGGACACAAAACAGCCCCGCCAGTATTTTATTGGTGTATTGGACATTGCTGGATTTGAAATCTTTGATGTGAGTTTGAAATGGAAGCTGATCAACTCTACCAACAGTTTTGTTTAATGTTCTCTCACCTGAGGTAATGCTAACTATGAATGTCATTACAGTACAACACGTTTGAGCAGCTGTGCATCAACTTCACCAATGAAAAACTGCAACAGTTTTTCAACCACCACATGTTTGTGCTGGAGCAGGAAGAGTACAAGAAAGAGGGCATTGAATGGACTTTCATTGATTTTGGTATGGATTTGCAGGCCTGTATTGACCTCATTGAAAAGGTGCGATTTTTATTTTATTTGGGAATTAAAATGTATTTACATGATGAAATCACATAACCCATGGAAATGCATGTGTGTTTTAAACTTAACATTGCTGATATTGCATGTCACAATTGTCTTTAATTTCTTTATCATATTCTCATCAGCCTATGGGTATCATGTCGATCCTTGAAGAGGAGTGCATGTTCCCTAAAGCTTCTGATGCCACCTTCAAAGCTAAGCTCTATGACAACCATCTGGGGAAATCTGCCAACTTCCAGAAGCCCAGAGTTGTCAAAGGAAAACCAGAGGCTCATTTCTCCCTGATGCACTACGCTGGCACTGTTGATTACAACATCAGTAACTGGCTTGTGAAGAACAAGGATCCCCTGAATGAGACTGTTGTCTCTCTTTTCCAGAAGTCTAACCTTAAACTTTTATCCATCCTTTTTGTTGGGTATGCGGGAGCTGATTCAGGTATGTTGAAACACACAGAGGCCCAGGTTAAATTCCGAACCTGAGGCCATTTATACATGTCCTCCCCAACTCTCTCTCTGTCCCCCTTTCACAGCTTACACTCTGAGCTTTCATAAATAAAGGCTATAAAAAATTACAGAAAAATAAATAAATCATAATATGGATTCAATAACTATCAACGTTTCCGATGACTGGATTTAACAGATTGATTTTATTTACTATAGCTCAGGAAAAAGCCAAAGGTAGCAAGAAGAAAGGTTCATCCTTCCAGACTGTATCGGCTTTGCACAGGGTAAATTATTTCTCTTTCATTCAAATCTTCAAACAATTGTTACTGCTCTGATCTTGACACAGCGTGGTTATGCACACATTGTATTGTATGAAGGAGCGAGAATATAGTTTAACAGCTGAGAAAAAAGAGATGTCTAGAGTGACACAGTCTTATACTATCCCTAACCAAGCACTTTGTAAAACATACTTTTGAATGGCTATGACATCTATTCAATTGTTCCGACAAATTCTTACAGGAGAACCTGAACAAGCTGATGACCAACTTGAGGTCTACTCACCCCCACTTTGTACGCTGCATCATCCCCAATGAGACCAAGACTCCTGGGGCCATGGAGAACCCCCTGGTGATGCACCAGCTGCGCTGTAACGGTGTTCTGGAAGGCATCAGGATCTGCAGAAAGGGTTTCCCAAACAGGATCCTCTATGGAGATTTCAAACAGAGGTTTGGATGTTACCAACAAGCACCAATAACAATAAAACCAGTCTTGTGAGACTGTTGGGCATCACAATTTCTTTACTGACATCCAAAACATTGTATCAATTCTATTTGTGTCAAAGATACCGTATTTTGAACCCTAATGCCATTCCTGAGGGACAGTTCATTGACAACAAGAAGGCTGCCGAGAAACTGCTGGGTTCGCTGGATATCGACCACAACCAGTACAAACTGGGGCACACTAAGGTCAGTATGTTCATTGCTGATTAAAAGAAAATGTGTTTCGCATAACAGATATGTTATTTGATATATATTTATCTAGATAGAGCAATAAATACTGTAGGTTGAAAGAGTTTCATTTCTACAGGCAATACACATTCCATATAGAAACATACAGGTATCCACACATCAACCAAAACACATTTGTGCTCCTGGACTGGATCTGTATGATGGTTTCAGCGATGCACTTTGGCTGCAATTTCACAAAGGAAAAAACGTTTAACAGATCCTTCTGGATTTTCAAGCCCTGTATCTGTGACTTTTTATCTAAAAATTTGCATACTATGCAGGGTCTCTGGTGGGACAATTATTGCATATTTGTGATGAGTTAAGCTGAGTTAATTTTCAGTAATCAGTCCAAAATATTTTCAATTTGAATCTTCCTCTTTGAAAAAGGTGTTCTTCAAAGCTGGATTGCTGGGTCAGCTGGAGGAGATGCGCGATGACCGACTAGCACTTATCATCACTGGTATTCAAGCCCGCTCAAGAGGACTTCTAGCAAGAATTGAATTCCAGAAGATTGTTGAACGCAGGTAACTGCTCACAGATTGTCCCAACTTTCTCAGTGAAGTTAAGTCAAATGAAATATATTCATAAAGACCAAAATAGCAAATCTTTATCTTGGCGCTTATAAAATCTACACAGAATATCACACTCGCTTCTTAGACCAACAATTCGGATACGGTAAGCTCCACCAAGAACACTAAGCAACCTCTCAAAAAGGGAAAACAAATCTCCTGACAAAACACAGTACTCACAATTCTAGTCAGAATGTGAGTCTGATACCGCTCCATTGGGCTGTGATTATGGGGCGTGTTTCAACCGAACCAGAGAAAAAAAATGCCTCTTGTCTCAATTGGATAGACCTACAACCAATCAGAGCAACGTAGTATGTGACGTATGTTAAGCGAGGCATTGTGAATTATTTACTAACGCCGGGTTCAGACCGGACGCCGAAGGGATGCTTCAGCGCAGCAGACGCAATGGCAGCATCTACACATCTCAGCTCTCCAGCGGCAGGCATGTTTGTTGAAAACGAATTTAACCCAAGCGCACTTTGATTACGTGGTTGATTATGTTACCGTTGATCATCTGTCCATCATCGTATAAAGCCCGCCCTGACAATCTGATTGGTCCGGTCGCTTTCGAACCGGGCATAATTTCTCCCCAACGGAGCGACTCCAGACCGAACTTCCCGACCTCAAATGTTGTGGGCGGGGCTAAGTTCGTCTGGCATCCAGGCTATATACTTTGTGCATTCAGGTTAGCACTGGGTTTTTCTAGTTTGGAGGGAATTAAGAACAATGACAATCTGTTATCCGCAGGGATGCGCTCTTTGTGATCCAATGGAACATCCGCGCCTTCATGGGGGTCAAGAATTGGCCCTGGATGAAGATGTATTTCAAAATCAAGCCTCTATTGAAGTCAGCAGAGAATGAGAAGGAGATGGCCAACATGAAGGAAGAGTTCACCAAACTGAAAGAGGCCTATGCAAAATCTGAAGCCCGCAAGAAGGAACTTGAGGAAAAAATGGTCTCTATTCTCCAAGAGAAGAATGACCTGCAGCTCCAAGTTCAATCTGTATGTTTAGAATCTTTGAGCATTAAAAATACTTTAAAATATGACCAAGTTTCGTGTAAATCTAATGTAAAATGTAAATCTTTGCTATGTTAAATATAACAGGAGCAAGATAATCTGTCTGATGCTGAGGAAAGATGTGAAGGGCTGATCAAAAGCAAGATTCAGCTGGAGGCAAAAGCCAAGGAGCTGACAGAGAGGCTGGATGACGAGGAAGAGATGAACGCTGAACTAACAGCAAAGAAGCGGAAGTTAGAGGACGAGTGCTCTGAGTTAAAGAAAGACATTGATGACTTAGAGTTAACTCTGGCAAAAGTGGAGAAAGAGAAGCATGCCACCGAGAACAAGGTACCACAAACACTAATAACAATAAAATTACTCTGTGTCCTAAATATGATCTTTGATGAAGTCCTTGATGAAAATGTCTCCTGGATATAGGTGAAGAACCTGGTCGAGGAGATGGCAGCTCAGGATGAAATCATTGCTAAGCTGACCAAGGAAAAGAAAGCCTTACAGGAGGCTCATCAGCAAACACTGGATGACCTGCAGAGTGAAGAGGACAAAGTCAACACTCTGACCAAGGCCAAGGCCAAGCTGGAGCAGCAAGTGGATGATGTAAGAATTAAATGATCAGGTGGATTTTATATTAATGATAAAAAAAATTATAAAAAGATATTTATTACAACCTACAGCTCGAAGGATCACTAGAGCAGGAGAAGAAAGTCCGGATGGATCTTGAGAGAGCAAAGCGTAAGCTTGAAGGAGACCTGAAGTTAGCTCTAGAAAGTCTCATGGACCTGGAAAATGACAAACAGCAACTTGAAGAGAAGCTGAAAAAGTAATATAACATGTGCAATTTTTAAAACACTTCTCAAACTATTTGTCAGCTAATACATTTCCATTTTTTTTCATCTACAGGAAAGACTTTGAAATCAGCCAGCTCAATGGCAAAATAGAGGATGAACAGGTGATGAATGCCCAGCTCCAGAAAAAAATAAAGGAGTTGCAGGTAATATTTTAGACAGGATAAAGAAAGCTGAGTAAACTACTGCATAAATGTTACAACCCTCCGTCTAATCTTACAAATATATAACATAGAAATGCATATATATGGATTTTATTTTATTTTGGACTAGGCCCGTATTGAAGAGTTGGAGGAAGAGCTTGAGGCAGAGCGAGCTGCCCGAGCCAAGGTGGAGAAGCAGAGAGCAGACTTGGCCAGAGAGCTGGAGGAGATCAGTGAGCGGCTGGAGGAGGCTGGTGGAGCAACATCTGTCCAGATTGAGATGAACAAGAAGAGGGAGGCTGAGTTCCAGAAACTGCGCAGAGACCTTGAAGAGGCCACTCTGCATCATGAAGCCACCGCTGCCACACTCAGGAAGAAACAAGCTGACAGTGTTGCTGACCTGGGAGAGCAGATAGACAACCTGCAGAGAGTCAAGCAGAAACTGGAGAAGGAGAAGAGTGAGCTCAGACTGGAGCTGGATGACGTGGTGTCCAATATGGAACATATTGTGAAGGCTAAGGTAGACTACTTCGAAGTGCCTAGCACTGTCTCCTCATAGCAAGAATGTTATTTGTTTGGGCCTATATGTGTGGAGTTTGTATGTCCTCCCCATGTCTTGGTGGCTTTTGCAAAGGTACTCTAGTGTTCTCCAACAGTTCATAGACATGCAGATTGGGGTTAGGTCATTTAGAGACTTCAAATTGACATTGAATTTGTGCATCGATAGTGTTTGTCTTAGTATGTGAACACTGGGATTTACAGGTGACTTGTCCAGAATGTACCCAGCCTTTCATCCAATGTCAGCATAGATTAGCTCTAGTTCCCCTTTGAAAACCTAACAGGATGAGAAGATAATGCATGAATGGATGGTGTCCATAAAATACAGTTTTCATTCCTTGTCTCTTTTGTTTTTAGAATAATTTGGAGAAAATGTGCAGGTCCCTGGAAGACCAGATGAATGAATACAAAACAAAGTCAGAAGAAGGACAGCGTACCATCAATGACTTCACCATGCAGAAAGCAAAGCTTCAAACTGAGAATGGTATGCATTTGATTTGAATCACTGTTTTGGGGGGATGGTATGAAGTACTGATTTTATCCTTTTGTCAAAATTAGCTGAATTTACAAGGCAGCTTGAGGATAAAGATTCTCTGGTGTCTCAGCTCACCAGAGGAAAACAATCATACACTCAGCAAGTTGAAGACCTTAAAAGACAATTGGAAGAAGAAATGAAGGTAGGAAAATATATTTGTGAGACCTCACTGAGTGCAGTTGGTATAAGAGAAGAATTCATTCATGTTTTATTTCAGGCCAAGAATGCATTAGCCCATGCAGTGCAGTCCTCTCGTCACGACTGTGACCTGCTCAGGGAGCAGTATGAGGAGGAGCAGGAGGCCAAGGCTGAACTGCAGCGCAGCTTGTCCAAGGCCAACTCTGAGGTGGCTCAGTGGAGAACTAAGTACGAAACTGATGCCATCCAGAGGACCGAGGAGCTGGAGGAGGCCAAGTGAGTCAAACATATTTCTACTTCCAACAATTCTGCAAAGTTTAAAACCAACTAACCCTATATGAATTCTGTTTTTCTCCAGAAAAAAGCTGGCTCAGCGTCTGCAGGATGCTGAGGAGGCTGTTGAGGCAGTGAATGCTAAATGTGCCTCTCTGGAGAAGACCAAGCACAGACTGCAGAATGAGATTGAAGATCTCATGGTGGATGTGGAGAGGTCTAATGCTGCTGCTGCTGCTCTGGACAAGAAGCAAAGAAACTTTGACAAGGTAGAATTTAAATTTCACTCAGTCATTTCAATTCCTGATGATGAATTTTAAAATAATGACACATAAACACACATATTTTAGGTCTTGGCAGAATGGAAGCAGAAGTATGAGGAGTCTCAGTGTGAGCTGGAGAGCTCTCAGAAAGAAGCCAGGTCTCTGAGCACTGAGCTCTTCAAACTGAAGAACTCCTATGAGGAGTCTCTGGATCATCTGGAGACCCTGAAGAGAGAGAACAAGAATCTCCAGGGTAAGATTTAACACCATCTTACACTTCTTTCTGTTCTATTGACTAAACAACTGATAATCTTGTGTTTTGTTTCTCAGAGGAAATATCCGACCTCACTCAACAAATTGGTGAGAGTGGAAAGAGTATTCACGAGCTTGAGAAGATTCGAAAACAGCTGGAACAAGAGAAGTCAGAGATACAAACAGCTCTGGAGGAAGCAGAGGCATGTTGGATCTATTTGGTTAAGACCCCTAAAGATCTTTATGTGTCCACAACAAGTAAAATCCACGAATTGAAATGTAACATCTTGTTGTTTTTTTTTAGGCCACATTGGAGCATGAGGAGGGTAAGATACTCAGGGCCCAGCTTGAGTTCAATCAGGTGAAAGCTGATATCGAGCGCAAGCTCACGGAGAAAGATGAAGAGATGGAGCAAGCAAAGAGAAACCAACAGAGAACTGTGGACACTCTTCAGAGCTCTCTTGAGGCTGAGATACGCAGCAGAAATGAGGCCATGCGTCTGAAGAAGAAGATGGAGGGAGACCTCAATGAGATGGAGATCCAGCTCAGCCAGGCCAACAGGCAGGCCGCTGAGGCCCAGAAACAACTCAAGGCAGTTCATTCACATCTGAAGGTAAATATGTTATTCAGACAAAAAGTACACTGTTGATACATTGGATGATATTTTCCCTTGAATTAAATTGCTTAACACTTAAATGTTATGCATTTCAGGATGCTCAGCTCCAGCTTGATGACTCTCTGAGATTCAATGAAGATATGAAGGAAAACATGGCCATGGTTGAGAGACGCAATAACCTGCTTCAGGCTGAAGTGGAAGAGCTGAGAGCTGCTCTGGAGCAAACTGAAAGAGGTCGCAAACTTGCTGAGCAAGAGCTGATGGATGTTAGTGAGAGGGTGCAGCTACTGCACTCACAGGTAAGATACACTAGTTGTACTTGGCACGGTTCTTTGTTACTACTGTTAACATATTCAAGAAATCTATTATCTTATTGTATATACAACCAGAACACTAGTCTGCTCAACCATAAGAAGAAGCTGGAGGCCGATACTTCCCAGCTTCAAACTGAAGTGGAGGAAGCAGTGCAGGAGTCCAGAAATGCAGAGGAAAAGGCCAAGAAGGCCATTACTGATGCAGCCATGATGGCAGAGGAGCTGAAGAAAGAGCAGGACACCAGCTCTCACCTGGAGCGTATGAAGAAGAACATGGAGCAAACCATCAAAGACCTGCAGCACCGTCTGGATGAAGCTGAACAGATCGCCATGAAGGGAGGCAAGAAGCAGGTGCAGAAGCTCGAGGCCAGGGTGAGTGTCAATAATTTCTAAGAAATCTGATTTGATCTTGAGAAAATGAATAATTAATTGACTCATTTGATAGATTGTTAGTATAATATAAATTATAATATAATGTGCCCTCACATTGAAGAAGTTTATGCAAAACTTTATCCAGCCCCAACCCAAATGCAGTAACTAAATCTTCATGTCCATTCCATTATCAGATCAGAGAACTAGAAAATGAACTGGAGGCTGAACAAAGAAAGTCAAGCGATTCTGTCAAGGGGATACGAAAATATGAAAGAAAAACCAAAGAGTTGACCTATCAGGTAATTTTCAGTTCATTTACAAAATTGTGGAACACTGAAGATACAAATTCTGTCCAAAGTAAATAGTTTTGCACTTCCTTGTTTTCAGTCAGAAGAGGATCGTAAGAATCTTGCCCGTCTGCAAGATCTGGTAGACAAACTTCAGCTGAAGGTGAAATCCTACAAGAGAGCTTCAGAGGAGGCTGTAAGTAATCTAAGTATTCTGGATGATGTCATTTAAAGTAAATACACCAATCCAAGTCCACTGCATGTTAGTCTATCATCAATACCATGTTTTTTTTGCTGTTCATCACAGTAAATTACATATAAAAGGACTTTTCTTGTCATCTAAATATATATTTATGTGCAAGTATATATTCAGTGGTCTCAGGTGGTGTCATAACAGAAGCTACATTATTTTTACAAAAATACAGTTAGTCACTGACAAGGATGTTGTCTGTCTTTCTAATAGGAGGAACAGGCCAACAACAATCTAACCAAATCCCGCAAGATTCAACATGAGCTGGATGAAGCTGAAGAGAGAGCTGACATCGCTGAATCTCAGGTCAACAAGTTGCGTGCTAAGAGCCGCGATGTGGGGTCAAAGGTCGGTTGGATTTGTTTAGCTTTTTTTGAGTTGGTAACCCTAATAACGTTGTTGCCATCTAGATGATATATCATCATTAAAATATCCAAAATATATGTAACAATATATCTACACACACACACACACGTATTCATACATTCTAACAAACATTTTTTTTATTTCTGTGTCATGCCAATGCATTTGTCCAATCCACTTTTGGGATACAAGTCACCTCTTATGTACGTCTTAGAAAACACCAGCAAAATGGTGCAGTGCTTCTCTAATTAAAAAAAAAAAATTGTTTCATCTTGTAAGATTTGTTTATTACTCTAATTGTTTTTTTTTTCTGTCTCTTTATTTAGAAAGGCGTTGGTGGGGAGTAAAGCTCACTGGTTGGATCCTTGTATCTGAGGCATCTGGTGTCTCCCTAAGCATGTTGATTGTTCAGTAGAATAAATGTATCTGCATCTCAAACCAGTATCTTGTATTTTATTAGTAATTTTATCATATTCACTTACAGTACAGTTGGGGCTGCTTTGGCTCAGGGGGTAGATTAGGTTGTCCTCTAGCCAGAAGGTTGGCAGTTCTAGCTCCATAACGCCGTCTGAAGTGTCCTTGGGCAAGATATTGAACCCTGAATTTGCCCCAATTGACGGCACTGTATGAACAATGTGTTATAGAGGAACATAGAGGCACTGTTTGAATGGGTGTGAATGGGTGAATGACAACACTACTGTAAAACACTTTGAGTGGCCATAAAGACTATAAAGCACTATATGATTACGGACAGAACATTAAATAAAACGTTAAGTTAGTGTTGACAGTTCAAATACATTTAGTTAAATTGAGCATCTAGCTAGCAATTAATATAATGTACATGAAATAAATGAAGAATGTAAAACATACCTTCTTATTTAACCAGCAAGATAAACTTGACAGCTCTACACAAACAGCGTGTTGTCTGTGCAAATAGTGAATAAACAAAATGTGAGTTTGATTTTGTAGAGCAGATACTTAAGCAAGTATTAATAATCCCTCTCTTAAAGCTTGGGCCATAGTCTCTGACAACATAAGTTTCACTAGTGCGGTGCCCATTCTAAACTTGCCTGTTTGCTCAGCCTGTGGTGATTCTTCAGAGTTACCTCAGAATTATTTCATGCCATTAGCAAGTCCTCTTCAAACAAACCTACAATAGTGCTGGACTTTGTATGAAGACCATTTTATAAACAATCTAAGGTGTAAAGTGAAGTTACAAAACTTTGAGTTCATCATTCTGATTAAATCTGCAATAAAGATTTAATAATCAATATTTTTCATAAAATGGAACAGAATTGGCTTTATTGCTGTTGGCGTGTGTGGCTGTTTATATAAGTTTGAATTATTTACTTATAATAATTATTATTATTTCATAAATTGCATTTCAGGTATTTAAGAGGTCTGTTAAGCAATTGACACAATCGTAAGACGCAAGTTCACAACTTTTCAAAATAAAAGCTCTATGATACTGCTCAGTATGAAGGAATTTAGCATCGAAACAGACATTGTGGTTTTACTTTGAAGAGAAATTGGCAAACCAGGAGGGATTCTGTGACTGCTTTGGCCATTATGGAGATCTGCACACGTCATGGGTCAGTCCATCTGTGTCAGTGTCTCAATCCGATGAGGGAAATAAAATATTCAAATAATCAAACTGATCTGTTGACCACTGCTATAGTTTACCCAAGTCAACTCGGTTCAAAGAGCTGGCCAAATGAGAAGGCTGCTACATATAAAGATCCATGTGGTGCACAATACATATATTATATGGTATTGTATAATAGTATAAAAACCCATGATTTTTTAGAAAAGAAAAGACAAATATTAAATATTGAGGGAATTTAAATTTTTTAAATCGTAATGATAATATTCGGCTTGGGCAAAGCTTTACATTAATTGTTCAGAAGAGAAAAAAGTTTCGAGGAAAGAAAAGTTTTGGGTTACAAAAAGAGCATGTTGGACAGTTGTTGGCTTGCTCACCTTTCTCCTATCTTATCTCATTATCCTCACTTTTAAAGCATACAGCTCAAGCAACATTATAAAAAAATGTCTCTAGTTGGACATAGTGTGAGTAGATTTCACAAAAACTATAGATAGTACATATTTTATGTGCATAAATTTCAGATTATATCTTTCAAATGATTCCACATAATGAAAAACATATAAGTCAAACCCTACCTTGTTGTCTTAATGTTGAATCTTAATCAGATGAAAAGCATTTCAATCTGTAGGAAGCTGTGAGATCTGAGAGCAAATGCACCAACCACTACCTACTTCATTGTCTGAGTGGAGGCCAGGAGAAATAGCAAGACAAGAGAAGAACATATGGACGCAGGGTCCAACACTTAGCACCTTCTCAAGTGACCATCAGTAACCAACAAGTATTCTAACAATAGCATCCTCATCTAAAAGCAGTGTTGACTCAGATTTCAGACTTAAGAGGGAAAAGGCGGCTCACATCTTCTCTTGTGTGCACATGTGATTGCACAAGTTGGAGGTACAAGGTCTGTGGACAGCTGGGAATGAGACCTCTGACGGTGAGCTGACTGCTCCACTTATGCCTGGAATAGACTACAGCTAAGTGAAGGAGCTCACAAACTTGGTATAAAGGCAAACCCACAGTCAACAGTACACAGGTCGACTTTATGGAGGACAATCAAAAAAACATATTGTTGCTGCCCAGGCTAAGCAGGTACATTTTGTTATGTATTCGAGGGCAGATCTACACATTCTGTCCATTGCCAATACATTTAAATTTAAATTCATCTCTTCAAATCAAAAAAAGGCCTGTAGGTAGGTATGTAGATCAATCAATCAATCACATTTTATTTGTATCGCCCATATTCATAAATCACGATGTCTCATAGGGCTTTAAAAAGGTGTGAAATCCTCTGTCATTAACCCTCAACAAGAGTAAGGAAAAACTACTAAAAACCTTTTTAACAGAGTAAAAAGAACGTAGAAACCTCAGAGAGAGACACATGTGAGGGATCCCTCTCCCAGGACGGACAGAAGAGCAGTAGATGTCAGGTGTAAAGGATAACATCATCAAGATAAAGGTTTTAGCAGCATTGATAAGGCTAAACATTTTGAAGCATATCTGAAGGTCAATGAATTGATGGATCATTGTCAGTAATGTTCAGGTATCTGAGGAGAAATACAATGTATCAAGCAGTATGTTGTAATCATAATCCATGGGCAGCAGCCAGCAAGATCATGATCCACCATCAAGATCGGATGCCACTATAATCCACCGTCATTGTCCACTGCCGCAATTAGGATCCATTATCAGATGCCAACACGATACAGAATCCACCATTATTATCACATCAGCCAGCACGATACAGAATCGACCATACTGGATCCACCATTACGATCTCTGATACGCGATCCACAGATCGTAATCCATGATGTGGCCACAGCCGTGGCCATGGACTCCGGTGAAGAAGTCAAGTCAGTAATATGTTTCGATGAGATATGAATTTCTTTGATGTGATAACGATTGAGAAGAGGAAGGAGAAGCTGGAAAGAGAAGCTCCGTGTGTCATGTGTCCCCTGACCTTCTAGACCAGGAGTAGGCAACCTTTACTATCAAAAGAGCCATTTTGCCCCCTCTTCCCCCAAATTAAGTTTGTCTGGAGCCGCAAAACATATTTGATAACACAGCTATAACACAGAGAGTTATACTATATATATATATATCAAAACCATTAATCAAGCTCTGGAGGCCATGGAGGAGGATAATGTAGAGTAAGTCGTGGAAATGATGGAAAGAATGAGGATCCTTAAAGAGATGATAAAGGTGGTAGAGAGCAAACCAAAGAAGCCGCTTTGCTGAGACGTTTCCTCAGCAAAAGAACCAGGAAAACATACTCTCGCTCTGAACTATGAACCCTAACTCCTTCCTGCTGTTGATCGGTCCTTCTCCCTCAATCCCCCTTAGCTGCTCCTCACTTTCAATGTGACATTGTTAAACCCTGCAGTCTTCTCCTATAGTTCAGAAGTTTCTTCTTTCTTCTTTATGTTCTCATGTGGGTTTGCCACACACAGCAGCGGGGCAAGCAAAGGGGTTGCTGGGGAATTTTCTCTGCTTTAATAGACTGCCTAATAAGACGGGTGTGTATTAAAGATGATTTTGGAGAGGGAGGTTTGTCACCTGGTGTATGATTGTAACATGATTGTAACAGCGCAGCTTGAGTTGGCTGCCTGAACTAGCTCGCAGGCATTGCTCCATTTCTGCCAGAGAAGAAAGTGAACTCGGTGCCATGGGTGGACTTCGACCAAACACAAGAGCTTTGTCCGCAATCGGAACAGTGGAGAAGTGATCTAGTACAACTAGATAATGTCACCATATAATTTGGAAAGGTCACAAAGACAGATTTGCATAATTTCTCCGATGCTAGCCTGAAGGGTTATCGTCAGTAGTCATACTTGAGGCTTCGAAACCAAGTTGGAAATATAGTACTGATGAAAGAAGAGGACGTGCACAGGGATGAATGGAGAATGGATTGTTGAGGAGGGTTAAGGTCCACCACGGCCACAACAAACTGCGTGAAAAAGGGGAACGTCTCCACAGGATGTTTTAGTTTATAAAGGTTTTCTACCTTCTTACTTATATATATAAGGTCATTTTTAGTTATGGCTTAGTTGCATTGGGGTTACATTCGTCATGTAAACTGTATACAGTTCCATTATCTACTCATGATTGGTTGGAGTGTAAATTACTCTTATAAAGTTGTATTAGTTGTTATGCTTTAAGTGGTCAAATGTACTATTTTTGTATCAAGATGCTAATGTTGTGTTGTGTAAAGGAAATGCTTAGCTTGCTGCATTTAATGTTATGCTAATGCTATAGTTCAGATTTTATTAGCCTTTTGATAAGGATCTACATAAGAAAATGTTTTTCATTAATGCCAGCATGTAAAGTTAAATTAAACTAGGGCTACGTTGTAGCACTTGCGGGCCCGAGCACCCGCACGTTGAAGCCTGTTGCGGTCGGTGGAGAGAGCGATCGATGACCAAGCGCACATCATCGATCGAGCATGCACTTCTCCACGTTAAATGCGTTTTGCGCTCTGCGGCAGTAGGTTTGCCAGTAGGTGGCGCCATCACTATTATTACGCACAGACATATATATCTGTTCATGTAGGCGCTCTGATGTAGCGTGAGCAATTTTGTGTCAATCGGACAATGTTAACACAACTTAATTTTCACACTGATCAGTAGGTGGCGCTCTGACCCTGAACTAATATTTATATGTGGAGCTGTTCAGATCAGTATTGTGATCATAGGTCAGTAGTTTGGAGCCGGTTGGATAATGCAGAGTGGATTAACAAAGTACTTCCTGTTTCCTGGCGAATCAGTAGGTGGCGCTATGACACTGAGGAAATATTGACACATAGAGCTGTTCAGGCTTGGACTCTGACCATGTGACAGAAGTTTTGTAGTGATAGGACAATGCACAGTGGAGTTATGATAACATCGTGTCCTTTGGCGAAGGAAAATCCTTCGCCGCACATCAATGTTTACACGGTTTGAGGAAACGTCACAATTCTGACCATGATCTAATGACTTGACTGATCTGATTTGAGCTGTATATTGTAAATCAGCCAGGAGCAGTTCATCAAAGTATAAAACATGTCACTTCCTGTAGCCACCAGGGGGCGCTGTAATTTCAAGTCATAATTTCTGTGTAGATGTCATCAGGATGGCACCCTTGTCTTACATGTCTAGTTTGGACTCGATTGGACAATGTATGTCCGAGATACAGAACCTCGTGTTTTGATGGCGTTTAATCAAACTCAAGACGCCACGCCACGGTCACACGGTGTGACGAAAGGTCAATCTCTTAATCACTTTTTATCTCCATCTTGTTGTGATGGCACTGATCTTAATTTGAAGTTAATCTGATGAAAGCCCTGGGACAAGTGCATCAAGTAAAAATGTGGAATATGGAAAAAAAATGGCCACTTAATCCAAAATGGCGGCCTCCCTGTTTGGTCAAGCATACCTATCCAAGATATTTTTTTGTTTGTTATGAAACGACACATGTCCCGATAGATTTGTATAAATGTCGGCCATCGTAGTGCCGGGGTTGCCCTATAGGGGGCGCTGGTCAGTTTTTTTGCCACGCCCATTTCTTAAAACCATATGAATATCTTCAGGGGGGGGCTGTTGTTACACACATGTAGTTTGAGAGAGATAGAATCATGAACACTGAAGTTACAGCAATTTCGTGTTTCACGGCGAGTTGATGAACTTTAATGCCACGCCATTCATATGGCGTTTGACGAAAAGTCACGGTAATCTTATGTCTTCATTGTCAATGTCTTGGGACCCATTTGATACAGTTTGACATGGTTGAGGTCAGTGGATGAGGAGAAATTCATCCAAGTGTAAGACAAGCAAAAAACAAGACATTTCCTGTTGCCACCAGGGGGCGCTGCGGTTTTAAGTCATCATTTATGCATAGATGTCATCAGGCGGGGACTATTGTCTTACATGTCTAGTTTGGACTTGATTGGAACATGTATGTCCGAGATACAGATGCCCGTGTTTTGATGGCGTGTAACCAATTTTTAACGCCATGCCACGGTCACACGGTGTGATAAAAAAAAAATCCCTCAATCATTTTTTATCTCCATCTTGTTGTGATGACACTCATCTGAATTTGAAGTTGATCTGATGAAAGCCCTGGGACAAGTACGTAAAAGTAAAAATGTGGGATATTGCCAAAATGGCCACTAAAAGCAAAATGGCGGACTTCCTGTTGCGTTTTTCATAATGCTCCATGAGACTTTTTTTCATGACTGGTCACGATACACCTATATCCAGATTTTGATGAAAATCCGTTATGTGGAAACCTAGGGGCTGGTTCCAGGGGGCGCTGTAGAGCCATTTTGCCACGCCCAATTCCAAATACTCCAGATTACGTAAATTTTCACCACTCTCTAATTTACTGGAAAGTTTAAAAACTTTTTGAGCACGTTGAAGCCCTCAAAAAGCCAATTCATTGTTCGGAGAATAATAAGAACTAGGGCTACGTTGTAGCACTTGCGGGCCCGAGCACCCGCACGTTGAAGCCTGTTGCGGTCGGTGGAGAGAGCGATCGATGACCAAGCGCACATCATCGATCGAGCATGCACTTCTCCACGTTAAATGCGTTTTGCGCTCTGCGGCAGTAGGTTTGCCAGTAGGTGGCGCCATCACTATTATTACGCACAGACATATATATCTGTTCATGTAGGCGCTCTGATGTAGCGTGAGCAATTTTGTGTCAATCGGACAATGTTAACACAACTTAATTTTCACACTGATCAGTAGGTGGCGCTCTGACCCTGAACTAATATTTATATGTGGAGCTGTTCAGATCAGTATTGTGATCATAGGTCAGTAGTTTGGAGCCGGTTGGATAATGCAGAGTGGATTAACAAAGTACTTCCTGTTTCCTGGCGAATCAGTAGGTGGCACTATGACACTGAGGAAATATTGACACATAGGGCTGTTCAGGCTTGGACTCTGACCATGTGACAGAAGTTTTGTAGTGATAGGACAATGCACAGTGGACTTATGATAACATCGTGTCCTTTGGCGAAGGAAAATCCTTCGCCGCACATCAATGTTTACACGGTTTGAGGAAACGTCACAATTCTGACCATGATCTAATGACTTGACTGATCTGATTTGAGCTGTATATTGTAAATCAGCCAGGAGCAGTTCATCAAAGTATAAAACATGTCACTTCCTGTAGCCACCAGGGGGCGCTGTAATTTCAAGTCATAATTTCTGTGTAGATGTCATCAGGATGGCACCCTTGTCTTACATGTCTAGTTTGGACTCGATTGGACAATGTATGTCCGAGATACAGAACCTCGTGTTTTGATGGCGTTTAATCAAACTCAAGACGCCACGCCACGGTCACACGGTGTGACGAAAGGTCAATCTCTTAATCACTTTTTATCTCCATCTTGTTGTGATGGCACTGATCTTAATTTGAAGTTAATCTGATGAAAGCCCTGGGACAAGTGCATCAAGTAAAAATGTGGAATATGGAAAAAAAATGGCCACTTAATCCAAAATGGCGGCCTCCCTGTTTGGTCAAGCATACCTATCCAAGATATTTTTTTGTTTGTTATGAAACGACACATGTCCCGATAGATTTGTATAAATGTCGGCCATCGTAGTGCCGGGGTTGCCCTATAGGGGGCGCTGGTCAGTTTTTTTGCCACGCCCATTTCTTAAAACCATATGAATATCTTCAGGGGGGGGCTGTTGTTACACACATGTAGTTTGAGAGAGATAGAATCATGAACACTGAAGTTACAGCAATTTCGTGTTTCACGGCGAGTTGATGAACTTTAATGCCACGCCATTCATATGGCGTTTGACGAAAAGTCACGGTAATCTTATGTCTTCATTGTCAATGTCTTGGGACCCATTTGATACAGTTTGACATGGTTGAGGTCAGTGGATGAGGAGAAATTCATCCAAGTGTAAGACAAGCAAAAAACAAGACATTTCCTGTTGCCACCAGGGGGCGCTGCGGTTTTAAGTCATCATTTATGCATAGATGTCATCAGGCGGGGACTATTGTCTTACATGTCTAGTTTGGACTTGATTGGAACATGTATGTCCGAGATACAGATGCCCGTGTTTTGATGGCGTGTAACCAATTTTTAACGCCATGCCACGGTCACACGGTGTGATAAAAAAAAAATCCCTCAATCATTTTTTATCTCCATCTTGTTGTGATGACACTCATCTGAATTTGAAGTTGATCTGATGAAAGCCCTGGGACAAGTACGTAAAAGTAAAAATGTGGGATATTGCCAAAATGGCCACTAAAAGCAAAATGGCGGACTTCCTGTTGCGTTTTTCATAATGCTCCATGAGACTTTTTTTCATGACTGGTCACGATACACCAGTGTCTAGATTTTGGTGAAAATCGCTTATGTGGAAACCTAAGGGCTGGTTCCAGGGGGCGCTGTTGAGCCGTTTTGCCACGCCCATTTCCAAATACTCCAGATTACGTAAATTTTCACCACTCTCTAATTTACTGGAAAGTTTAAAAACTTTTTGAGCACGTTGAAGCCCTCAAAAAGCCAATTCATTGTTCGGAGAATAATAAGAATAATAATAAGAATAATGCCTACAATTTCAATAGGGCCTCTCACCATTCGGTGCTCGGGCCCTAACTAGGGCTACGTTGTAGCACTTGCGGGCCCGAGCACCCGCACGTTGAAGCCTGTTGCGGTCGGTGGAGAGAGCGATCGATGACCAAGCGCACATCATCGATCGAGCATGCACTTCTCCACGTTGCATGCGTTTTGCGCTCTGCGGCAGTAGGTTTGCCAGTAGGTGGCGCCATCACTATTATTACGCACAGACATATAGATCTGTTCAAGTAGGCGCTCTGCTGTAGCGTGAGAAATTTTGTCTCAATTGGACAATGTTTCCGCAACTTAATTTTCACACTGATCAATAGGTGGCGCTATGATCCTGAACTAATATTCATATATGGAGCTGTTCTATTCAGGATTGTGATCATAGGTCAGTAGTTTGGAGCCGGTTGGATAATGCAGAGTGGATTAACAAAGTACTTCCTGTTTCCTGGCGAATCAGTAGGTGGCGCTATGACACTGAGGAAATATTGACACATAGAGCTGTTCAGGCTTGGACTCTGACCATGTGACAGAAGTTTTGTAGTGATAGGACAATGCACAGTGGAGTTATGATAACATCGTGTCCTTTGGCGAAGGAAAATCCTTCGCCGCAATTCAATGTTTACACGGTTTGAGGAAACGTCACAATTCTGACCATGATCTAATGACTTGACTGAGCTGATTTGAGCTGTATATTGTAAATCAGCCAGGAGCAGTTCATCAAAGTATAAAACATGTCACTTCCTGTAGCCACCAGGGGGCGCTGTAATTTCAAGTCATAATTTCTGTGTAGATGTCATCAGGCTGGCACCCTTGTCTTACATGTCTAGTTTGGACTCGATTGGACAATGTATGTCCGAGATACAGAACCTCGTGTTTTGATGGCGTTTAATCAAACTCAAGACGCCACGCCACGGTCACACGGTGTGACGAAAGGTCAATCTCTTAATCACTTTTTATCTCCATCTTGTTGTGATGGCACTGATCTTAATTTGAAGTTAATCTGATGAAAGCCCTGGGACAAGTGCATCAAGTAAAAATGTGGAATATGGAAAAAAAATGGCCACTTAATCCAAAATGGCGGCCTCCCTGTTTGGTCAAGCATACCTATCCAAGATATTTTTTTGTTTGTTATGAAACGACACATGTCCCGATAGATTTGTATAAATGTCGGCCATCGTAGTGCCGGGGTTGCCCTATAGGGGGCGCTGGTCAGTTTTTTTGCCACGCCCATTTCTTAAAACCATATGAATATCTTCAGGGGGGGGCTGTTGTTACACACATGTAGTTTGAGAGAGATAGAACCATTAACACTGAAGTTACAGCAATTTCGTGTTTCACGGCGAGGTGATGAACTTTGATGCCACGCCATTAATATGGCGTTTGACGAAAAGTCACAGTTATCTTATGCCTTCATTATCAATGTCTTGAGACCCATTTGGTACAGTTTGACATGGTTGAGGTCAGTGGATGAGGAGGAATACATCCAAGTGTAAGACAAGCAAAAAACAAGACATTTCCTGGTTCCACCAGGGGGCGCTGTGATTTTGAGTCATTATTTCTGTGTAGATGTCCTCAGGCCGGGACTCTTGTCCTACATGTCTAGTTTGGACTTGATTGGACCATGTATGTTCGAGATACAGATGCTCGTGTTTTGATGGCGTGGAACCAAATTTTGACTTCACGCCACGGTCACACGAAGTGACGGAAAAAAATTCCGTTGATCATTTTTTTTCTCAATCTTGTTGTGATGACACCCATCTAATTTTTAAGTTGATCTGATGAAAGCTCTACGACAAGTACATTAAAGTAAAAATGTGGAATTTGGCCAAAATGGCCACTAAATCCAAAATGGCGGGCTTCCTGTTGCATTTTTCATAATGCTCCAATAGACTTTTTTCTATGATTAGTCACGTTACACCAGTGTCTAGATTTTGGTGAAAATCGCTTATGTGGAAACCTAGGGGCTGGTTCCAGGGGGCGCTGTTGAGCCATTTTGCCACGCCCATTTCCAAATACTCCAGAATACGTAAATTTTCACCACTCTCTAATTTACTGGAAAGTTTAAAAACTTTTTGAGCACGTTGAAGCCCTCAAAAAGCCAATTCATTGTTCGGAGAATAATAAGAATAATAATAAGAATAATGCCTACAATTTCAATAGGGCCTCTCACCATTCGGTGCTCGGGCCCTAATTACACACAGACTTATAGATCTGTTCAAGTAGCCGCTCTGATGTAGCGTGAGCAGTTTCGTGTCAATTGGAAAATTTTACCACAATGTAATTTTCACACTGATCAGTAGGTGGCGCTATGACCCTGAACTAATGTTCATATATGGAGCTGTTCAGATCATGATTGTGATCATAGGTCAGAAGTTTGGAGCCGGTTGGATAAGGCAGTGTGGATTAACAAAGTACTTCCTGTTTCATGGATAATCAGTAGGTGGCGCTATGACACTGAGGAAATATTGACACATAGAGCTGTTCAGGCTTGTACTCTTATCATGTGACAGAAGTTTGGTAGTGATAGGACAATGCACAGTGGACTTATGAAAACATCGTGTCCTTTGGCGAAGGATGATCCTTCGCCAAACATCAATGTTTACATGGTTTGAGGAAATGTCACAATTCTGACCTTGATTCAATGACTTGACTGAGCTCATTTGAGCTGTATATCTTAAAGCAGCCAGGAGCAGTTCATCAAAGTATAAAACATGTCACTTCCTGTAGCCACCAGGGGGCGCTGTAATTTCAAGTCATAATTTCGGTGTAGATGTCATCAGGATGGCACCCTTGTCTTACATGTCTAGTTTGGACTCGATTGGACAATGTATGTCCGAGATACAGAACCTCGTGTTTTGATGGCGTTTAATCAAACTCAAGACGCCACGCCACGGTCACACGGTGTGACGAATGGTCAATCTCTTAATCACTTTTTATCTCCATCTTGTTGTGATGGCACTGATCTTAATTTGAAGTTAATCTGATGAAAGCCCTGGGACAAGTGCATCAAGTAAAAATGTGGAATATGGAAAAAAAATGGCCACTTAATCCAAAATGGCGGCCTCCCTGTTTGGTCAAGCATACCTATCCAAGATATTTTTTTGTTTGTTATGAAACGACACATGTCCCGATAGATTTGTATAAATGTCGGCCATCGTAGTGCCGGGGTTGCCCTATAGGGGGCGCTGGTCAGTTTTTTTGCCACGCCCATTTCTTAAAACCATATGAATATCTTCAGGGGGGGGCTGTTGTTACACACATGTAGTTTGAGAGAGATAGAATCATGAACACTGAAGTTACAGCAATTTCGTGTTTCACGGCGAGTTGATGAACTTTAATGCCACGCCATTCATATGGCGTTTGACGAAAAGTCACGGTAATCTTATGTCTTCATTGTCAATGTCTTGGGACCCATTTGATACAGTTTGACATGGTTGAGGTCAGTGGATGAGGAGAAATTCATCCAAGTGTAAGACAAGCAAAAAACAAGACATTTCCTGTTGCCACCAGGGGGCGCTGCGGTTTTAAGTCATCATTTATGCATAGATGTCATCAGGCGGGGACTATTGTCTTACATGTCTAGTTTGGACTTGATTGGAACATGTATGTTCGAGATACAGATGCCCGTGTTTTGATGGCGTGTAACCAATTTTTAACGCCATGCCACGGTCACACGGTGTGATAAAAAAAAAATCCCTCAATCATTTTTTATCTCCATCTTGTTGTGATGACACTCATCTGAATTTGAAGTTGATCTGATGAAAGCCCTGGGACAAGTACGTAAAAGTAAAAATGTGGGATATTGCCAAAATGGCCACTAAAAGCAAAATGGCGGACTTCCTGTTGCGTTTTTCATAATGCTCCATGAGACTTTTTTTCATGACTGGTCACGATACACCTATATCCAGATTTTGATGAAAATCCGTTATGTGGAAACCTAGGGGCTGGTTCCAGGGGGCGCTGTAGAGCCATTTTGCCACGCCCAATTCCAATTACTCCAGAATACTAAAATATCCGCAGACCTTGAATTTCCTGCAAAGTTTCATAACTTTTTGAGCATGTCTAGACCCTGAAAAAGCCCCCCAAAGGGAAATAATAATAATAATAATAATAATAATAATAATAATAATAATAATAATAAAAATCCTTACAGATTCAATAGGGCCTCTCACCATTCGGTGCTCGGGCCCTAACTAGGGCTACGTTGTAGCACTTGCGGGCCCGAGCACCCGCACGTTGAAGCCTGTTGCGGTCGGTGGAGAGAGCGATCGATGACCAAGCGCACATCATCGATCGAGCATGCACTTCTCCACGTTGCATGCGTTTTGCGCTCTGCGGCAGTAGGTTTGCCAGTAGGTGGCGCCATCACTATTATTACGCACAGACATATAGATCTGTTCAAGTAGGCGCTCTGATGTAGCGTGAGAAATTTTGTGTCAATTGGACAATGTTTCCGCAACTTAATTTTCACACTGATCAATAGGTGGCGCTATGATCCTGAACTAATATTCATATATGGAGCTGTTCTATTCAGGATTGTGATCATAGGTCAGTAGTTTGGAGCCGGTTGGATAATGCAGAGTGGATTAACAAAGTACTTCCTGTTTCCTGGCGAATCAGTAGGTGGCGCTATGACACTGAGGAAATATTGACACATAGAGCTGTTCAGGCTTGGACTCTGACCATGTGACAGAAGTTTTGTAGTGATAGGACAATGCACAGTGGAGTTATGATAACATCGTGTCCTTTGGCGAAGGAAAATCCTTCGCCGCACATCAATGTTTACACGGTTTGAGGAAACGTCACAATTCTGACCATGATCTAATGACTTGACTGATCTGATTTGAGCTGTATATTGTAAATCAGCCAGGAGCAGTTCATCAAAGTATAAAACATGTCACTTCCTGTAGCCACCAGGGGGCGCTGTAATTTCAAGTCATAATTTCTGTGTAGATGTCATCAGGATGGCACCCTTGTCTTACATGTCTAGTTTGGACTCGATTGGACAATGTATGTCCGAGATACAGAACCTCGTGTTTTGATGGCGTTTAATCAAACTCAAGACGCCACGCCACGGTCACACGGTGTGACGAAAGGTCAATCTCTTAATCACTTTTTATCTCCATCTTGTTGTGATGGCACTGATCTTAATTTGAAGTTAATCTGATGAAAGCCCTGGGACAAGTGCATCAAGTAAAAATGTGGAATATGGAAAAAAAATGGCCACTTAATCCAAAATGGCGGCCTCCCTGTTTGGTCAAGCATACCTATCCAAGATATTTTTTTGTTTGTTATGAAACGACACATGTCCCGATAGATTTGTATAAATGTCGGCCATCGTAGTGCCGGGGTTGCCCTATAGGGGGCGCTGGTCAGTTTTTTTGCCACGCCCATTTCTTAAAACCATATGAATATCTTCAGGGGGGGGCTGTTGTTACACACATGTAGTTTGAGAGAGATAGAATCATGAACACTGAAGTTACAGCAATTTCGTGTTTCACGGCGAGTTGATGAACTTTAATGCCACGCCATTCATATGGCGTTTGACGAAAAGTCACGGTAATCTTATGTCTTCATTGTCAATGTCTTGGGACCCATTTGATACAGTTTGACATGGTTGAGGTCAGTGGATGAGGAGAAATTCCTCCAAGTGTAAGACAAGCAAAAAACAAGACATTTCCTGTTGCCACCAGGGGGCGCTGCGGTTTTAAGTCATCATTTATGCATAGATGTCATCAGGCGGGGACTATTGTCTTACATGTCTAGTTTGGACTTGATTGGAACATGTATGTCCGAGATACAGATGCCCGTGTTTTGATGGCGTGTAACCAATTTTTAACGCCATGCCACGGTCACACGGTGTGATAAAAAAAAAATCCCTCAATCATTTTTTATCTCCATCTTGTTGTGATGACACTCATCTGAATTTGAAGTTGATCTGATGAAAGCCCTGGGACAAGTACGTAAAAGTAAAAATGTGGGATATTGCCAAAATGGCCACTAAAAGCAAAATGGCGGACTTCCTGTTGCGTTTTTCATAATGCTCCATGAGACTTTTTTTCATGACTGGTCACGATACACCTATATCCAGATTTTGATGAAAATCCGTTATGTGGAAACCTAGGGGCTGGTTCCAGGGGGCGCTGTAGAGCCATTTTGCCACGCCCAATTCCAATTACTCCAGAATACTAAAATATCCGCAGACCTTGAATTTCCTGCAAAGTTTCATAACTTTTTGAGCATGTCTAGACCCTGAAAAAGCCCCCCAAAGGGAAATAATAATAAGTACATGTCGGCCAATCTTAGTGCCGGGGCTGCCCGTTAGGGGGCGCTAGTCAGTTATTTTGACACGCCCATTCCTTAAAACCATATGAAAATCTTCAGGGGGGGGATGTTGTTGCACACATGTAGTTTGAGTGAGATAGAACCATGAACACTGAAGTTAGAGCAATTTCGTGTTTCGCGGCGAGTTGATGAACTTTGATGCAACGCCATTAATATGGCGTTTGACGAAAAGGCACAGTTATCTTATGCCTTCATTATCAATGTCTTGAGACCCATTTGATACAGTTTGACATGGTTGAGGTCAGTGGATGAGGAGGAATACATCCAAGTGTAAGACAAGCAAAAAACAAGACATTTCCTGGTGCCACCAGGGGGCGCTGTGATTTTAAGTCATTATTTCTGTGTAGATGTCATCAGGCCGGGACTCTTCTCTTACATGTCTAGTTTGGACTTGATTGGACCATGTATGTTCGAGATACAGATGCTCGTGTTTTGATGGCGTGGAACCAAACTTTGACGACACGCCACGGTCACACGAAGTGACGGAAAAAAATTCCGTTGATCATTTTTTTTCTCAATCTTGTTGTGATGACACGCGTCTAATTTTTAAGTTGATCTGATGAAAGCTCTACGACAAGTACATTAAACTAAAAATGTGGAATTTGGCCAAAATGGCCACTAAATCCAAAATGGCGGGCTTCCTGTTGCGTTTTTCATAATGCTCCAATAGGCTTTTTTCTATGATTAGTCACGATACACCTGTGTCTCGATTTTGGTGAAAATCGCTTATGTGGAAACCTAGGGGCTGGTTCCAGGGGGCGCTGTTGAGCCATTTTGCCACGCCCATTTCCAAATACTCCAGAATACGTAAATTTTCACCACTCTCTAATTTACTGGAAAGTTTAAAAACTTTTTGAGCACGTTGAAGCCCTCAAAAAGCCAATTCATTGTTCGGAGAATAATAAGAATAATAATAAGAAGAATAATGCCTACAATTTCAATAGGGCCTCTCACCATTCGGTGCTCGGGCCCTAATAATAATAAGAACTAGGGCTACGTTGTAGCACTTGCGGGCCCGAGCACCCGCACGTTGAAGCCTGTTGCGGTCGGTGGAGAGAGCGATCGATGACCAAGCGCACATCATCGATCGAGCATGCACTTCTCCACGTTGCATGCGTTTTGCGCTCTGCGGCAGTAGGTTTGCCAGTAGGTGGCGCCATCACTATTATTACACACAGACTTATAGATCTGTTCAAGTAGCCGCTCTGATGTAGCGTGAGCAGTTTCGTGTCAATTGGAAAATTTTACCACAATGTAATTTTCACACTGATCAGTAGGTGGCGCTATGACCGTGAACTAATGTTTATATATGGAGCTGTTCAGATCAGGATTGTGATCATAGGTCAGAAGTTTGGAGCCGGTTGGATAAGGCAGTGTGGATTAACAAAGTACTTCCTGTTTCATGGATAATCAGTAGGTGGCGCTATGACACTGAGGAAATATTGACACATAGAGCTGTTCAGGCTTGTACTCTTATCATGTGACAGAAGTTTGGTAGTGATAGGACAATGCACAGTGGACTTATGAAAACATCGTGTCCTTTGGCGAAGGATGATCCTTCGCCGCACCTCAATGTTTAAATGGTTTGAGGAAATGTCACAATTCTGACCTTGATTCAATGACTTGACTGAGCTCATTTGAGCTGTATATCTTAAAGCAGCCAGGAGCAGTTCATCAAAGAATAAAACATGTCAATTCATGTTGCCACCAGGGGGCGCTGTGATTTCAAGTCATAATTTCTGTGTAGATGTCATCAGGCCGAAACTCTTGTCTTACATGTCTAGTTTGGACTTGATTGGACCATGTATGTTCGAGATACAGATGCTCGTGTTTTGATGGCGTGTAACCAAACTTTAACCCCATGCCACGGTCACACGGTGTGAAGGGAAAGAAATCCCTTAATCAGTTTTTATCTCAATCTTGTTGTGATGACACTCATCTGAATTTGAAGTTTATCTGATGAAAGCTCTACGACAAGTAAATCAAAGTAAAAATGTGGAATAGGGCTAAAATGGCCACTAAATCCAAAATGGCGGGCTTCCTGTTTAGTCTAGCATATCTATCCAAGAGACTTATTTGTTTGTTATGAAAAGACACATGCCCAAATCGATTTTTGTACATGTCGGCCAATCGTAGTGCCGGGGCTGCCCGTTAGGGGGCGCTAGTCAGTTATTTTGCCACGCCCATTCCTTAAAACCATATGAAAATCTTCAGGGGGGGGATGTTGTTGCACACATTTAGTTTGAGTGAGATAGAGCAATGAACACTGAAGTTAGAGCAATTTCGTGTTTCGCGGCGAGTTGATGAACTTTGATGCCACGCCATTAATATGGCGTTTGACGAAAAGGCACAGTTATCTTATGCCTTCATTATCAATGTCTTGAGACCCATTTGATACAGTTTGACATGGTTGAGGTCAGTGGATGAGGAGGAATACATCCAAGTGTAAGACAAGCAAAAAACAAGACATTTCCTGGTGCCACCAGGGGGCGCTGTGATTTTAAGTCATTATTTCTGTGTAGATGTCATCAGGCCGGGACTCTTCTCTTACATGTCTAGTTTGGACTTGATTGGACCATGTATGTTCGAGATACAGATGCTCGTGTTTTGATGGCGTGGAACCAAACTTTGACGACACGCCACGGTCACACGAAGTGACGGAAAAAAATTCCGTTGATCATTTTTTTTCTCAATCTTGTTGTGATGACACGCGTCTAATTTTTAAGTTGATCTGATGAAAGCTCTACGACAAGTACATTAAACTAAAAATGTGGAATTTGGCCAAAATGGCCACATAATCCAAAATGGCGGGCTTCCTGTTGCGTTTTTCATAATGCTCCAAGAGACTTTTTTCTATGATTATTCACGTTACACCAGTGTCTAGATTTTGTTGAAAATCGCTTATGTGAAAACCTAAGGGCTGGTTCCAGGGGGCGCTGTTGAGCCGTTTTGCCACGCCCATTTCCAAATACTCCAGATTACGTAAATTTTCACCACTCTCTAATTTACTGGAAAGTTTAAAAACTTTTTGAGCACGTTGAAGCCCTCAAAAAGCCAATTCATTGTTCGGAGAATAATAAGAATAATAATAATAAGAATAATGCCTACAATTTCAATAGGGCCTCTCACCATTCGGTGCTCGGGCCCTAACTAGGGCTACGTTGTAGCACTTGCGGGCCCGAGCACCCGCACGTTGAAGCCTGTTGCGGTCGGTGGAGAGAGCGATCGATGACCAAGCGCACATCATCGATCGAGCATGCACTTCTCCACGTTGCATGCGTTTTGCGCTCTGCGGCAGTAGGTTTGCCAGTAGGTGGCGCCATCACTATTATTACACACAGACTTATAGATCTGTTCAAGTAGCCGCTCTGATGTAGCGTGAGCAGTTTCGTGTCAATTGGAAAATTTTACCACAATGTAATTTTCACACTGATCAGTAGGTGGCGCTATGACCCTGAACTAATGTTTATATATGGAGCTGTTCAGATCAGGATTGTGATCATAGGTCAGAAGTTTGGAGCCGGTTGGATAAGGCAGTGTGGATTAACAAAGTACTTCCTGTTTCATGGATAATCAGTAGGTGGCGCTATGACACTGAGGAAATATTGACACATAGAGCTGTTCAGGCTTGTACTCTTATCATGTGACAGAAGTTTGGTAGTGATAGGACAATGCACAGTGGAGTTATGATAACATCGTGTCCTTTGGCGAAGGAAAATCCTTCGCCGCACATCAATGTTTACACGGTTTGAGGAAACGTCACAATTCTGACCATGATCTAATGACTTGACTGATCTGATTTGAGCTGTATATTGTAAATCAGCCAGGAGCAGTTCATCAAAGTATAAAACATGTCACTTCCTGTAGCCACCAGGGGGCGCTGTAATTTCAAGTCATAATTTCTGTGTAGATGTCATCAGGATGGCACCCTTGTCTTACATGTCTAGTTTGGACTCGATTGGACAATGTATGTCCGAGATACAGAACCTCGTGTTTTGATGGCGTTTAATCAAACTCAAGACGCCACGCCACGGTCACACGGTGTGACGAAAGGTCAATCTCTTAATCACTTTTTATCTCCATCTTGTTGTGATGGCACTGATCTTAATTTGAAGTTAATCTGATGAAAGCCCTGGGACAAGTGCATCAAGTAAAAATGTGGAATATGGAAAAAAAATGGCCACTTAATCCAAAATGGCGGCCTCCCTGTTTGGTCAAGCATACCTATCCAAGATATTTTTTTGTTTGTTATGAAACGACACATGTCCCGATAGATTTGTATAAATGTCGGCCATCGTAGTGCCGGGGTTGCCCTATAGGGGGCGCTGGTCAGTTTTTTTGCCACGCCCATTTCTTAAAACCATATGAATATCTTCAGGGGGGGGCTGTTGTTACACACATGTAGTTTGAGAGAGATAGAATCATGAACACTGAAGTTACAGCAATTTCGTGTTTCACGGCGAGTTGATGAACTTTAATGCCACGCCATTCATATGGCGTTTGACGAAAAGTCACGGTAATCTTATGTCTTCATTGTCAATGTCTTGGGACCCATTTGATACAGTTTGACATGGTTGAGGTCAGTGGATGAGGAGAAATTCATCCAAGTGTAAGACAAGCAAAAAACAAGACATTTCCTGTTGCCACCAGGGGGCGCTGCGGTTTTAAGTCATCATTTATGCATAGATGTCATCAGGCGGGGACTATTGTCTTACATGTCTAGTTTGGACTTGATTGGAACATGTATGTCCGAGATACAGATGCCCGTGTTTTGATGGCGTGTAACCAATTTTTAACGCCATGCCACGGTCACACGGTGTGATAAAAAAAAAATCCCTCAATCATTTTTTATCTCCATCTTGTTGTGATGACACTCATCTGAATTTGAAGTTGATCTGATGAAAGCCCTGGGACAAGTACGTAAAAGTAAAAATGTGGGATATTGCCAAAATGGCCACTAAAAGCAAAATGGCGGACTTCCTGTTGCGTTTTTCATAATGCTCCATGAGACTTTTTTTCATGACTGGTCACGATACACCTATATCCAGATTTTGATGAAAATCCGTTATGTGGAAACCTAGGGGCTGGTTCCAGGGGGCGCTGTAGAGCCATTTTGCCACGCCCAATTCCAATTACTCCAGAATACTAAAATATCCGCAGACCTTGAATTTCCTGCAAAGTTTCATAACTTTTTGAGCATGTCTAGACCCTGAAAAAGCCCCCCAAAGGGAAATAATAATAATAATAATAATAATAATAATAATAATAATAATAATAATAATAAAAATCCTTACAGATTCAATAGGGCCTCTCACCATTCGGTGCTCGGGCCCTAATAATGCCTACAATTTCAATAGGGCCTCTCACCATTCGGTGCTCGGGCCCTAATTAATTTATGTTTATACTTGCAAGAGCTCATTTGTGTTTTATATGTTCCATTGCTCTTTGATTGGTTGTGAAGGAGAAGAGACTCAATTCATGTTAGAAAAAATAAGGCTAACGGTTTAATATCAATAAACGCCTCTGGAAACATCATTAAGCTTCACAATCGTCGGGCTGGGGTTCACTACAATTAACATTTGCATTGTTCTATGATACATGTCTACAAAACAAGGCAACGTTTTTTTCTGGCATTTTCTGACAAGGGATAAGTTTGAAATATTGCAGGGAGAAATGGAACAGTCAGGAGCAACCTCAGTGAGCTGTTAAAAAAAGAGGTGCAGTCAACAGGCCACACATCTCCATTTTCTCAGCCAGGCAACCAATTATTTTCTCTCTGTGCTACTGTTAACAGACTTTTCATCTTCAACATGAAATCAGATCCCAGCTGCACACATAATGATGGGGAAGGGACAAGTTAGGACTGATGTCTTTATTAAAAGAATTACATAGCTCCTTAACTGTCATCGTCAGGGCCCTCATGCGCCATCATACCATAATCTTAGTGCCATCATACTGATTTTCAAAAGTTTTCTCCGGTGATTTTGCTTAATTTCATCAAAATTTATCTGATTCAAGCATCCCAGCGTCACTTTCGCCATTGTGTTCCGGCAAAATCTTGGATTCCCTACATCTTCGACAATGCAATACTAGTGTTGGATTAGTCGATTTTTCCTCTGACTCTGCACAAAGACCGTTGTTATTGGCGGAATATCAGACTGCCTGCAAGAGTTGAAAAGCCCCCCTTTTGCCAAAATTCTTCAAAATAACTTTAGTTTTCTCTGTTTACATCCGAATCGTGACCAAGTGCGAGCGGTACCCAAAGCCTGATATTCAGAAGTGTTTTGGTATTTTTTGTGGCTTCTTTCGCGGTGTGTGTGTCAAATAACTTTATCAGGCTCTGTAAACTAATTTTTGGAAATCTATGCCAATCTAACAAATGCAGCAAAAAAAACAAAGCCTTTAATCACCAACCCCTTAAAACTGAATGCTATAATGTTACTGATGTCCACATTCACATTAAAGAGATTCCATTTGGTAATCTGTTGCATTGTTTCAAGTAGTGGTATAATGTCTTCTAAATAAAACACATTTTTAAACTAAATTTATTCTTTGTCTGGTAAATTGACAGGTGGCAACAATCAATAATATATTTTTTTATCAAAGTTCCATCCTTTGACTTTGATCTAAAGGACACCACTCCCTGGTGATTTGTTTGATGGCATTATTCTTTATGCCTTTGATATGCAATGACATTAGGGTTTATAATCTTCCATAATAATTTCCCCCATCGTATTTATCATACATCAAATGAGTCACATTGTTGTGAAGATGGATGAGTAGAAATCTCAGTATGAATAGGAATAAAGTGACCCCAAGCAAAGGACTTCTTCCCTTGTCCAAGTAAGCCTTCCATGCAAGAAAAAAAGGTAAAGAGTGGAAAAAGACCAAAGCTTGTTTTGCAGAGCCACCAACTGTCAACCCACAGAAGACAATACATCTCCAAGAAGAAGTTAAATCCTTGCTGAAGCTGGATGAAATGAATATCCCAAGACTACATAAAGGGATCTCCAACCAGGACAGAAGTGAGACAAAGAAGATTCAGAAGAAAGCTAAATCTCAAAAGAGGTCTCTGAACATTTCGGCCAATGTTGTAATTGGATTTCCACTCCTTAGACCTGAAGTGAAAAGGAAAGAGCAGTCTCCACTAAATAAAAAAAAGGAAGTTGTGCATTGTCTTCCATTTGCGGCATGTCAGGAAACAAAGGCAACAGACATATCTGTCCTGCGGATGGAGCCAGCAGAGACAACTGAAGACCAAACTGTCCTGAGGAAAGAGTCAGCAGGGACAATTGAGGACCAGACTGTCCTGAGGAAAGAGTCAGCAGAGACAACTGAAGACCAGACTGTCCTGGGGATGGAGGAAGAAGCAAAAGTGTCTCAGTCTCCATCTCAACAGGTAGAGGCATCGACTTCTCAGTCCACAGGAACACAGTCTGCTGGGACAGCTGAAGACCTTTCTGCACAGACAGAGGCAACTGCACTTGTGTCTGCATATGTGCCTCAGTCTGTATGTGGAAAGGGGATTAATTTGACAACGCACAACCTCTTTATACCTGAGCAAGAGATGAATCGGCTCCTGTATGAGAAGGACATGAGGATCCACTTTCTGGTACAAGAAAACTATGACCTCATTGGAAGGGCACAGAATGTTAAGCAAGAAATAACTCGTATTTGTGGAATTAAAAGGAACATAGGGATGCGACTTTCAGAACAGAGGATGCTTGAGTCGAATGCTTACTAAAAGCTCAGAGACTGTGAGAGAGCTTTCCACACTGAAAGAGAGAAAGCAATGGAGGCAGAGACATGCCTGGCCAGAGAGATTGAGGAAACATCCAAAATTAAAACCTCACTGGTCCAAGCCCAGGACCAACTCGAAATTTCAAGATGCCTATGGGAGCAGGAAAAGTCCCAAATCCTGGCTAATCATAGTCAGGAAACGTACAGGCTAGAGGCAGCTCTGCTGCAGGTACAGGAAGGAGGAAAGAAGGAGAGATTCCAGTGGCAGTTGAAAATGTCCACACTTGAGGAGTCTCTCAACACCATTAATCAAGCTCTGGAGGCCATGGACGAGGATAATGAAGAGTGTGTCGAGGAAATGATGGGAAAAATGAGGATCCTTGAAGAGATGATAAAGGTGGTAGAGAGCAAAGAAGCGATCTTTGCTGAGATGACTCCTCCAGTTCTTCAATAGAACCAGGGAAAAAAAAGTCTTGCGGAACTCTGAACCCCTAACCCTCCTCCATCCCCTGTCCTGTTGCTCTGTCCTTTTCCCTTTATCCCCCTAAGCTGCTCCTCAGTGTTAGGGTTAGTTTAGGGTTAGGCTTTAGGGGTTTACACTTAAAATGAACTAGTTCAAAATTCAATTCATGCAGATGAAAATGAACTAGTTCACGTTCATTTGTTAAATTTTTTATTGGGATGATTGTTATTAATCGATGGTGTCTGCATGTCGCTCCGCTCACTTTACCACTGAGTCCTGACTGTGAGCGCCCTGTCTCGTGTTGTACTAAGCACAAAATGTCGACGAGCAATTTCTCATGATGTTTAAATGCTGTCTCATAAACTCTGGTGCCAATCCAACAAACACTAACTTACTTCATGTACTGATCAGATCCTGATCACTAGTGATGAGTGTTTATTAGTTAAAGTAGGAGAAGGTCTGAGTCACTTAACTGACTCACAAAACTAAACATCACAGCAGAAATGTGGTGAAAGAGCTGAATGTTTTAAATCATTCACATCAATTGAAGGATACAGGTGCTGTTAGCAGCTAAAATAAATGGAAAAAAAATTGACTGCTGGATTAGCTTTTGGACATATATAATAGTCATGGAATGTATTGTAATTCTTTCAAAATAAAATGAAGAGAAAACTCATTGTGTGACTGCTTTCATGATTTAAGAGACTTTCATACTTCAAGCATTCAACTGGTGTAACACAAGTGTAATAATAGAAGATACACTGTGGTAGTCTGTGAGTTTAGATTTGAGATAGTGCAGGGAGTAATGGGACAGTTAGGATCAGCCAAGTGTCCTGCGTAGACTTGTCATCTGCAACATGAAATCAGATCACATCTTGCTCACAGAATAATGCAAAAGGGGCCAATTATTGGCTGACGTATATTTTTTTGTAAACGATTGCAAACCAATGCCCACCAATAACCATATGTGCATCTAAATCAGCAATGACTGAAATCTACCAAGGTTATGAAATCAAATCAAATCAAAGTTTATTGTCACATGCACCAGGGTTAGGGTTAGGATTAGGGTTTAGATTTATCTATCCTAACCCTATTTTTCTATACTTACAAAATAGAAAAATAACATACTAACATACTATATGACATACTATATAACATACTATATATAATAACATACTAATAATAAGTAGAGTGTCAACGAAACAGTAAATCTCGTGTGGGGAAAAATAGAATAATTAACACTACAAGACACTATCTGATCTTTTGCTTATCTTTTTATTTCATGATTAATATTCACATCACAGGTTAACAATTAATCACAAGGAACACCCCTTTCATACGAAATATTCAGAATTGCGTGGGGAGATGAGCTCTATCTAATAGGACAAATCCCTCTGACAACCAGCAGTTTGTTGATGTATGCATGCTCTGGTTATGGTGTTGTGCCCTACAGTATAATACAGCACGCTACAGTGGATCCACTCCACAGGACTGAAAAGTAGATTGTTTTTGCAGATTCCTCTCAGCTTTTTTATGGCAGATTTGAACATGTGGCTGAATAAGAACAGAAAAACAAAACGTAAAAGTAAACAAAATACAACAGTTAGACATTACAAAGCAGTTTAAACACAAAGATTGAATGTCCCGCTCCTAAGCTGGAATGTTGGTGTGACTGGTCTATCTGGAAGTTGCAAACAGAGAAAGCTACTTTTCAGTGCTGTGAAGCCCCTGTAGGTGGGAGACACAGTTGGATAACATATCTACCAACACAGTTTTGTATTAAGTCACAGTTAGATTTCTAGTGATAAGCGCTGTCTTTTCAATCTTTTAAAAGACAGGGCAAGATTAAAATCATGTCTGCCCCTTTAAGAAAGAAAATAGTCAAAACATTTTTTAATGATCATTTGGTTCCAAACGTCCCTTAATTCACTCAGTTGGTAGGTATGTCAAGGTGTCTACATAGGAGCTATCTAACACAGACCATTACTTTCTACCACATGCCAAAAGACTAAGTCTCTTTACTGTTAGTCTAAGTGGAGGTGGGGCAGAAAAAAGGGCTGACCAGTGTGTGTCAGGTGTGACATCTGGAGCATTCAAAGTCAAGTTTACCCCTGTTTTAGTGAAGTTCTCCAACCAATTCTGAAAACCTGTGCTTCTTGTGACCGTTTCGTCATACTTGACACACACAGGCTCCCTTCCTACTGATTTGAATCCAGAAAATAGCGTTTCTATTTGTGACCTACAGTAGCTTCAAAACAGAACAGAGACATACCTCATACATGACTTCATAATTTTTGCGTCTTTTATACATTTTCTTTTAAACATTCTTGAAACATCAGCAGCCCCTTTCTTGGCGGGGAAAAGGGCAAACTGACAAAAAGAAAAAGTATATTTTTCCTTTTATTATGCTTTCAATCTTATGATAATACCATTATGAATCTTAACATAAGCAGTTTTACAGATGTTAAAGCTCATCAGTCAACAAGTTTCTTTTTTTGTTTGATTTTCATTTATTTGAGTTACTTCTGGAGTGATTAAAAAAATGGTTGTAACTACAGTGCATTCAGAAAGTATTCAGAACCCTTCAGTTATTTATTTTGACATTTTGATATGATACGCCGTTATGCTAAAATTATGTAAATTAATTTGTCATTTCATCAAACTATATTCAATACGGCATAATGTTGTAGGTATTCAATATTCTAGCAGGCGAGGATTTTAGCATGACGATGCAAAACAACAGAATGTTTAAAAAAAGTGAAGTGGTCTGAATCTCAATGTTCTGTACACAAAAGGGACAGTTGACATAATAGTGTGAGGTGGTATTCCAGCATTTCAACTGTAGAATCAAATTTTTGTGAATGGATATCTGAGTGAATCTGTTTTTTCCTTTTTATCCAAGCTACAAAGATGCAACATTACCTTTATACCTAACTTAATTAGTGTAATTAGTGTTAAACTCCCTTATCTAAAGTGATGTTTCGTGACCAAACATTTGCTTCTATTGGATAGATCCATGTGTTGCTGCTTTAGCATAGACTATGAAATATTGCCCAACTGATATAAGATTTTGGAGGTAGGATATATGTTGATTCTTCTTTTAATTTGGCCAGTAGATTCATACATTTTAAAACAGAATGACAATCGTTATCATCACCAACACCCAAAACCTGCTGTCTATCTGGCTTCACTCACTTCCTGTGTATACAATGTCACAAGGAAGGAGACCTCATAGGTTCAAAGGCAACTCATTAAAATTAAGTTGCTGCAAGTTGCTATCATCGCCTTTTAACATTACTTAACATACCATATGCTAGAGGACTGAAATTCAACCATAACACTCATGATGCTGTAGCAGAGGTAGCCTTGATGCCAGTCCTCTTGTAGCCTATAGCTCCCCAAACCTCATGGAAACAATATCAATGTTAAGAGGGACAACGTGATGGCAGACTGGAGATTTCAGTGTTGAACCATCAATACCAACAGCACAACATAAAAAGCCAAAGTACCACTAAAACCCATGAAGCTGACCAAGATACAGTACAGGGTCCCAATTGTGTCACCCAACTTGAACTCATTCCATCATATGATGCTTTTCACTGAGCTTCCAACACACGCTAAGACTAGAACTTCTTCCTACTTCTATACACACAGACCACCGCTATCGCTTATCAAAGAGCGTTCATACCTATGTTCTTCTTTTCCTGATGAAAGATCCATTCATTTTTTTTGACATATGATACAAATCATGCTTTACTTTTAAGCATCTCATGACGATGATTTGGAGCAACAGTACAATATTAAATATGAGCAACTTTAATATCGCTTCAGTGTATCAAGGGTGTGTTCAAAGTAGACAGGACTTTAGAGCTGAAAGGGGAAACTGTACATTACTCATATGGTTTCGATAGCTGTACGATTCCAGACACAATAATATAGTGTGGCCATCAAAGCTAGTTTAAATGAGAACAGCGTATTACTCTACAGTAGTTCCTTTGATGGTGATGTGAGGTTTCTCAGCCAACCTTTGTTAGGTCTCAGAGCCAGACTATCAGTGTTCCAGAAGCTAAGCAACACTCTCTGCAGGATGGATGCAGTAGCAACACTTAACACATCTGACAGGTACGGCAAAACACCACAAACATGTCACCAATCCTTCATAGTTTCAGTGGAGACCATCTCGGCCTATAGTGCATAATGCATAGAAATACAGTGAATAGACAGGGCCCTCTCCTTAAAGACACTTCTTCGATTTATATCAATGGTGTGACACATCACAACGCTTGTGCTCTGTAAATTAAAGTCACATCACAGTGTTGTTTTAATAGAATCGAAAATTCCCAAACTAGGTGATTTATTAAAAATAATAAAACGAGACAAAAAAATGTGAGTCCCCCCTTTTCTCCATGGTATATCATTGAAGACATTTAACAATTGTTGAAACTGCAAAAATAACATTCCCTACAACTTAGAGCTTATTTCTTGTTAATCATTGATTCGATTTTGTGTGCTATTACTATGTTAAATTATTCATCATTTAAAACGTGGGTCTCTATTTGCCGAGAAAGACTTGTTCATTAGAAAGACCTGTGGATGGTGCCAGCTGCCGTATTTGCAGGCCCTTCTTTGCCTCGCTGAAATACTGCTGCATTCATGGCATTTTGGAGCTGTGTCCAGTGAAGTTGAATAATTTAAGAATTGCAATAGCTCTTTTTGAACATTTCCATTGTAACTCCAGTGTTATCATATCAGTACAAACAAGGCTTGACTAGTGTATAAAAAACAGCATTTTAAAAAGCTACAGAGAAACAGGTTCCTAGAAACTGCTGTGCAGTAGTAACCTAAATTGGCTAGTAGGTTTTAGTAAGTTCAACTAGATAATAAACTAGATACTACAGAGTACCTAATAAATAAATAAGTAAATAACGTAAAAGTTGCAAAGATAATTTTAGACTTGCCATGAATGTAACATTATTCCCTTAAACTGACGGCTCTCCCTGCAAGCAATGTCGCTGCTCTTCTATCCTGTCAACCTCTGGTCATTGTCTGTCTGTCTGTCCCTCATATGTATGAACGGGTAACAGGAAGCGTTCCCAGCTAACATCACTGTATTGCTTTCAGCAATGTTGGAATGGAACACTGGAGGAGGAAATAGACATAAATGAGACAGCACGAGGTGAGCCTATGTCAGACAAGGACTAGGCAGGAACGACACACCGACACAGCTCATTATTGTTTTAACAATATCAGCATAGACCACCAAAACACAATAAAGAGTTGGTTTCATTTTACAACAGAGAAATGTCTTTATGAGCAGTATACCGCTTGTATTTTAGGGTGCTGCCTTGTGTTTGTGTATCATACTGTATATGTGTATATGTGCTGCTTTATCTTTGTGTGTGTGTGTGTGTGTGTGTGTGTGTGTGCACACTAACAAGCATGTGTGTGCTTTCATGGATGGATCTGTGCTTATTTGTGTGTGTGTGTTTGTGACATAATCCCACTGGGATAGACCGAATGACCAGGAAGTGCCACATGCGCAAGAGGACGGTGCGGTCCGTCTGTCTGTCTGTCCATAGCCAAATGTGGGCTATAAATACTAGACACAGCTTAGGGTGACTGCTGGGGTCCCTCCCCTCATAGGGGAGTTCTGTTCAGGTGTATGAGTGGGACTGAAGTATACTAGGGAGGTTTGGTCTCTGTCTCGCTGTCAGAGAGATCAGACAGTGCTGGAATCAAAATATTATGGTGTGGGAGAACAGAGGGTTACTTGTACTGTGGCAGAAGCAGACATACTGAAAAGACTAAACGTTTCAGGGCCAATTAGGTTTGTGGCATATTCATGTATGAGCTTATTCAAAGTTGGGGGGTTGTAAGTGACACAGTTCTATTTTTGTATAACATTTAAGGTGCTTTTTTATCTTTTTTTAATACTTTCATTAATTCAAACTGAAGAGTACTGCAGTGCTGACATATCCAAATAGTATCTCTGTTAACCCTAACAGATATTCAAGATATTGTGAATTGAAGCCATGTCACCCTAGGAAGTGGCAAAACGTAAACCCATCCACAGCTTGGTTCTAGGGGCTCTGTCGCAAGTGTCTGCAAAGCATTACCTCTCCTATGTCAGTTTATACTCTGCGAGGGGATTCTTAAATAAAAACAGATTTTGAAAACTTATAATTTTGAATTCACCGGTTGAAGTAAAACTCAGTATGAAACATTTACATGATTTTTCTTTGCCCACAGACTAACCACTGATTATCTGCTGAAGTTAAGTGATTTTGCCAAAAACATCTCACCACTTTAAGTTGTGGTGTCTTCTGGACTTCAAACTGCAGCTTGCAGCGAAGTGGTTCACAATGTCTACAACAAGAAAAGTGCTACATACAATACTGTGCATCAATGCTATCACATTACTTCAATTAAGGGTGCAGCAGCTTGCAAGATCTAACACTAATAATCAACTGTTAGCTGCTCTTGTAAAGTCTTACTCCCTCAGCTTGAATCAGGGTTCACTCCTTCAAGGTCAAACTCCTCTTAACTTAGAAAAATATTTGGCTCCAGTATCAAATAACTGTGTTCAGTGCCAAATCCCCTTCAAGCCAAGGCTACCCAGAAGCACAGGAGATCCCCATATAACTTTACGCCCACCTTCCTTGATGACTATCACAAACTCATTCACCTTATTGTAGCTTTTAAAGTGCCTCGCAAGTACTGCCAATGAATGCTTTTTTTTAAACACAACAGGAATTATCTGACGTCCTAAAACCTTCTGCACCGACCTTCTTCATATCAATTTCCGTATCTACTTTAATCTACTCTTATACTAAATGCTTAAGAGATAAACTGTTGCAGTGATACCAAGAGAAGTAATGTCAGAGAAAATCTGAATGATCAATAATCAGACATCGTGCAGAGCTGTAGATAATATAGATTTAGAAATAATTGCTGGTTGCCTGGGAGGCTGGAATGTGTTGATTGAAAGCATACTTGACAGTCTTTGTCCTGCTGCTGGCTGCTAGCAAGCCCTCAGCGGGTTAGTGTGATCTAGGGCTAAATGGATGAGGACTGGGGACATTGAAAGATAAAAGTGGTTTTGAATTGTGAAAGCTGGAGCAGAGTGAAGCCTCAATACTCTGTTGTGAGGATGTTTGGGCCACAAGTACAAGTGTTTAAACAAGAATTAGACTCATAAATGGAAATATCCTATGAAAAACCTGGCTATACTCAATAAAGTTAATACAGCATTGGCTATGATAGTGGTTTTATTGCGTTGGGGGGGGGGGCTTTAGGGGTTGAGGTCATCTAAGTGCTTACAGGGAGTTTTATGAGTGGAGAAGCTGGTGGAATCCCACACAGACAAACAGCAAGTGCTGTTCTCTGTTACAGGTGAGGCCAAAGGTCACCCCGAGGATTGGCAAGCAGACCCCAGAGAAACACTGAGAGGCGATCGTTCAGTTTGGTGCTGTGGTGGGCGAGATGAAGGCCGGGGCGACAGGGAAGTGACTGCGCTGTGGTAGGTTGGTTGGTCTGTTGATTGGCAGGTCGGCGAGGGCCATGCGTGTCCCAACAAACTCTACAGGTCACTGGGACTCAATCTGTGGAAGGAAACCAACTGGATTAGGGAGAAAGAAGAAGGTGATAAAAGAAGAGAAAGTAATGCAGAGACAGGTAGGAGATTTAACCAGCCAGATGGTCTTTAACAGGCTGTCATTGCCATTATGAAACATGTTTTTGATTGTATTAGCGCCACAGCGCATCCATCAATTAGGGCTGAATTAGGCAACTGCTTCAGGTGGCAGAAGTCAGCTGTCTCTCTGAACTCAGAGGGTCTGGAGGCCAGCTGTAGTGCCTGAGATAAATGTATCCCCTAACAACCCCTGATCTCCACTCTGTAGGGCCCGTCATTATTTAATTTGGTTGCAAAGCATCTGCTACTTTGGCCACCTCACTCCCTCAGACATGTAGCAGATATCAGGTACCAATAAACATGCCTTTTCCCTCTTCGTGTCATTAAATTTGTATGTACGTTCATCTCAAACAGTTACTTGAAGAGAGTTGCTAATATCGCTCAGCGGATTTGCTCTCATGTGGTCATGTGGCTCTTTTGACGGACTTTGACCACTGGCGGCTGGGAGGTAGCAGCGTGGTCAATGTGTGTCCCTCATGACCCATCCCTGATCCAGGTGACTATTTGCTTGTCTTTTAAGTTTTAATTGTTTCCTCTCAAAATAGTTACTCTAGTGTCTGGATCCTCTATGATGCTTCAGATCCACAGTTTGTAAAACAGCCTCCATAAAAAAATATCTAAAATTCAAGGTAAATATACGTTGAAGTTGGTGTGATGATTGCAACTGAAAAAAACAATAACTGCTTATGATATTAATAATTTGGATTCAGTTACATTTATTGAGACTTTTTTTTTCTTTTCTTTTTCCTTAAATTTATGTATATATAAACAGTATTTGTATTAAAGTAGTGACTTCATGGCATCACAGATATGCAAGTTAGCAGCTGTGTGTGTGCACGTGTGTTTCCACTCACTTGTCTCAGTGATACGCTTGTCCATGGTAAGGGGCTCCCTCAGTCCATCTCCCCCGAAAGGAGAAGGTGTGGGCTCCTTCGCCCCATTCTCCTTGGCAACACCTCCAGGTGCTGTTGCCTTGGCAACGCCCGCTGGTCCTGTTGCTGGAGCGCCACTTGGGGGGGAAGATGTCTTCTCCTCTGCTTTCTCCTCCTGTAGCAAATTTAGACACAGACACACACAAAGAAGACTATGTTTTTTTATAGCTTACTACTCTCATGCAAACACACCATCTAGTAATGTAGGTCAGTTAAAGCACAGTGATTCGGCAGGACCACAGACGTTCCCAGCCTGTTGTCTGTATTTGGTTTAAGATTGACCTTGTGTCCGTTAGTCTGTCCGTTGCCGGGCCCCACGTTATCCAGAGATCCAATCTTAGACTTAGCCTTAATGTTTGGCTTATGGGCCTCAATCTTCACATCACCACCACCTAGAATGAAAAAGTATAACAGAATAGAATGAAATGGAAATGGAGTTTAAATGGAGGATAACAGAGGAGAAGAGAACAGACATTTAAGTCAAACCTGGCTTGTATTTGATGTTGTCCTTAGAGCCTAATTTGGAGGTCACCTTGCTCACATCAACCTTCTTACTCAGGATCTGTACCTGTAGAGAAGAAGAGATTAAAATGTCCACATTCAACGGAATAGTACAATGAATCTACTATAATTTGTACGTGCACAGCATATATTGTCAATACTACTACTGTATATACAAGTAATCATTCTGTATATACTTCAATGTATACTAAATGTACTTTAATTCATACTGTTTATACTTCAATGTATACAAATGTATATACTACAACTTCATACTATACTTTCTTAATGTATATGACAGTCATACTGTATGTACTTCAATGTATACACACTACTACTGTTTACTGTAAAAATAATTTTTCCTAAAGTATATGCTTTGATGTATACTGTATATATTTTTATTGCACACTGTCTATTTAAATGTATATAAACTACTGCTGTATACTGTATATAATTAAATGTACACCATATATGATCCTAATGTATACAGTATACACTTCAACATATACATAGTACTACTGTACACTGTATATATTTCAAAGTACACTGTATATATTTCAATGTATACTGTATACACTCCTAGTGTATACTGTATACACTCCTAGTGTATTCTGTATATACTTCAATGTATAAATACTATATATATATATATATATATGTATATTTCAATGTACAGTGTATATAGTTAAGAAATTTCCTGTCATCCATGATAATGCAGCTGGGGCATTTAAAGAGAGGATGACCTTCGGTGCTTGATTCCCTAGTCTGACCTGTTCTATTCTTGGTGAAGGTGCCTCTTTGTTTTGTTCAGCTGGTTAATGATGCACCATTTATGCTGAGGAATCAGGGCAGGCTGAAATTGGAGGACGGGAGCAGGTAGCTGTTAGGCCGTCGTCACATCACATGAGCGTGAGCTCAGGATCATGGGGAGAGCTCCTAAGTGCTCTGACAGCTGCTGGCACTAATGGAGTCTAAAAGAACATCCGCCCCGACCTCCCTGACAGGGCACGGTAAGGTCAATCAGATTTATTTTTTTGATGACAGTCAAGAAGACTTAAAAACAACCATGACCCTCAGAGATGCAAACTTTTAAATGCAAACAAACCATCATTAAGTCTGATTACCTGATTGATATTAGCAACATTAGAGGTTAGATGACAAGTTAAAACATTAAACAACCAAATCTATTATAGAAAGGTAAATATTTTAATTCTTGACCAGGAAGTCAAATGTTCATGAGGACATTTCAGACTGAGGTAGCTATGACCTATGAGTATTAGGGCCACATTGAAGAACAAGATTATTGAAGTTAAATCATAATATTACCGGAATAAAGTTGTAATTTAATGAGAAACAAGCCATATCACAAGAATAAAGACAGAAAAATTTGGAATTCCCACTTCTTCTCGATCCAAAATCTTGATTAACCATCTTGAACATCACAGAGATTTATCCACCAATATTTCTGAAGTCAACCGCTACCAAACATTTACTACTCCAAAAAATCTATTTCATTTAAGTGGCCCTAATACTCTGTGGAAGGAAACACAACGAAAGGGACTAGAATGGTGCTACTTTAGAACATGTAACTATCTTCTTTTGATAGTTTAGTTGGGTCCCTTTTTCTCTAGAATTAATACCTTTTATTTGCGTTGTATTGCCTCACCAATTAGAGTTGCCCCACACACAGTATGTAGCAGGTATACAGTATGTAAATTATTTGTGAGTATGTAAATCCACTTTCAGCTGTGGATACGACAGCTTCTTTTGGACCAACACTGGGGAATATACATTTTTATATTGTAGCATGAGCAAACCTTATTACCTGGTAACTATTTACACACTAACCCAGCCAATCGGGTCACTCCGAAGAGGATTAAGGTCTTGCATTTTGTTGAATTAATCTGAGACAGCAAAGTGGTGAATGTGAGGGCAGGCCAAAGACACAGTGATAGTGCAGCAGGTGTTTATAGAGCAAACAAGAACAACATCTGGAAGGGTAGACAGAGGGACATCGAGTGAAGTCAATCCCATATGCAAACAGTGGGAGACAATCATGTGCTCATTAGTATGCACTGATTGTTAGTTACTTTTAAATCACAACCTTTTCACGTCAATGTCTGATATGGGAAGATTAGACTTTGTGCATCGTTCAAGTTGAACTTCAATAGTCTCCCCCGCAGATAATACTGAAATGAGATTTTCTGGATTTGTGTGCTGGCAAAAGATTTATGGATTTTATATTTATGGTTTGATCTTATCAGTAATGATCAGATCTTCTCATTGTTGTTTAAATAAGGATAGAGTGTCTATACTGATGGTCTTATTAGCCTCATTAATACTTTTCAAGTAGAACATGTGAATATGTGATGAAGTAAGTTCTGTGTAAATACAGCCCAATTGGGTGGAAGCAATTTTGAGAAAGAACGTTCAAAACAAGGATAAATTTGAATAAAATACGACATGTGTCCATCCTAACAAGGGCCTGCCTCCAGCTGCAGCAGTACTTACATTGCCACCTCCAGGGACATGTTTGATATTGTCCTTGGAGCCACAGCGAGACGTGACATGGCTGAAGTCCAACTTTTTGTGCACTATCTGAACCTAAAGACAAGCAGGCAGACACACAGTCAAGAAAGAAAGAAGGAAAGAATGAAAGAAAGAAAGCAAGAGAGAAAGAAAGAAGGCACGAGAGAAAGAAAGAAAGAAAGAAAGGAAGTCATGAGCGGCAGGAAAGAGCAGATCAGCTGGCTGCTGAAGTTAACAGAAAACAGAGCAGCCTTGTACTGTAAATATGGAAGAAATTCTGTGATTCAAATCAAATTGCAATTCCTGCTCATGAGTTCAGTGAAAGCAGTGTATGTAATTTCATCAGTTCATAAATAATAAAACAAAACATTGTGGTTTAAAATGAAGGCACAGCTGATGGGACATAACAATAAAGGAATCAGTATGGTTTACCAAATGAAGAGGATGCTGACTGAATAACAACAGAGCGCTTCCATTTACAGGTTTAACTTAAACTGAACAAGCACAGGACAAACACTGTAAAACAAGACACAGCACAACACATGCAACATAATTTAACATTGACAAAAAGTGATTTTGCGTTAACACATGCTGTTGTAAACAGAAGCTTTTGCAAGCGACTAATACAGGCGAATGGCAGTTACTTTGAGGTACAGTTCAAGAGGACCACTGCAGATGTTCCAAACTTTTAGACTGCATAAAGATGGAAGACATGACAGTTCCCCAAAACAAAAGCCATAGTATCTCAATCGCCAGCTGGTAGCTGACTGCAGCCTCTTCCATGTTAGTGGATTTGATAAGAGACAAACTAAAAAGTCAAAGTAGACATAAAAAATGTTCCCTTCAAAATCATTTCTACCATTTAAGTTAGTTCTTACCACTGATGTACATCCAAGTATTTCTTTTTTCTGTTAAGTTTAGTTTTAATTAGTAATTTAATGCATTATGGATTGGGCAAAACGTCATGATTGACGGCTGAGACTGACTCATTAGTAGTCGAGCACATGTATCGGTGCGACCTCGCTACTGTGGCTCCATCCTCCGATTGCTACTGCGCAGACTCTGGCTGCAAATGACGCGTTGTCCATCTTTATATAAAATCTATAGTCAAACCTTTCACACAGAGTTTGGCAAGGATCAGAACACTTAGAACTCCAGGCCCCTTATTCCCACAGCCCCCAGTTCTGCAGTCAAATCCCCTGCAGCAGACCTAAGACACCTGCCTCCGTCCTCTCTGTCTTTTATTTTAGTCTCCCTCTCCTGGATACAAGTGGCATGATGACGCAGGGAGCACCAGCAAAGGATGACTCACAAAGCAGTTAGCACTTATATGCTTAATGTGAGAGTGTGCGCAACACACACACACACACACACACACAAACACAAACACACATACACACACACACAAAGACACACACACACACACACAAACACACAAACAAAATGCAGGAACCAGTATATAGGGCTGAAGACTTCATCTCTTATTGTTCCCTTTCTAATGTCACACTGTAAACATCCAAATTAATTTCAAAAACCTGCGATTGGTGCAAGGTTGGCCTTTATATTTTCCATTAGGACTCATACTAGCAATAGATAATGTTACCCCATCATAATACTAATAATAGTTATTAGCTTTCCCCATAGTACAGCAAGACAAGAAAGGGAAGCTTAAGTGAAACTGGAGAACAGGGGTTTGTTACTGCATTTCAATGACTGAAAGTTTCCAAACGCAGACGACACAGACACACACAGTTTCTCTGGTTAGTTGTTTCTCTGGATGCCGTCTGTGTCTGTCCACGCAATTTCTCTTTTGCTGTAGTGTGCACACCATTCACCACCATGGATGTGCACATACTGCGGTAATGTCATTGTGGGAGTGTACCGTTCTGAGTTGCAGAGGACACATCTACAACTAACGCACAGGAAATAGACAAAAAGCTCCTGTTGTATTTTTCCACACTTTCAGCAACGGCATTTACATGTGTGTAGTTTTGGTATCTTGTACTTGCCTGCTGCGTCGTCCTATCTTTAAACCATATCAGCTTTATTTGTTATTGTTGCACTTCGGAAGGAGCTATGAGGTCAGTGGTGTCAGTGGTGACTTGCAAGAGCACATGGACTGGTGCAAATGGGGTGTACTTTCTATACAATGACGTCAATGGCTGGCTCTTCAGTCAATTATATTTTGTGCGAGGAGTAAAATGGGTCATCAGTGCCCAATGAGGTGGAAAGATGGATTCAGAAGTATAGAAGATGATATTGGTGAAAACGGATGTAGTTTGGTTGAATGTGGTTTACAATATATGGAGATGTTAAGATGGAATGAAAAATAAAACGTAAATTAGATGAAATTTGTGTAATACTAGCGCTTAAGACCAATGAGTTTGAATTTGTCTTTTAACTTGTATGTTCGAAATTTTTATATTTATCCAGACAGTGTTTTTCCTGGGTGGTTCTCACATTGTTTTTGTATTAGTTTTAGTATCTGTCGTGTCTGGAGTGGCAGTATGTCTGCTGTAATATGTGTCTGTGTCCCAGATAAACACAGACTGATGCACAACAACTTAAAATAGGCACATTCAAAACCGTATCATGACAGAGAATTTTATCATTTAGGGAAACAGATCGCATTATTTTTAATACAAGCATACAACAACGGTAATGCTTCTATTTCTAAAATTTATCAGGTCTTTGTTTCTGATTTCAAACCTGTGGCAGCTAATAATTGTTTTTTTTTTTTAACTGTTTTTGATATTTTGTAACAGTATCAAGAAATAAAATGTATTATTTACTATCAGTCATTGACAAAAATAATCTTATTATTGAAGAGCCACAGGTGACAAATGGGACAAAATGCTATTTGCCAATACCCTCAGTTAAAGGTTCAGTGTGTAAGATGTAGGTGAAAGGGATCTTTGGCACAAATGGAATATCAAATGATCATAGTGTCTTCATTGGTGTGTTTCATCTAAATTGTATGAACTGTTGTTTCCTTTAGGCTACCCTAAAATGGGCCCTTTCTATTTAAATACTTTCTATTTACATCAGGTGCGGGTCCTCTCTATGTAGGCCACCATGTTTTTACAGTAGCCCAGACTGGACTAACTAAACACCTTTTGAGTTTTTATGAAAACTGAAGGTTACCACAGGTTCTCTGTCATGTTTGGAAGAGGAGGTTGAGGTGAGGGTGTTCAGCTGCAGCATGCAACTTCACCACTAGATATCACTAAATTCTACACACTGAACCTTTAAGTAAACAAATGATAATTAATCCAAGCCCAAGGATCCTGTAAACACTGCTTGTGGCCACAGTGGCAACTGTTCAGCAAAGGTTATAATAGATAGTACCAAAATGTATTTTTTTCAGACAATGCACATTAATGTGCAACACTATAATGCACCACTGCTGGGCAAAGGGATAATTTTCTACTTTTGAAAATGTATAGTTCTTTTTGTAAAATCTTGAATGCATTATTTTCACTTATTTAAGTTGTTTATGAGAAGATAGCGACTATGGAAACAATGCCTTAAGTCTGTTTTTAACAAAAACGTTTGTTTATGATATTCATTATTTACAGAATCCAAACTGCAGTGTTGACTGACAGTCCTATTTACGTATATTGAAGTTTTCTGCCAACAGGGAAGAATAAAGTTGTGGATGTAGAATGGGCTGTGTACGTGGTGAATGCAGAGAAGAGGTCAGACACTACGTGTGAGGTGTGAGGGTGTTGATGGTGGAGACTTACTCTGGCCTTGGCAACAGGGGTGCAGGGGTCTGATGTCTTGTTGTTCTGGGTGGAGGAGACCTGGGGAGACAACCACCCCCTGGTCAATACACCCTCCAGCAAACCACATGCCACAACACAACGGGGTGGAACAGCAGGTGGAGTGGTGGGGATATGGGGATGGTGAAATGGATGGGGTGGGGGATGAGTGTGTGGGCTGTTAAAGCCAATCAAGAGGGGGAAGCTCATCGTATGACAGCATGGAATAAAGCTACATGTATCAAAACCAATCAGGTCCATTAGCCAAACGTGTGGGTGTATGAATAACATTAAATAATTAATAGCCACACCAATTACATGTGAGATCTAATTAAAGGCCAATCAAATGGCAGGATTAACAAATACGTGTACACACGTTTAATATACTGTATGAGATGGATGACTATTCGTTTGGCAGAAAGCTGGAGCAGAACTACAGTCAGACTTTTTAAATCCACTGCGTCTGAGGCAAGAGCCAATCAAATATCAGCACACAACGAATGAGCACAAATGCACAACCAAGAAACACCAGATCAAATGTCACGTTACTGAAGTGTGTAGTATTTTTCCCACCAACGCCACCAATTTAAACCTAAATACTGCGGATGGAAAGTTTGTTTTAAGATGCTTTTTAAATATTATACATTAAAAACAGGACATAACCATTTGGAGACACAGCAGCAGCTTCCTCCTCGATGCTGATCTAATGGTAATTGGCCATGTGATGATGTCTGAATGATGCACGAGGAGGAAACGAGGAGTCACTGTGAATATGAAAAAGGCTGTTGCTAAAAAGGAGCATGCGTGCTGTATAACTAGTGGGGAGATGTCTACGCTGAGCATGACAAACCTTAAATGGTTTGTTAAACCTGCTTTTTTTTTTTTTATCCAGCCAGTGACAGCTATATGTTAACCTGCTCCAACAGGCAGAAGAGGTTTAAGGGGAAGATGGAGCGGTGTGACAGACAGAAGATGGAAGGTTATATTTTAAACCCGTGCCTCGAATGAACCTTTAAATCAACATATTGAAGCCAAGATGAAGCAGTAAAAAGCAGTTCTAGACTTAAAGGCAGTTATGACTCATGCGAAAGAACACTAATTAATTTGAAAATCATGCAATACATGGACAGATGCATCACAATGAAAACCCTAAGGAAGGTGCATAAAGGAAAAGAAAAAAATAATAGCTGAAACAATAAAATTAAGGCCACCATGTTGTGGCAAGATTTGACCATTTTTTAGAACACATATTTTTCTTGTCCAGTGTCTGAATATTACATATAAATGAGATTGAACTGATTCATTAATGATGTCCTGCAGAGGGCAGCATAGATACCAAGCAGCTAAGCTAATAAATTACAGTTACTCGTTTAAGCGGATTATAACCAAATGCAAATACCAGATGTTCACAAGACCGGAACGGCCCTAAGGGATGAATGTGCAACTCTAACTCCAGGTAAATATGTTTTGTGAGAAACTTGATGTGACTTGGTAACCCTCCATGCCTCCATCCCATTTTTTCCTGCTTGCAATATTTTCCAGCTTCAGCCATCTTACAGGTGTATGGCCTGAAGCAGTGAGCTAAGTCACCTCACCCCTATGTGAAGTCAGATAACAACTCATCTTTGTTGCTAAGCTCTGTCTTAACAACAAACCAGTTCTGTTCTTAAAAAAACAACAACAATTAAGAATCAGTAACAAACTCTGTCTTTCCATGTTACTGGACAAACAATTCACACCAGAATCACATCCCGACTGCACTGTTGCAATTCCCTATATTTAGTCCTTCCCTGCACTCTTCATTAACTTGCTCGCAGATGGTCCAAAACGCAGCTGCAAAAGATGTGCGAGCACATCAACCCTTTCCTGGCCTGTCTTCACTGTCTCCTTGTTCATTTCAATGAACACATTGTCCGGGAGCCAGAATTCAATTTAACACTCTGCTGATTGCTTTCAAGGCTGTAAATGGTTCAGCCCTATCTTATATCACAGACCTTATTCACCGGGACTCAGCTCCCAGGCCTCTTAGATCTGACAATTCTCTCTTATGTGTCCCTCCCGGTTTTAACATCTAATCTAAACACATTTTTATTCTGTGGCCTCTTTAATCTTATTGTCTATTATTCTTCATTTGTCTTTTATTGTTTATTCTTGTCTAATATAATAAAATGACTGAGAGGTGCAGCTCCATCTTACAGTAACTTTCTGAAATTAGGTCCTCAAGTTGACTGTTTTTCTAAAAATATATCGTCTACTGAAGAAATAGCCTCTTAACAACCTCATGAAAACTACATTGCTTTTGCGTTTAGTATGGGAAGGTCTATGCTGCTCTCTACTGGACAAAACTGTCATGCAATAAACATTGTCAATTTAATTTCAAGTTGAGATTTGATTTTACTGTCACATTGTCAACGAAAATAAACAATTTGTTTGGTAATTAAAGTCAAAAACTTAAAATGACTGTCCTTTAAATATGGATAGATGATTAAAAGATATGCAATTTTTCCACCATGTTCTGGGTCGATCCTGGGGTCCTATCCCTCTAGGGACATTGGTCCCAACACAAGTGGTTGCCCACTTGTCGAGAATAAGGCAAAGAATGACTCATTTCCACATCTGTTTACACCACTAGCCTCTCAGATGTGTATTTATGTTTGTAATGGGGGGGTTATACACAGAATCCACCAATAATATCCCTCTCTAAGTAACTGTCACAACTTTTTCAGTCCTGCAATGATATTCTCAGTCACCTGAGGAAGAGCCGTTCTTCTGTTTTTCCTTCCATATAGCTTATATATTATATATTCCTTGTAAATATTATAACACTAATGGGTTTGCATCATGGTCACATGTGCTGTGTCTCCCAAAATCTTCAACCCTGACTAAAGGATTTCCCATAGACCTAAATGCAGAAATGACCTTTCTTATTGTTCTAGTTAAACTCAAGTCAATTTAGCAGCATGTGACTAAAGCTCCAGAAAAATATGCTGAACAATGAATCCGCTTTCAAAGTCACTTCGATGTTTTTGTCTTGCAATCTTATTTTGACATCAGAACAAGACAAGTGCAGTGCACCTGTCTGGAGGCTTGTGGATTCTGATCACCCAGAAATAATCATTCATCCCGGTCTGTTTTTTCCTACCCTTCCTCCACCGGGCTGGTACTTGATGTTGTCGATGGATCCAATCTTGGAGCGGACGTTCTTCAGGTCCGGTGCATTGAGAGGCCTAGGGGTTCGATTAGCACGGGGCACTGGCGGCTTCTTCTCCATTGGGACCTGCTTGGGCACAGGGGGTTTGGTGAGGACCCGGCGGCGGTGAGAGGCGTTGTCACCGTTGATGGAGGCAGCCGGAGTAGCAGGAGTGGTGTTGGAGGCAGGGCGAGGACGGGCTACAAGAAAAAGGATACAGAAAAGTTAAAATATTAAGCTTAGACAATTCTTTGTAAAAATCTAAAAGCTAAACCTTAAATGTCAGTCACAATAACCTATATTCCTGTTGGAAAATCTGTATTGACAACAATGTAGAGTTAAAGGGTTTAAAAGTGACAATGTAATTGAATTATTAAAAGTTAATAATAGTAAGTATAAGTAAATATGGCTAGTAAAGGGGAAGGAAAGGTGTTATACTCAGTAGTATTACTACTAGTCTGTTTCCAATCTCTGTGTGAGTTACCTGTAGTCTTGGGTTTCTTGGCCTCTCCCGTCTTGCTCTCAGCCTTTTCATTCTTGTTGACTATGTATTAAGGAAAGCACACAACCTTAATAACACTCATTCGAAACTCTGATGCTTCATCACTGTTGTCGAAACTTAAAATCCGGATGCAGGCAGATCTCACATAGTTCTACATCTGGTTAGTGGACAAGCACCATGTTGGACCTTAAGGCTGTGAAATTTGTGTGGCAGAATGAGATATAGTGTTGGTCCACTAACCTTTACAAAGGCAGGTATGTTTTCTTATGTTTGTGTACTAACAAAACAAGCACTCAACACTGGAGAGATCACACTCGGTGGAAGCGCCATGAAGTCATTAAATGTTGGTATCTGTGATTCTAACAATCTTGGAATTTTGATTTCTGAATGTTTAGTTCATGGAAGTGGATGAAAAAAGTTACTCATGTCAATTTGTTATAGATATCCACAATATAGGTAGTAGTAAAAACAAAACAAAAAAGGACAAAATAGATATTCAGCAACATAAATGAACATAGATTCATATTCCATTTTCCACCGTAAAGGAGTAGGAAGAAACAACATGTTTGTCTTTTCCTGACTCTATTCTATATTAAATCCTCAAACAAAAATTTGAAATATAACATCCTGACCACTACATTGCTGTTGATTTCTGTTCTTCAATTGTCGGACAAGACTGCTCATGTCTGTGGGATAGACAAGAACCAGGTTTTAGCACGATAGCTTATCTGAGTTGGGTTGTGTAATAGGCCACCTTCAGAGACAGATACTAGAAAGATATTTTTGGGGAATTAATGCAACACATTCTGAAATCAAACAAGTAGGCAATGCAGTTGTTGGTTTTGGATGATAATACACAAGAGCAGATACAAAGCATCAATACAAATGCTTATCGAATACAGTTGATCTAAAAGCTGGACGGATGAAAATTGTAAGAAATTAACAATGCCTATTTTTTAACTCCCCAGGAGTTAAAAATGAGACTCACAACTCCAAGTGAATGCTACTATCCGTGTCTGATACACAGACTTTTTGCTGTATTATTTATGGCTTCTTTATAATAGTTATTGTGCCCCCCTGTGGCTCAACGATGAATTATATAATTATTCATATAAAAATTGCAGGAACGGGGCCAGTAATGGCTGAAAATCCGTAGAGGGTGAAGATATCCTGTCTGACAAATTCCTGTAGTGGATATTCTGTGTTAGTTACATGTTCCAGATTGCTCAACTGTACAGGATATTCAATGGCTTCCTGCAAGAAGAATGTGTTACTTGCTGTCAGAGCAAAAGTGAATAATTTCACAGTTTATGGAGGTGTGAGAGCATGTCCAAACAGCCACTTGGGCAACAGTTGCAAAAATAATGGAGAACGCTCCTGAAGCTAAAATGAACTATGAACCTTGCAGTACAAAGCTCACATCGCTGTGAATTGGATAAATTAATCATATACTCTGAGGATGTTGAGCTGCAGTGCACAAAAGCAAAATGCCTGTTTGACTAACAGCTCAGACTGAGTCATAGATCCCTCACGTAGGTGAAGTGAGATACTGTTTGTGATGTGAAAAAAATACCAGCCTGGTGTCTCAAAAGCCAACTCTTGAATCTGATAAAGAGTAACATATGGCAACAATTCTATTTGCTTGTTGCCTGGAGTGGTAGCAGGCTGCATTTTTCCTACTGTAGAGAGTTCAGGCCACACTATGATCCAACCAAAGCGGACCGGAGATACTGTCTGTGACAACAATGTTCATGTCACACAGTCAGGCACAGAGGGCGGGCAGTCACAGGTGTAATAAAGGAGATGTGACACGCTGTGTCAGTGTATGTGAGTGAGCACGTACCAGCAGCTTTGCTTGCAGGGGTCGCAGAGGAGCCATTCTTATTGGCAGCTGCACGTGGTGTGGTCGTGGCCTTTGGAACAGGTGGGCGTTTCTCAGCCGTACCATTGTCCGGAGTCTAAGAATCAGAAAAGAGCAGAAATTAGCTGTAGGTTTGCATTTTCAAGAGTCTATGGCCATGTCTTTATGTTTGTGTGGCCTATCATGCAGCCATGATTTTAGTTCAGAATGAAAAATGGTGAATACAAATATGTCACAAATAGCAAGGGAGGAAGGAATGGCTAAGATCTTAATATTGTTGGATTTATAACAATATTGTATAAGTATAAGAGCAAATAAAATGCAAAAGAGATTTATATAGAAATACATTTATTTTATGAGGGGTAACAAAAGGCCCTCCTCAATATTACACAGCAGGTTCCAACTCGCGTCCTGACAACAGAATTGTCACTGACGGTGTAACTGAAGATGATCTCAACTCAATGCTTTCCTTACGATACGAAGCTGTAAACTATGTTTAATGCGAGTTGAGGTCAACATATACTGTTCCAGTTCCATCTTATTGACTTGGTGTGTGGTCACATGGTGGAGGCAAAAAGAGGGAAGGTGATCAGCACTGAATGGTGGAGTCACTAGAAGGTAGGATAGCAGCCATTCAAGACCTAGGGTATCCTAGATTCAAGGAGGTTAGCTACAGCCTAATACCTTCAGAGACACGTGCTGAGAAGCCAATTCAATGGTAGGAGTAAGATATAAACAATGAACACTGATAATAAGAGTCAATATGTTCACTCTACCAGTCATCATATATCAAGCTGGAATTATTAAGCACAGCAAAGTGCTCATAATGCATGGAGGGATTGTTTGACCCTCTACGAACAGAAGGAGGGTGAGGATTAGTAAGTGGCAGATGCAGGATAAAACAAGGCGCATCCATGAATATATGAGGAAGCTGGACCCCTGGGATGAACTGGTGAGGGAGCGCCTCAGGCAGCAGAGGACAGACGGTGGTGAGGAGGAAACGGAAATATTATGGAAGACTAAGCCACTCTAAGGGATGTATAATTTCCAGATAAAGGAAGTGGCTGGCATTATGAGAGAAAAGGCTCTAAGCAGCACATCTATAGGGGCTGGGGTCTGACAAAGAGACAGGACCCAAGGTGCAAAGATGACCCTGAGACACTCCAGCAAACAGCAGCAGGGTGTAACATGCAAGCTGGGTCAGTGTACACCAAGAGGCATAAACAGGTTGCTAGGAGAGTGTACAGGAACGTCTTAGGCTGCATCCATCCTATTAAAATCCTACACAAAAGTTGTGGGGCCTTCAAGTTCCAGACTGATGAGCAGCTCCTGGCCAATCAACGAGTCATAGTGGTGGCTGACCAGCAGCAGAAGAGAGCAGTTGTGATAGATGTGACAAATACAGTTGACAGCAGTATCGGCATGCAGAGCATGAGAAGAAGGGGCCGAAAGAACAACTAGAAAAGGTGTGGAAGTCCAACTTGGTCCCATGTGGTACTAGGGTATTGGGAGCTGTGGCCCCCAAACTGGGAGAGGAGCTCCAGCAGCTTCCAGGTATAACATCTGAAGTCTGTCCAGAGGACTGCAGTCGTAGTAAGAAATCCTGTGCAGAGTCCTTAAACACTCAGGCCTCTGGTAGAGGGCCAAACTTGGGGAAGACCCCCTCAATCCAACAGAGGCGTGAGACTAATCTTTCTATATCATAATGTACAATCTGTTTATTATAATACTACATGCAGTATACTCACCTTAGCAGAAGTAGGCGGCCGCTTGGCAGCGTTAGGTGTGGTCGCCTTGGTTACAGGGCTTTTTTTATTAGCTGAGGCTGGGGTGTGTTTGGTCGAGGTGGCCTCGCCATTGGTGGAGAGGGTGGATGGACGGGGTTTGGTGGCGTTTTGTTTGGTTGCACCCATGTCAGGCTGGTGATTATGCAATTAAAAGGAAGCCACAACAACAGCAACAAAAAAAAAAAGAGGAGGGAGGGAGGGAGCGAAAGAAAAAGTTGGAAAGATAGAGAGGAGATATCCAGCACGTAGAGAGAGAAAAAGCAGAAGTGAAATCACTGATTGCAATGACAGCATGATATGGCAGCTCAGCCAGCAACCATCTGACAACAAGCCATTAAAGTATGCGATTTAGAACTACTTAAAAAAGCTAATGAGCAGTAAAAGAAAGCATTTATGTTTGAAATGTGAAAACATGAGCAGCAGTCTAAAAGTAGAATGCGATGTGGATATCTGCTCTTGTGTTGTCATACACAAACATCACAAATCAGCTAAAACACCCAACAAAAACTGAGTCAGTAGTAAAGTTGAAAGATAGATAGAGCTAGAAGCTTGGTGATGTAAGTAACTCTAATTGGGCTAGTTCTGTAGGGATCTGCAGCAGTTACTCAAGTTATTATTCAATAAAACATGGCAGGGCAATATGGCTGAAAAAAAATTGACTTTCAAAAGACTTAATTCTAGAGGGTTTTATATGAAAGAGTGTGATGACTATTAATAAAATGATTCCTCTAAATACATTGTTACGTAGGCTACATTGAAAAATTACAGATAAAGCACCTTAACCTGTAAGCAGCGGAAGGGCAGACTGAGCAATAAAAGGTGGAGCAGACTGAAATAAACAGAATCTGTCCAATGTATCTTTTTTCAGTCTGTAAATCTCATAGTCGATCCCTCTTCAATTCACCACCGGAGCCAGCCAGCAGGACCTGCAGCTGGAGTCCAGCAGCTGTTGTGATACCTCTTTACTGTACTGTTGTGACTTACAGTTCATATCATTCTACATTATTTTTTAACTAAAATATACTTTAAATAACATCTTTCGACTTTCACGACGTTGAACTTTTATACATTGTGCAAAAATCTAGTGGGAATTGCTCATTAGATTTCAATTGGAGCTTGGTGAAAGATTTTTAATACATCATTATCATTTGAAAGGATTCACGATAACGACAATATCAGGATATCTATAGAAGATAATGCCAATCATCTTTAATTCACTTAATTGTGTAAAAATAAAATAACACTCACTAGGGGAGTGTGAATGTGTTTTAAGTATTATTTTTATCGTAAAAACTGGTAAACCCCAACACTCCCATGATGTATCTCCCAACAGTTTGGGAGATACAGTCATGTATTTGTATCATTAAAATCTTCCATATAACTGTGTAAATAACATTCTTCTCTTCTCTTGTACTCAGACAGAGAATAAGAGTGGATGGTGCAACACAGTTAATAAGTTACACTGTGGCTGTGTCAGAATTCAACACTGTGACCACCGGACACCGCTGCTCCACCTTTTATCTGGACAGCAGTGTATTTTAGTATTCTGCTCGAGTGTGTGTGTGAGTGTGTGTGTGGGCCTCACCTTGCTCTTGCTGTCTGAGCTTGGCAGGGTCTTGCTGCCGTTGCTATTTGGGGACTTGGCTGTGCCCTTCCCTCCCTTCTCTTCCTTCTTCTCAGCTAGCTTCTTCTCCTCTTCCTTCTTCTCGTCTTTGTTGGTCTTCTCTGGCTTGTCCACCTTCTCTGACTTCTCGTTGGCCTTGTTCTTCTCCACATTCATCTTCTCCGCTTTTTCCTCGTCTTTGAGAATCTTCTCAGACTTCTGGTTCTTGTCCGGCACATTGTCTTTCTTTTGCTGCTCCTCTTTCTCTTTCTTGTCGAAAGATTCAGTCTTGTCTGTCTTCGTGGACATGATGTCCATCTTCGGCTGCTTGTCCTTGTTGTCAGATTTCACTGTGAGGGAGAGAATGTCATTGTCAATGTTATTATATTTGATCAAAATCATAAAAGGTTAATGGATATTTTTTACTAAATATTGGAAGAAAAATTTATATTTTTAAAGCTATCACTGTACATAAACATTTATGATTGTTATAAAACAGACTCAGAGCATCACTGGAATATGTGTGATAAACCAATAAGGATATGCATATATTATGGTTATTGACACAGTTGATGAGAGATATATAGAGCAAATGTTTACCGTTACTATCAATGGAACACTTTTGATTTGCACGTTTAATACATGCAAAGTAACTTATTTCAAGCATATAAGCCACAATGGAAAAGATATAGGAAAATTCAAATATGTATTTACTAATTAGCAACTGCTAAGGTTTTGTTAGTTTTGCAAATATGTTTAAGGGAGATATCGTCATTTAAGTTTTTTCATTATGTGACATACAATCACATCATAAATCCAGTTATCACTGGCTGAACATACAGTCACTTCATCACTCTCTCTCTATAGATCAGGGTCCCTTTTATTGGAAGAGATTATATTGTACTTTTAGATCATGTATCCTGAGTAACCCCCTTAAGTTACAAGGCTACGTATGTGTTGAATCCCCACTCTCACCAATCCAGGGGTCAGAATACATAGTTCCGATTTTTGAGGACAGACCGTCAAGCTAAAAATGGGCTGCTTATTTCCACTTCGAAGATCAAACTCGACAAAGCTGCACACGGTTATATATCAGCCAGTCATGCAACTGACTCACTGTCTGACACTTCTGCAGATACTGAATGTTCTTTTCCAGTTAGCTGAAATTGCAAACTGCAGTTATGTTATTTATAGATTTGAGGTAAAATATCACCTGCGGCTTAGCTGCCCCGTTGATTTACCTCAACAATATTAGACACATGTGGCATAAAATAAATTGTAAAACTTCTCTGTGCACCGCTCCACCACAGCTGATGTCCCACTGCATTCTGCAGTTTTATATTGTTTTCATATTCACTGTCAAGATTTTTTACACCCTCATTGCAATTTTGTAGGACTGAGGGCGATGACTAATCATAAACCCTGTAGCCCAGCCTATAGCCAAAAAATAAACTCTGAAATGGATATCATCATTTTGAAACAGATCTCACACCAAATAAAAGGGAGCAACAAATATATTTCTTCTGAAAACATATATATCCTTTAGCTGAAGAATTTCTCTGAGCACAAGACCAGATCTGACCATCAGGAATTCCCCTCAAAACTCAACCATCAATGTTTGTCCATAGTCAGTTCTTCTGACTATAGTTAATGATGCCAAAACAGAACTTTACAAAAGATATTTAAGTGTTCTCTGTTCATACGCAGGAAACAGTGGCTCCTCTTTGGCTCTTACCCCTTATTAACAAGCTTAACAAGATCACAGGTCACTCTACATCCAAGTGGAGCAGACGCTGCAGGTGTAAGAAGACCAGTCTGTGACACCTGAGCCAAGCTCCTGTTTCCCTCCAGGGTGGCACCTGGCACCATTCAACCTTGTTTGTCTCAGCTCTTTCTGAATAAAGGGCAGGACAAGGAGCATGGAGCTGCCCAACCATGATGCAGGTCAGGCAACTTACTGATGCTGGCTACATACCTCTGATATGAACTGTTTGCTACTGTGCAGATGACCGTTTCCTGTCATTGAACGCAATCGCACTGCACATTTACATTAGCAGTGCAGTGTTCATTTACATTGCTCTTCTATTTTACATAATTTTATGTAATGTCAATAAATTATAACTTTTAATGCAATGAGGAGTCGGTAATTTACTCTGAGCTTATTAAATACAAGTAGCTATCCCACAGCTATACGAGTATCTCTTATAAGTGAGAGTTGTACGTGCGTATTTATACACTTGTCTGACATTGACGCACATACGTCAAGGTGTAACAGAAAATTACATTCTGCACTTTGTAATTGATTTTATAAATATCAGTTTAGTGGGCCTCATGCAAGAACCATTGGTACTAAAAGGTCTGCTCTTAGGTTGTGTGTATGACACATTTTTCTGTTCAACTCTGCAACAGACTGTTGTCGTAAGATGGTGAGCGCACAAAATAATTGGCAAGCATCTTGCATAGGGTGTGCACAGAGATACAATGCAAGCAAACTTCACATTATATAGCTAATATTCAATACTGTATCTAGGTGAAGATGTTTTGCTCAAACTCCCAGGCAAATGACACCTTGTCAACCAGCAGACAAGAGAGGAGCACTCATCCACAAGTGTCATATTTGTGCTATAGTAGAGCACGTAATTGGTGATGTAAAGGCCGGGTGGTTGAGCCTGACACAGGTGGTGGCGAGCAGACCTACACTTCAGAGACAACATTTTATTTATAATATTGCAATGGATGAAGGTGTAGACTACAGATCCAGCGCTAACAGAAAACCTATTAGTGCACCTTGTGTAGTGTTGCAGATGTTTTTTCATTCATATTCGTGACGGAGACAGTAACCTGGACCTCCTCCTGTTGTAGTTGTTAAACTATTTCACATAGAATGAGCTTTTCTGTATTTCAGTGACTATGACACAGCATTAACAGGGCTGCTTTAGTCGGTCTCTTCATTTCACTGATGCTGCTATTAAATCTAGACTTTCCTCTCTGAGATTGGACCACAAACAGAATAATATACCATTCCTAATATCAGCTCTGTCCTCTGCTGAGGGAGCATATTTTCCTTGTCTGAACAGTACCTATAAACCCATTAAAACAGACTTGATTTGCTGCAGCTGCTGCACGAGGCTTTACAGTGACACCTACTTGTTTCATGAATTTTAATGTCCTTGATTCCAAGATTCCTTGCAGTTTTTTCGGTCCTGTCGGATTTTTCTGTCTGACATATTAAATATGCATCAGTATAATATATTTAACTCTCAGCAGGAATATAACTGCAAAAACGTTATAACCAGGACAAACAATGAAAAAATCTGCTAAATCTTGCCTGGTACTTCCTTAAATTACAAAGAAAAATGCCTGTCATGTTCATTTATATTTGGAGAAATGTAAAAACAGAAATCAAACTTGGCTGTTAGTGGTCCTGACCCACTACAGAAAATGAAAATCCAGGCATTATTGATTAGACCAATGATTTTCCATTGCACTTCTACTGTTAGGATGTCTCAGCATTAATACCTCGCCCAAGCAGGTCATATTTTCCTCCATGTTCTTAGTTGCAAGGTTACACAAAAAATGTCTACAAAGTGCTCTAGCCAGAAGATGGATGGTTCTACCCTATTCTTCCCCATTCCACATGCAAAAGTGTCCTTAGCCAAGATACTGAACACCAGAAAATCGCCCTTTCTCATAGAGAAAGTGCTGTGCATAGATACACTGTATGAATGTGTGTGAATGGGTGACCGGCAAAAACTGTACTGTTAAGTGCTTTGAGTGGTCATCAAAACTATAAAGTGCTGTATAAATACAGCCTATTTACCACAAAACTTGTAGTAGTAGGGTTCAGGAAAGAACCCATTACATTTTGGTGTAGATCTGGATCAGGGCGCGCAGATGCAGGAATGTCTTTTTACTTTCTTCAACAATGCAAGAAAGGCTGTTTTTCACCATTTTCCTTGACTTCTCAAAGAATAATTTGTGGATCTCAATGGAAAAAAAATCCAGAATATTTCAGGGACTGATATTTATGAGTGAGTGCAATTTTGGTCCAAACAAAAAAGCCTTGGCGAAGATATGCACTCTACTAGGTGCCGTTCTAGTTTTCTTCTGTGTTTACCACAAGTGTCTTGTGTGTGTTATAACTGGGGGTTGCCATCACTAAACCGACTTCTCATAACCTCACCTAGACATCATTGAATCAACCAATTATCTAAGTCCATAACTATCCTGCTCTATTTATACTCGACTCATTCAATCAGACACATTCAACCAGATTGTTCATTGACCTTAATTGGTAAAAAAACAGCTAAATCATTGTCCGCTCTACTTTGAGAACAAACTATTTGTTGACCTTACTCATTTATAAATACCCGTTTGCTGAGTCTGAACCCTTGATCTGGATCCCTTAACCTCAACCTGCTCTGAAACTGGACACACTGGGACTTTGCTCACCTGCCTGTCTGCCTCCTAGAAACCAAACTACAGCACATCACTCAACCTACAGCCATCACCTGCCCATGTCCCATAGTCAAAAGTTGTATAATGAGTTTAAAAGCACATAAACATAAAAACTATAGCATTTTGTAATTGAAAGTGTTTTTAGACAATGGTTGAAATTGAAGAAACACATTTAGAGATGGGGATTTATACAACCTTTTCTTCTTACACACTTGTACTCTCCAAGACCAGTAAACAGACTTTTATTTGTCAAATCGCTGGAGTTTGCCCTTTTGTGTGTCATCAGATTCAATGAACTGTACTTACACACCTAACTGTGCTGTGGAAAATGTAAAAGGAGCATGTTTAAGCCAGGACTGAATCTGCTAAAAGCAACACAGAGGCTGCACACATTTTCACTTAGGTCATCTTATGGTTCTGCAGGCAATAAAACTGGCACCATCAGATTTATCTGAAATAAGCTGTAATCGAGACACTACAGTATTATACAATTGTACCATTTTGAACCAAATCGATAGGTTTATTCCACAAGGTAGTTTGCATCACTGTATCACTCCGCCCTGTAAGACCACCAATATGACTCATCAAAAATAAAAATTCTGGCTGAGGGCACAGATGATCCATCTAATACCACACTGCAAGCTGTGTGTGCTGCTGGTATAAGAGCGTGTGTGTGTGTGTGTGTGTGTGAGAGAGAGAGACAGAGAGAGAAACAGAGAGAAGGAGTTGAGTGCCACCTAAATCAGAGCATGACTAACACAGATATGAACCTGGTGCAAGGATATTTTGCTGCAGTTTTACTGTAGAATTAATCACTAAATAATTATAAAAGCCTGTATAAAAACAAAAGGGCAGCAACAACAACACCTCTGACATCATTCACGTTTATTTAGAAAGTAAATGAAAATTACATCTGTGTCATGAAAAACTAGGTTCATATAAGCTACCTCCTATAGCATTAGCAATCCAGCCAACCTGGGTTAGCCGGGCAAGACGTTAGAGAGCTGGCGGACAATCAGCAGCACTCCATCAACTAGACAATAATGGCACAGTGGCAGCTCTGAATTGTTGAATTGAATCAAACTGAGACACTGCTCATCACCTGGCTAATACCCCTATGGTGGAGAATGGTGGTTGCCTCTCTGCAGCCGGGGCAGGGAGACTGGTCAGAACTAAATGGAGGATGAATGCAGCTAAATACAGTGAGGTAAATAAGTTTGCAGCAGAGTTCATGCAACCTGACACAAGAGCACATTTCAGCCTTTCAGCATGTCATTGACCCACAGCAAACAGCCATGAGAACACTGGGGTGGCTCTGGGATAAGCCCATGGCTTTCCTTGAGTGGCTCAGCCAAAGAGTGGGATGGACTACCCAAGTTAAAGTGAGCAAAGCTAGAAGATGAGACTTGAAGCCAAAGGTGCTTCTAAAATGCATAAAATGATGGGTCTTATTACATTTGTTAAGGAGAAAGTGTTGGAGAATGTTCTCACCTGTAATGAGGGGCAGTTTCAATATGGTGGACCTAGACTATGAAGTATTTAGTTTAGTTTATTTCAGTACAAAAACATGTTTTAAACAAAAGGATTTATTCACATTTTGTCAGGATTTTGTATTGGTCACAGAGATGTGTTGCAAAAGTGTTGTGCTGCATGTATGACTTCGAAATACTTTTCAGTTCAGTAGGTTCATCTCAATTTAACAAATCTAAAACTTGTCTGATGCACTGAGCTCTCTGTTATTTCTTTCTAAAGTTTGAATGTTAAGGTCATTTTGATGATGACAGACTGCACGCCTTCTTTTTTTGGGAAGTCAGATGATGTCTGAGCGATAGTCTGTGTTCACACTGTGAGATGAGAGTCAGATCACAATCAAATGAAAGGTAACATGAAAGGGCCATTATACTCGGTAAGGCCAGATGGAGAAATGAGTGATCTAATCAACCAGGTCAGGAGTTGGCAACTCTTCTTCTGAGGGTATATAAAACATTACAATGTGAAACTCAGCAAGAACAACCGTCTTCTCTTGATGCTGCATGCAGTAAAGAGATTAAATCCATCCCATTGCATGTGTAATTCTTCAGAGAATTAGAAACTCTCTACATTGAAGAATAATTCATGAATTGATATTAAGTAGCTCTATGTGTTCAGGTATCCCTTGGTGCCATATAATTCAGACAGGAACTGTTCTTACAGTCAGTGAATGACTGATACCAGAGGGTGATACAGTCACTTCTAATGGTGAGCTAGCAGACTGCAACCGACTGCCTACCACTCCCCTCAACCCTCCTTCCTTCAAGCATGTTGGAAAAACCTATGTTGGCCTTCAGGAGACACGTAAACATCCATCTCCCCCCCAAGCCAGTGGTTTGGTTTGTCTGTTCTGACGACGAAACATGTTGGTGCAGTATCTGGAAGAGGACCCACCTCCAAACTAAAGGGCTCACTCTAAGGTTATACACCACTGAAAACATTTGTATTTACTGTATTCCCTTCCCTCAGAGAGATCTCATTAAATCCTGATTGTATCAAACATTTCATTTTGTGTGCATTAAATGTGTTTCCTTGAAAGCAAACTGTTGGAAGTCCCTCTCACAGCTGTGTGGACCTCCTGACTGTCTAGTGCAGCTGTTCAATCCTCTGCAATCACACAGAGATGCCAACACACAAAGAGCTACAAGCTAAAAGTGAATGTAATCAGTTGATTGTTTTTAATTGTAATTGTATTTTGTAATTTGTCTCTCAAGGAAATGCCATCCCCTTCATAGCTGTATTGCAAATCTATAAAAACAAGATTAGAAAAGGGACAGGGATCTGATTCTGTATTAAATGAAGACAGCCAGTCGCTGAGCCTGATGAATTGTTTGTGTATTGTCACTGTTTGAGGCCCCTGTTCTAGCTGTGTGTACTTCTTTGTGCACGACTGTGTGTTATTGTGCAGCTGGGATCTATTTTTGTGCTCAATAAAGAAAAAGAGAAACACCTAAAGTTGCAGTCACGCTGTCTGCTGTCGTTGTGACTGCGGGGGCGTGGGCCTTTAAAATCTGTAAAATTCCCTCGGAGCTGTTCACCTACACACACATAACCATGTGCGCTCACACAAGCGCTGCTAGAAATAGCTGCTCTATATTTGAATGAGTACAGCGTCAATGTCTAATCAATGCCCCAGCTTTTCTCTGTCGACTGCAGTCTGAAAAACAGGCCACACTTATAGATGGGTGTGTGAATCACTACGCAGACAGAGAAACATAGAGTTCAGGTATATGCTGTATAGGTATGAATAGATATGAATAGAAGACATTACAATGAGGGGGAATTGAATGAATTAATCTATGGATGGTTCAGTATTTACTAACCTTGTTATTAGGATACATATAATCAGTCTATCATGCAAATCAGCATTCATTCAATCAAGATCTAAACCCGTCAGCTGCTCCCCCCATAATCCTCTGCCATTTTGCCTCACTCACTTCTCCATCTTTCTTTCTTACACTCTTACTTCTCTCTAACTAAACTCTCAGCCTCAGTTTGTAAAAAAATAAATCAAACTGTCATTTCAAAGACGACAATAAAATACGAAGATGTAATATCTGGGCGACATTTATAAAAATGAATTGAAATACAGTGATGATCTGAACCAGCTGGCAAAACACATTTTCTCTATATCAATTCACCTTATTAAACCTGTTGTTGGATGAGGAGAGGGCTTTAATCTTACAGCTAATGGAAGGGAGGACTTTCTTCTTCTAAATTCAGTACGTACATGTGATTTCACCATCTCGACTTTTTTGCAACACTCACTTGACTCCTGCCACAGCAAAGCTCAGTGCAATAATCAATAGAAACCACAGAAGGTATTGTTTTTAGACGGGGACAGCTGAAGCCTCATTTGAGAACAGCATACATTTACTGACATTTAGAGTTTAAAATGATTGGATAAATGTAATGCCATATTCCAGTATTTTAAACACAACTCTGATATAACAGACAGCAATATGGGTGCATGTGTGCACGCACATATTTTTAAAATTTTTTTCAAAACAAAAGTTTCCAACATACGTGCAACAGTATTCAGAAAGCATTTACAAAGATTTAAACCCTGAAAAACAAACTGAAGACACCCAGAAAACATTTAGAAAGTGTGCACTACCTGTAAAAAAAAACCTGAAAGTTGCAGATAACATTCAAACCAACAGATGTTACATCAGAGCTTGTTTTCAGCTGTATGCTGTCAGCCAATCCCAACAATGCTCTCACAAAAAACAGGTGAGCCAATGACAGCGAAGAGTGACGGGTCCACAAATGAAGACTCTGCCTCTGCCGAGAAAAGGGCAACATGACCCACTGAAGACAACAGCAATCAAAGCCTAACAGAAGCGTCATGACGTATGAGATTAATAAGCTCTTAAGGCTGAGTTTTTAATGACCAGTCTGAAGTGTATAGAGGTGTGTGTGTGTGGTTATTCTGTCGATGCCCAGTGTCATCTTCAGGAGAATTAATAAAGGTGGATGGCGGTGTCTAATGACACTGTGCTCCCTGGCTGCACATTTATCAAGAGTCTCCTGCTGCCTTGAAATGGCTGCAGGGACTTAGTGAACTGAGGGAGAAGCATTTCATGCAGTATAAAGATGTGAGCTTTAAAGCAGCTGTGGATAACACATGCTGTAAGAATCAATCATCTTCATTTAAAAATCTGCGTAAACTGCCTTATCAGTTTGCCTGATTTAACCAGAGGTGTGACGTGACGTCGAACCCACCAACAACTGACTTTGCAGTCCTTTATTTGAATAAAACAGCCACCTGTTTCTTTGCTCCCTCACCTCTCACTTGTGCAAAGTGCATGCACTGCTTGGCCCCAAAACACATGGACAGGCAAGGCAAATTTCAAGGTCAGGAAAGGGTCTGGGTGCTGCTTGCACCGGTCATTCTAATCAGTAACAAGAGGCTTCAGTCTCTTCCATTCTCAGCCGTCTCACCCTTTCTTGCTCACACTCTCATCAAAATAGCTTCTTAGCTATTTCATTAAAATAACTGCGTGGCAACCTCCTAGATTTTCGAAAATATTTCAAAATTACCTGCAGCAACAACTGCTGGAATTTGAAGCTTGATTTGCAGTAGCTACACAATAAGGTGTTGGTGAGATTATTGAAATAACTTTAAGCAATTTCTAATACATGTATCTGTAATAAAATACTGTACTGTATCTTCCCAATTCCTGTAGCGCACACCCAGGAAAGCTGTTTGATCTGTAACACAGTAGATTAAAGAACCTAAGCAGCATTATTAAAGATGTTCACGACTGCATGTTAGTCCTATTCAGTACCAGGACTAGGGAAGTCTTGTGGTGCGGGTTGGGACTGCTGTGTTGTCTTGCCAACCAATCAGTGACGTAGAGAGACTATTTTAGTCAGTTGATTATTTGTGTATCTACTTGGATCTCATATATTTTACAGCTTGGTAACTAGCTAGCTACATGTAGCGATATAAAATTTCCCACTTTTCTTTAACTTGCCTACTATACTCGAAATGAGCACAGCACCACACCAATAAGAAGTGTTGAACAAGTCGAAGATCAGGTTGGCAGTTTCACCGCCTAGGCTATAGGTCTAGCGCACAAGAGAAAACTCTTACCCAGTGTTTCAAGTTTGCTTTCTTGGTTGCTTTTAACCGCCGGGGGTGGAACTGCAAGTAAAAAGTTGGTCTCGCAGCTCCCATGGTGCCTCTTAGGGGGAGGGGATGACGGCAATACAGGTGACGTCATTAGCTGGGACGACATCATTGTCGCCATTACAGCAGCAGCCTCTGCACCGTCCATGAGAGTGAAAGAGCGTCGCACAGCAACGTGTGGGTATGGCCCTCTCTGTGGGCACGTTGAGCCGATCAGGGCAAAATTTGGTTCATTGGACATCATCGCTGGTGAGCCTCTAATACTGGTGGGGTACATTCCAGCCAGTACCATGGGAACAGACAGATGTGTGCAGTCAGACATCGCACGTCTAACTGTAGTCCGCTGTGGCAATTGGCTGCCCTCTCTAGTTTTTGTTTCTTCATTTAATGTAGCACATGGTACCACTCTACCATCCTCAACACTGTTTAAATTCTGTGAGATTGCAGTGTTTTGTCTCTCCATAGCACTCTCCCCTACAACACCCACCCCAACACCAACATTAGCTCTGTTAGCCGAGGCCAGTGGTAAGCCTGCTGTGGGCCCTGGAGGGGCACCAGCTTTACCCCCTGTTGGGTCAGCAGTAGGCAGAGCACTACCAGCAGTATCCACACTTTTCTTCCCTAAAAATGCCTTCAGGGTTTGATCTCCACTCAGACCTGATACAACATTTTCTTTAACACTTCCAAGAAGGCCTCCACATGTGAGACTATCAGATTCCTTTTCATCATCTAGATTTGAAGTGGTGCCTGTAGCAATGGAGGGGTTCAATATGTTTCTCTCACCAAGCCCAGAGGCTTGTTTTGGAGGAGGAGGCAAACTCTGGTCTTGAGATATTACTTGAAGTCCTTGGATGTAAAATCCATCTTTGCTACCTTTATAATTTTGTTGCAGATTGCTTTTTCCATAGCTAGGGGTTATAATAGGTTTAGGGTCGAGCACGGAACCTGGAAATGACCTCCCAGGTGAGATTGAAGGGGAGGGTAATGAAGATGGAGAGGATGAGTAGGAAGACAGGGGGCTGCTGGGGCTTTGTCCTGCACTCCCCAATAAGCCTCCCACCCCTGCACCTCCTGATGTGTGTCCATCCTCCGTCCGCCTCCCCAATCTGGGCTCCTCATCCTCTATCTTCAGTGATGGCATGTCGACACTCTGAGTTGATGCTACCTTTGCTGTTGTCCCCTCAATCCTGCATCTCCCTAATGTCACCTCATCTTCAGTTGAAGTTACTATGGGCCCCATCTGGGTGGTGACCACAGCAATCTGCCCCCCCAGTGCCATCTGGCCATGGCAGTGCCAGTCACTAGGCTGGCCAGAGGCTGGGCTGGAAGGTGACAGCGGAGGGGAGGCCAGGACTGCAGGGACGTTGGCACCAGAGAGGACATTATGAGATACGTGTTGCTGCTGCAGCTGCCGTTGATGGCCACTGGAAGGTTGTCCATACCCACTGCTAACGCTTATAACACCAGGCTTCTGCCACGGCGAGCCAGACAGGAAGGACATTCTCCTGTTGGTTGTCAGGTCCTCTTTTATTTCTCTCTGGTTTTGTCTCTTCTCTTCCCCTTGTTTATTTCTTTGTCTTTCTTGTAGTTTTAGGTCGTCCTTCCCCGTCTTCAGTTTTTTTTCATGTCTTCTTTTCTGTCTCCAGTTACTGTCCTTTTATTCTTGTCCAAGAGGCAAAAATATCTTCAGTATCCAAAGTGTTGCAAAGTAGATGAAGCAATGTATCCTTTCTTGATGTAATGACTCAGAGTTGAGAGTGTGTAACTGTGCAGATGTGCATAAAGTGTGTGTGTTTACAGGCAAAGAAAAACGAGTGCGTGTGAGAGTAAGTGTGTGTGTCTGTTCGTCTCGGCTTCTCTCTGAGCACTGCATGGATCAGCTGTGAGGCTAAATTGCACCTTGCTCTCCCACCCTCCCTCCCTCTTTCTCTCTTCCTCTTTCTCTCTCTCTGACATCACACAGTCACGTGACAGCCCGGAATATTCCCTCATTTGCAGAGGCAAGACTTTAGCATCTAACCCTAGCAACAAACATTCACAAGCACACACACACACACACACACACACACACACACACACACACACACACACACACACACGCAGTCACAGTTACTCAGCCATATGACAGCCACTGCTCACTGGTTGATACAGAGTGAGAGACACAAGCAGAGATTAGTGAGACATCACCGAAGCGTGTAATCACCAATAGCAAGTCAAAGAATACAAATCTGTATATATATCATTAAGCTACAACTTAACCTGTTGACTAATGGAATAATACTGTGTGAACTAAGCTACTGTGTTCCCTGAACCTTTTGACCTTATTATTATTAATTTTGTATCTTTGTTTTACTGGGTTTTCCATTTTTCCCTTTGCAGCAGCCTCATTTCACCCACTCACTTAACAATTATAACTGATTCATCTGATTACATTGATGGATTCAATAACATAAAGGTGCAATTCATTGAAGGCACAGGCCAGGGTAGAGATGTAACATTGCCTATGTTTTTAAATTGCTTTAAGTTTGGAATAATGTTTCGAATAGAGGAGCTACCGACCTTTTGTGCCATGTATTGTATAAATGAAAGCACCAAGTGCTTTATGATTTTTGGCAGAGATTACGAACCAACTGCTGACTTCATTTCTAAAAAAAATTGGTGGATAAATTTGGAATGGGCTGAGGCTCAAACTGCTGAAAGGCCAGCAGTGCACAGTATCAATCTGAAATAATTGACAACAATAATGAGAAATAATGGATTCCTTGCTCTCAAATTTATATTGTAGGAATACTGGATCACTATAATTTCAGTGGTGGGATATACTGCATGGAAAGGAGTTCAGCATTACAGTAAAGAAATGGCACAATAGAACCATTACAGCTCACAAAGGGGAATCATGTTGGCCTGATTGCCAAGTAGCAGCAGTTACAGAAGAAGCCATATAATTAGCCGGTTGATATGTGGGTTTTGAAGTCGACACGGTGCAGCTGGCAGAGGGTCAAAGAGGTCACATACTGTACCTGTTATCTCTATGAAGGTGCATTGGTCAAGAGCATTACAAAATTAAATGAAGTTTCATTGAGCAAAATCATTTACAAACATACACTTTTAAATTGCTCTCAGACTATTTCACCCTGTTTTATAACATCAAATAACTAACTTAAACCAGACTTATTGGAAAAATAAAACACTTACACCCACCTCAGTGTAATAGGGAGTACCCAAAATGTCAGAAAACATCTGTGAGAAAAATACATTTAATGTGAACTTTTACCTTTTAGATTGGCCCATGTACCATTGGCTAGTATGGAGGGATAGGGTTTAGGACCTATACTGCTGCCAGCCACCAGGCGTCGATCAAGTGGCTTTTGCTTAATTTTGGGGTAGTCGTGTTGTCCATCTTTGCAAACAGTATGGTATGAATTGTGCTTGTTTGCTAACATGTTAGCCATAACTACTTGACTGATTCAAGACTGTTAAGTCTTAATGGGAGGGTCAAATATCAAACACACAAACTAAGAACGACTTATCATCACAAGCTAGCACTAAAGCCTAAACGGTTGGTTATTGGGTTAGCCAATAACACATTAATCATGGCTGCATTACAGATAAATTAGATATTTGAAGTGCCCTGGTGACTCTGGATGGCTCATAGACATGGTTACTAGGACACCGAAGTGGAACTGGGTCATCACTAATCTTATCAGTTATTCACCGGTGCTTCTGTGGCACATCAAAATATCTGCTGTAAAGAAGGCAGAAGGCCTGTCCAATTTAGTTCCACAGACGTACAGCATAGAACTGTAAAAAAGCGAACTAACTGTCAATTATAAGCTTTATCACACTGGTTATTATGGCATGGCTGCCATTTGTAAAGCATTTGTGTCAAAAGCTTGGGCAGAGGAACACATTACCTAGTTAACTGGATACTTATTTGTGAAATAAATAAATATGGTCTGAGTCAAACTGACAATGGTCCACTTTCCTATACCTTCACTTTCCTTTAAAGTTGCACAACACCTCACCACACTCTGTTCAGGGTTTATACAACATATTTGCAGAGAGGATTTAAAACTGAATTGGCTAACGGTCTCCAGCATACTCCTATCTCCATGTTTTTCCTAAGTCTGACTTTTTGGGCTAAACTGAGAAACTGTGTACTGATGATCCAAACTATCAGCACATTCTATCTCCATAAAATTGCAGGCTCAAGCAACTTCAGCTGAAACTTGCAGCCACACTCTCAGCATTCTGGCTGATGATGTTTTTCAGAGTGACCTCATGACATTATGTGCATCATATTGCGAAAAGCATGCATGCTGCAGAGAGCAAGAGTTTACTTCGAGGAGGTCAACCATCTGGCATTCACAGCTCTGGCTTGACAGCATCTCTACAGAAGATTTTACTGGTGGCTTAAAGCATAAGGAAGTATTTCCCAAAGACCAAAGAGAAAGTGCGGCACATATTTGCACTGTATGAATGTGTGTGAATGGCAAAAACTGTACTGTAAAGCGCTTGAGTGGTGATCAACAAACAAGAAAAGTGTTCTATACATACAGACCATTTATTGTCATATCCATCACACAACTCATTTTAATAAATGTATTCTTTTCTTTTTATGTCTGTGCCACCAAAAGATTTGCCACCCAGAGAGTGATAATCTTGACAGGGACAGAAAGCAGTGCTGGCCGGTAAATGTGCAGACAGTGGTTAATATCTCTAACCTGCATAGGAACCACTGGGAATCAAATGTCTGACAGACTGATTTAGGTCACACTCCCTGCATCGAAACTCTATTTAAAAAAAATGCTGGTTTATGAAAAGTATTGGCAACTAATTGTTTTTCCCCACTGCACATGTCAGAGGACCGTCTCCCACCAACCCCCTCTGCAAGCCCAACACGTCCACAGCCTCTGCCAAACGGTCAAAAACCTCCTGTCAAGCATGACTGAAGATGAATGAGGATTATTGCATAATCCTCCATTTGCACAAAGTAGAGGGAGCCAAGGGAATGAGGAGGGAAGACATTAGACACTTGTTTAGATTAAATAGGCTGGGAAAGGATGGGTGTTATGCAAGAGAACTCGGGTATGCCCTCTGTTAAAGGATGGGTCAGGCTCTGAGGTGGCTTGTCCTAACATCAAATCGGTTCTCAGGTTAAAGCAGAGAATTGTGTGTGCATGGCAGCTCAGGTTCTGCCATTTTCCAGAAGCTCAAATTTAAAAGTTACAGTTGACTTTAATGTGCAAAATTCTGACTTTATTTCTCTTTTTTACAAATTGATATCATTTCCGTGTGATTATGGATCAAATTAGATTTTTTTTAATCCATATGTTGGGGAATCGGCATTGTCTGTTCATTCAATTGTAAATTATTATGTCTGAATGCCTGTGGCAGTGGCCTTTATCTGATTCTCCCGCTGATGTCAGTTTCACTGCGGCTGCATGGGGAGATGTCAATTTTCTGTCCGATTCACACCCCTGTGGAAATGTTTGCTCAGCTACCACATGTTCCACATCATTTTCCACATGATATCCCAGAATTGCTGAATTCCATCATTGTAAAGGGTGTTAATTGTGAATGTATAATTTCACATCAAAATCCATGATTTTTCTCTTCATGCAAAACAGTTTAATGACACATCCTTCACTCAGGGGGTTACTCATTTTATGTCCAGTGATGATAGATATTTTTAAATATATCCTTCCCATGACTATAAATTCTGCTGGTTACCAACCTACGCTGTCTGATTCATCGGTTAAATCCACAGGCGTACCGTTAATACCGTTCAATTGAGAACAGGGTGTAGTGAAAAAATCTGGTGAGGTAGCCAATGTTAGAATGCTAAAACAATAAGTGCAGATTGTGAACACATTGTCTTCTTATCATATGTCTACATTAGGGAGAGCCTTACGGAGCTGCTAGCATATAGACTTGCTACAGTAGTACAGAATGGGACACTGGCTGAGGAGTATAGTGACAGAGCAGGGAAGTTGGTTTGAAGACAGACTAACGTAGGTTTGAGTGTTTTTATTCGTTTTTCGATAAAAAAGATAAAAACCATCACAATCCTCATCCTTAAAAAGTATTCATATCAAACTATGGGGTATTTTATTAAGTGCATCTAGAATTAAAATGAATGCAGTGTAATCAAGTAGTCCTGCGATAAATCCTCCCTCAGAGTGTCCTCAGTAAGGTTACCATCAGTTTATATTAAAGTGTTTCAGCGAAGTCTTGATTGAACTGATGCTAATTAAATAGCTTTTGGTGCTTTTGACCACATACAGAAATATGTGTCTGTTATTTAATATATCCTCTATTGATATAAATAAGGTGGACAAAATAATAGATACATCTGATCCCCTTACAATTAACAATGTCGCAAACTGCAGCCTCCATAATGACAAAAAAAACTACCTTAGTTTCAACACAAACTGAACATTGGAACCTTCATGTAGGATGATCCAATACAGGATTGTTGTATTTAAGTTGGCTGGGTGAACCCAATCAAGTGCCAAGTGAGTGTGTTGGACTTGTTAGCTCCATGCAGTCGCTCTGAACCAGTCTTCTAATGCTTATTCAATTCATTGTTAATTCAAACTAAAACATTACCTGCTGCATCAATTGCAGAGAACCACTGAAAGTAATTGTCATAAATATGAATGTATTATATTAATAGAGCACATTCACATCCCCTTCTTTACAGCATTTTGATTTTGTAGCTTCCACATTTCACTCTATGAGTTCTGTAGCTGCCTTTAATAAGTGTCTGTTTGTGCCCCAATACAATTATTATTTTGATTGTTATAGAAATGCAACTTAGAGGGAAAGTCTCTGGACATCCTCTAGAGTTTCTTCAATTCATGTCCGAAAACAGCTTAAATGTTTGACTAATCTGGTCAGGAAAATGTAATAATTATAGATTTAAGGTTGGTTGATATGGCTTCCTGGATGAACCATATCTAAAAACTAAAACTTTGGCAGTTTGACCACTAACAAGCAAGACCATGGAGAAACTCTGGGATACAAATGAAGTAATACAAGTTACTTCAAGAGGCAGGAGTTTCAGGGGAGGCTCAAATTAAAGATTATTTCCTGGTGTCACTGTACGTCCTCCTTTTGAAGGTCACAGATTGTTGAACATCAGCTTGAGATGGAGGAAACTGAGAGAGAGACAACCATACAGAGAGAGAGAGAGAGAGAGAGAGAGAGAGAGGGACAGAGATAGAGAGAGAGAGAGAGTTGGGGGTGGAGGTGTGGCAAGGGGAGGAAGAAGGAGGGAGGGGGCTCTTGTCACAGCGTTTCTATTTTTACTCTGCAACCTCGCTGACTGTCACACCCAGTCCACCTCTCCTCTATCCCTCCATCCCTCATTCGCAGAGTCTCTTTGTTTCCACGGCAACCGCCTCCCATGTATCCCTGACAACGTCTCCCCCACTCCCCCACGCACACCCACATCACCATGTTGCTTCCCCCCACCCCTGACAGCGATTAATATGATGCCAGTGACGAAAGGAGTCTGGGCACGAGACATGATATCGATGGTGGCACCAGAAAGCATTGAGATGGAGGAGGAAGAGAAAGAGATGAGAAGAGAAAGGGCAAGGAGAGAGGGCAGAGGGGGGAGGGAGAAGAGGGCGTGTTGGACAAAGGGAATGAGGGAGATAGAGAATGGGAGATGATGGAAGGGCAACAGATGAAGGGAAGATTGATGCAGGCAAAAGTCAAGGCAGACGTAAGAGAAGTTAAAGGAAGATTAATTTTAATTAGAGCCAGGAACCAGCAGTAGCAGAGATAAAAAAAAAAAAACTGGGGTTAAAGGAAGGCGAAAAAGAGGACAAGTGGGAAAAAATAATTTCCCAAAACTCTGCACTAGCCCACTTCTTGCTCAAGTGGCTTGAATCTGCTCTATATCTCTGCCCATGGTCTGAATTTGGTTTGAAAGACTGAATACAGTGTTTAATTACAGGAACCAGAGCTAATTTAGCTCAAATCTAGAAAAAAGACGTAAATAAGTCTGAACACATGAGTCTTTGCAAATTATGTTATGTGGAGAAGGAAGAAAAACTGCAGCAACAGATCAGAGGGAGCTAACGGCCCAGAGTCACCATAAATATAAGGTACAGACGTTAGAAAAAACTGAAAGGAATGGTGCAAAAGATGGTAAACACAGATGTCAACCTTCAACCCAGTCATTAGGGTGTCTTGAATGAGATCCTGGTGTGCAGAGCTCATGTCGGGCCCATTCATGAGGAAAAATTTCACCTTAAAAGAGGCTGTAAAACCGGATTTCATTAGCCCACCTTGTATCTGCTTCACGCAGGGAAAAGCTACCTTATACATCCATCACATGCAGGGAAATTATACGTGCCCTCGTGATGAGAGAGAGTTCTAATATGTAAGGAGAGAACAATGTGATGAGTCACTGAAGTACAGCCCTCATGGGGTTTTCCATTATCCTGCTGAGGCTTTGATCATAAACTAAATGTTATAGACTAGGTAAGTAGCTGTCATTCAGATTTATGATTTCCAAAACTCTCACTGTATATAAACACAACACATATGTTTTGCAAGAGATTTTTACCCCACAATGATAAGGTAGTCTGACCAAAACAAAACATAGATATACATCCACCGACCACATCTGAACACCTGCTGAGTCATGCAAGTATCCAGCTGGTCAATCACGTGGCAGCATAAAATCATGCAGATATGAATAAGGAGCTAATGTTCACATCAATCAATCAGAGCATAGAAAAAATGCGACATTGAGCGTGACATGATTGTTGCTGTAAGCCCAACAGAGGCCGGTTTAAATCCAGTGGAAACCGCTATTGGTCACGTTAGTCCCAGGCCGAAATGATCACTCTAAGCGGTTGATTACTATAGGTTATAAATTGCTGTGGCTTCTATATGATAGTCCCAGAATTCGAGGTTAAGGTAACGGCTGGTGCGCCCACCGACACCGACTCAGCTGACGTCTCTGACCTGCCACAGTTTAACTGCGATTTGTTTGAAATGACGCCACAGTATTAACACATAATGATCGATGCTACTTTTCTTAAATGAGTAAAATCTTTCTTCCGAGCTGCGTGCGCATTCATTATTCAGCCCAGCTCTCACGGATACAAACCACAGTCTGAGTATGATCTCAGACTGGTAAAAACAACTGATTTGTCAAATTAGACAGGGCGAATGATAAATTACAGACAGAGCCCGTAAAAATTGGAAGAAATTAAAAGACACAAAGTGAACACTGTAAGCAGACTACCTGATCACCATAATCAAATTGTTTAGACACCATTTGAATAGGAACGATTGTGTCCCAAAAGTTATCTGTAATCACTATATCCGGTTTCCACAGTTGTTTTGAAACAACTGATCTCCTTAGGTTTTCACACACAGTCGCAACAGTTCTTACTCAGAAACAGAAAACATCCATTGAGTCTGTGTTGATGAGAGAAGTCAGAGGAGAATGGTCAGACTGGTTGGAGCTGACAAGAAGACTACAGTGGGTAAATTAACAAATCGTTACAACTGTGAAATCACATTCAAATTCACCAGATTCAGATTATTTTCTGGCTCTGCACCAAATGACACACAATCGTAAATATCAGTCCACAAAACATGCCTGGGCTATTTTTCTTCAAGATCCAGGAATTTTTCTCTGAGAATTCCAGACAAATTTAGAAAAATGCCCTATCTTGCAATGTTAAAAGAAATGGCAGAGCCAGTGAACAACACATCCAACCCAGGGGTGGATGATCTACAGCAGCAGAGACCACATCAGGTTCGACTCCGGTCAGTGAAGACACAGTGACACAGACTCACCAATACTGGACAGTTACTGACTGAAAAACATAACCAGTTCTGATTAATGTCAATTTATGCTCCACAATCTGGAGTCAACAGCATAAAATCATCGGAGCCAGCCTGCCTTGTGTCAACAGTCCAGGATGCTTGAGGTGTGATGGTGCGCAGAATGTTTTCCTCACACATTTATCATCTTCGTCATCATTTATCCCTTTATCATCTTCTAATGGCTACTTCCTGCACCTATAGGATAATACTCCATGTCACAAATAAAAGTTTCAAACTGGTTTCATGAACATGAAAGTGAGTTGAGTGAACCCCAGTGACCTGAAGTAGAGGGACTACAATGTATTAGTAGGGTGTTCCTAAAAACATGGGCGTGTATTCACTGTTATAGAATACTAGGTGGAAGCAGACTTTGAGGACATCTACGTCTATGTTCAAAGTAATGTGCAGAATATGGAGAGTTTGCTATAGTCCTCCTCTGCCTGCATGACCTCATTTGAGTCCTGCTCTTTGACGCTGTGTACTCCCGGCTGAGCACGGCCTCCAGTTTCCTGATCTCCCCATATACACTCCAACACAACTGAGTTTTATCTTTTAATCAAAACCACAAGCCACAGCCCTCCTGAAGGGCCAGCCAACCAATTAGACTCCACCACATCTTCCCTCCGCCTGTGGCTAGAATCGCTTCGGCTGAAAGCTCTGCTTGACTCTTGTTGCTATAGCTTGCCTGTCTACCTGAACCTAACCGGCCTTTGTCACTTCTTGCCCCGTCCATCACTTACCTGCTCAGTCAACATCCAGTCACGCTCAGCCAGCCTCGCTCACTGCATGCTCCATTTTGAGAAACAATCTGGACCTCGGTCAATCCTCCAACCCAGACACTCCTGCACCTGATAATCTAGTTTTATGATAATATTCTGCGCTCAGGTCAAGCATTTCCACAAGACATAACAAGTAAACTGAAATGATTGGAAACCAGTGTTCCTAAAGAGAAAAACAGTCATGAGTTTACTATATATATCAGCCAGTAATTTGTTTTTTACATTAACACAGCATAAACCACAATCTGGAATTTTCTTGAATTTGAATTATGACAAAGATAAATACTGACCTTTAGAGATTAGATCGTTTCCAAACCTGTCTACTATTCAACAACATGTAAAAAGACACTAATATAACTGTAATAATATAATATAGGTCTGGCCTGGATCATATTTGGCCGAGACCATAGATAGACTGTTTAGACAGACGACATCACAGCTCCCCAAAATTAAGCCGAGTCATTTCGGTTGCCCCCTGGTGGCTGGCTTCTGTAAAGGCCATAAACCCTGCCTGCTCCATGTTAGTCTATGGGAAATTATTACAGATAAATGCTAACTGAAGTCAAGAAGAAAATGCCATACAACTCGGCAAGATAATAAAATCCATTGAGAAGACATTAACTGTCTGTGTGAAAGATAACTTTAATGACTTGAGTTGCTGCTATATTCTTTGACTAATTTAATACAGTGACTAATCATTTTAGCCGCATTCAAGAGTGACACATGTTTAGCTACAAGCTACATTTTCCTCAGAGGGAACACACTGGAAAACTTTTATTTATGACTCAATATACACAAGATGTTCTGTTCAATGCTGCTCAGTCAATTCTCTACACCAGAGGTCTTCAACAGGGGGTCCGCCACCCCTAGGGGGTCCAGAGAGGTACTGCAGAGGGGCCGCGACATTTCGGTTGAGACAATTTTAAATTTTTTAATTTGTTTTAAATTTATTATCCAACCAATTTTTTCCCCACATATTTAAATGTCTTTGGATAGACATTAACATGCATCCAACAAATTGTGAGGCTGATATGACCCTCTGCCTGACCACCTCCATCCGTCCAAGGTTAGATAAGTTGTGTGCTACCCATCAGGGTCCGACATCTCACTAATGTTGGAGTATGTGTGCCATCGACAGATGGCTTGAGGATTCACTGTCTCTTCTACATGTATGTTTAAAATAAAAACAGGAATCTGTGAATTATTGTAAAGCTCAGTGTTGTATGCAAGATATATGTTTATAAATGGCAGTGGCATGGCCAACCTGTACCTTGCACATGTTTAAATTAAAAACATGAATATATGAACCTGTGTAATATTTGAATAGTTTAGTATTGAATGCACAGTAACAGGGTAGCTATATTTATACATGGCAAAATGCCCAGTTTAATATAAAAACACTCCATCTCTCCACCAGCTTGGGGGTCCTTGGCCTGAAAAACTTTGAAGACCCCTGCTCTACACCATTAGCAGCCATGTCCCTCAAGCTGCAGTTCTTTGTGGTCACAGCTGCAATTTTCCAGACAGACACGTGATGGAGTCAACGAGCAGGGCTGAGGCTCAACAACCTCCTCCGTGCTTCACAAACCAGAAACACAAACACACACATACACACACACACACACACACACACACACACACACACACACACACACTCACACACACACAATGGGACATGATAATCTATCAGCAAGGTTGGACAGCAAATCACAACACATGTGCATCCCCAGTGAGGAATCTCAATTTATAGGATTCACTTTGATTCAATCTCACTGGCTCACTGGCTCGCTTTCAAGGACAAAAGCAGGTCAGTGTGTGTGTGTCTGGGAGACTGTGTGTGTGTGTGTGTGAGAGAGAGGGAAAGAGAAAGATAGAGATTTCACTCAATGATCAAAAGATAAACTACTTTGCCTAGAAATAAATACAATAGAAACAGCATTATTTGTACTTGCATTATGTTAGGGTTAAACACAGTAGCTGCAGTCATCAATATGTATTTATGTAAGATATGTACAGGGAGATGGACAGACAAGATTAACATGGAACTGACACAACTAAAAACTAAAGGTAGTCAGTCCAATGCAAACCTCTGCAAAGCCAAACAGTCCTAAATTAAGCTCCTGTAGCTCTCAATATCGATAAATGCAAATGTAATAGATAGAGGTAATCTGCAGCGAACTCATGCAGCTCAAAACCAGATATATGCATATGCATATATATATATAGATATATATATAGATATATATAGATAGATTTATAATCTTACATAGGTTAATTAAAGTGGTGACATATCCCTGGACCTGCCGATTTAACCAGATCCCCACCACTCTTTAATGAGTTCCTCTTTGGAACACACCTCATCCATCGACACAGGGGGGTACAAACTGGTTCAGTGCTAAACAAATCCACAAACAGATGTCAGGTAATGATAACAATTTCATGGGAGCAGACCAACAGTTGCTCCAGCAAAGCCTCAAGACGCAGAGCCTGAAAAGCCTTCTGGAATGGACGACCAGTCTGGTTTTGCTTTGTCATTATTGGTCATAATGATGATGGGTTAAAAATGGCAATTGTGTGAAACAGGTGAAAGTGGTATACATTTTCTGAATCTAAAACCACTGTGCAGCGCTGGAGATACAATTGAGGATACTTTGGTGATATCCAGTGTTTCTCTAATGATTCTAAAAGGGTTCATCATCCTGAGCATAGTTTATACTATTGTGGCTATTTTACTGGGTGATAAATTTGTTTTATTTGATGGTGAGTTTTGTGGAACCCATGTTTTTATAAATCAAGACTAACCAAGTGGCTGTGACACAGGTTTGCAGAGTGACTGTTTCCATGCGAAACCTTTCAGCTGCACCAGCTGTACAATAAAGCCATTTCAGTTGGACAACTCACGTTTCAAACGCTTATTGCAGCAGTAGAACAGGTTTAGTGTATAGGATCCACATTTTCCTTTGAAGGACCATTATAACACCAGTGCAGGAAAGATACCTGATGAAAGTCATTTAGCTAGCGAGATAGTGTTCACATATTATAGCACATCAATGAAAATGTTAAAATGTATCAGAAGTTGGAGCTAAAAAAAATATACTTTCGGCCAGACCAGTACTTGTGTTTGAACACAGAAGCCTGCTCTGTTTAAACCAACACCATATGTTTGGAGAGAGAGGACCATCTATAGAGTAACACACTCACCCCAGGACAAATTAGTGCTAAGTGAATATGCAGAGGGGTTGAGCTGGATGGTGCTGGCTCCTGCAGCAGAGACACACTCAGGGCAAAGAGGTGACTGAAGGACCATAGAGTCTCTTTAAACACAAACTGCTATTTCTGTTTTGTTTGATGAGTGAGACAAAATCATATTTGTGGCGATTTAAAGGTGCATTTGAAACAAATTTACTAAATATACCATATACTCGCAAACTTGAGCCCTGCACTGACCACAGCCTCACAGCAATGGTAGCTATGCTAAACATACTAAAAACAGCTCAATAACATAATGGCAATGATGTTCTTCATGATTTATAGTTTCATTCATATCACTGATTGGAGGGCCAAAGTGATAAAGTAGAAATGTTCAAATTCTAAATGGATGAAACTGATATTGACCCATATCCAACTTTATAGGGCACTGTGATAAAGCCAAATGTGAGGTGGTTCATATTGTGTTCATATGAATGTATGTGTACATACGTTGCTTACATCGAGATGCAATAGTAGGGGAGAGCGGGGTAATGTGGGACATCGGGTGATGTGAAACACCCCCTGTATCTAGGCAACGGAACACATTTGTGGTCATGTGACTATTATGTTTAAAAGTCCCTCCCATTCCCCCCTTGCCATGAAGGATTTTTTTTACAAAAATTTGTTTTTTGCATGTAAAAGTAAATTGTCTTGCTCTGAACTTAATCAACTGTTGTGTCAAAACAAATTGATTCAGGTAGAAAAAATTATATCATACATATTGATGAACTTCCAACATATAAAACCATGTGATTGATGCTAGCTGAAGATTAGCCTGAATTGATAAAAGATGTTGTTTTTCTAAAATTGTGGCTTCGGGGTAAAGTGGGACAAATGCTGTGGGGTAAAGTGGGACAGTGTCTCACTTTACCCAACCATGAAGCACAAGTTAAGTTTAGTCTTAAATATATTTTAATGTTATATTACATTATATATGTGTTATTCTTAATGTCATAAACATTGTAGAAAAGCCATCATGCCAAGAAACTACACTAGGAAGACAACCTGGGGCCAAACACCCCTCGCAGAGATGGAGAGTGCAGCAGCTGAGGTCATGCAAGGAAAGAAGTCCTTAAGAAAAGCTGGAAGGGACAGAAATATTAATAAGACAACCCTCAAAAGATTCATGAAGAAAAAAGAGAAAGGGAAAGTAAAATCAGTAGCCTGGGGTGCAGTAGCTGAGGTAAAGAGAATATTCACAGATGAGATGGAGGAGGAGCTTGCCAAACACTTGAAACAACTAGCTGACCAGTTCCATGGCCTTGCTCCAGTTAAGTGCTGTGAACTGGCATTTGAATACGCAGAGAAAATCAATATCCCTGTCCCTGCCAATTGGACAGAGAAACAATGTGCAGGTAAGCTAGGGTGTGCAAGAGATCACATGAATCATAATAATCATAAATGTGCTTAATTGACCAATCCCCATGATTCTGTTACTAGTCCAATATTAGTGGTTGTCAATCTAGCTGTCAGGATTTTAACTATTACAACATGTGTTGTTAAAGTGAAAAAAGTAAGTGGACCACTTTACCCCGTAGCTGGGGTAAAGTGGGACACAAGACCACTTTTTTAAAAAAATCATATTTTCACTGCCCTTTGTCCTGAAGACATTCTGATCATTTCCATAGCTAGAAAACATCCTGAATTAATGGGAAATGTGTAAATTTTACTGATATATCAGTTTAGCTCGCCTAGAGGGGAACAAATGTAAAAAATGTCCCACATTACCCCGCTCTCCCCTATAGCACTTTTTACGTTTGGAAAATATGAAAAACACTCTAAGGGAAACAGTTTTTCAAAAGATATTCTTGACTTCAAAACAGAGAATGTGAAATAAGTATTTAATTATATTCGTAAGGCGCAGATATTGAAATGTATTTTCTGAACCTGAACTTCCAAGCCCTTCTCTAAAGGCAGCTGAGTAAACAAAATAATTATCCACCACATAATCACAGCTGCTTTGGTCTAAGGCGTATCCACTGCAAAGCACCATAAGAGAATAAAATATACAAACTGGGAAAAAGAGAAACCTTTATTACCTGTTGTTCAGGGTGACATCATGGCATTATGAAAGAGAAGAAAGGGGGGAAGAGGGAGAGAAAAAAATAAGACAGTGCTCATTTAGAATCACTGTATAAACACAGTTCTCAACATATACCCTTGCAATGCCTTAGTCAGAACTTTTGTTAAACAATGTCAGTCACGAACTTGTTTCAAAACTCCATATAGAATTTCTGGAAGTTACAGGATATTATAGACAATTGTCGTCTTTACAGATAAAGGGCCGGTGTGAAACACAGCCCGCTGTTAGTGACTGCTGCTGTCAGACTAAAGGAATTTCTTATTAGAGTAGGAAATCTAAAACTACATGGTTGAATTATTTGTCTTGATTAAAGGAGTTGTACTTTTTCCCACAAATTTTACTACCAAAGTAATGGTGAGGTTGTAACAGTGAGAAAGGGCTGAGAAACCATCACACTGGAAAATTAAGCTTTCATATTTAGAAAACTGTGAGCTGTAGCTGGAGAGCGCAGGACGGAAAAAGTATCACCAGGAGGAAAAAGCATTAGACTGAGAACCTCTCACAGTTTTTCTCGCACTGTACAAGAGGTCAGGGGTCAGGCAGCTGCTGTGGCACTCGACACTGAACTGTTTGCTCCTACATGGCTATTACACATGAGCTGGTCAGCTGTAGCTGTCAAATTTGTGCTTTTGACAGAACTTTTATAAACACAGTCTCTAAGCTCCACCACATCTGGAGAATATTTAATTTTCCATTTCTAACCTCCACTGTGCTTTAAACAGGAACAAATACTATGATTTTCTTTATACCTGTAAACTTAAGAGTTTTTTTTTTTTTTTTTCAAATGGTAAGAATACATCATCAAGCTCAGTTGCATTTTTATTCAATTCACGATCCTTCAAATGCAAAGACCCAGTTAACTCAAACTCAGCTAATTAGCAATTTCTTTTCTAGAGCATGTTTTGGCCATGGACATGAAAACTAAATATGGAACTATGGTCACTCAGGGGTTGTAACTCACTTATGGTTGTGTCCCAAGATTCACTGATGAAGGTCGAGAGATTGGTTAAATTAGAACTCTTTCACCAAATGGGTGCAAATACAGAATACTTTAGTACACAATTCACATGATTAAAATTAAAACGTATGTTTATTTTCTAACATACTAGAGGAATCAGATTTGCACATTAATTTGATTATTCTCCATTTCTATTTTATCTTTAGAGAAACATTTATTTGAGCCTAATACGTTATAAACAATAATAATAAAAACCCCAAATAAACTCAATACCCCTAAGAGCCATCAAGACTAAACTTGATAATTGAAAGTTTTGCCTATAATTCTGAATCATGTTTAACATTATTGCTCATTCAATAACCATCTCATTCATGATATTGGCTCTGTGCAGTTGATATGAGAAATACTCTAGTACATATTAACTATTATTATTAACTATTAATGTGTCTATTAAAATAACAAGCAAGTTCGCTTTGCCATTAGAGTTATATGTGTTTTTTCTATAGACAGAGTGGAAGTGGGAACTTGGACATGGAGCTGACAGTCACATGAAACAGAAGACAGTGCAGCAAGCAGAGACAGCAGAGCTATAAGAAGCAGCAGGTGAAGTAGCAGAAACATTGCTATGATCATGGGCACAGATACACAGAGGCAGGCGGAGGGAAATCAGATAGGGCAACTTATCCATTTCCCCCTTGCAGTTTTGTTAATAGGTGGCCTGATCAGCACAGCACTTGTATCCCATACTCATGCCAGCAGCTGGGAAGAGAGATATACCTGGACAAAAATGTTTCTCTGGTGGGGCTTGAGAGGATTCTCCTGGATGTGTTTTCAGAGATTCTATTGTTTGTTTAATGTAACAAGATATAGATTTGTGTCTAGATCTGTTTTAACATAATTAATAGGAAAGTGATTAAATCAGACGCTGTTCAGCATTTATCTCTCGCGCCTTGGTTATTACAGATAGGAATAGATTAAGCACCAAGCAGGCCTAGTGCTCAATCCACAGACAAAGAGCCATGCACACAGGTAAAAATATCAATAGCTGCTTCCTGCTATCCCAGCCCACAATCCCTTGCTCAAATTAGCCCCATGTTATTAATAATCTTCCCTGTAGTTCACCAACCTTCCAGTGGGGGGAGCTGTGGCGATGAGGACTCCTCGTGCTCTGAGTGTGCAGGGAGAAAGGGAGGGGCTGCGGGGGTGAAGGGGGGAGGGAGTGTGGCCGAGCAAGGACGTGAGGCTACGCTTGTCGGGAGAGTGTCTGGTGATGAAGTAGGAGGGCCGGAGGAGGGTAGAGCTGAAGTAAGGGGCGTGGCAGAGGGGGCACATGGGACAAAAGGTTTGGCATCAACGTTGAGCGACGACGCGACTCCAGCTGGGACAGTGGGTGCTGGAGTAAGGACTGTGAGGCTGCTGGGAGAGGAGAAAGCTTCTGAGGCAAGGACGGAAGTTTCTTTTGGGCCGGAATTTGTCAGGGGGGCCGAGGCAGGGGCGGGAGTGTTGGTGATGGGGGTGGTAGTTTGTGATTCAGGTGTTGAGGCTTGAGGGGTCTGGAGGACTGAATCAAGGAAAGAGAAGGTCTGCGATACTGGGCTCAGGTTGTCCCCTGTCATTAACGCTAGACTACGGCTCGCATCCCCAGCCAAACTGCTCTTGGCACTTATTGCACTAGTTGCTGTGCTAATATTAGCTTCAGGTTTGCCAGTGGAAACTTTCTGTTCATTTGCCTTTTGCACGTCTTTTGCAGACATAGAGAAATCGTCTAAACACATTGGCTCGTACGAGCGTGGTGATGAATCTGTTACAAGGATAGCATGGGATTGGTTTGTGAAATTTGTGGGTATTTGTACACAGGCAGAGGGCAGAGCAGGGCTGGGGTTCAAGTTTGGAGCTTTGAAGCCAGATGCACCAGAGTGAGCGGCTGTATCCCAGGTGGGAGCGATCGTAGCCGGTGTGGGGGAGACGTGCTGCTGGGGCGCCCCCCACTCCTCTGGAAGTCTTGCCCTACTCTTATTCTTCTTGCCTTTTACCCTGCCCCCTCCTCCACTCTCTCTGATTTCCCACTCCCAGTTCTCCTCCTCATCTTCATTATCCTCTGCCTCATTTCCGTCCTTATCCTGAATCCCATGCTTGTCTGATTGGCCGATGTTCTTCTCCTGGCTATCCAGGAAGTCATAGACCTCGTCCCGGCCCTTCCTCCTCTTCTTGCGCCGTCTCTGCTGCTGCTTGCCATCCTCGTCCCCCAGCCCTGCTCTCTCTGGGCTTTCCTCGGAGTTGGAGGACGCGGCACTGATGTCATCCTCTATTAAGCCGCCAGGAGAGAGGACAGGAGCTGCCGAGGGGGGGAGGGTTTTATAAGAGGAGGAACCGATCACACACTGTCAAGAGAATCACCTGCCAAAAAGCCACCAGACTGTGGTTACTATAGGCGGTTCATGTTTATTTCTGGTCTAAATTGTTGGTGCTAGAACTGGTCTAATAAAAAATACTACATCCATATGTGTTAAAGTGATATTTTGAAGTAATGGAGATTGTAGAGGGACCAATAACTAAAGGTGGATGACTGGTTTGCAGTTGACAATTTTGAAAGGATATACAAGTGTTTTGTTTCCCCTTTTCACACGCAGCCAGATAAGGTTGTGTAATTCTTGAATGCACAATTTTGTACAATTTTAGATGTTGTTTGACAATTTGTGGAATAAAATAGGGATAATACAATACTTTTTCGTTGACTCAAGTTCAAGTTCAGTTTTCAAAAACAAAAATCAAAAACAAATGGACTGGGAAATGTAATAACCGCTAGAGGGCCTAAATAAACGACAGACCTAAAAAACGCAGAAGTGATGCATTTCAAACCTTAATTGGAGTAGGGAAGAAATAGCATTCTTTGTAAGGTAGTTGTGGATATTAAGGATTGCAAAATCGAGATGGAGGATCTTTAGGATCTGTGCAGAAAAAGACATATTTCCCTTACTTTTTTAAACTTCTGCATTTTATCAACTGACATTGTTGAGACAGGCTATGGCAGCAGCAATTAGTTGCTAGTAATGTTGTCCTATACTAGCAGTGCTTATGTACAGTGCAATGTATGTCTGATGTATGCTACTGCAACAGGAGTTAGTGCTGCAGCCACACATTTTGCCATGCAAATACGCAATGACACTTGTCTACAATGCTTATGTAAATAGTGTGTTCACCCATAGTAACCAATGTCTGTTTGCTTTAAGGTTCCTCTTGGTACAAACATTTGAACATTTTCCAAGATGTGATCTGTGTGATGGTGCCTGCTTTTATAAATGCTCTACATGTAACCAGTAACTTGTTTTACTCACCCGAGATACACAGTTTATGACAAAGGTTCTATGGCTCAGTAAGAATACAAGTGCATCATCAGTTTAAGTGAAGACAGATACAGGTGCTGGATCAGCACTGGGTTTCAGATTATAGTATCTGCTATGCTGTGCCACAGTTTTGTTAAATTGCGTCAGGGTCCACTTTTTACAATTTACATTTAATAACTTTTCTCGAATTCAGCCACATAGTCATATTAACTTTGTGAAACAAAGTGTGGCTGGAGGTCTATCATGTATTTATAATTTAAAGAAGCCTCACACTATTTTAATATCCTTGCTTTTGTTCTGAGTACATCTTATGAATCATAATATTTGTAAAATGCAAGGAAATAAAAGTTAGAGGATTCATTTTCTGGTCATATCATATTGTCCAAATATGCTATATTGTAATGTGATATTTTCTGAAACATTCTGAATGGACTCTGGAATTGAATGTGCTTTAAGCCAGACAAACAACACATATTTGGGGTCATCATCGTTATCCTCATCCAGGGTGCAGAGCACAAGAGAGCAAAACAGACACACGTTCAAGCACCATACCAATGTAAATAAATAAAGCGTAGTTCAAATATCTGGCAAGCATGATTAACAATAGATACATGCAGGTCTGACACCTCATAGCAATAACACACATGCATAAACACTCAAATTACCCCAAATTGCACATTGATTGAATGTATGGAATGAAATACAGAATCACAAAAAGAAAAACATGCAGGCTTTAACAAAAATGTTCAGTGTGGGCTGATATGAGATCTTCATGTGTCTGTTCCAAATATCTCCCAATGTTGCTTTCTGCTCTAAAGCCATGTTTATTACAATTATTATTATAGACGAGCATTTCATCAGCTAAAGGAGAACGAGAGACAGATGGATGGACAGACAGATAGAAAGAGACAGGTAGAGGGGAAGACCTAAAAACCTCATCTCAGTCTGCTGATCATGTCCTCTTCCTGTCAAAATTACTTTTTCTCCGTCTCAGTTTTCAGTCCATTTTTCATCACTGAATATTAATGGGAGTCTAGAAAAAGGTGCATTCCCCTCTAAATCTGGCACCTTCTCCTGCAATGCAATATGAGCTATTTTCTCTTAACAGTCGATGCTGGCAGAGCTAAAAACAGCTCAATGAAGAGACAAGGCCAGAGCATTATCGTTTATATTTTATGTGATGAGGTGTTTAATGGGAGTACTCAGTAATCTGGGGTCTGGAAAACTGCCCAGAGAAACATTAATGATGGAGCACTGGCATTGCGAATGAAAAAGAGCAGCAAGTGGACATTTTGTGCAGATGGGTTTCAGTTCACTGAGGCCAAGTGGGACCTGCACACGCAGAAGGAAAAGGTGAATAGAGAGGGATTCACACAGAGACATAAGAAGAGGGGGCAACACAGACGGCATGTTGGGAAAAGTACTGACAGAGGGAAGTAGTGTGATTTTACAAATTGTTTACAATTGTCACACATCAATTTCCTGTCTGTATTCAGCACTGTGGATGACATGTGGTAGATCAATGATTGAGTTTGTCTTTCTAAAGCTTATATTTCACTCTCCCCTGTCACTGTTGTCATCCAACCTAATGTAACGGGATTGGCACAGCCATAATATGTCAGCGGCTATTTAGTGTGAAATGTAAAGTAGCAGCATGGGGTATATCCCTGTCTCACAGTGTAACCTCAACGTTTGACTCAAGCAGTCATTTATATATTTTAGTATGGCTTAACATGTTTCCTTCTAACAAGACAAGAGTGAAATGTGTGGCAAACATTACAACAGCCACTACTGTCGGTAGCCAGTGTTGAGTTTGTGTTGAAGTAAATGGGATTACTGTCTGTTTTTTATCATGACACACCTAATAGGGATAATACAATGGTTAGGGTACATCAAACAAGGCCACTCCCCAGTGACTGTGTCAGCATTTATTAAGAGACAGGTTCTGCGAACCAAGAATATTATTATCAAGCCCATTGGAGTGTTGGCACATATACAAATTTGAAATAATTACTCATGTCACTGTCTCACAGTACAACCTAAATGTTACTGGAGCGTTCATTTATATTTTTACAGCTAAACCAACTAGCTACAGTTTCTTTCTAACGTGACAGTAGCCACAACTGTTGGGCTACACATCTGTTGTGCTTATTGTCATCTGTATCAGTGATGTATCGTGTATCTGCTCCAGCAGCGGCTGAACTTAAATAGCAACTGTGACACAACAACCTGCCTTTGAGCAAGCAGAGGTATCTTCAGTGCGGCGACAAACTAGAAGGGAGAAGAGCTAAAAATAAAGCAGAGCTCTGGCTAAATCTTTAATGAGTCCGAGCAGAAACTGAAATATTAAGTCTTTTTAAAAGTTGAGCTCAGGATTCTGGCGTCTGTTGCTAAATAAATGTTTTATAGCTTTTTTACACACAAGTCAAATTTTGATAACATTTAACTGAAATAACAACTTAAGCCTCTATTAGATTAGTGTAGTGTTCAGGCAGTTACACAGGAGGACTGATTAAGGCACAGTGCTCTTCTGTCTTTGTTGTTAAAGTGGATTTATGTTTCTCCTGCGAGGAAACCAGTGATTGCTCAGCTATTGCAAGCTTAAACAGCGGATGATATTATAAACATTAACTATTCATGATAAAAGGCTCCTCGAAATCTCATATAGGCTGTTTTCCTCTTCAGATCGTAGGAGCTGGTGTATCATTTACAAAGAGTCGCTGCTTGACTCCTCCCTGTCTGTGGATCCAGTGTTTCAGCAGATAAAGAGAATAACAAAGTGCACGGACAGCAATGCATTGAGGCAACCAGCAACATATAAGCAGGAGCTGGATCTGTTCCATCTTGATAAGTGAGACGAGTAAGAAGAGACTGCCACCTGCTGGTAAAAGCTGGTCCTACGCATTTACAGTACCACTATCATCACTTCCCCTTGTTGCCCTGCCACACACAAAATGTGCAATCTACAAAAGACTTTAGGTTGTATTGAGTTAAATAAAAAGTTTACACGATATGACCAGACTGACACAACTTATATTTATCGATTCGTGCCAGATCTCTAGCTCCACCCTCCTCTATTACCTGCATGACAAATCCAAGCAGCCCCTCCTCAAAGATACATGAAAACTCCATTTAAATTTTTTACTCTGGATCCAAAGTGTCAGGGAAACTATTCACCTCAGGTTTTTTTCAAGAAAGTTTATGTGGTACTTATTCTCCTGACTCTGTTCTCCTCTGCTGCTCAGCACGATTCACGGCCGTATTCAGAAAGACATTTGGTTGGCCTGTGTTAAAACAACGCAAGGGACTGGAGGAACACGTGTGTGACTGGCCATCATAGTACCGTGCCAGACGACGGCAGATTGTGTTGCGGCAAACGATAAACCTGGTTCAACTTTCAGCTGAACGTACCCTCGCTCTACGCCAGCCCACTTCCCCCCCTTTCAAATGAATCAGAAGTGCTGCGTTTTTTGCATATGTCTGTGTGAACGCAGCCTGGCACATGCAATCAACCGATACCTGCAGAAAAATCCATAGTGTGGATTCCTGGACCTCCTGAAGAAAATGGATCACTGGTCTTAAACGGACTGCTTCCAATGGTGTTACTGGTAGTTTTGGTTTCCACTCCGAACAGGCCGGAACCTTTCTGGCTGTCCATAGCTGAACCGATCACAGGCATGCCATAAGTGGAGCTCATGCTGGTCTGGAACGGTGGCAGGCTGGACCCCATCATCCCTCCCATCCCAGACTGAGAGAAGCCTGATGGATGGAGACAAACACAGAGTTACATCATCATCACCAAACTGCCTCTATAGAAACTGTACACAGCATTGCTATGTACTGTATATTATGTACATACAATTGTTGTGCTGGTAGTAAACTATGAAAGACTGGGTGTCTTTAAGTATATGTAGAAATAATTGTTATAATAATAATAATACATTTTATTTATAAGGCGCCTTTCAGGATACTCAAGGTCGCCGTACAACAGTCAACAAAACAGTTAATTAAAATTTTTAAAATGCACAAAGCAGAGCAGCAGCAGAACAACAGCTTCAGCGGACAGGAACATTAAAAGTTATATGCCTGCCTACACAGGTGGGTTTTAATGCAAGATTTAAAAAGAGTGATTGAATTTGGGTTAATGTTCCTGATGTCAGGGGGGAGGGAGTTCCAGAGATGAGGGGCAGAGTGGCTGAAAGCTCTAGATATTTGATGTAGTCGTTCTTGAAATCTTGAAATCTGGAAATAAGGCAGCGCAATCACCCACTCAGTGGTATAACGTCTATTTTCTACCGGCAGTAATAAATCGTGTCAGAAACATTCAAATAAATTCGACACACACTGACCTAAACTAATTGCTGTTGTTCAGAGTTACACATTTGCTATTTGTAGCAAAAAATCCAGCATGGACACAACAAAGGGTCACAATGACAAATTGTTACCGGTAATTGTGGACTTGTTTTCTTTAAAGCAACTAAATCAACTACCAACAAATCAGTCTACCCTCTCAGGAGCTCGTCTCTCACAGTCGACATAGCTCAGAAACCTGTCTGTAGAAATTAGAGGTGGTCTGTGAACTGTAAATGTGGTGTTTGTGTTCAAATTTAAATGGAGATTACTGATAAAAATATAAACATTAGATAAAATATCACTGCAATTTTATATAAGAATGAAGATAAGTGACAGACAGAGCAGTTTCCCATATCACGTTGTGTTAATGTGGGATCAAATCCAAGTTTCATGACTCAATCCAAATTGTGATAAAAAATCAAATGAATTGGTTTATTCTACATGTGTAACGTGTAGTCTGATTTATCCACTGAGATTGATCACACAATCTATTGCAGTTAAGTTAACCTCACATTCCATATCTTCATATACAGTATATTGACAGTGTAAAACAACAAGGTGTTTGTTCTATAACATGAATACTAAATATAACTGAGATTACTAAAGACTGATAAAGAAAGATAAGAAGGCTAATGAAATGATCCACTTATACACTTATCATCATTATTTTTTAATCAGTGTATATATGAAACCATATAGAGGTTTATTGTTGTATTGATTCCCTCATACATGATCACCACACAGATAATCATGAATTTCAATGTAATTTAAAAACTCGGCCTGTGACTGGATATTGAATTGATTTCTTGAGCACATGACGATGGCAACAAAACAAAACTCTGCCATCTAGGCAAGCTTCAGAAATTATGGTTATATTATCCACTTCGGTTTCTGAGTTATGGTGCTGACTTATGATAATAATAAAATTTATTTTTTAAGTTCTCAGTCAAGTTGACTTTTGATGTTTTGGAGATAATATATAAAAACAATTTTTAAGTTGACCAAACAAGTGTTTTATCAGGTCCCAGTTTCATTGACATTTTACCATCATTCGAATCAGTCAATCGGTGAGTCCATGTGAAATTCCCTCAATGCTTTCCTGACAGACGGTTTTCAAGAATGGGATGGACAGACAACCCAAATAATGACTAAAATTAAAAAAGAAAAACCTTTAGTGCTATCCCAGTTTTGAAAACCATTTCCAACGGAAAGATTTCATGCAGTAACCATTTTTAATAAATAAGACAGAAGGTCAAAAGGTTAAGTGGATCATAAAAGAAGTCGTGCTACTGTTCTCTGTCTTGTTCAGACTCCACTGAGAGGGCCCTGTATTAAGTGAGAGCGGTTACCACAGTCTGCATGGGGTTCTATTTCAGCACTTGTAGGTGCAGCGGTGCAAAGTGCAGAAAGGCTGGCTGAACTGGGATATAAATAAAGAGGTATTTAATAAATTGACTCTGACCCGGTCAAGGTGACGCACGACGACCACGGCTCAACAAATGGAAAGAGGCTTCTCTATTGCTGTGGTCTAGATGGTGCAGAGCGGTAAACCCTCAACGCACTGGCCTCAAGTCTGACGCACATGGCAATGACACAAGATTTCTGAGCCGCTGTCAAGTGACACTTAAACAACAAAATACTGAGTCATGACAGACCAGTGTGACATGTGAAGTGTTGTTTGAGGTTACTTTGAGGCAGCCCGATGTCATTCGCATGCAATTTATTAAAGGTAAATACAGTGGGCAGCCATGTGTACTGGTGCTGTGCTCTGGCACAGCCCTTCTCAAATAAGAGGGTGCAGATTTATCTACATGTGTCATGCTGCCTTCAGGGATGTAGTGAAAAGATGGAGACGTTTTTCACATATTAGAAAATGAGAGGGAGAAGTGAAAAGGCAGGATGAATTTATGGGATAGACAAATAAAACAAATGGGCAATGCCCAAGTCAGACTATGGGAACATCCAACAGGATCTTTACAAAGTGACCACCTTTTTTATAGTTTACTGTATATACTAAGAGGGGTATATTCTCTTTTTTTGTTTCTTTGTTTTGATCGTTGTTTTGAGGATTGACCTACAGCTGGCACTTTGATAATGCATGTTGTTATTTATTTTGTAAACATATATCTTCATTATCATTATTAGAAATTGGGAAAGTTGTGTGAATAATAACTACCATCCCCTCCCCGCTTACCAGACATGCCTCCAGTGCTGAAGGGAAGCTGCCCAGGTGGGTCTTGGTATCCGCCTGATGACATCATTGATGACATCATGCCCGGACCTGAAGGAGATATAGAGCATTAGCACAATCATCACCGAAAACAGGGCAGCTTTATTTTGATGTGCGATAACCCTTTTTCCTTTTCCTTTTCTTTATCTGCCCAGGTTATTTATGACACACATTTTAAGGTTTAACATATCTGAAAAAGATATTCAACCTAGATAGGGAATTCATGACCTCTAAAACACATGCAGCATGATGCAGCATGATGTAGCCTTTCTTCTGTCTCCCCACATTGAGACAGACAGAAAACTGAGCCTAAATCAGTGTGTCACTCTTCTCTGTGAACTGCTTTTTCATCAAAACAGGTACCACTTCTCAACCACAATGTGTGTGTGTGTGTGTGTGTGTGTGTGTGTGTGTGTGTGTGTGTGTGTGTGTGTGTGTGTGTGTGTGTGTGTGTGTGTGTGTGTGTGTGTGTGTGTGAATGCATCTATGTGTGTAGAGGATCTTTTGACGGTGATGCAACCAGACACCGATGTGTCACTGAGGGGAATATCGCCATGGTTACACAGGAGGCGGATGCCAGCATCTGCAGTTCCCTAGACAACACTTGCTGATGGTGGACGTTTCTTAGAGAAACAATATGTGTGAGTGTTGGTATATGACACATACCAGCATTTACACATATAGGTCAATAAGAAATATAAGAAATTAATAAGAAAATACATTATTTATTTAATATTACTGTTTTTGCACAACTGTCAAATGTGCACAAATGCAGTAGCAAAATAAACTGTCCTGGCTCAGGCTGACGGAATAATATTTGTAACTGTGTGGTTGTATCAGACTGGAGATGTTTATTTCAGGTCAAAAAAGAAGATAATTTATTAAAAATAAACAAAGCTGAAAAGAAAGATTCTGACTCAACAGAAGCTTTTTTATATTTATGTTAAATATGAACTAGAGGTGCTGCAGATATACCTCCTTTCCTGTGACTACAGATATTAGCTACTGTGTGTGTGTGTGTGTGTGTGTGTGTGTGTGTGTGTGTGTGTGTGTGTGTGTGTGTGTGTGTGTGTGTGTGTGTGTGTTTGTGTGTGTGTGTGTGTGTGTGTGTGTGCATTTTACTCATGCTTATATCCGTATTGATTGATCCAGTTGATTAAGGAGGAGCTGGATTGTATAATATATGAAGGGTCTATCTACGGTGTATTAAATACACACGTGATGTGATCTTTTTTCTTTCCAAGTATGGATCTGTCCATGGTGCTGAAATACCAGGGGGGAGAGAGACAGTGTAGAACATTATAAAAAATATGTTTAAATTTGTAAGGTATATCAAATATTTTTGAGACAAATGCAATACAATTCTTTTTTTTATATCTAAAATATGTTGCTGTTTTAAAGAGATACAGTAGTTTTGAATTTAGCTATTTTTGGCACAAGGACAATATCAGTGTTGTGGTGGATATCATGAAATTTTAACAAGTTAGCAATAAATGTGAGGTTGGATTTAGTGATTGTGACAGCAAGTGTTTATTTATGGATGCAGTCTATAAAGGTTCAACTGGAACCATACAAACAAATACACAAGTGCACACAAACAAAGAGCAGACGCATTAACTGCAGAGTCATATTGAGCCGAACGCCACAGGGTTCTTTTTCTCTCTCTGTCTACTTTCCCCCTCGTCGATTCACGCTTCAGCTGCCACTACTTTACAGTACTGCTTTGCATTCTTTGTTTTGATGCTTTCTCTACGTTTGCATTCAGGATGTTTCACTATCTGAAAAGCTTAGAAAGAATGGTCCAGTTAAAGTTGTGTAAATGTGTTGTGTTACACACGATACACAAATGAATGCCTCCACTGTTCTCTAAATAACATCTACCTACTAATTCCCCAAATGCTGACTGTCTGTCTGTCTGTATGTGAAACGCATATCTCGAGTTCATTTAATCAAATTCACACTTGGCAATGTGTATTGTAAATTACCCAAGGAAGTTCAGTGCCGTGTTTGGAGCAATTTACACATGCAATACATTCAACATTAATAAAATTGAATAAATAGGGGACCAGCGCTTTGTAGCAACGGTGGAGTGGGGGGTGGGGGCAGTGAGCCTTCAGTTTGTTGACTGTGTTGCCCATGTCTACCACATTGTCCCAGTTTTCACTTTAATTAAAATAGTCATTATTATGTTAAACATGTTTTCCGGACAAACACGAGGTTCAATATGTTAGGTCCTCAATTTAAAATCAAATGGACCACACTGTCATTCATTCAATGTGTGGCTCTCAAACCGATGAGTCATAGGCAAGAATCTGATGGTGCTTCTGTATTACAGAACAGGGCAGTATGCAAACAGTTAGCTCTCATAGAGACAGTTGCTCTTTTCTAGAATAGAACAGACTAGAAAGGAAGAGACAGCTTTATTGTCATTGTATAAGATACAATGAGATTAAAAGTGAGCTCTAGGAGACGTACACCTTTGAAGGCTACTCGGCTACGAAAATGCTGTGTTCTTGGCATCCATGCATGAAGGTGCAGTACGCTTCAGGGGCTTGACATTATCATAGTTACCCTATTTGTAGCGCCTCAATGACAATGAATAAATAAATAAGACCCATGTGGAGCATGAGGAGAATTCCATTAAAAAAGTTTGTTCTCATCCTTTTACCTTTTTCTTCTCTTATTTTATCTCTCTCAGACATCCCCGCCCACACACACACACACACACACACACACACACACACACACACACACACACACACACACACACACACACACACACACACACACACACACACACACACACACACACACACACACACACACACACACACACACACACACACACACACACTGTGTGTATGCATGCCTGCAATAAGAACCTAGACAGTCCTCTGAGGTGAGCAGCATGACTGTGCTGGAGGCTCCTTAAGACTTTGCACAAGTGAAAAAAAGTCAAAATTCGGTTGCATAGTTTGAAGAAATACAGTTTGATGGCCTCACCCTGAACCGGATACCGACTGCATGAACTTGTGCATCATTACGCTGCATATTTCATTGCAGTCTTTGGTAAGATGCAAAGCTGACTTTCCCTATTTAGCTCATCTTGTTTAAAGTTTTTTTTCGATTGCATAAACACTAAAAATCAAGAGTATAACACATAGTGCCGGACAAATACACAACTGAAAACAAGATCAAAAGAAGCAAAACACAACCAACTACACACGCAGATAAATACAGCAACATCTTATAGAATCTGCTGCAGTTCTTTTATTCTTGTTTTCTGTGAGCTTTAGTTCCTTCTGCATCATAATCCAAGCCACAGGTACGGAATAAGTAAACGCCCTTTTTTACGATTTCTGCATGGAAATTTGAAAAACAGAGTAAAAAGTTCTGAGAATGCAGAGAGCGTTGGTCAAAACATTTTAGCGTGATGCATACACATAGGTAATAGAAGAGTATGCCAATAATATATCTATGAGGCATTTCTGAATATATATATATATATATATACATGTTTTATTCCTTTTATCTTACTTTAGTTACAATTGCATTTTTTGTTATTTCTTAAATGGGACAGCTTTTTACTTTGTTACCTATGACAGTGGGTGTTTAGTTTAAAAAGACACAGATGTAATGTTTTTGGATCTATTGAGTCGGTCACATGGCTTTCATAGTACTGCCATTCAGGCCATTACCTAGTCAGATTTACATTTAGCCTCACCGTTATTGTGATGTAATATATATATAACCAAGTGTACTTGGCATCACCAAGTGTACTTTTTTCATAATTGCTGCTTTGTACTTGGGTTTTGACCTGATTGATTGATAACAAAAAATGTGTTCTGTCATTACTCACTAAGCAGTCAGTTGGCTGCACTGCACTATTAGAATCAAGCCCACATACACCTTCCTGCTGCCGGGAAAACGCACTAGAGCATCTAATGTGTATTAATCTGCAGATATTTATAGTACTCAACCAATGCTCTAATGTTTGAGTCAAGCTTGCTTAAAATCGCGGTGCCAAGCTCTTTTAGGAAATTACTGAGGATTTAAAAAAATTGTACAGGAACCCTTTTTATGAAGATTAACCTCTTAAGTTAAAAAGAAAATTGCTTGGGGAAGAGTGCCAACTACAGGGTAAGGTGTATTAAATCTAGGATTCGTTAAAAATAAGGACAACATATATTCTTGCCATGTCCTTCAATGAAAGCAATATTTATATTTATACTAAAATGCCACTTTGATTTTATTGCTAATTTGACGGAAATGTCAATCTTTGGAGTGGCCTTGTCGTTTCTGAGAAAAATAAACCTGACTGGCTCTAATAACTGTATGGAATATAATTATTAATAATTTTTATTTTAGTCATTTGAGTGCACCTTTAAATGAGCTGATATAGGGTTTATCTTACACATTTCTTCCAACAAGTCCTCCAACATAAATGATAAGCCACTTGTTCCACTTTATATGACCGACAGGATAGAGAAAGCTGTATTTAGACCTTTGTCTTCATGGTAATAACCTCTAGGAGTCTACCCACAGCAGGCACTCTTGCTGTGGAAAAATCTAAAAGCCACACTTTATTAGTGTTGTTTACACATGGCAAAGTAAAACAAATAAAAAGCACCTTTGTACTGCAGCACACTGGTCTGAGTGAGAAGGTTTCCAATTTTTTTTAATGTTTTGATGAATCACTCATTAATTAATATATTGTCCACTATACAGAGCAATATGTACCATGATATCATAATAAAACAATATATGAAAATGATCATGGATCAAAGATACAAAACTAGTTATTGGTTATACAATGAAAACAAACAGTAGTCTCCTGTGGGAAAGTGCATCCAGCCACCACAACCTCTTTCAAAACATCAGCAAACTTCTTTGTTTGCTTCGTATTACCACCACAAGACATCATCTGACATTAAATCCTAACTATGGGTCGTAATCTGCGGTTGGCTAAGATGACCTATGTTGTTTTGTGTATTTAGAGGAGGACAGTCTAATTTTTTTTGCACAGGTCAGAGGGCAGGGCGGCCGGCTGTGCAGGGCCTCTGGAGTGGTTTGGGGCTTTCTGAAGTGCACTGTGAGAGAACCGTCCGGGACTGAATCCAGTTGCACTCCAGCTCACAGCAGTTCCAGATGATGGCAGGCCATCTGCTGCCACTGTATGTAAACATGTTCATAGGCCACTTACAGTAGGACAACAAGGTCAGCATTACACTGCTTTATTTGCTTCAAACTTAATGTTCTGCTGTAATCATTAAGATTTGATCATCTTTCCATAAGATTTCTATTTCAATCCACACGACCATTGTTTTTCTATGTTTTCTGTTTGTTATAACCCAAAGTTAAACTGCTTACCAACTGACCTATTTTAATAAAAATATAACATACAGATTTGTATACAGTACTAAAATGTATAAAGATATCCCAGCTAAAGGGGTGATACGTATTCCAATATAAATGCAGGCTACCTATTTAACAATAATACCACAAAAAAAATGATGTACTGTGTAAATTTATTTGCTCAAGTTAACTGTAAAAGTTCAGACCCACTTCTTACAAATACACGTTTTGCTATGCTAACGTGATGCTTAAAAAAAGTATTTTTTATATATTATATTTGTTATATATTTATTATATTTGCATTATTTGGGAACTCCCTTCACTTTGGTAATACAAAGACAGTGATAATCTATTACATAAACTGTGACTGTTTATGTTTATTTATATGATTTGCATATTGCATGATTTTATGTCAGCTTTACAGTTATAAATTTAGATTTAAAAACCTACATTTTCAACTTCAACAAATGCTTAAATTTGTGTTTTAAAGGCAATATGGGCCATTAACAAAAGGCACCAAATAATGTCATCACATTTTATGTGGTATACAAAGCCAAAATCGAAAAGAATTAAAAATAGCCAAAATAGCCAAAAAGGGTTAACGTTAAAGAGGTTAGTTAAATAAATCATGCAAGTCTGAGTTCAGAGAGATTCTTCAAGTCCTGAAAGTATCGCACAAAATATAGTAAAAATAGAGTTGAAATATCAGAGTGAAAATCCCGACCTTCTCCATCATGCTCTCCTGCACTATGTCCTTAAATTCATGCAGCTAATAGTTGCGTGCAGACTGCATGTTGTCAACAACGCTTGAGTCTTTCTTGCTCTCGCTCTTTATGTCAAGGACAGTGGAGGTTAGTGTCAAACAGGGGCATCCCATCCACAGTCACAGCTGTCGCCTACTCTAGAGATCGACAAGCGCTTAATGTAGCAAAGAAAATTAAGGGAGGGATGAGAATGCAGAGGGACAAAGAGAAGAGAGGAGAGGAACAGACAGAGGGATGAGGGACAGGTAAGACAAGCTCTGAGCTGTAGTCAGAAAGAACCTAATAAAAATGGTTCTTAATTAAATGGGGAGCTGAATGTGAAACACTGCCTGTTAGATTCATATCATTGACACATGAACAATTTAATGTTGTTGTATATGAGCTGAGGTACTGTCGGTATTATGAAACATATAGATTCTAACAGTATGTTTTGCCGTGAAGTAAAAGCTCCCAGTTCTTTTTGAAATCTACATTTTTCTTCAAGTCAACACAACAATTTAAACCCTGGGTTCCGTGCCGGATCAGGTTGCTGCAGGTAAATGTGTTACCCTTCAGAAAAGATGTGTAATGGGTACAAATATATTAATATTAAATTCATTTGTAAAAGGTACAAATTAGCTTAATGTGGGGGAAAGGTGAGTAAGAAGTGAAGCAGGTTTTTGTGATTATTTATTAATGAAGTCTATAATCAGCCACAAGGATGTATTTTATTGTGAAAGACACAACCTTTCACTTCTGCTCAAATAACTGTCACTAACAAAACTAACCAGTAACTAGTCCGTACATCAAAATCTATCACATAAAGATAAAATAACCAGTGGTGAATGTTTTCTCAGTGCTATGCTGCTTCTAAAAAGCCCCCAAAAGATTAGCCTTGGATAGCCTCAAGCTAGGCACGTCGTCGCGGAGCAAACAAATTGATAGATACACATTTGACAATTCACTGACAATAAACCTTGGAAAAAACTCAACCACCAAAGTGGTAGGAAAAGGAGGCCATAACTCAGATTGTATGGGTAACTGTGTATCTAGCATGTGTGTTTATAACGGGAAACATTTGTTAAACTGTCCTGGCCGGTTTGTGGGTGCAACCTTTTAAAGTGGAGGGCATTGGTTCTTAAAGCAACACCGAACAGGAAATACATTTCATGCTGACTTTCATCAGTGGCCAATAAATACAACTTTGCTCTTCTATTGATCATTTTTGACAGGAGGACAGGGAATGAGAGACTAAGGGGGTGGTGTAGAGGGGTTGAATTTATCATTATACAAGGGATAGTTCACCCCAAAAATATTCCACTCGAAATTTAGACATTTATGACCTTCTTTTTGCCTAAATGTCTGCTGTTATCCTTCTCCTAGTTACTGCTGCAGTTATTGTGAATTCTTGCAATACTTCTGAGTTCTCGCGAGACAAGATCAGCAAGAACTTGCGATAGCTGCAGTTAATGCAGCAGTAACTAGGAAGAGAATCGGAGTGGAGATTTTGGCTTAAAATATGGTGTAAATGATGCCGTTTAGAGTTGAATTTGAATGTCAGGGCTTAGGGACACTTGGATGACAACACAGGAGCAGTATGGAGGCACTTTATGTTTATTTCTGTTGTATTTTTACCTTTGATTAAGTGGTCACCATTTACATCAATTGTATTTGGCTTCAATGCTGTTTTCCCCCTGAAACTCCCTGAAGTGTTTTGTGGACTCAAACACTTCACCCACCTCTCCATCGTCATAGTGGTAAGTAATAGTGGAAAAACTATCCCTTTAAGGTGATGGTGGAATATATATATAAAGTGAGCACGCATTTTAAGAAATAAATGAAAAAATACAAATCAATGAAATAAAGTGCGAGAAAAAGATTTGTGATATCATATGGTGAACACTTTAAATAATGCCATCAAGAGCATTACAACAACCTACATTACATGTCATTTAGCTGACGCTTTTGTCCAAAGCGACCTTCAATTAGCACACTCAACATTCATGAGGGGCCACTTAGGGGTTAAGTATCTTGCCAAGGACACTTCGGCATGCAGATGGGAGAGAGTGGGGTTTGAACCGGCAACCTTTGTGTTGGAGAACCACCACTCTAACCACTATGCAACACCGCCCCACTGTGTTATACTGGAGCAGTCCCAGGGGTACTGAGTACTTGATGCAAATCCAGGACTGGCAGACTGAAAAGGGCTGCTACCTTTGGGAGATCTGCTTTTCTACGCTAACAAACACAGGCTCATCGCAGGATTATACTCTTACCTCTAGTGCGTATTAAACCTCCCTTCAACTAAGTGGGTCCACGTTGTCAAGAGAGCTGAGAGGAGAATCAGCAATTGAGAAGCAAAATGTGTGTTTATAGTGATTAAAGTGTCTCACTAGATGTGGCCTGACTCGTGTTGAACGATACAGCCAATAGGGTTGGGCAATGTCCACTTAACATCACAATGGATAACTCCGTCGGGGGGGAATGATTTAAACAAAGTTTCCTACTTTACTCAGAGGCGCACACAGAGAGACACACACACCGACACAGACTAGCTGAGGTCTCTGATCCGCTACAGTTTGTACATGGATTTGTTTGAAATGACGCCACATTATCAACACTGATCAACACATAATGATCCTTACTTTTCTTAAATGAGTTAATTCTTCAGCTCGTACTGACTCTGCTCGCTCTCAGGATGAGGCCATCGCTCAAACTCAGACTGGGTAAAAACAACAGACTTTGTAAACTTAGACAATGTATGAAGAGAAGGAGGAAATGGCAGGGTGCTCGGTTTGGACCGATTCAGTGTTGGATCAACATCTTGATGGCAGCCAGCCATGTCGATGGTTGATGGAATCACCCATATGTCATATTATTATTTATAATTTATAATAGACAGATTTTTGTTTATGAGTGCAAGTTGTGGTTTAAAGCTCTTCTTTATGAGGAGAGAATCAAAAACAAATCTGTATACACTATGTATTGCATTATATCAATATATAATGAATATTTACTGAATTGCTTTTAATAGATAACTATTATTATCGTTCTATCACCCACCTTTAGGTTTGACATGTCTAATGTCTCTGTTCTTTGCATCATGTTGGTCTGACCTGAGCCCATAATCTGGAAATCTCATATTACTGTCAACTTAAAGCATCTCATGTTAACTTTCAATTTCAATTCAACCGTGCTTTACATAGACATGAACCATTTCAATTTGTAGAATAGATTTAAAAATGAGTCAAATTGATTAATTAAGCTTTGCTGCCTTGATAGGTTTTCTTTCTGGCCTGTTTGTTACAAGTCAGGCATCTGCACAATAAAAAAAAAGACGACGGACTCCAACATGTGCTGACTCAGCAACACAGTTGACTTGGCTGACTCACTGTTCCAGAGATGCTAACAACTTTTCACTACTGTGAAATGTAATCTGCAGACACGTACTTACATCAAATGGGTAAACAACGTAGCTCTGCTAGCCTAGCGCACACTGTTCATAATTCATCATTATCACATAAGAACTTGTTATTTTTGATTAAGGGAGAAGGAATAGTGTGCGGTAAATTTATAGATACAGTGGATTCTTCATATATTGTAAGGTGCCCTTAGGTGTCTAGAAAGTCTTAGAATATTTTATTATTATTATTATTATTTTAATTGTTATTATTGCTTTATTGTTATTTATTAAGGTCCCCTCACAACACCCTAAAAATATTCAATAAGAGATTTTAAATGATTTGGATCAGATTAGATTCAGATCAAATGTGACTGAAAACACTGTCTCAGTGTCTGACTGCTTGAGTTTTTAGTCCAGCCTCCCATTGTTGTAATGATTCTACCATAGTCCCACATCCAGCTTTTATGTTGGTGACTACAACATCAAATTAATGTTGTGATAAATGAATTGTCATTTTCCTTTCTTAAGCATCACATTGTGCAACAATACTACAAGTCACACATTAAAAGTCATTTAAACTTTTAGCTCTTAAACCAGGGCTAAATCAATGTTGGTGTTGTTTGCTCGTGGCAGGAACCCTCCCTCTTTGTGTTACTATTTTGAGCTGTGCTACTGAATAATTTATACAAATCTATATCAGTGTGATGCATCCTACTTACAGTGGGTGGGGAGTGCAGTGGAGGTGGTGATTTGTAAAATGTATTACTCCATCGGATTTCTCTTACATCTAACTGCATGTAGATAAAAGCAGCTGGTTGCTAGTTGCTTCCATTAGTTGGTTTGAGTTTGTGTGTCACGGTTAAAGAGTGGAAGTCAATTAATGCCACAACCTGTGCTTTACTATTTTGCCTCAGGGCCTCTCTGTGATGAACTATAAGCTACTGTTGGTCAACTGAGCCTCGGATACACCCACATACAAGCGCTACTGCAGAGTTCAATGTGTTGGTCACATGCACACACACACACACACACACACACACACATGCCCACTTTTCTCCCCTGTGTCTCAAGTGCACATACTGCATGCGCACACACTGCGGAGATGTGTTATCATGCCTGAGCAAACGCAGCAGCAGACTGCAGTGAAACTCCACCTCTATTAAGCTGCTACAGGATCTCACAGTGGATTCGATTTCAATCAGGCTCCATATACACTGTACATCTGAACAAAGGTAGTTTAGAATGTTACAATCTGTGACTTTCACACATTTAACGATGGCTGCAGTGAAAAAATTTACATTCATACATGTAAACTTTACCATCTTAAAAAAGGAGAAGTGCAGCAGGCTGCTGCAGAAATTTTTTTTTTAAGAAATGATAAAAGATGCTATTTATTACAGAAGTTACATAAAGCATTTTATTTCTACCTTTTATATACATAAAATCAATTTTACAAATTGTAAATGATTAAAATTGAAGCATACCAACAAACTGAAATCCAGTGAAAACCAGATCAGGTATATAGTGATCAATCATTTATGGATCAAAACGTTTGGGACAGAATGAATCCTAAACAAATGATGTTTAAGTAATTATAGAGATAAAGTTATCTGCTTACAGTGATCATTTTGGGTCTATGGACAGTAAAATTGTAATTTTTTACAGTTTTTACCGTCTCTCTCAGTTATTTACTGCTCCTCTCTGTGTTACTATCATTCGCACTTCTCACTGCCAATGGAGCCGAGCCAAACCGAGCACGCCCCATCGTCTCCACTGGCTCTCCATACAAAGTCTAAGGTTACAAATTCTGTCTTTATCATCAAGTCTGAGTTTACACATGTGTCCGATCACACTGTTTGTGTGCCTGAGTGCGTGTATCAGGGTGTTTGTCTCAATGTGAGCAAAGTCAGGCGGAGCTGAATAATGAATGAATATGCAGCTATGAAGAAAGATTTTACTCATTTCTGAAAAGTATCGACCGTTATGTGGTAATCAGTGTTATAATTGTGGCGTGTTTTCAAACAAAGCAAAGTTTAAACTGTAGCTGGTCAGAGTTGTCCACCTGTGTTTGTGTTCGCAAGTCAGTGCAAGAGGGAAAGAGAGTGAGAGAAGTGAGTTAAAAACGGACTTTACCCTACCCATAGTTTCTGGGAGGACACAATTCGTTTATAGTCTACATTTTATCTAACACTTAGTGATCAATTTGGCTAAGGGGTTTAGCCTTTGTATACTCTCAGTAAATAATCACAAGGTACTTTTGGTTTCCTCAAACGAATCCTGATAGTCAACAACAACAAAAAAACTTGTATTATTTGTATTTTGGCCTGAGTGTTGTATGAAGGAGTTTCTCCAGTCCACAAGGTGGGGGTAGAGCAGCTGCAGCGGTTTAGGAAAGATTAGGTTTTAGCTTGAGTCAGGTTTATTTACACCTTTCCTCACTGCTGCAGCTTCAAATTGCCATACAGCCTCCACATTGTTAAAACGTTAATGAAAGGAAAAACACACAATTGTAAATCAAGTCAAATGAGGAAACAAGCAGCAGAGAAGAGGCGGAGAATAAAGAAAATAAAAGAGCCAGTTAATAAAAGAAAAGAGAGAGAGATAGGGAGACACTCATCTCCGACTAGAGATCCCCTGACTGGTAGGGATGTACCCTGATCATCAATCTATGCTTCAAAATTTTAGATAACTATAGAATATGCTTCATCTGCGTTGGGACTGTTCTGTTAAAACCAAGCCAAAGCGTCAGTGTGAGCAACTTATTCTGACCCATAGATGCATTGAAATGTCAGAGCACCTCTAGTAGTCGTTGTGTTTATGAAACAAGCAAAGGAGGAGGTCAGAACACATTTTGTCTTTCCCACAACATTGTTTCTATTATTTTTCATCTTTCTTCAACCTTAAGCGTGCATTTCTCATGACATCAGAACATAAGTTGTCATAATTCCATGACAACAGAGGCACTAACCTTTGGGAAATGCTTTTTCTAACTCAAACCCCAATCTTGTCATGAAACTAACCAAATTGTTTTCTTGCATAATCAGAACGTTGGCAACTAAAGTCCAGTACAAGTGCCGCTTGTGCAATCAAGTCACATCACATCAGTGGGTAAAGGGACATGAGACTTAAATTGTAGGACTGGGTTCCTGCAGTCATATCATATTATTGTCGCCATTCTGCGCAGCAGAACTAACACAACAATATGTGTGTTTGCTCAAACATATTATTTATTGATGTTGGGAAACAAAAAAACTGTGAATAGTTGTCAAGTAGCTACCTACTCTCTGAGCAAAATTTTGTCCAGTTGGAATGAGTGAGGCAGTGGTGAAATATTTGTGCATTTTATAGACAAACAGCATCATAGCTCAAATCAGCTGTCCATCATCTGTTTTCCATGTTCTCCTAAAACCTCCAATTGGTCATTGTATTGTGTACAAACTACAATCCAAAACTCAAAGTTACATACTTATAAAATAAAATGAGGTTCTGTAAAAAAGCTAATACAGTATAACTAAATCATGTTTAATTCATCACTGTATAGCTGAAAACCGACAAACAACATAGTTCTACTTTTGCCACCTGTACAAGAGACAATCATCTCAAATAAATGTAAAGAGCTGTTCAAACCACTGTGTTGAGCAGGCACTTTTTAATGTTTGACAAATGCAGGAGACCTTGACGCTGTTGGATTATAGAGATGACACATTGCAATATACAGCCGCCTTGGCTCAACACCCATCTCCACAACCTCAGTATCAAATTACCTCTATACTTGTTCTGTTGAATGAGAAAAGTGCTGGACTCAGAATGGATCCGTCAGGGGCTCAACCTTTGGCCCCTTGGTTGAAATATCATCATATGTGAGTCAGTGGTTTAATGGTGTGCTGGACTGAGGAGTAGTGATATTAAAACATCTGAGAAAACCCTGTGGTAAAACATCTGCTGTCAGCACACAGCCTGCTCCACAGTATCAACAGGAACACAGCCTACAGGCCCATACAGTCACCAGGGTTTTAAAAAGTCGGGCCAAGAAACTGACACAACCACACAGACACACACATACACATACACATACACACACAAGGTCACACACACCGCCGCAGTATATGTGCCCTGCTATTGGTGATCATCATCATACCAGCTGTGCATTGGCATGTCAGCCGCTATGTGAGAGGCTATGACAGGCTGGTGGTTTGCGTGCAACAGAGTCTGATGTGCCACCTTTGTTTAGTGTCACATACGTCAAACCTGCCAACATCTTATCCATATATATGACACTATCTGCTCTCCTTCACTAACCTTTATACTATGTGATTAGCATGAATCATGATGAGCGAGTTATGATGCTGTACATTATATACATGAGATACAATGTGACTTCAATAAACTGATCTCAGTGTCAGAAAAGACACAGTTTTGTTTTGAATGCATCCATACAATGTCCAACTCCTCCACTCTGTTATGTGTCGTGATATAGTGCTTGTAATGATTTGGTAATATATGTTGTTAATAAAAGGAGCTTGACCCATTTGACCGGGCTTTTACTTATATGTCCCCTGAAATGAATGGTAGTGAAGCATTGGTATTAGTTTGGCAAAATGACTTGTTAGCATGCTGGCTTAGAGTGTTAGCATGTAGCACAGGAGGTGAATATTACGTATACATCTGGTCAGGCTTGTAAAGAAACAGAAATTTGCCCAGCCTGGCCTGTTGCCTAGTGTCATGGTTCAGAGCTGATGCAAAACTCTTGGTTGCTCCAGCTCTGGGCTGTTTTTAGAACTGTATTTAGAACACTGACAGCAAGACAACATTTAGCCCACTGGACCTGACTGGGCCATTGGCTGAGGGCCAAGTGTGTGTGTGTGATGGTGAGGATGCTAATACAGCCCTGTAGGATGACATAGCAAAGGAAGGAGTGGCACAGAGACGGAAAGAAAGAGCAAACACACAAGTTTGGGAAAAAGGAATAAGAGATAGAATGAATGACTGGGCCGGCCAGGGACTAGGTTGATATGTGAAACAAAAAACACAATAAGAAAAGAAACTCAACACAATATAAAAGACTAATTAAAGTTAGATTTTAAAGAATAGAACAAAAAAAGATACATGATATAACTAAACAGTTCAAACTGGTCTTCTGACACCGATGATGAACCTTAATACACCCATGTTGAAAAATCTCTGGAGCCAAGCAACGTGGAAAATGTTAACTATTGCTGCCTTTCCTCAACTATTGTGTCTGATGTTTTTTTACTCTTGTTGAGTGTTAAGGGCAGAGGATGTCACACCTTGTTATAAGCCCTATGAGACAAATTGTGATTTGTGAATATGGGCTATACGAATACAATTTGATTGATTGATTGATTGATTGACTGATGTTGGTCCCATTCTGGCCTCATGACCACCCAGCTCTAAATTTAATAATTAAGATGAGCCCAGTTTATTGTATATCCAATGACATGAGCTGAATTTTGACCAAAGTACCTGGAACATTCTTCAAGGAACTAAAAGGCTCTACAGACCATTGTTCACCTGCATTTCCTCAGTGGAAAACACAATTTTCGCAAGAATTACTAGTTCCTTGCAAAGGTTACTGTTGTGGCAATGCAGATATTGCTCCAAATAAACCAGATGATGACGCATGATGGTGAAACACAAGTTGATACATATACATTATTGAGGCCTGATTCAAGATCCAGATGTGACTTTCTTTTCTTATGAGGTAGTTCAGCAATAAGACAGATATTCTAGTGCCTGAACTGCATCACAGACAAATATTTGTCTTAAGAAACTCTTACTCCCTGTTCAAATCTTTCATAGACGCTCAGGGGGACATACCGCTCTTGGTGTCCTTCCCATCCAGTAAAGGTCGGTAGTCACTCTTGGAGACTGTCTCTCCCACTTTGTCATCATAGCTCTCTTTCTCCAGTGAGGCCATGAAGTCTCTCTTTAGCAAGGCATCGGCAGGGGCCCCGCCTGGGACCCCAGCTCCACCCCCACCCAGAGCATCTCGCAGTGTCAGGTCCATAGTCCTGGTACTGTGAAGAAAATGGAGAAATAGGTGTGATTACTTTCATTGTTCTTTGCTTATTGCTATTTTTTCTATTATCTCTGTTCCCACTCCACTTCACAGGCTCACCATGTCATTGGTGTGAGACTTATCACTTCACACCTTCTACAAACCCAATTCAGATGACTAATTGACACAATTGACAGAAAGCCTGCAGGTGCAGTCTGCTAATAACAATCCTCCAAAAAAAAAGAATACTGAAACATCATAGACTACATCCAAACTAATATGTAATAACACCCAGATGAGTATTTTGGTTACGCATCAGAAATAATCTCCCTCCAGAGTAACACACGTGAGACCCAGTCAGGAAGCAAACGTTCCCAAACATCTGTTTTTTGCACGTCCAAACCAAAAATTCAACCTGTGGTTTTTAAACTTAAACAGGGCTAGCAATATTTCCAAAAGTCTTAGTTTCAGCTTGAAAACTCTGTAGTTGCGTGGACACCAGGTAGAAACGTAGCAACAGTGATGTGTTTTCAAATTAAAACATATTGGAATAGATGGAACCATAGTGCCTCACTCTCTCTCTTCTCTGTTAATTCACTTCGGTAAAACAATGCTGCTATGAATGGGAAAACAGTAATTTAGTGTGAAACTCTTCACATACATTGCTCTGCACAGTGAAGGTCCAACATTCAAGTGAAGTAACAAAAAGCTAAACTTGGAGCAGAAGTGGGACTGTGTCTAGACCGAATCAACTTGTATAGAATGAAACTGGCTTTTTACTATTTCTTCAAAAACAGCTAACACATAGTCGACCTCATATCTAGGCTATGTATGTACTATATGTACAGTAGACATGGCCAAACCAATAACCTCAAGGGGCGGAAACCAATATCTGTACTTGAGAGCCGAGAAAAACAATAATTCCAAAATCGAACCGACTCTTGATAGGTATGATAAAAATGTGTATTGGTAAAACCCCTTGATGCACTAGAGGTGAGTCTGCAACAGGAGCTGCCGGACAGATAATGGAGGAAAGTGCAGGAGGTAGAAAATGAGAGTAACCTGCAGAATGAAAAAATGGCTAAGAAAGGAGGAGGAATAAAGGAAGACAGAAAGTCAGAGTGACGAGCGGATCAGCCTCCTGACCTCAGAACAGCTGCAGGTGCGATGCTTCAGCTGATCCTTTCACTGCAGAATAACGGCTCGCTTGTTTCTGAGTGATAGAGAATTTGTGTTTGCATGCTGAACAAGACTATTTATTATATCAGAAGCTTGTCAAACACACAAAACAAGTAGGAGGAGAACAACAGTAAAAGGGGAGAAAAGATGGAGAAGACAGACAATGAAAAGGTGGAGGAGGAGACAAAGATGAGGGGAGGTAAAGAATTGAATACGAAAAAAAGAATCCAAAAACAGCAGGACATCCCTTCTCCTTTAATAACCAATACCTTTTCCTATTCTATACCTTCCTGCCTCCACTCCCCAATCCTCCCTCACATGCCTACCCACAATCCAGCCCCTGTTTCTCCTTATATAGGTTTCTCATATTTCAAACATGTAAATGGTTCAATACAGTGCTATTGGACTGTTGTCAAAATAGGAGTCAATATGTCCATATAAATATTGGAGGTTTAAAAAACATGGTTGGATTTTTTCATTTGATTCAGATTATGACTCTTTGAGATTAGATTAGTTTTAGTGCCCAGAAGAAGCACTGGGTTGACAGCGTTACTCTGAGAAAAGTGAGGGTCAAACCTAAAATATGAATTTTGGATGACCTAATTGAAAAAGCCTCTGATGGTAAAACCCCTGAATCAACTGTGTTCAGCACTGGAAATAAATGAAACCTCTGGCCATCCAATGTCCTAGAAACAATATATATCATCAAATAGTCCATATTTGGAGATTTGATAATGTATGCACTTGTGTTTAACATGAGGGAATTGCCATTTAATGTAGTTTCACTCAAAAACTGACTATTGCATATGTATCTTTAACTTCCCAGACATTCGGATAAGTCACAGAAGAAGGATCACTGAGAGAGGAGCAGACTGTGTAAAAGAACTTGAGAGGCCTGTCAGTGATTTTTCACCTTCACTCACTTGTTAGATAAAAACCACAACTCAGAGTAGGATACAGCAGTTTACCTCACTTTATGGACCAGACTGAAACATACCTCATTTTAGTTATACAACACTCCAATTAAGTGTATATATCAAATGTCTTTTCAAAATATTTCTGATTGTCGGATTCCGTCCTGCTCCACAATGAGCTGTTCAACTGTTAAAATTCTAAATGAAGCTTGACTCCGTATGCAGAAAACCAATAAGTTGTTGCTGCAGTTATCACGAGCAGGCTGTTGTTGTGACTGAGGACTTACACTGATGAGTCCCAACTGCCACTGTTACTGAGTGCTGATTGACTGTTCATTCAAATTTGATCATGTGTCTAAATCCCCACCAAATTCAACATTGCACCTCCTTTGGCCCTTCAAAACCCTCGTGCCAACATGTGTGAAGCCGATAAGATGAAGGGTTCTCGAGATACTTTGGCCAAATACAGACAGACAGACAGACCAACAGACAGAGATTTTTGGAATTAGTAGATTAATATACACGCATAAATATACAGAATATGCAAAGCTCCAGACTTTGTCAACAGGACACTTATACTGTAGTGGGACAAAACTGTTGCTCTGAGATCAAATAAGGAGAGCTATTGCTTTCACTATGGTATCGTTCTAATTAGTGTCACATACTGTTGTATACTAATGTACATGCCTCTATATTTACAGAAATCAGATGCAAATACACCAGCCTATCTGCCACATGAGCTGTGACGGAGTGATTGCAGAGACAAACAGGGACAAAGTGAAAAAGTCGATCTGCTTCATCGTGACATAATCTTAATGATTTGTCAATGACTTGCAAAGAGAGTTTGTATTTGAGTTACACTCCATTACTCCTGCCAAATGCCATAAGCATAAAACATATAAAGTGGTCCCATCTCATAGACAGCATGACCCCTGAACAAACTTTCCTTTCTCTCTATGGTTTGTGTTTATCCCTCCATCCACCCTCCAAGCAAACAAGCTGTCATTGTCTTGTGACTGTACCAAACACACACACACACACACACACACACACTAGCACACACACTAGCACACACACACAATGAACTCAATAATTTAATCTTTTCAATAAGAAAATGAACCAATCCTAAATTGGAGCTTCCTACCCTCCATTACCCTCTTGGCCTATTATTCTGCAATATTTACCGCTCCACTGGAGAGGTTTCATAAGCTAGAATATTCAGGAGGCTGGACCTGCTGCTCTATGTTTTATCTTCCGTTTTGGCCTGAGATTACTCAGAATCACATTTTTCCTTTTATTTAATTTACATATTTGAAATATCCATGAAAGGTTGTGTATTGCTTTTATTGATTCTTCCAATCCTTTAGCAACCACATGGAGAATGGACCTCCGCAAAGCCCATACCACACCACACCGCATAATGAATACAGGATCAGGAAGAGCTTTGTGATGCATAGGAGACTTCACACTGGGCTGATCAGTTACCTCCTTCATGAAACTGGACTTCAGAGGCCACGTCATTGACTTACATTGATTTCCTAGAAACTTAGTCCAGCCTTTACTTAGGACCTAAACTCAGAACGCCTTAAAATTTAAAGATTATGTAACGTGGACTCTTTGTCCCCATAGAGAAGACATGTCCGCTTACTGTGCACACAGATTCAGGTCGTCACACCATGACTTATACCAAAACCACCTAAGTTCAGACCACAAATAACTATACGTCTGTATATAGTCTCCTAAACTTAGCAAATAATTTACCATTTGTGCTTTGTGTTTGTTCCTTCTGGCTGGTTGTTGTAGTATACCTACTTTTATATTTTAATAAATTTGATGAGATTGACTTTTATAAAATTGAGCTGAGAACCCTGAATAAACCTCCAGAATGGCACTTGTAAAATACATTTGTAGAAAACTTAATATCTTACAGTGATGATGCATTTAGTTTGAAGCTGGAAAAATAAGTCCATTCATTAATTCATAATGTAAATTGAAGATAAAATATTTTCAAATAACTTTTAGAACTTTGAACACCAATAAGGTCAATATAGCTAAATGAGTCTTCTTGAGCTTGAATAAACAATGATGCAATTGGTTTTCATCTTTTCTGACATTTCTGTTGATCAGTCGATACATCCAGAAAATAAGCCTCAAAAGAAAATAATCATTAGGTACAACAACTCACCATAAAGGTGCAACACCAAGGACTGAGTTCAACTTGAACTTGCTCAGAGATGCCCAAAATGAATGGTACACACAAATATTGCGTAACTGGTGGTAGGCAAAAAAAGTGTGTGTATGTGTGTATGAGATAGACAGATAGCAAGGGAAAGAGAAAGAGAAAGAGAGAGAGATAAAACGATGGCGATGAGGAGGAATCGTCGGACAGCTGTTGCACTCTGAGGGATTAAAGACTATCTCTGTACCCACAATCCCCTGCTCCAACATCCACCACCCCGCCCTCTCTGAGTAATCATCTCATCCTCCAAAACACTGACAGTTCTCACGCAAGAACACACACACAAACACACAATACTTCTATCGCTGTGAGGACACTAATTGACATAATGCATCCCCTAGCCCCTTGTACCGAAACCTCAGCCATCCAAGCTGAAAACCTACCCTAAACCTAATTCTAACCTAAACCTTAAAACCAAGTCTTAATCCTTGAACAACTTTTCGAATGAGAACTGGTAAAAATGCCAGATCTGTAACGGAAACTAAAAGAAAAAAATAGCATGTGAAGTTGCGGCCATTCTTTAACCAGAAGGTTGGTAGTTCAGCCTGCACTCTGAAGCGCCCTTGGGCAAAATACTAATGTCCTATTGCCCCTGATGGAAACACGTGATGGCAGTGTGTGAGACCAGTGGATGATAAGACTGGAAAACGCGACATAAATACATATAACTTTTAATTTACCTTAACTGCATGTTTCTTATTGTAACCATGACAACTAAGGTACTTTAAACTTCAATATTTAATTTTACCCAAACCATGATTATTTACTATACCAAGTTGTTTATCTTCCTAAACCTATCCAAATGACCATTTAACCACATTAATTATTGTATCAATGATAATGAAGGTCTAGTGTGCCTGCCACCATAGGGGCAGTATTTCAGGAAATGCTCTCAGGGGTTGCATCAGGGTTTATAGGGACCAACAACCTCCATTATATTGTTGTTTAGATTGAAGGACATCATGGTTGCATGAAGACTGGTGTCCTTGGCCTGAATGAATGCTATTCAACCAGATATGGTGTTCTAAAAATAATCCACTGCACGCCTAGAGTTTGCCAAAGGGAACCAAACTGTTACATAATTGATCTTGTCTTAAAAGAGTTTGTTCACCCAAAAATGAAAATTCACTCATTATCTACTCACCACTATGCCGACGGAGAGGTGGGTGGAGTGTTTGAGTGCAAAACAACACTTTGAGTCTCAGGGTACACAGCGTTGCAGAATTTTTTTTTATTAAATTGATGTAAATGGCGATCACTTTTTCCAACTTAAAAAAAACGACTGAAAAAAAAAAAAAATGCCTCCACCAACTGATCATCTGTATGGGAAGATGATTGTTAAGCGGCTCATGTTTTGAAATAACCACTCCAAAATATTTAAAAAAGTGGTGTGTACCCTAAAGTCATTATTTAACCGAATGTACTCCTCATCACTTACTAAATCTTAATATTCTCAACGTTAGATCTAAATCTAAATATTTAACTACAAAGAGTCGTCCGCCCAAATTGTCATTGGTCAGACAATCACTGTTGTTAAGTTGTACGGGGAAAAAAATACCCCGCTTAACAAACACCTCAAGTCAATATACGTCACAACAAATCTACAGAAAACAGCTGTTGTGGCTCCACAGTGTGATGTGAGTTGTCTTTACAGCCGTAGGTCAGTCCGGTTCAGTGGTGAGTCATAGAGGAATATATCTGCTCAGTGTCTGTGCTAATGATGCTTCAGCAGTGAATGGAGAGGTTAGTGACCCTGAGAACCTGCCTCCTCCTACTTTCATCAACTCTCTTCAAAACCATAAATCTCGGCTTTGTTGCAACATGATGAAATGGAGTACCCACTACATTGCCAACTAGCCACAACATATCAAGCTTTATGACACTTTATATGTTAGTGTCAATAAACAAGACTTATTTTTATGGCTAGACTTCATGATGATTGTATTTCGCAAAGTGGCACAGAAAAGTTTCATGTGACCTGATGAACAGAGGAGCACATCAGTTTCCTCCCAGTTCTGACCTGACTGAAGGACACTGCAGCTCATTCCCAGCCCCACTGAAGGTTCATATGTAGTGCAAGAGATAAATAGACGCCAGGACATGCTGCAAGAATAACTGTTGTCAAGAAGAGGAGTTAAGATTAGGGTGTGGATCACTGTGAATCTGATATAATACATTTGACCTGACTGACCAGTCCAACTGTGATAAATTAAAGGTGATGAGATAATAATTGGACACTAAATCAACAGTTTTTTCAAAAGCCTTCATAAACATTGATTTTCTCTTCATCATCACACAACTTATACTGTACATAGGATTAAAGTCTGAGCAAATTGCAACAGATTATAAAACTGACACTAGTCAAAAAAGCAAATTGGAGGACAAGCAGGACAAAAACTGTGTATGGAGATCAGCTTAACTCATTTCTTTAGAAGCAAGACTGAAAGTGCGACTGGAATTTCACCAATGATTCCTCGCCTCCACATGAAGCTGCAAGTTAAGTTCAGTGGGAAAAAATTTGAACCAGAGAGTTAAATTCTAAAGTATATGAAAAAGTTAAGTAAATGTGCATTCAACAATTCGTCTGGTGATATAAACATGAAGATAAGAATAAAAAATAGAATGACACTCATAAAGTAGAGCATAAAAACCTTCGCCAACAGTCCAAGATGTACCAAATTGCACTCTTTGTGTTGCTGTCTAAAAACGATTTTCCTGAAAAGAAAAATTAACTTAAATACCGAATTTCTGATCTTTCTTCTAAAGATTTGTATCTCTTCAGCAGAACCCAGTCTTTAGGCATGAGGCTGAGCCTGAGTCTGAAAGACTTTGGCTGCTTCTGAACTTGTCATATGTTGTGTTGAAAGGAAGAGAAAAGTAGAACCAGCTTAAAACCATTCTTCCAAAAACCAATAGGAGCATTTTCTTTTATTAGAACTGTTACTTGTTCTTATACTCAGTAGAGTGCATACCTCTACCAATTGTTTCCTTACATTCAAGCCTGATTGTTTCCATCAAGATCCATCAATTGCTAAGCGAAAGAGATAAAACAATCCTATATCCGCCCCTGATTAAGATCCAAGATTTTCTGGATTCTTCCCTGACATTCCACCAAGTTTTGTTCCCCATCTTAAGAAGATTGAAAATGAATGTCATCTGTGAAATTACACAGAGAGCTACAACTGATAACTTCCCAAAATGACAGAATGCGTTGATGTTGAAGGCCGGCGGACCCAGAGGATAAATGAGAAGCCTCATTTATTCGGTCTGGGCAGCTGAAATGTGTCTGGGAGTCAGTTAGATTTTCCTTTCAGAGCTGCGATTCTGAAAGTCGACCGTCAACGAAATGTTTGAATCATGTCTATGGGCCTAAGGGAGAAAGTTCCTTCTCCCTTTCCTTCGTTTCATGTTTGGTTTTATGTTTTTAATAGAAATCCACTACAACAAATGTTGGATTCTGATTAGAGGATAGGAATTACATTATATGATGGGGTCAACACTGAGAAAACATTTGCTCAATTGGTTAAACTCTGAGGAAAAAAGATGAATTAAAAAGAAGAACAAAAACCAAATCTAAAGCTGAAACTATGTTTTATATCCATCAGATGTGTTGCATATAACGTGGTTACAACATACTGTCATGGCTGCCCAGCCAGTTGTCATGGTGACTCAGCAGTTCCTCAGACGGACACACACAGTGTTTCTGATGAGCAGCACGTTGGATTACTGCTGACACTGCACACACAACACTCACCTACTGAGCATGCACATACACACAGCATCAGACCAGCAGTGCACCAATCAGATTTTCTCTCTCTCCAGACGCAAATCCCCCAACCCATCAGACACAGGACAGAATAAAACCTAGTTCGGAACCAACTCATTTTATAATGCGGCTGAACATCTGCCAGATAAATTGTCATTTGACTTTTTTATGCAGGGTCATAGCACTACATTAACTGCCACATAGATTGATTGGGCCTGATCGATGTGGCTGTGTGACGATGGGATGGATTTCTGGTGACATGTCAGAAATATCTCTCTGCTGTGTGCAGCAGGATTTTCATTGTTGCAGATGTCAAAAGACCTGTTCAAAACCGCACAGAGCTTTTGTTAATGTTATTTAGATGTTGCAGTCTGGACTGTACTGTGATATAAAACTGAAATATCTGCATCTCCATATTTGTCCTTCTCTTTTGCTTTCATTCCATTCATGGTAGAAGAATAACAAAAGAAAAATTACAAAAATATGTTCACCCCTCTCTATTTGTATGTTACCAGGATAAAGCACAATTACAGAATGGATTATCATAAAAAACTTGGTAAAGGGCTAAAGAATAGCCTTTTCAATTTTGGGGCAGATCCGGACAAAGAAGTGAATACAGGATATTCTTTTTTACACTTTCTTTCATACTTCAAGTTTTTGAAAATGTTCACAGATTTCAGATATTAACCTAAAATGCAGACAATATGGTGCAGCTTTGAGTATTAAACATTTTCAATTATATTTTTCTTTTGCCATTGGCCATAACTCAAATTTCGATAATTATTTACTTGTATCATAGAATGATGGATAGAAAATGAGGACTAGAAAATCAGGATCAAGATGACCAACTTCACTTTCCAATGAACTGGCCAGCCCATCTCACCCATCATCACATCTGCCTTTTTAACTAGTTGTTTAAAAGATCAATATTGCATTATTATCTATTATTTACATAATGCACCAACTCACTAAAGAAGCTCCCTATGTAAATAAACAGGCAGCATACCCAGATGGACAGACTAATACAGGAAGGAGTCATTTTATTTTAGGAACCCGGACTAATCACTCTCTCTTTGAGCTCTACTTAGCGGGGGCGTGGAGTGTACATAAGCGAGTGATTTCATAGGACTCCAGGGGCACATCCAGACAAAAACATTAATTAAAAACAGATATATGCCCTGTATTCCTAGGTTTATAGGCACACAGAACTCATCATCATGGTTCCGGAAGTAAAAATCCCTTTCATTTTCTGAATATAGATTTTGATAATCAGCCATAATATTGAAACCACAAGTTACGAGATTGAGAAACAATGTTATTTGCTCCTGTACAAATCACACTACTGTTTGGTATCAACTGTGTTTTATGAAAAAGATGTTAAATTCACAATGTCATGGAAAAATTCTCCATCCATGGTGTAAGAGCGACATCTCTGATTGGTGGTGCTCACTGTTACTATGGAAATGTTACCATAACCACAAAATTCATGTCAGCAACGATCAATACATTTACATCAATACCTTTACCAAAGAGCAACTATGATTTCCCATGATTGCAAGTGGGAACAAAGCAATGAGCCATGTCACTAACAACACTATGGCTACATTACCACACATTACCACACAAGTTACTATACTAAACAGTTTATGAAACACTATACAAATAAATACATAAAAGACATGTCAAATTCAAAATAAATTCCCGAAGCAAGCAGGAAGTTGGTAGAAGGGGATCATTCTCAATGGTTTGTGGAGTGCGTAGTTCTATCACCCTTAAAATAATGATGTACAGTCTTGCACCTTTGCCTTTGTTTCGCTCTGGATCCAATGTTTAATGGTCATGATTAATCTCGTAGCTGGTCTGACTTAAATTTTCTGAAACGTGAGCTGTTATAAGTGGGCAGTAATGGCTACACTTATAGCTTTTGACTGGGTAACACAAGGCAGTTTGTACATCACCTCTGCTGCAGAAACCAGGCTTCCTTCTTGAGTTCACCACCTCCAAAACTGTACATGTTGTAAATGTCAGATACAATGCTTTTGCCTAAATGCTATAGAAGCTGATTTAAATGCTGTTTGTAAATCCAAATCTCACTTTCCCCCTCCATGTCTTTACTGCTTGCAAATCCATATGTTTTTGACATCCTGCTCCCTGGCTGTGCAGCTGTCGTCTGCAGATCCTCTTATCTGAACTCAGGACATCCTCTCTGTAACAAGCACTCAGCATCACTACTGTCTTTTTAAACCTTCAAGACTTTACCTTCCACATTCATCAGAGCATCTTTATACTGATTTAATGAATGAGTCTACACATTTCCTGCACAGAGAGCTGATCACTATTGCTCTTAACAAATTAACTATACAGTCAACGTAGGCCATTTAGGTGACTGGCGTGTCTGTTTCATTGGTTAACTGGGTGGATAACCGCCTCTGAATGGCCCACTGCCTGAAAACGTTAACCATGTCTGGTTGGATGACTGCTAGCCTGACTTCCTGCCTACAGTGCTTGGCTGGTAATCTGGGAGGGATTGCATGTAATCCCACCAATCCCTAAATCAGAAATCATGGCATCATCATTATCACAACAAGCATGCATTAGAACATCTCTGATAATCCATAAAGCTCATTGCTTGTAGTCTTTAGCATCAGCAGTCTGTCGTTACTCTATTTCATCACACTAACTTTAGCTCCTCATAGATGTGCATGCTCCTAATAGATGTGCATGCTCCTCATAAATGTGCATGTTCGAGTGTAGCTGCTCACACTACCCGTTGCATTGGCTCACTTCAAACCCAATTCACCAAGCACAGCTCTACAATATCACCCTCCACTGTAGAATACAGTAGCTTGCTATCTATTTGTACCTTTGCAACTTTTAACAGTTAGCATGCTTACAATGTTTGTTAAGTTTAACATGTTAATACTTGTGTACCTACAGATTCCAGTTTATTAACACAGTTATCAAATGTCTTTCACATGGCTCCTGGTTAAATGCAGTTTTTTTCTTTCTTTGAGCTTCCGTTCTATTGAGCTAGGCTTCGGTATGTAGGCTTACAGTACATAAGGTCAGTATGGGAAAATGCAAATGCCGAGTCAGTTACTCCAGACATTCTCCAGAGTTTTCCTGACGGCCCCTTAGTAAAAACTTTAATAAAAGTAAAATATTTTCTGAGTGAGCCAATGTGATAATACACCAAGATACTTTCCAAAGAATTCACAGTTAGCTAGTAGGCCTGTTGATGACGTTTCTACCATACAGGAGATGCAGAACTGAAAAAAAAATTAAATACAAATATCTCGGGATGAATAAGAATAACCATATACTTTGAAGATGTCGGAGAAGAGGTCAACTTGGAAAGACAAGACTCAAGAGCTTTTGCCTATGTGGGTCAATGCTGGTGTTGATGTGCTGTAAAAAAAACATGTGGTGTCTAATACAGAATGAGTTATGTCCTTTCTTCTGCATGCTCTACTCAGACGCCAACCCACACACGGACCTGATGAACACATCTGACCCAGATGATTTTCTAACACATTGTTAATATGTAAACGGACATTTGGATCAGGACATTTTCCTGAGTTCACGTCTTAAAATGGCTAAAGACATGTGGTTTTTTATGCATTTTTTGGTTTAGCAGTTTGTAGCATTTCAAATGATAAACAAATTTGCAGTACAGCTACTTTTATTGCTGTGTATTTTGCATATAACTGTTGTTTGCCTAACATCTTCCTTGGAATACACAAACAACTGTCAGACAATGGATTTACAGAAGGTTTTACAGAACTACAGCCACCTACATCTGACTACCATTTCCAAACTCAGCACTTACAGTATCAATTTGCTTTGGTGCCTTCCTTGCTTCTATTGCTCTATTATCTCTTTCTGAAAAGAAAAAAAAATAACATATGTACGTGGCACACATTCAAGTGGCCTTGATGGGCGGGCAAGTGTGTGTAATGTACTAAACATATGTGCCAACAGCTTGGTTAATTATGTATATTAAGTATATCTAAGATAATGCCCATACTTATATTAGAAAAATATTTTCTTTAAAAAATTTCAAATGCATTCCTTTGAATAATAATAAGTATCATCGTATCAGGACATGCTTAAAATTTTAGCTCAAGTCATCATATGAACCAAATCTGAGAATCTGAATAGATCATAACAAGCGTTTAGGCGACAGTACAGATGTGTTTTTACTGACTTCCAGCATCTACGTCCAGGCTGCATTGCATTTCTAGGATGGGAGAATGTATCACGTGGTCTTCAGAATCCCTTTCTTTCCTAACTAATTAAATCCTAACTGACTACTTGACTATGCTTTCTCTATATACCGTGATACAGAGGGACATCTCCCTCAATCTCTTCCTAGACCTGGTACCTATAGCCGATGAAAGAGCAAATTCTTTTGAGACAGCTGTTAAGACAGCTGCTAAGGCAGCTGTTAAGAACATAATCTGGAAGAAGGGTCTTTCAACGAAAAAAATTCTGCAGAGCTGAAGAGGTAGCCATTGTGATGGGTAATTATATTATGCCCAAGTGAGATTCTTTTGTTTGATGAATCCCATGCTTATGAATTCAGGGCAAGTGAAAAGGGTTTTGCAGCATTTGTGCAGCAGGGGCTGTGGCTTGTGCTGCAAACAGACTGGCCATGGCCTGCAAGGACTCACCAGATGATATAAGGTGCATGGCCACCTTCAGGGACCACCATCAAGACAAATTAATAACAACATTTCCAGGAAGTGAATGACAAACACCACCTCTCTCTCAGTAAGAGGCCATCAAGACCCAACAGAGGAGCTTGAGTGCCCTAATTTGAGCCTTGAAAGAGGAGACACATGGATGAGAAAACGTCCAGAGGCACACATACGGATTTGCGTGATGTTTGTCCCAAATGCATTTACATAATCAGTCAATGAGTCAATATCAACTTACTACACAGAAATGCAAAATGGGCACATCTAATTATTACATTGTTTTATGAAATTCACTGAAGTGAGGGTGGTTTCCATGTGAGTAAACTGCTTTTTTTGTGATTCCTGGCACACATCAGACTCTGAGGATCATCAAGGCAGCTGGAAGGACTCCACTCCCTGGATCTTTACTGAGGCATTCAATGTGGGTAAGTTAACTACTGTATGTTTCACAGCACACATACACACACAACACACTGAACCAGGAATAGATCATCGGTCTACTGGCAAGGGAGTATGAGTGGGTCAACCTCAACCTATGCCAGAGCCTTCTTGTCTGGATTACAGAAATTATCCCCATTTTCAGTCAGATGAACATATTAAGACTTAGCGCTTCACTTTGTGAAGCATAAAAAATATAAAAAATGTTCATATTATTGAGATATGTGTTTATTATCAAGTTTTTGAAAAGGCCTTTGAAACTAGCTTCAAGCAGAGAACCTGCCTGTCTGCTTGAGGATCTGTGCTGTGGAGCACTCACTGTATTTATAGTTTTCAGGTATAACATGAAGCAATAGAACTGTAGGCTGTAGGCAAACTATAGGCTACCTATTGTTCAGCTATTTTTTACAAGTGCACATTAAATATTCTTAAACATGAACCAGCTGATCCCCAGAAAAACAGGCTGCAATATGTTGCGATAATAAGTTAGCATTTTACACTCAATGAGGCAATGACATGATTTGTGAATAAGGGCTCATTCAATTTAAATATTTCATAGTTCAGGCTTCAAAAATTGACTCACTGCTTTTATCACAGTCATATGATCCATTAAACGTGTTAGGGATGATGGATTGTTGGCTGGGAAGCAACTTGAAGATTAATCAATAATAACAATAGTGGTTAGTTGTTGTTGTAGGCCTTCCTTTTTCCAAACCAACTTGGAGGTCAAGGCCAATTTCTTGGTTTTTATTGGACATTGATCAAAAGATGAATATGAGACAGAATTTCATCTTTTATATCCTGGTATGGACAAACACCTTTTGTGTCAGATTGTTCCATTTTGAAAATAAAGGAACAATTAGTATCAAAGTAAATCCTTGGTTGAATAAAGCTTGCCAGGAATAACTGTTTCATCTGTGGTGCTTTTCCAGCCTTCTACCGCAGCCTCTTTCTGTTCCTTCCCCTGTTTCCCTCTGATGAAGCCCTTTGTTGTGTTGGCAGAGTGTTTTGGGTCATTGTCTTGCTGCATGATGAAGTTTGGAGGCAATTCTCTGTAAATTGGCAGAGAAAATGTTTCTGTAGACATAAGAATTATCTCTGCTGCAGCCATACTGAGTTTCATCATCCATAAAGATTGGTGAGTCTCCATGACACCGCTTCAAGGAGCAGTTCATTTCTTTCTCCAATATTTCTCCTGTCTATCACTTTGGTTTGGCTCATTTGGAGCTTATCAGTCTACAAAATGTTGTTCCAAAGCTTTTGCAGCCCTTTTGTGTGCTTCTGCAAATTCTAAGCTGGCCTTCTAATGCTTAATGCTACTGATTGGTTTGTAACTTGGTATGTAAAACCATTTATTTCCTCTTATGATGATGGATTGAGATATTTTATCCACTTTCATGATCTTTCATCTGCTATGTCGTGTGTTACCAGAATGTTTTTTTCATTTCCCACCAACTGAATCAGATTTATCTAATTCTGCCTCGCCGTTATGTCAAAAGATAAATAAGGTTTAATGTCTTGAATACATACAATGTGACTGTCAGTAAAAAGGCAACAGGTAGGCAGATTGAGAGACAGAAGACCAACATAAAGAGACACACAAGCATGGAGTGTCAGAAAAGATGACTGTGACCTCTTCAACCCTGCAGGATGCAACAGAGCCTGCCAACACGAAACGTCATATAATTCACACTTCTCCTCTACACCTTCAACCTCCCACAAGATGCGGATCATAGATGGAACATGTCAGGTTGTGTAGCCGGATTGTGTAGCTGAAGCACAGAATGTGTCCCTTTTATGTAACGGTGCAGCCGTGTGTCTTGGCTGAAAATATCTCAGCGTTGCATCATCATTGAAGCGCAGGGACAAGAGGATGTAGGACAGATAGTACAATGTTTACTCAAACTTCAGCACCAGCTTTTACTTCAAGGGGAATTTCAGGGGATGATTAAAAATGTCCATACACCTTCGTCACGTTATTACATTTCAGAATCTACGGGTCATTAATCCCCCTCGGCCACTGCATAGGCAATTTCACATACGAAATAGACTGAAGACTGATCCATTTTGCGACAGACACTGCCACAGAGAGAGAAAGACACGAGCATTGGGGGAACAATGTGTACTAATCCACACTGAGACAGAGGATGCACTGTACGTGTGTCTGTCTGAATTTGTGTGAATGTGTGTGTCAAGTGGGCTGATGGGGGGTGGGGCATTATTGTATAATGGCTGATTTAGTCCTAGAACATAACACAATATCCCCTAAACTGGTGTAGGGCATATGCTGTGCAACAATCCGGAAAAAAAGACCCTTTATGTAACAAAGGCCTTGTAGCTGTGGAGCTGCACCTGACTCCCTCCGACAACGATGCACTACTACTGTAAACACTACACAGGCAATTAGATCACTCGCAGTCACTGTCATGGGTCAGTGCAGGTCACTCATGAAGGATTATTAATATAAAGATGTGAAATGTCGTTAGATGCCAGGAGGCCACACTGCAGTCATCAATGATCCAAGGTGAGCACATGGAGCTGATGCGGGGCTGCCATGGAGATAGCTTCGTACTACTGTATCACCCGGGATAGTACAGGAGGGGGTGTACCATCCTGACTGCGGCACCACCATAACAAAGAGACACGGATCCACGGAGCTCCGCATGAGACCTCCGCCCTCCTCCTCCTCCTCCTCCTCCTCCTCCTCCTCCTCCCAATTCCCCTCACACGCCCACTACCCTCCATCATTAAGATGGTAAACACCGCGCACCATCATCCGCCATGCAGTGGAAACGCAGGCCCGTAGCCGCGCAGCACTGTCCGGATGACCCAGTAAATATGACAGGAATTTTTCATCGTTCATTCATAAACGCGGGGCAGGACGGCGCAACGCGAGGATACAGCCACGATCACGCGATGACACACGACAAATGTGGTTTTAAAGCTACTCACCGTTCAGCTGCGTCCCGATCCGGTGGCTGAGTGTGTGTTAAAGTGTGTGTGACAGTCAGGAGTGTGTGACGGTGAGAGATGCCTCCACCTTTCTCTGTTAACCAGGCAGACTGGTGCCAACACTCACACAGCTCCCGCCCCCCTGGACCACCACCTCAGCCAATCAGAAGCGAGGAGGGGGAAAAAATCTGAATCCGCAGCAGGCAGCTGGTGATGCCTTCATGGGCCACCATAAAAAAAATGAGAGTTTTGACTTGATTTGTTTTATTGGATTTGTGAAATCCATTGAAGCAAATCCGAGGAATGACAAACTCAAATCAGGACATGCATTTTCAACATGGACCCAAGGAAATTACATCAGGTGACACAAAACTGGGCAACACAATGATAGAGACACAGCAATAGCATACATGTATCAAACATGTAACAATCATCCATAACCTGCCACCATGCACCAAGGAAGCCTGACGTAAACCTCTGCACCACACAGGAGGAATGAGGCATGGGCCAGGAAACAACCCAATAAATGGTGTCAAGTATTGGTGTGTCATTTGTGTCAATGATAAATGATCTGTAATTTTATAGCACTTTTCTAGACTTGAACACTCAAAGTGCTCTACAAATGTTGTCATCCAGCCATTCACACACATTCATGCAGCACTTTAATCCAGACCACTCACACAAGACCTTTAGGGGCAATTTTGGGATTCAGTATCAAGGAAACTTCTGAATGGAACCAATATTCTAGTTGGTGGACGACATGCTCTACCTTCTGAACCATAACCTCCCTGTCCTCACTTTCAGTTTGGGAGGCAGACACCATCTGTACGTTTAAGAGTAGGCTTAAAACCTTCCTTTTGATAAAGCTTACAGTTAGAGCTGGTACAGACTTGTCTTAGACCTCCTCTTAGTTATGTTGCTATAGGTCTAGAATATCGGGGACACCTGACACACGGAGCTTCTCTTCCCAGCTTCTACTTCCTCTTCGCCATCCTTATCACATTAATAACTCATCAATACATGTCACTGACTTGACTTGGCAGCTGTGGCAAGATCGTGGATTATGATGGTGGATCGCGTATCAGGTTGGCATCTGATAATGTATCGTACTGGCTGATCGTGATAATAATGGCGGATCCTGTATCATGTTGGCATCTGATAATGGTGGTGGAGCCCGATTTTAAAATGCATCACTTATCATAGAACATTTTTAATTCAAAACTCAAGAAGAAAATACTTTTTCAAAAGTACCATCCACAAAAATACATTATACAATCAAAGTCCCAAAATTATTGAATTAACTTGTTTTTACACAAAATTAGGTTTCTCTTTGGACCATCCAGAGCTGAGGATGGTAAATCTTAATAAACAAGTCTAAATATTGGTCTTTGTAGTATATTTTCTCGACAATCAAACTCATGGTTGGGCACCGTTCTTTCTTCCATCTCTTTTTTTTCCCTTTATGGTGAATTGAAGCATTTTAAAAAATGACGGGCCTGGATACCTGGCTGACCTACTGTGGCACTGGAAGAATGTCTCCGATGCTCTCTGATGAAGCTAGCTAGCCAGATGACTGACTGACTGGCTGCTGGAGAGGCAGAGGTTTCTATAGGATTATAGAGGATTATGGCTCCCTTTTGATTTGGTGGGGGGTTTTGTAATCTCTAAAAAATCACAAACTGTGTGCACACAAGAGCAAAAATGCAGTAAACAAATACACATGCCAAAATAACCGATGTCCTCTTTTTATATATTTAAAACATTCCTCTTCTCCTTGCTTCAGGTTTTTTTTGCCGGGTGTTCGGTCCATACCGGCAAACTAACCACGATATAAAAACAATATGAGAATGCATTTCTTCCTGTTATGGTATTTTGCAACAGCATTTTGCCGCATCCCAACTGAACCACTGGATGATGGATGCTCTTTTGCTGAGGATGATCTATTAGTCAGAAAATGTCTGGATGATTTGGGACCAGACTTTCCTCGGACTTTGCCTCCCACTTTTGAACAATGTAGCAGGAGATTCTCTGGTTCAGAGAGTTCAGGTTAGGGGAATTGCCTGTGGAGGTGGAGGCCGGACATAACGTATTGATTCCACTGCATCAACAGCGGCGTCATCCCTTACTTTTGTAAGTAACATTGACTGATCTGTTGAGCATGTTTACATAGGATTTTTTGGTTAAATTATCTAATGCATGACATTCTACTCCCACACCATGCCTAGGTCAATGGCTGGTCTGATTTGCCATATGTACAAATGAGGGTATAAGCTGTTATTGGTATAAACTGCCATTGGCAGTTTTCTCCTCCCCTTCTGTTTCCCCTTACATTTTCAAAATCCCCTTCACTTTGAGAAATAATCTGAGCAATCTCTGTCCTACAATTTACACATTGAATGCTTGTTTTTTTGCAAGGAAATAGCCATTGTAATTACAGTGTTTGGGCATGAACCTGCTGTCTGTTCAGCTGTTGAGTTTATTACCCATGTAGACAAGTAATGCATGGACAGCTAGCATGGCACACATAGCACAAAAGCTATGTTGTGTGTCCTTGGCAGTATTTCCGCAAGTACACAAAATTACTTTATACAGTCTGCTGCAAACTGTATTACCTGCTCTGTGATATTACTAGCAGCACAATGCTTCGCTGTAGTTGAGTACCTGGTTCACTTTTTTCTTTTCTCCCTAATAATCTAAGGGAAAAACATGAAGCAATTTATATATCTATTTAATTTATTTTGTTTGTTTATTTATTGTTGAAGCTGTGGATAAGACTGCGATAACCTATAATATGTATTGTCTGAGCTGGTATTGTTTAATTATTTTTGTCTCTGTTCTCTGTCTGAGATAATGGGACATATTTCCATACAGCATGAAAAACGTTCAAGATGGTGCCAACCTGTGTTGCAACTGTGGGCTATACAGTCTATAGGCTATAACCAAGCTCCAGTGCAAACAAATGGATGGCTTTACACCATAACCCCCTGTCCAGTTATATAGTCACTAACTTGGTACAGAGTACAGTGGGTTTATCAGAATTCTTACTGCTGAAAACAAGACTGTCAAGATCAGAAGAAAGAGGGACAGTAGTGTCCCCCTAAACAATGAGCTGAAAGAGACAGAAGTTCTGGGTAACTGCAGATTCTGTGATCTTTCTCTGTGGGTCTATTCCTGACCGAGCAACCCATTTACATCATCTACTGTTCATGTAAAAATGCTGGTTGATGCAGCTTTAATATTGTACTGTCACAACTCTGTTTAAATCGAGTTGTGGTCTGCTCAATTTCAGTTCTCTTCATCAAAATTACTAAATACAAAATTAATGTTTTTTCATTTGAATAGTTGAAGATTGAGAGTTCTTCTTCACTTCAGGACTGTTGCAGGTCTCTCTTGAAGAGGTCTATCTTAGGAGACTTTCAGGTAAAGTACAAGTTCAAACCCAATGCATACAAAGCCTTTGACCTGATTAAATGCAAATAAGCATAAACCTGTTATAAGATGTGTTTTCAGTCATCTAATCTGTCCTGTAAGCTGAGTTGAGTCTCTGCAGCAGCAGCAGCGGATCTTGATGACTCAGAGGGTGTGGCGTATGTTACCGTCATCAGGTTCATAGAGAGGAGGAGTCGGATCTGCTTTCTTTTCATTTAGACACTGCTTCACTGACTGTCTTTCACTCCATTTATCCTTGCATCATCCCCTGCCTTCTCCTTCCACCTCTTCTTCTCCTCACAGTGTTACATAATACTGTGCCACCATCATGACTCTCTCTCTCTCTCTCTCTCCTTAGAGTAAGCTCACTGTCAAACATAGAAAAAATGCTATCTCTTAATAATGTGAATGAAATGTGTACCTTTATATTAAATAATACAGATGTCACAATGTTTATTAGAACCAGTTATTTGATTCAAGATTCAATGGGTTGGAGCAGGCAGTGTTCGCATTATCCAGATTAGCTTTGTTGTGGTGTGAGACTCTAATGGTGTTCAAAACATATAACTACTAAAACTATCAATATCATCAAAATATAATGTATAACTTGTTTTCACTTACTTTGACTCTGTTTTCAGAAATGTGTTTTTGGAATCACTTTTAGTTTTGAATGTGGTTATATGAGTGCACATTTTTCATCCGCTGCACACATAGTGGTATAGACTTTTGTTGAGAGGTCTGTTGTGTTGATATTGCCATTTTCCCAGCAAAATACATATATTTTGTGTAAGGATCGCTTTCTCATCAAATGTATCTTGTTTCTGTCCACTGGAATTTGAAAATTGGGTTAATCTGAATCCCACCTGCCCTCCTCCCTAGCTACCCCAAATATATATGATAGAGACCATTGTTCGATCAGTCAGCATGTCCATTGATTCTCCTCGTGGTCTCACCTTCCAAAGTCGCTCCTCCCTCACTCTTCTCTTTGACTTTTGCTGGGAGAGATCTGATGACCTAAATAAGTAGAGAACCCCTGTAGAGCAGAGGCTTAGCTGAGGGACTGACACATGCCATGCTATACCACTAAAACTCAAACATGAACACTTTCACTCTTTGCCAAACGGGCGGCAGCAAACACACACTATTCCACATCCTACTCTCTATCTATTTGACTCATTATCATCTCGAGAGAAAGAATTTGTGCAGTTTCTCTGCACAAATTCAGAGTTAGCAGTGGATGACTGGCAGAACTGAATTGGGGATGGGGGGCTGGGAGAAAGCAGATTTGGAAGAGTTTTAAGGTTCTGGGAGGATTTGGGGCAAAGCTGCACAGGGGGTGTCTGGGTTAGAGATGGGAAGATGGCTGGGGGTGTGGGGAAGGCAGGTCAGTCAGGCAGGGCTGAGGAATCAAGGGTAAGGCAGGTAGTGCTGCACCTGACCATTGACATTTATCCCCTGGTGTCTGACATTTCTGCCTTCACTGATACAGCATATAAAAATGAAACAAAAGCAAAACACATCCCCAGTGATGTTCATGTCAAAGTTTATCCTTTAAAAACACAAAAGGTCAGGTCTGTTTTGGATGCTCTGGAGGCTGATACTTCCCTAACAGGAATGCTCCATGCACTGCAGTTTTTAAAACCAGATTGAAAACCTTTTGATTTACAAGAGGCTTTAAGTGAACTATTTTACATACTATCATTGTATGTTGTTATCCAAGTGCTAAAAAGGTTTAACACCACTTGATGTCCTGATATTTATATTTGTCATATTATACCATGGCCTTGATGACTGAGAATCTTCACAGACATTGTATTTTGTTCTATTTTATTTAACTCTATTTTAATTATTATTCTCCAAAATTGTGTTAAACTGTTCTCTGTAAATTGTTCTCATTTACTTTTGTCTTAATTAATGTCCCTGTGCAGCACTTAGCTATACTTTGTATAAAATGAGCTGGCTGAATGCAGCTGCCTTGTTTGTGTGTACGACCCATGTCTGACATGGTTTGTTATTTGGATTTTGAATTATTATAATAATAATATTAAAATAACAACAACAACTATTATTATTATTTGTATTAGTATTGTAGTTGTTATTAATGTTGTTATTATTAGTAATAGTACTACTACTACTATCCTTATCATTACGAAGTTGACTAATTACAGTTCACTGTGGACTTGTAGAGACATACAGACCAAAAGGGTCGAAGACTAAATAAAAAAATTATATTGTGGATTGATTGCTTAATGTTTTGGGTACTTGCTGATAAAAAGAAAAATGTGCATGTCAGGCTACAGCGTATAAGTTTCAAGGCAATTCCATACTTTCAGTGTATACTCTGCAGAAGTACAAACTTAAGATCCTCAAATCTGCCACATACTGGGTCTCAGTCTCATCCTCCCTTTGCCTGCCTGCTGTCTAAATGTGTTCAGCATGCTACCACGCTGACTTCAGGAACACAGAGCTTTTCAAGTGCAGCTATGACCTTCACAAATGTCATACCTTGTTCTGTAAAAGACTAGAACAGCCCTTGTCCCTGCAGGCCCAGGAAATGTAGTAAAAAATTCATATTGCCTTGTATCTGACCATATGTCTCCTCGTGTATATATCACCAGCATGTGGTTGTCAAATATTGTCTGGCTCTGTTTAAACTGACCAACGTGAGAAAGGAAGAGAAGAGGGTGATCTTCATCATCAGTGAGGGATGTTGGTGAGTGTAGCACAGAAGACGAGTGAACTCCTATGAATGAAACAGGCTGTAATGATAAATGTAAAACCTACATAATAGATAGACTAATAACGTATCCTGATTCAAGGTTGAGTAGTCTTGTCAGCAGTAGCTTTAACTGTGGTGATCACTGTTCATTCTAATACCAGTGGCCTCTGGTCGAAATGACATCAAGGCTGAGAGGCTACACTGTGTTCAGCTCTCTTACATCATCCAAGGGTTCACTCGACCACACTACCTGTTACCGTCTCCTTCATGCTCCATTAGTCCAGACTGTATCTACACTTTACAGTCTTACAGAGACATCTACTGGCGAGGGAGCGTGTTTGGTTCTGGGCAGTCTACTGCAGTGTATGTAAACACTACACGTTTTTTCTGTAATAAAATTGTATATATCATTTAGCTATAGCAACTACAGTTAAACATCCATTTCTTGATCACCATAAATTTCACAATAATTTTTGATTATCTGAATGACACATTTGTATTCATAATTTATGCTTCATTAGGCCAAGTAACATTTTCAGATAAAATGTTTAGGTAAACAACTGCTGAGGTTATGTGTTCTTCTTCTGGGTTCAGACAAAATCATCTGGTCCATCATCACATTCCTGCTGCTGCTGTAAACACAGAACAACACAATCTGTCAGTGGGTCAGCACACAGTCGTAGTATAGACATACAGCACCACCAAGCGGACAAGATTCTGCAACTTTATTATAGTTTTGATCTTCTTTGTCCCTCTATATGGCATGTATAAACAATATATAAGGCACATCTTATAAATATTTGAAAACTCACTATACTGATGTAATGTAGGACTTTAAATTTTTTTTTTAATTAATTTACAATATTATAGGTATTGCTTAATTATAATACAATTGTATATGTAACACAACATTGTAGTTTGTAGTAAATACATTTTACATACATGCTGAAATAGTGATATAATCGCTGTTGCATTAAGTACCAAGATGTAAACAATTCTACAAGATCTGGCAGCCATTCCTGGACCATCTTGCTCAATTTGATGGATATCTAGAGGAGCTAAAAAGTACCAAGATGGAATTGAAGATCAATATAAAGAAAAAACTAAAAAAATTGTTAACTCCCTCATGACTTTCCAAAGTAACTTACAAGCCAAACTGTACCAGCAACACGTGTGTTAAGGTAACCACATGGATAACACAGAAACAATTACACTCCCTTGAAAACAATTTGACAGACATTTCTTGAATTGAAAAGATCAGTACAGGTTAATACAAGTTTGAGTTTCTGAGTAGTGGTGAGACAATGTAAGAAGGACAAGCTATAAAGGAAACTCAAGTCTTTAACAGTTTTACTCTCCATGATGACGGATGAGATTGTGCAGTCACAGAGTGATGAACTGACATTTCCTGAGCTTAAGCAGCAAACAAAGGGTCAGGACACATTCTCTGTTTCACAATTTTGTGTTACTCCATTGTTGGTGAACTTGATCACGCAGCTTTCAGCACACTCACTGGAAGAGGATCTTCAAAGTGAGACAGCTAATGTGTGTTTAATGCTGATAGCCTTGAGAACTTTCTTCCTAAACAAACAAATTATTTGAGGGCCATACATATAAAAAAAAATCTGTGAAAATATGAAATTTTATTCTCCAATGACATTGGATATATATAATTATATTATAATTATTAATATTTAAAATATCTAGATGTTATATAAACTGTAGTGGTGTTAAAATACAATATAACTGAGATTAAAAAGTTATAGAAAATCAATTCCCAGGATCTCAACATTGTTCTAAAGTGGGTTAAACAATCCAGTACTTGAGTAAGTTCACATAATAATTAAAAAAAACTGCTCAGGTACAAAATACCAGTCCGCCTCTTGAAAAAGTATTAAAAAGAAAAAAAAATTCAGAGAGTTTCTACTTAAATAAACACGGGACTCAGTAACTCACACATTCCTGGCCTCCCAGCATCTTAGTCTCGCTTTCTTTCATCATCCCATTCATTCTGGTTTCCTCTTTCACTCCATGTTTGTATGACTAAGCCTCTGGGTGATGCATGGCTCATTGTTGGACAAGTTGTAGCTCTGCTTTTCAGCATCTCTGCACTCTTCACGTTGCTTTTAATGCGGTCGGAGAGCAAATGGCCAATGAAGGAGACCTCCTCCGACACACAAACATGTACGCAGACGGACATGAGGGTGACAAATGTAAAATTTCCTTCTGGCTTGACAGGGAAACGTATGAATGGGCCTGCTATTGCACGTACACACAAATGCACTTTAGAGAGAGAGCACTATAGCAGTGACTTCAAAGAATCTCAATGACTCAGTGCAAGAAAAACACAGACGCAGGAAATTCAGATTTTCCTTTTTTTGTGTGTGACACTTGATAAGGCACATTCAGCCTCTAACACAAAGAAGTGGTGTGTGTAATTATCTGTGTCTTGTAGTAAAAACTGTATTCATCAAACAAAACATGAACGAGAAAAATCACTTAAATATATAATGATGATATATATCATGCAAACCTAATCACAAGATCATGTTTTCTGTTCATGTGAGCTAACGATGTCAGAGTCCATACATCAGAACAATAAATAAATGAATAAATGTTATATATAACATATTTCAGATTCAAATAATGTTTGACTTGATGATGAAGCTTTCAAATTAATGTTCTTGTAGAGAACCATCTCTGCCAAAGCATCTCACTTCTCTAAGTCTTCTATATGAGAAATTATATTTTATGAGTGTGTGTGTGTGCGTGTGTGTGTGTGTGTGTGTGTGCAGCTAAAATGCCTTATCTCGCAATAGTAATTGTGAGTTCTACATCGATCTTCGTCCGTCCATCAATCCCCTCACTCCCTCCTCTCATCTCTAAAGCTCGGCACACACCGATCTGCATATGTTGCTGGTTGCTGGCAAACGCAAAAAAAAGGCAACAAACAAACAAACAAAAAACACACAAATACACTGAACTGATCTGAAAATTTGAACAAGATTTTGAAACTGTGTTGTTCAGATCTGCAGGCTGCAGCTAATTTGGCTCACTGACTTCAGTTAGTTTCAACAAAGGGTTTTGACCTTCTGACCCTAGGTGCATGCACACACACACACGTATGTGCTTCTATGTTAGTGAGGACACTCATTGATATAATAAATTCCTGTAACCCCTTACCCTTAACCTTAACCATCCAAACTAAATTCTTAACCCTAAACTAAACATAATTCTAGCCCTAAAACCAAGTATTAACCCTCAAACAGCCCATTGATAAAGTGAGGACCGGTCAAAATGACCTCACTCCTTAGGGTCTATGCTTAAAATGGTCCACACACAGATATAAGTAGAGGAACACAGACACACATACACAGAGCCCGAGAGAGAAGCAGAGAAACCAAGACTACAGAGGTCTGTAATGATTTCATCATGTAGCAGGATATCCTACCACCACTATATAAGCACTCAGAAAGGGTCTAGAGGTCTCCCCTTACTTCCCCTAAGAAACCATAACCTTCCCCCTGTGCTCTCTCCAACATTCACCCTCATATCCTTTAACCTATGAACCCAGGGATTTGGGGTTGTTTGAATTTCAGATGATACAGCATCATTTCTGTCTGGCACCGTTGCTCCTTTACCTTCAAGGGATAGTTCACAGAGAAATGAAAATTCACTCATTATCCACTCACCACTATGCCGAGGGAGGGGTCGGTGAAGTGTTTGAGACCACAAAACACTTTTGGAGTCTCAGGGGTAAACAGTGTTAGAGCCATATCAAATGCAATGGATGTACAGTTGATGGATTTTTCTCTATAATTTTTTACTATTTAACCATACTGCTCATGTGGTGTCGTTTGAATAAAACATTCCAACATTCAGGTGATCAAGAATTTGCCTCAGTGCGTGACCTAACTTAAAAATAAAACAAGTTTTACCATTCAACACACACATTTATACAGCGCATCTATATGCAGCTCTCTCGCTATCACACATCAACCGCATCAGTTACACAGTTCCAGCACAGCACTCAGGGGTAATAATGGGTGTAGTATCTTGCTCAAAAACACTTGGGGTGGGGGAGAAGGGGTTCAAACACTGACCCCAGAGAGGACAACCCCTTGCCTCCTCAGTTAAAACCAGTCCAATGAATAAAAGTGGACAGTTGAAGACAGAAAAATGTAGCCTGGTCCGACGAAGCTGGATTTCTTCTGACGCTGCAGATGATTGGCAGGAAGATGCCATAAGTCACAAACTGGTTGAATGAAAATGACAGTTTGTGTGTATGCATGCATATGTGTGTAGGAAACCAACCTGTTGCATGTCTGGATCAGATAGTACTGCTTTAAGTATTTGGTTTGTATTGGCCAGCAGTGTGAATAAATTAGAGAGTGGTCCCATTCCCTCCTCAGGCTTGTCTTCCACTCTGCCAGACTGACAGGGCCTCACACACTTCCTCTGTGTAGATGTGTGTCCCATTTGGCCTAACACCTTCTGACAGAGGCAGGATATTGATGTCAGTTTCATTTTCAAAGACATAAACTGACATAATCAATTTGAACTCTCTTTTTATTTCCTACTATGTCTTGTGACTGATTATAAATGAAAAGGTCTTTGGCTTCTCAGTTAAACCAACGTGAATGATGCCAACATTCCCTCTGGGGTTGTGGATATATTGCAATAATGACTTACAGAAGAGTTTGGGTGCCCTGCAGGCAGCTCTCACATTGTGACAGAGACACACAAGCAAGTTTTGTGGTGAGAGAGATAATATCTGAGAAGCTGAAATTTCATTCAGAGAGAGAATTATGACGGATTCTTGTTGCGGAGCTAATAGACACAGACAAGGTAAAATTGTTCACTAGTGTCAGTTTATCTCAAAGAACTAACACCGTCCCAAAACTGTTCCTACTTCGCTCTCCTCTCACCTCTTCTCTCTTCCCCATTTCTTTCATCATCTCGAGCCAACCGGTCGAGGCAGACCCCCCCCCCCCCCCCCCCACACACACACACACACACTCTCTCTGTTTAAATAAAGTGCCTCGAGATTATATATAATTTCATTTGGTGCTATACAAATAAAGCTACGCAGACTAATATGATACAACATGTTGAAAAATAACACAGAAGGATACTGTGATGAATGTCTATATAAAACAACAGACATAACAAGTTTTGCCAGTAATGCTTATTGCATATTGTCTTTATGTTACTTATGTGTCTTTATGTTACTTAAAAACAAACTGATAAAGGGGCCCCAGTGACGGTAACGACAACTTTGTGAAAACCCCATATGTTTGCCTGCATAGGCTACAGTGGACTGTAATGACACCATGGTTAAAATGCCCCCTACCTCGGACCCATGTCACAAACTTTCTACCAAAAGCTTCTTGATTTTATGCTATATCAATACTTCTATCTGTCTATTTGAAAACACATCAACTCTATACGGATACGCAGAGTGTGCTCACTACTCTTTAGATCGAAAACTCACTCATTTTAGTCGCTGTAGCCTCCAATGATCCAGTGATCATTCTCCTTTCACATGACCCCCTTCCTGAGGAAGACAACGCGAATTGGCCTCTGCTACCAGTGTAGAACGCAACACGGATAATCAGTTGTGTTCTGATTAAACTCTGCATTTTACAATGATACAACTGCTTACATGATTAGAAGATGAGTTAACATCGGATGCATACGAATATGCACTAGTAAGGATTTTGCCCTAATGCATTTGCATGATGATGGTGGAGGCTTTCAATTAAACTTTAATATTTTCTAAGTAATTATGTGTATGGACAGTCTGCATGTCGTCAGGTCCCTTGAAATGAGCCTGAAGGCCATGTGGATGATGTTGTTACAGACAACTGACCCATAGTCAAGTTGGAGCATGAACTAAGAGATTGTTCACATCTTTGAGAGCAGTGTAGAGACAAGCTTACATCATTTGAGCTTCCTGATGAAGACCCCAGTCTTTATTACTGCCCTTCAAAAAACCTTTGGCCATTGTTTGTGTACCACCCAATCAAACGACCAGACGTTTACCTCCATTACCTCGCCATGTTTACCCCCACAGTCAGCCCAGAATAACCTGTCACTCAGCAGCCACTATTCATCCGTTTCCTCCAATAGCGTGACTCTGCTGTGCTAGGGGGTGGGGGGCAGGAGCTGGATTAAAACAGGATAGGATGAGGAAAACAAGATGTGACAGAGAGGAGGGTTTCACAAAAGACAGGAAACACAGAGACATGTCAGCCAGAGCAGGAGACAGAGATGGATGGAGAGATAGACTCAGGAGGGTTGAGAGGGGGAGAGAAATAAGTAAAGTGAAATGTAAGTGGAGAGGGTGAATGAGACTGACAAAATTAGGAGGAAGGAAACTGAAAGAATGAAGCAAGAAGGAAGAAAGTACAGATGGTGGATTACAGAGAGAAATAAAGAAACAGAAACAGGAGGAATGAAAACCAAAATTACCCCCCTTTCAGCTTTGAAGTCTACTTTTAGACATAAAGTGGTTTGTTGTGATTATGATATAACTTGATAAAACAGAGGCGGCTCGCTGTGCGTGCCGCGGCAGATGAAGAGAGGGAAGTTCTCTGATAACAAGAGTGACTCAAAGTTTTTGGTTTTTAACAAAGGTCGTCAGCAGATTGACAGACATGACTCTGATCTGTTCCTTTGATTCTTATATCATCGAGAGCTGAAGACAAACAAGTCTTGTTAATAAACATGAATAGTTTTACCATGCAGAGAAATCCAGACAACAACAATAAGAGAGGCCTTTGCCATTTTTTGCTTCATATTTTTCATGCTATCGAAAAACACATTTGTGATAGATTTGCACATGTGTTATCCAGAGATGTGTAAACTGACAATGTGCGTGCGCATTGAGATAGGTTGAAAAGCCAGACGTTATGATTTCTACATTCTAAAGCAATCAACTCATCTAAACGTGATTCAGTAGAAAGAAAATAAAAATAGAACTCCAACCAATGAGTCAGGACATCCCAGAGGGTCGCAGGATACTGTTGAAGGATTAAGAGACGATAAAAGTTGCACTAATCAAATGTTTTCTTAATAACAATTGGGAGAATAATGATCTTGTGGAATGTACAAAGTAACACATGAGATGTTGGTTGTTTTGGTTTCAGGGACCTTAGCCTAAAATCTTGTTTCAGTCTCACCAATCTCATCAATCTTGTTTTCAGCTGCATTCATCAGGCAACCTTAAAATATGACTTTGGAACAAAGATTTTATATGCACATCCATTAATCCATCTATTATCTATACTGCTTATCCTTTGTCTATTAGGTCCATTCTTGGTATCATTTACTACTGTACAGCATACTACATTGTATATGTTGTCAGTGCCTGATAATTATTTGCCATCAATGTACACACACGTACACACACACACACACACACACACACACACACACAAACACACACACACACAAACACACACACATGCCTTCATGCATGTGTTATGTATTACAAGCAGTGAGATAAGCCAAAGAATATCGTGGTCAAACTAAAAGCAACTTGGGGTGTGGGTTTACACCACAAACAGCTGTGTGTTTGTTGGATGCTGGGATTGTTTTTGGCTGAAGAGGGAAACCAAGCCCACGGACAAACACTGCCGCTGCTCACGAACGCTGACGTCAACATGATAAACGTGCATTTCAGAAGATGGTAGACTCCGCTGCACTTTTGTTATTAGATAATATTCACACCAAGAGTCACACCAATGTTTGTTTAAAGAAAGGTTTAAGAGTAAATGTTGGAGGTTTACAGTAGGCTGCGCACAGTATATTCCTGCTGTATCTGATCAGTGCTAACATAATCTAATCCTGTTTGATGTCTTGTGTGACTGATTGTGTTCATGCTCACTAACAGGCTGACAGTTAAATTATCCACTATTCTCTGAAAGGAGCAGGTGTGAGTATTCATAGCTCTATAACCTTCTTAACCTGTAGGCAATTTTAAACTAGTGGAAATTAAGGCAGGCAGACATTTCCCCCGTCTACAGCATTTATGCCATGAACTGTAACACTTTAAGACCATAATAGGAGTCAGATTTTGAGCAGCCGCAATATCAATTAACCATTATTTTTTTTCTAAAGGAAAATATAGCTGCACTAAGCAAAAACCAAAATTCACATTTAGCCTCTCTCTTGTTGCCATGATGTTAATCAGCTGATGTGGCAGCTGCCTCTGTTGATCTGAATGGATCAGCAGATGCTGTCTTTGAGGAGTGTTGTCCTAAACCCTCAAACACTGGGAAGGGCCTGGATTAGTAGTGGAGTCGTCTGCCACATGCATGGCTTCATTAACCTGCTAGGGCCCTTGATCAAAAACTGTTGGGCCCCCATTGGCTGCAACTTCACATGGCAGCATAGAAACTGAGAAACCAACAAGTACCCTGGTTCAATAAATGGTCAGTGAATTGATTATCAACTTGTTAATCCAAAAAATACTTTGCAGCAGTTTTGATAATCACTTATGTAATTTTAGATGGGTTTTTTTCTAATCTTTTAGGATTATAAAAAGAATTTTAAAACAATATTTTTCAATAATATTTTGTTATTTTGTGGCACTAATGATACAACATATTTAGAAAGACTTTTACATGAGACAGAAACAGGGGGGTTTGTTTCCTGTTTAAATGTTATTTATTTTATCCATCGCCAGTCTTATCTCTGAGTTTATTATTGTAACCCTGATGACGAAGGTCATGTAACTTTTAAGAAATAGCTATTTAGACCTAACTAAATAGTTTTTGTGCCTAAACCAAACCAAACTGGGATAATTACACAAATTTAACTGCATGTTTATCATTGTTAATGTGACAACAAAAATACAATATATTCATATTTTGTTATTTATTATGTGTTTTGTTTATTCATTATGTATTTTACTGCTAGACTGAGACAGTCTTATATTTCCATGTCTATCAAAATTAAGAGTTTAAATTTCAATTACAATTCACTGGATAGATTCCTAAAACTAAAATTTGCTTTAAATTTCTACATTTGCAAAAGTTTTACATTTGTAGGCGTAGGTTTTTGCAGAATAAATAGAAAATCATGTAAGTCCTGAAATTGCTGCACACAAGTTACAGAATGGTTGCATCTCAACATTTGGAGTGAAGCTCATCATCCTCTCTATTCTGTCTTTTGTTTTCGGGCTAGATACAAAACATCATATTTATGCTGTTAATTATTTCACTTTCAGATTTGAAACCCTGTTATATTTTCTCTTTGAGGCCTGAACCCACTCTGTGCAACACTTTCAGATCTTTCATTTTATTATAAATACAAGCTGGGGGACTGGGCTATTGGATTACAGACATAAATACCCTTGAGATTTCTGACCCAGTCTCTTAACTTGCCAACCACAAAATGGCCTCTGAGAATGTTTTCATTCATGCCTTTTTGACCCCCGGTCTGTGGCTTGCCATCACCTTCACTTAACAGTTTGACACAGCACTCTGTCTTTTCCAGAGAGGGGAGATCACTGTGCGCTGGCGACCCCCTCTTCACCCAGAACAAATACTTTTAGCCTTAAATCATGGATGTTCTAAAAACTGTACAATACAGTTCATGGATTTTTCAATAGCCTTTGTATTCAGAGAATATGAAGATGCAGATTATAGAGCATTATTCAAGGTTGCAAAAAAGAGTGTCATTTACAAAATAATATCAAATCCCCACTCACAACATTTGATGAAAAATGTGATGGTCCTAAATATTTGTATCAGGAGTTTATAATTTTTTGGGATGTCAAAAAATATAATTTTTCCAAGCCTCAGCCAATTTACCCATGAAACCTATGTTGTTGGAATACGCATCTACACAAAGAATGAAATGAACAGGTTTAGCTGTGCTGCACAGACAGTGTGGATGACCAAACAAATACTAATCATTCCCCAAACATGCCCGGTTATGTGTTCATAATGTCCCTGATGGCAAGAAAAATAAATAAGATGAGAGACACTGAGAAGCAGGATTTTGTGTAGCTCACTGGAAAATTCGTTTTTAAAGTTTTACTTTCTTTCTTTCGTTTTTAAAGTGCTGCAGTTTTATAAGTCTGTGGGGAATATAATAAACGCATAGGCCTATAGTTTATATCTGTTAACAAATATATCTAAAATATATACATGTATATATTTGATCATGTACTGAAAAGACAATAATTACACTTTGTTGTTATTAAAGTAATAAGTAGCACTAGTCATTATTAGGCCTACACATTATCCCCTCACAATATGAACCCAGACGTATCCCTGGGGCGGGCCGGTCCAGGCCGTCTGGGTGGGAGGCGCACAGGGGCTGCTTTAAATGGAAAGGTCGCTGCTCTCCTCAGAACAAGAAGCGAACCGGAGGTGTGTGACGAGCTGCACCACAGTGGACTAACAAGGAAACATCTGGCTAATGTGCCGCACCAACACCTGGCTGCAGAGGGATGCGCAGCAGCAGCGAGCGGAGGCTGCGGGAAGATGTTCCATTCCAGTGTCATAAGCAGCGTGGTGAGTGTGCTGCATGTCATGTGGACGAAAACAACTTTTTTTTAAACTATAATATGTTCGTTTGTTTTTTCTGTGTTTATTTTTTACATGCAACGTGACATGAACTCGCAATATTTCGCATCTCTGTTTTCTCAATAATTACACAACTCCTTCATTTTACATAAAGAATGTATGCTTCAGAACTTGTTCAATTAATTAAAACTTTAAAGACACGTACTTTGGTAGTTGAATTTTACAGTAGTTTAAAACAAAAATGTCCTCATGTCACTGATATTTTATTGCACGACTAACTTCATCATTACTTTCATTTAGTTTCACTAAACAACATGTTTAGTTTCATAAAATAACTAATTCTGTTTTTAATTTTGGTGACATATCATCCGCCTTTTCTTAAAGCAGCAGTTTTATACAATTTAATAGCATATAACATTTCCTGCTGTTGAATAGAGGCAGAAAGTCTTAGTGAAGTTAGGTCAGCAGGCCCTTCTTTATATACAGGATTGAGACCATAGGCCTGGGACATAGAAGTAATAATAACAGGGGTACAGGCTAGTACGCTTTTTAAATGTAGCTTACAGGCTACTAAGCAAACCCAGGTTGACCCTTTCTGGCCAGATATAATGCAAATGGTGTCAGAGGTGAACTTATTAAAAATATGAATATTTTTTAAACGTGTGCTTTCTAACCCTAACCCTTTCTGTTGTTATTTCAGTGTTAGTTTGCTTTTTATCTGTCGGTACCGGCTGCTGCCCTTTAGCTGCTGTTAGCATGCAGACACGAACACCTGCACGAGCATCACCGGAACCTTCCCGTCCTCCTCATCGTGTGCACGTGCGCTGCTGTGAACGCAATCTGCCTTTATGAAGTGCAGCTGTGAGCGCGTTCGGGCCGCCGCGCCCACCCCCCGCTGTCCGCGCCCCCCGCACACGTGCACCTGCTGAGCACAGGTAGAAAATGGAGGAGAACCCCTTCACAGACACCAGACCCGAAGCGAAGCAGTGACCCGGTGCAGTGCGCGGCCGTGTTTGTACATTAAATGTGGCGGCGCTTGGAATAAACAGGAGCATAGCTAAAGGCTTCAGAAGAGTTTGGATGAATTGAACGTTTTCCAGGATTTCCCTGTTTTGGGGCAGTGGGCTGACCTCGTTGGTTGTCATGGAGATGGCAGCGACGTCAGCTTACCTGCTCATCACTCGGTTCGCGCGTGCCAGTGTGTGACAGCATGTCGGGGGACGAAAGCAGACCTGAGGCTGCTCTCACCGAGCTGCTGCGCGGACACGGCTGTGTCGACACAGTAGGTGTTCCCACGCGAAGCACGTTCATCTCCGCTTCAATGTTAAACACTTTTGTATCGGTTTCCACGCGAGACGCTGTTATTTGGGTCCGAGGGAGTGGGGAGGCTCGGTGTGGACAGCCAGTGTGGAGAGTTTCAGTCAAATCTGAGTTTGCAAACTTCAAAGTGCCGCCAAGTAAATACAGTGTGTAGCGTTTTTCTCTGTTTAACTAACTCCGCCCGAACCGACCCTACCCGAGCTGAGTAGTTTAAGATATCTTGAAAATATAAGTCACTTATACTCTGCTTCTCATTTTACGATATAGACATGGATAGTCAATAACGCAAAGAACGTGAGAAGTGTGTTTTGAAGGTTCTCTTTACATTGTGGGGTCTCTGTTGTACCAGGGCTCCTCCGGGCCTGACGATATCTTCGAGGAAGACTCCTACTCTCCTTCCTCCCTCTCCTCGTCCTCCTCCTCCTCCGTCCACGCTGTGTCCTCCCTGCAGGGGAAAACCCTGTGCACCTCCTGCGGCCAGGAGATAGTGGACCGGTACCTGCTCAAGGTCAGACCGACATCATGTCCACACTGTCAAATAACTTTGTCGCTAACTAGGAGGAAGCTATAAGGCCAAGAAGGAAGTTTCCGTGTACCCAGCCCTACTGTTGTCTTGACTTGTATATTAACCTTTTTTATCACTCTTCACCTAAGTTCCCTAAACTGCTATTCCATCTGTCTTTATTTGTTCTGCTTAATCTAAATTGATATTAACATAAACCATGTTTTCAAAACTAAATATGAAAACTTTATTCATCCCCAGTCGGGAAAATCTACTTGTTACAGAGGCCAACACAACAAAAAAGGCACAGAATGGAAAAATGATTATATATTGTGTGTGTGTGTGTCAAATAAACATGCAACAAAACACCTTTTGACTAAGGAAATATTGTTTGTAGAGAAATGTACCTAAGTAAAGAGCAGTGGCATGTGATGATTGCACAATAATGTATTTGTGCATTAGTATAAGGAAATATTAAAACAGACTTATCCCTATATAGGCATATACAAGCGGCTATGAGTATATAGGCAGGTATGGTAAACAAAATGAATATTAATGTAAAATGCCATATTTATATATATATATATATATATATATATATTTTTGTGAAAAATGGTATGCAAGTATATACATAAATTGGGGAATTTCACATGTGGCATTATATAATTGGCAAGTTATACGTTACAGAGTTAAAGTAAACCATTTTGTTATTTAAATCTTATTTTTTTCCCCCTCAGGTGAACAGCTTTTGCTGGCATGTGCGCTGCCTCTCATGCAGTGTGTGTAGAACATCACTGGGGCGACACGTGAGCTGCTACATCAAAGATAAACAGGTTTTCTGCAAACTCGACTACTTCAGGTCAGTCACAGCTATAGCATAATTTATCTCCAGCATATGTCTCTTATGAATAATAAATACTTTTTGACGGCTCATTAATACATATTATAATAGCCGATCATATAATTAAGGAGATTATTGGTGACAAAGAGTGCACTTGAAAACATAAATATTATATGGCTGTGATTAAAAGGAAGACGATAATATATTGGAAAAATTGGAATTTGAAATGGGACAAAATCATCAAAATTCATAGCAGTATGCGAGGTCTGCTGAAAGGGGAATTTGAGGACTTTTCTTCCACAGTTCTAATTTCTAATATATTGGATCACTGGATACCAGGATACAAGCAACATTTTATTTAATGTTTCTCTTTTTGAATGTATGATCGGGACGGCTAACTCTCACACCCATTCCTGTTTTCTTTTTTTCATAATTTTTCTTCAGGAAGTACGGGACTCGTTGTGCTCGTTGTGGCCGTAACATACACTCTACTGACTGGGTGCGTCGAGCACGAGGCAGCACCTTCCACCTGGCCTGTTTTTCCTGCACCTCTTGTAAACGCCAGCTGTCCACTGGAGAGGAATGTGGATTTCTCGAGAACAGGGTCTTCTGCCGGCCACACTATGATATTATGATGGAGAATATCAAACGTGCTAAAGAAAATGGTAAGTATGCTAAAAAAAGTCATTAAATATTACACTTATTTGCAGTAGAAAATACAAATAACTTAAGGCAGATTTAGTTTAATGAAACCACAATGTAAATAAACATTTGTTAAATTTCCAGTAATTTGGTGTCTGCATTCTTTAATTGCTCTTCAGTGTTCAGCTAATTTGAGACATGTGCAGTCATCTCTAGTCATTTCTACTATGAACATGAATGGAGATTTGAAGATGAGACTTTAAATTGTACATATCCTGAATGTCTTACCTAAACTCCTCAACTATATGTACAGAGCTTCACACACATAGTAATCACATGAAACTTTATTGGTGTCTGTGGTGAAGGCAACAGTAATGGAGTTCATAAAAAACTGATCCCCTTCATCACCAACCTGCTCAACACAATCATTGGCAATTGTCTGAATACAGGACAGTCAACTCTTTCCAGTACCTATAAAGTCAATGGATCTATATGTCTTTGATGTCACTTTACTAGTATATGGTCTACAGACTTGAAAGATGTCAACAGGAGGAACCGATGTGAAACGGAACCCTTAAGTGAGTCCCACATGTCAAAACATCCCGATTCTGGTAACATACTTTGTGTCTTGTCTAAAAGAGCAACCCAAAACAGAGGATGAGTTGGCAGACACAGATGATTCCAGTAACATGCCAAGACCTGCTAAGAGGGCCAGGACCAGCTTCACTGTTGACCAGTTACAGGTTTGGCCAAATAGGGATGTGGGTGTCTGTATATGTCTGTTAAGGTTAAGTTTTCCTTCTAAATGTAGTAAATCTGATTGACTTCCACAACAGTAAAATACCTGTCTCCAAATTATGAGATCAATAATATGTTTGCATTACACGGGTGCTTTTCCCTGAGCAAATGCTCAACTATACTGTAGGGCAGTTCTCTTCTAAACTTTAATACTCCTCAACTGTGACTATATTGTGAATCATAGAACAACAAAAGTGCTGCTAATAGATGCACTGTATGAATGTGTGTGTGAGTGGGTGAATGTAAAACTGTACTGTAAAGCGCTTTGAGTGGTCATCAAGAATACAAAACCATTTACCATATAAACCTGTCCCCTTCTGTCATCTGTATCTGTAGATAATGCAAACTCAGTTTGCTAAAGACAACAACCCAAATGCCCAGACTCTCCAGAAGCTGGCAGAGATGACTGGTCTCAGCCGCAGAGTTATTCAGGTGAAATGAGTGTTCTTTACTCCAGAAGAGATGCTCTGAGGGGATTTAATTAATTCAAACATGCTGCCTGATCTCAGGAGCTGGGTCAGAAGAATAATGGCTTTTTTTTCTGGTGAAGTTTTTTAAAATGGATGAGTCCTTACAATCACTGTCAATCAGTCTACTGAAATGAGCCAGTTAAGATGTGCCTGACGGACACTTTTATTATATAATAAATAGGATTTAAGTATTATTATATAAAGCTATTATTTGCAGGTATAATCCTCTAGAAATCAAAAATGTTCTGAATTTGTATATTGTAATGCCACCAGGCTTTATCTTTATTTATGTGAATTTAAAAAGCTTCATGAACATGGAGACTTCATATTTTCAATTGTGATATCTGTTAACAGTGGGAAATCTAAGAAATGTTAATGTCTCATGCACAAATACATTGTTTTAGGTATGAGTTTGTGTGAAAGGGGTGAAGTTGTGTATGGTTTAACTACCTAAATCATTCTACCACCTTCAGGTGTGGTTTCAGAACTGCCGAGCTCGTCAAAAGAAACATGTCTGCCCACATCCTGCTTCCTCATCGATGATGACGTCACTTGCCCCTGGTCAACTGACCCCACATTTGATGGATGATCTGCAATATACAACATTTATTTCCCCAGACACACCGCTCCTCACTACATTGACTTACATGGACGGTAAGAAACACACTCACAATTCACTAACCTTATCAAGAGTTATATCACAAAAGATGCATCCAGACACAGCTAACTTGGTGTTACATTCTTAACTACTTTGTAAAACCTTTTGTTACATAAACGTTTGTGAGATGGCATATTGCAATTGTTTCAGTATTGTATAGGAAATAACTGTAAAATTATGATTTTAAATGAATCTATTTCTTTTTTTTTACTTGCCCAGTCCAAACTCCAGATCCATTGTTGCTTCAGCCAATTATGTCCCACTCCATGACACAGCTGCCAGTCAGCCATGCCTGAGTTCCTCAAAACTGATGAAGATCTGATGGGAAGAAGAAAGCAACTCATTATTCTTGGTTTAAAAAAAAAAAAGAAGTCAGAATTGAATGAGTGTTTATTCGTTAACATTAGCAAATGAACAGCTATGAAACAATAACATTTTCACTGACCAATCTGGGAGCAGACAGTTAAAAAGAGAACAATTGTGTGACTGTTAGGTCACTGAATTAATTTCATTCATTCACACAGGTGAGAATAAGTTGAAAATGTCAAGTAAATTGAGTTTCTTGGGATGGAACCTTATGTAAAACTTGATCAAAGATGTATATGTTATAAATTTAATTTATTTGGAGAATGAGATGAGGCACTTTGTTGGAAAATATAAGATCTTTGGTTTTCTGTAAAACTTTTTTTTTAAATGTAACTGAGAAAATATCAGTTGTGACATTTACAAGTGTGAATCAAATAATTTCTCTTTGTAAAGACTACTAGAAATGCAGCATTTGGTTATACTGTGTATTAAAACCACTTGAGAAGATACATTGACTGAAACATTATTCTTAGTGTTTTGTCTAATTGACAAGATGAACATGCACAGGCATTTACATAAACACCACACATGGATTGTCCTACATTCTCTCAAAGTACATTTTAATTATCAAAACTTGAATGAAATGGAAGAAACCTGAGGATGGGGAAACAATGACACATCCCACTTCCAGGATGAACACACATACAACAGATGTGTGCACAGAATGGCGACAAGATTATGAGCCACGCACACACCTCTCCACCATTAAAACCCGCAAAGAGGACAGACTTCACAAATACACAAGAGGCCAAAAAAAAACATCATTCATACATCTAGAGGATCCATGGCATCTGTAGTTGCATGGACAAACATGGAGGCCAAGGGCCCAGGACAATTGACTGCCAAGCACCCAGAGCCTGAGTGAAATGGGGACGGGAGAGGGAGCAAGGCAGACAACTTGGGTACTTATGAGAATAAACAGATGATTTGAAAGAATCACTGGTTTTCTCAAGGTTTACAGTGACCTTGTCTTAAAAGACAATATGGTGAATATGTGTATTCATATATATTGGCTTATGTGTCATCAATTTGCAAAATGAAAGAAACGCCTGTTTTCACTTTTGGTTATTTTAAGATTTTCAGTATCATTTGACATCTAAATGTAGATAGTGTGCAAAAAGTGGCTCTGACTTCAACCACTATCGATTGAGCTGATGGTGAAGTTTAGGAGCGCCCTCTGCTGCATCACAAAGTAAACTGCCTTCATCTATATATTTTGGTTGCGAACAGGTCATTACAGCTTCATATTACCCAAATTTTAACAATTGGTTGAATTCAGTTGAATAAAACATGACGGTCATAATGGGGTAGTCGTTTCAAGTTTGTTTAGACTTTTAGCACGCTGATCTTAAGCCATCAGTGCATTAGCAACAAGCAGCAGCTTCATTCATCCAAACAGATCTGTTGGTCACCTATGGGATTGCTCATGTCCAGGTCTATAGATATCTTCACCTCCTCAAAGTAGGTTGTGTCGTTAAATACTTTTGTCTATTTAGCACAATATAAGTTAAAACTGTGGCAGCAGTGTTTGGTGAACTTTGGTGCAAAGCTTGATGAACATGCCAGGAGCACGCAAATCTGGGTTAAGGGCCCCATCAGCTCAGGTTTTACTCTGGGCCCTGTAGAGATGATATTGCGGCCATGGAAATAGTGAAGCAGTTGTGTAACCATTTGTTTTGAGTATTATCAAATTGAATAACCTAAGCAAACCAACATAATGACTCAGTATTATAAGTCCCAACTATTTTAGTATTTTGCTATAAACGCTCATAAATGACCTGGTTTTATGCATTAATTGTCTATAAAATATGATCTGACTTTCCTATATCAATTATCTTGCTTCATGTAATAACACTCAACATAACCAATATTTTATGACATTATGGAACTCGCATCCACAGGTATACCGCACAATGACGTCATGCCATACCTTTATTTTGAAAAGGAGTGGTCCGGAAGTGGCGTTGGCATTTGGCATGCGCATATATCCGAGGAAGAAAAGCCCCCAGTGTCGAGCCGACATTAAAACTGTAAACATTAGCGACCTGGGCGGCTTTAACGTATCGTGAGGATGAAAATATAAGGTAAACACATTCTTTACCGTATCTTCTCCCCGTCAGCTAGCTCTCAGTGCTACCTGTGTTAGCAGCGGGCGTTTCTGAAGCCTTAACATTAACTTAGTTCACGTTAGCATTACAGTTTATTTATTTGACCTGATGCCGAGACTCCCCCGGGACCACCCTGGACATTTCTGCTAAGAAATAACCCCCCTTGAGCTATTGTTATGTTGTGTTACGTGGTTGTGTGGAGTAAATGTCAGGCTGTTGTTGTGTTTTGAGATTGGCTCGCCTGTGGATCCACTGCCTCGGGGCTAGCTACAGCACATAGCATTCCCGACATCCTCGGCTAGTTTTGCTAGCTCACTATATTTGCTAAGGCTGCGCATTTTACTCAGTCTCTTTATTTAACCAGTTGGCTTCTGCTGCAACTATCAATACATCTCAGTGAATCCTCATCAGTAAAAAGCCATTGGAAACTGTAAGAAGCTAACTGATAGGCAGAGTGCGCACCCGGGATCTGTCTATCTGCCTAATTGCTAACAACAATCGCTCAGTCTATCTTAAGCCATTTGATAGTCATGGGAATCATTTATCTGAATAGAAACAAATAAAACACAAGCAGCCACCATGAGACATTTTGACACAAAGCGGATGTTAGCATTAAGTGATCATCTGATGTTGTTAAACAGTCGTAGTCCTAATCTGTGATCATGTTTATACTGTCAGTGTGAAGTCTGTCAGTAGCTAGTTTGGAGTCCAATCTGTTTTCAGTGTCAAATAGACAATTACTTCAATGATGAAGCAATGGTTATTAAAAGATTCCTATTTGAATCACAACGGAACAGGAAAAATACATTACATTAATTTAGCCGACGCTTTTATCCAAAGCAACTTACCAGAAGTGCATTCATCAATCAAGAACAGCATGAATCATGTAAAATGGGCTCTCAGTAACTCACTGGCACCCTTACAATACAGCTCAACCACACATTTATCCTCTTAATACAACAAGCTAATTTAAAGTATAGGGAAATGCAGTCATCTGAAATGTTTGACACAGTATTAGATAGCATGCAACTCAAATTGTACACCTAAGTGAAACACTCTGATTTAATGGAGTACTAACTAAATCTCTAATCTATTATTTAATACAGCCTAATTTATCTCTTTCAATCATTCAATGTAGATCTATAACTGTTGTTCTTTATATATTGTTGTATATGGAGATATGACTTGTTTTTAGCTATTGCTTAGGAGTTTATGTACGTGTAGTAAATCATACCCCCCATGACATGCAAGATATATCAATGCTACATTGCTTGTTGTGGATATTGTGTTTTTGTGTCTTTGTAGAAAACATGATGTACCAGATCTGTGGTCATTTTTTTCAGTTTATATTTTATTGAAAGGTTTTATTTTACGCTGTCCCTCATTTACATACAAGATGGGAAACAGTAATACAGAAACTTTACCCAACAAACTACAGTCCCTGAAGCAGCAGAGTTGATCGAACACCTGCCTGACTTAGTAAAAAAAAAGAAGCATTAATCATGAACTTTACAAAGGCAGGGTGGCTGTGTCTGATCACAAAAGATTGTACAGGTGTGTCTTAAAATAATAATGACTCACTGGAGGCAAATAGATCAAGCATATTTCTTTGAGCCTGGTCCCTGGTAAACGCTGCTGACTTCATTTGCAATATCTACACTGACTACCAAGAAAGTCTAATTTTGTTTTGTTTGCTTTTTTAGATAACGTCAAGGTGTGAGTCCAAACATTGTTCTTCAGTGCATGGACGCAAAGCCAATGCGCAGGTAGGTGTGGACGTTTGGAGGAGTGTATGTGTGATCTTTTGCAGAATGATAAATCTGTGTTTCTGAGTCTCTCACCCATTAAACGGGTCCTTTTAATCAAAACTCAAGACTTCCTTCTCACAACAACGATCACAAATATTAGGGCTGCTCGATTAATCGAAATTTAATCGTGATTACGATTATGGGGTCAAAAGATCTCAAAACTACTATAATCGAGTTGAAACGATTATTTGGCATTTTTTTTCGAAAGAGACGCGCGCATGCACAATTCAGTCTTTCCCCCAAAGCATTCAGCGGCCCAGCTGACTGTCACGCACTCTCAAGCAGCTGTAAAGTGAAGGAGGCGAGTTGTGTGTGGTGACCGCTGGTGAAAAAAAACAGCGCGAGTGGAAAAGCAGGGAGGGCAGCTGCAGAGCATGTAGCGGCTGCACCGCGCCCCGCTATTCTCAAGCGCGCTCCCGCCTGGCTGTTCAGGCTGGTCAGACCGAACACGCATTTCCCCGCGCCGTTCAGTCGGTCATAGAGTGTTAGGGTTGCCTTCATTAAGGGTTTGAATAACGGGGCACCGATATCCTGGTTTCACAGAGGAATGAGACACGCAGCCATCATCGGTGTTTACCGGAAACGGAAGTGTTTAAAAAAATAAAAATAAAGCATAGACTTCAGAACAAGGGCACATATTAATAATCGTTTAAATAATCGTGATTTTGATATTGTCCAAAATAATCGTGATTATGATTTTTTTCCATAATCGAGCAGCCCTAACAAATATCCACTAATAAATGTATTCAATCTTTGACACCCGTCCTGCGGGTACCACTTAAGCTTGTGTGCAAGACAAACCAATACAGTTTCCCATTGAAGACTAGTCTTTTCCACAAAGAACCCCCCTCCACCTACCCCCAGAGGAATGGGTGGGTCTGACCACAGCTCTGCTTCTAATTTCAGCCTGTAGTCGGTGTCTGTACTCCTGCAGGTTAATGGCTCGATGGCCAGTTAGGTAAAGGAAGGATGTTGAGCAGAAAATAGTGTTCTATTTATAATGTTAGCAACACCAAATCCAGGTCCAGAACCCAAAAATAGAACTCCACAAAATGTATTACCAGAAGTACTACTACATGGAAGGGGTAAGTTATCAAGGAAAAGAGATAATGGGCATTAGGACTAGTTGGAAAATTCTTATCTCATGTTTAGGGATGAAAGAATTACTGATTTCACAGTATATTGTGGTAAATTCCCTGATTGTTAGTTATACCATTTAAATTTGTTAATTATTATTGTGATTGTGATACATTGGTGTTCTTATATATATTTAACTAACTGAAACCTTCCTTCTTTGAACATTTGAATTTTTCATATGTAGGAGAAGCTAGTGAGTTTTTTCTCTTGGCCATAGTCACAACAAAAGAAAAACATGTTGAATTCCTTTCTTCTTATATCTCATCCCACAAATTAATAAATCTTTCCTATAGGGATGTCCCGATACAACTTTTTCACTTCCGATACGATACCGATATTGTAGCCTTGAGTATTGGCCGATACCGATATCAATACGATACGATATAGGCACAAATCATACATATATTTATTCCTTATTTTGTTGTGTGGAATGTTAGAAAAGGCTTGATAAAGTGATGTTACTGTTACTGATGTTGTAGTGATATAACAGAAAACAATAGTCAGCAACAGTAGGTATAGGAAAAACTGACCCATTTATTATTAACCAATTGGTTACATAAATTTTAACCTTCAACATAAGAGTATTACCTCAACAAATCCAATGAAAACAAAATGTTATATTTAAAGTGCAAAATAACCACTGGTTACCAACATCATTATACAATTGAATAGAATAAATTAAATTTTAAAGTGCAAACAATTCAAGTTCACTTCAGTTATTTTTCTACCGTCAGCATATGTTGGAAACAACTGTGGGCAGGGACAAAAACAACAAAAACTATAGGAATAATGTAGCGAGGTTCGAGGTGCTCCATTAAGCGTTTAAACCCGACATTACTCACCACCGACAGGGGCTGGTCATCAAGCACAATAAACTGGGCTATCTTTTCTGTTATGGCCATTGCCTTTTTGCTGTCCCGTGGTAGTTTGTCACGTCTTGCAAAGCTTTCGGCCAGCGTGGGTTGCTGAAGCGAGCCAGAGGCTTGTTGCTTCGCCTTGCTGCTCTCGCGAAAATCCTCATGTTCTTTTTTGTGGTGTTTTTTCAAATGTGCGATGAGGTTGCTTGTATTGAACCTTCCCGGTTCTGTCCCTCCACGGGACACTTGCGCCTGACAAATGTTGCATTTAGCTGCAACGTCTTTGTCCGAGTTTACGGTAAAATACTTCCACACAGCCGACATCACTACACCTTGCTGCAGGCACACACGTTGTCGTTGTTGTGATCACGTGGGCTGTGCATGCTGGATCAGAGACACTCTTCTTCCGCGGCCGGCACCAACGTTAATTAAGGGGCATTACCACCTACTGTGTTGGAGTGTGATCAAACCAGAGTCACCTATTATAGAAGTCCTGGAGCGGTAAATGGACAGCTTATATCGGAGCGCTTATATCGGAGTTTTTAGATTCAGTCCGATAAAATCCGATATTCACTTTTTTGGCTGATATCGGACTGATTTCCGATATCAATATCGGATCGGGACATCTCTACTTTCCTAACATAGTTCTCACTGCTGCATTTAGAGCAGTTTGTTATCCACATGACATCCTACAAAAATGTATCCAAACCCTCCACCATGTTGACAGAACCAACTCACCTGATTGGTTCAACAAGATGTTAACTGAAGTATATATTTACGCACTTAATGATTGCACATCTGGTTAATGTCAAGGGTCACCAGCGCACGCCAAGACGCCACTGGAATGGACATCACCAGCCGCTGTACTCTGGGGGACCCCAACAAACTGCCTGAAGGGGTCCCCCAGCCTGCACGCATGCCCTACGTCTCAGACAAACACCCGCGGCAGACCCTGGAGGTGATCAACTTGCTGAGGAAACACCGTGAGCTCTGTGACGTGGTGCTGGTGGTGGGGGCCAAGAAGATTTATGCCCATCGTGTCATCCTCTCTGCCTGCAGCCCCTACTTCAGGTACCCAGAGTTTTATTGGGAAATTTATCAATTTCTCAAGGAATTAGCATTGTAGAGCAGTTTGGGTACATTTGGCAGCCGGCTGTAACATTACATCTCATTATCTACTTTAATGTTCTTCACAGGGCAATGTTTACTGGCGAGCTGGCAGAAAGCAGGCAGACTGAGGTGGTTATCCGTGACATCGATGAGAGGGCTATGGAGCTGCTCATTGACTTTGCCTACACCTCCCAGGTAACACTACCATCATGTTTTATTAAGGTTTGGCTTCAGGGATTGGTGCTGTTTTGCTTTCATTAATATGAATGCTCGCAAAATTCCACAAGGCACTATTGACTGGATTGCATTAGTGTTGCACAGTAAACCAATATATCTTAAATAAGATACAAGAAAGGATATACCAGGTAGTCTGTGAGGTGGCCTTCAGGAGGCTTGTGGGGGGCAGTCAAAAGTTGATGCTGAGTTCTTTGACTGAGATGGTGACATGTCAACTGTCGCCCTGCTACTTTTAGCCTTAAGATAAACTATATAACAGATCAGTGATGTCCTGCCCTCCTTGCTCTTTAGGTCACTGTAGAGGAGGGGAATGTGCAGACACTGCTCCCTGCTGCCTGCCTCCTCCAGCTGGCTGAGATCCAGGAGGCCTGCTGCGAGTTCCTCAAGAGGCAGCTAGATCCTTCCAATTGTTTGGGCATCAGGGCCTTCGCTGACACGCACTCCTGTCGCGAGCTGCTCCGCATTGCAGACAAGTTCACCCAGCACAATTTTCAAGAGGTAAGAACATAGAAAATGAATGTCCAAAACTCAATATTCCCATCAAATTCTTAACATAACATGTCGCAATGTGCAATAAAGATTATGTAGGTACATTTAGACAGTGTAGAAAAGGGAATGCTCTGAGAGAAACACTTTTTCCCAGATAAGAGTTCAAGCTTTTAGTGCACATGCATACTTTAAAAAGTAAGTTACCATTAGAAAATTAGCAATAGCATGGATCCTGTGCCTGTGAACAACTGGTTCTAATAGTATGTGTACATGCTACATTTTTTCGTCACATTACAAGCCTCAGAGTGCGTGCACGTTGAAACTAAGACATTTGTTGTTCTGTTCACAGTGTCATTACAATTCGTAAAAAACATGGAAGTCTAGTCAGTCATGATTCTATACATTAATGTCTCCATTTTAGCACCGCTTTTTTTTTTTTTTTTTTTTTTTTGTCTCATGTAGCTTTTTATTTTTTTTAACTTACATTGTCAGTTCTAGACATCCAGAAACCAACAACTAAAAGTTGGAAAATATGTATATAACAACTATCTGTAGTCTGAATGTTTTTAGATTCAAACCACAGTTTGCTGCTCAGCTAATTCCTCCAGGTCAAACAGCTACATCTGGTGGACAGTTTAAATTAGTGCATTTTTTGCAAACCAGTGGCACGCATGCATTTTGGTGGTACTTAAATTATTATAATGGTTATTAATGGTGATGATGGGCAGCAGACGTTTTGACTCTTGAATCCTACCATCAAATCTATATAGGTCATAATCCTTATTAATGTTATTAATATTATAATATAACAACTGTGTTATTCCTGATTTCACTTCGGAGGAAGTCTATTGTAAATCATCAGTTAGATTTGTTACTGATATAAATGATTTGCAGTGTAATGATTATGGCCATTTGTGTTCACATATATATATTTAATTAGATTTACTGATTGATTTGTAGAGAATTGGAATACACTGTCCTCTATTTTTGGTCAAGCTGCTGGCTGACTGTTTTACTCTGCTCTTTGGTAGGTCATGGAAAGCGAAGAGTTCATGCTGCTGCCAGCAAACCAGCTGATTGACATCATTTCCAGCGATGAGCTCAACGTGCGGAGCGAGGAGCAGGTTTTCAATGCTGTGATGGCCTGGGTCAAATACAGCATCCAGGAACGCAGACCGCAGCTGCCTCAGGTTTGTTTCTCGAAGTGCTAACACAACCATCACAGCTACTGCAGCCAGTGTGGCCATTAGTGCACAAGCCACACATCATTTCTCTATATTAAGTTGAATATTACAACATAATCTGCCCTAGTTTAAGGACACTTGGGGGATTTAGATGGATTTCGTGTGTTGTACAGGTCCTGCAACATGTCCGTCTGCCGCTGCTCAGTCCCAAGTTTCTGGTGGGCACCGTGGGTTCAGATCCCCTCATTAAGAGTGACGAGGAGTGCAGGTGGGTTCTGTCTGTAGACCCTGGAATGAAATACATTTACAATATGCCACAATGGTTTATGACTTGCATCACATGAATCTTATACTTGTGATTCTGTTGTTTCAGAGACCTGGTTGATGAAGCTAAAAATTACCTGCTGCTGCCACAGGAGAGACCACTAATGCAGGGACCCAGAACGCGGCCTAGGAAACCCATCCGCTGTGGAGAGGTACTTTTTGCAGGTCAGTACCTCCAGGCACAATAATTCAATACAGAAATATTCATATTTTTCAGTCAGTTGATGGTATCATCTAGACTCCCCTCTGCGCCTGTGGAGAACGGTAAAAAGTTGTACCTTTTTTGTTCACTCTCTTTCTGCGTGTCTTGTAGTTGGTGGCTGGTGCAGCGGAGACGCCATTTCCAGTGTGGAGCGTTACGATCCTCAGACCAACGAGTGGCGAATGGTAGCATCGATGAGCAAGCGGAGATGTGGAGTCGGCGTTAGTGTCCTGGATGACTTGCTATATGCAGTGGGGGGTCACGATGGCTCGTCGTATCTCAACTCTGTGGAGAGGTGCGGCAGGATCACTCAAGTTTTATCCTAAGATATTTCTGTTTACTTACCTGTTATGTCTTCTTTATAACTCACTTTAATAAAGTAAAATAATTTTTCTGTTTTACCTCATCATCCAGATATGATCCTAAAACAAACCAGTGGAGCAGTGACGTGGCACCGACAAGTACTTGTCGTACCAGTGTGGGCGTAGCTGTCCTCGGTGGTTATCTGTACGCTGTAGGTGGACAGGATGGGGTTTCCTGTCTCAACATTGTGGAAAGGTATCATCACAAAATTGTGTTTTTGCTTGGATTTAATTATTTCATTAGTTTCAGTGTTGAAATACGAGAAAAACAATTCCCATCGTCCTTCTCGCCTCCTCTGCATGTTAAGCTTCATCATTCTGTTATTTGTTAAGGCTTTGACTTACCGGTCTTGACATGTACCCACGTCACATACATATGTATCTGTATCTGTCCCGCAGATATGATCCTAAGGAAAACAAATGGACTCGTGTGGCTTCCATGAGCACAAGACGACTGGGTGTAGCTGTGGCTGTGCTGGGGGGATTTCTTTATGCCGTGGGAGGGTCGGATGGAACGTCACCATTAAATACAGGTATTGCACTTATTTATGAGAAGTTAAACCATTACAGAAACTCAACCGAACAGTACTTATGGCTAGGTTTACTGTCCTGAGTTGAAGTATTCTTCTTCTTTGCCTTTGTTGGTACTTTGCTGCACATATTGGTGTGTCACTGCCACTTGGTAGCTTTTATTAATGATACATTTACCACGGAAGGCAGCTAATATAGAAAAGTACAATGTTTCCAAATTCCCTCTCCAGTGATCCTGAACGAGATAATATATGAGTGGGAGGATGGAGGACTATGTAAAATTGTAACCCTTTTGTGATTGAGACACATTTCTGTGCACTGTTGTTTCCCACCCAGCTGTGTGTTAGTTTACTGTCACAGTCATCTCTATTAATTTCCCTTCAACAAATATTCTCTTGCTATGAATCTCATTATTCCGTGTATCTCTTTTCCCTTAGTGGAGCGTTACAACCCTCAAGAGAACCGCTGGCACACCGTGTCCCCAATGGGGACCAGGAGGAAGCATCTCGGCTGTGCCGTCTACCAGGACATGATTTACTCTGTCGGAGGGAGGGACGACACAACAGAGCTGAGCAGTGCAGAGCGATACAACCCCAGAACCAACCAGTGGTCTCCTGTGGTGGCCATGACCTCTAGACGGAGCGGGGTAAGGGAGACTTTGTGTATGTGTTGACATTTTGTGTGGTTGAAATATGTTGTCTGTAGCTTTAGGTGTTTCACATATATCATCAACAAATGTATATTAAAGTGCAGTTATTCTCTTAGCTGGTTTAATGACATGATGAGTTAGGGGATTTAAGTCCTGAATAGATTTGTCAAAAAAAGCTTCATTTTGTAATTGTACCGGCAGGTGGGCTTGGCTGTGGTCAACGGTCAGCTGATGGCGGTAGGAGGTTTTGATGGGACGACGTATCTTAAAACTATAGAAGTCTACGACCCTGACGCCAACACATGGAGGTATGTGGAACAAATGTTTACATGGCACTATAAAATAATACTTATCAATACAGCAATCTTGGCAGTTTGCCCGAAATGTAGATATAAATATAGTTTAGTCATGACACAATTAAAAAAATGTGACTTATTATAAAAGGCTAATTTATGTCTATTTGCATTTTCCCCATGTCACATCAGTAGCAGGTAGACGTCAATGAGATTGTTTGTAAAAAAAGCAACAAAAGAAATGCAAGCCTGTAGTTTGATGCTCTCCCATTCTTACTCGCATAATTATATTCTCTTTAACTCACTGACCCTCACTCTCTCTGAGCTGATCATCTTTTACAGCTGTAATCCTGCTGTGTGTGTGTGTGTGTGATCTTCTCTCTCGGTCATAGTCGTTCTGGTCATTTGAATTAAGTCTTACCAAGTTTTTTTGTTCTCTTTGTGTGCCTGTCATTGAGAGCCTGCTCATGTGTCCATCCCGAGGAGTGCTTTAGCTTTATATCAGAGATTTTCGAGTAGCATTCAGAAACTCCTGCAGGTTAAACTACCCAAACATGTTTAAAGCTGATAGACTTTCACAGACTCACTACAGACAAACTGACAAACACTTGCTAGCCTAGCATCAGTGATGCTACAAACAAACGATAATGCAACACACTGTCGCCATTCGGAAAGAATACCGGTGGTTATGAAATAATCATTTTTGTATCCTTAACTATAATCTAACCCCTGCTTAACTTAACCTGAGTGTAAATAAATAATCTCATTAGACCCAATATTGTTCCTTTACCTGCAGAGCAGTGGAAAGCTGTCACTGGCACATTCATTTCTCTTCATTCTGCCAAGTTAGTAAAAATCAATGAGTTTTCTCGAAACCTCACTCCTGCTTGTCTCTCTCCAGGTTGTACGGCGGAATGAACTATCGCCGGCTAGGTGGAGGAGTGGGTGTCATTAAAATGACTCATTGTGAATCCCACATATGGTAACACCACCTCCACTACCAAACCCCCCCCACACTCACACGCTCACTTCTCATCATGTTGCAACAGGCGCCTCTTTTTCACAAACCCTCGTGCCTCCAAAAGAGACGCTTTTTAAGTCATGCAAGGATGAGAGGAAAACATGGGGGAAGGAGGAGGGACAAACTTTTGAACTCTTGTTCAGCGCCCGACCCCCAAACTCTGGTTATCTTCAGTCACCATGAAGTACACTAGGAGAGGAAATCTGCAGAGTATCGTTAAGCTCCATGTTAGGAGAGGGTGCTCCTTCTCCTGTGACCTCCCCAGGTTTTCATCCTCCTGGCTTCTCTCACCTGGGACATTTGAATGGAACAAAACTTGATTGACTTCGCTGCTGGTGGGATGATATTTTACGTTTCTGAGAGCCTCCATCGCCTCAACTGTCTCAACATTTTCTCCCCCAAATTCTGGATCGTGACAACTTGAGATGGATTATTTCCTGGAAAAAACATTGCAAACAACATTGCTCTCTTGTTCTGTCTCTACTTGGCTTCGGTTGATGTCTCTGGGCCTCATCTGTAGCATCGAACAACAGAATCGGTCAGGTTGTTTCACTCTGCATTTAAACTGTCGTCAAAAGGATTTAATCTGTCTTCTTCACCACGGGAGATTATTTGCAGGAGAAGGATCTGTATAATGAAGTCACATTACTCAAACAGTTTCTCCTATTGTTACTGAATGGGACTGCTGCACTTTACAGGAGGCTACTGTAGCCGTTTGTTACCTTGTTTTTTTACAAAAGAAATGTCAGTTCAGTAAGTCAGAGTGTAGTTAAAGTATGTCAACCGGTTCATTGGAAAGAATTTATACACTATCATCCAGTCATGTCTAATGGTTTATTGTTGGCTCCAGTGCTGAGAATCCTAAAACCCTCAGTGTACTTCAAACGAACTAGGTCGTCTCACTGTGTCGAAGCGAAAACGGCAACTGTCGTCATAACTCCACCTGGCAGCATCATGCAGTTTTTTTGTGTGGCTTTACAGTCTCGACAAGGTGATGTAAAAGTGCAAATAAGTATCACGTATACATTTTTCATTGAAGCTGACATGGTGTTCGCACTTGGTTCTCTGCTTTAAAGTTCAAACCCTGCCCACTTTCACACACACACGTGCTTGTCAGTCGGTCAGTTTTGGAAAATTACAAAAGCTCTCCCCTGGATTGTGCTACTGGAAAATGGTGGGAGACGATGTTGGACGAACTAACAATCATTTAGTTGGAAGCAAACTGAGGTTCTAGTAGTGTCACAGTGTGTGTGATATCATGTTGTCATGGTAACCTCAGAGGTGAAAATATGGGTTTTAGGAGCTCAAAACTGGTGATAGTCCCATGAGAAGAACAACACCTATCATCCTTTAGTCTATATGTGGCTCTAATCCCAAATTTATTAATTTGTGTTGACAATATTCATTTTAAAAACAGATCAAGAACATGTATACTATTTAAATAAACCTTAAATGATCCTTAAGTATCCGTAAATTTTCTGGCAAACTTAAGTTAAAAAGGAGGAAATCATGCATCGGGACAGGTTTCAGCTGCGGATCAATCTACATTTTATGCTGTAGTTAGTATTTCCAGCTGCAGTACTGTGTGAACCGGATTGAGTTCACACAGTACCTGCAACCAGTGCAAGAGCGTGGTTCATTGATGTGTTTTTGGACATGCAGGAGTAAGGTATATCAGGTTTTGGACACACACACACACACACACACACACACACACACACACACACACACACACACACTTCTTCTTGGTTGGATACAGAAACTGCTGGTGTCAGACATTTTCTATGGAAGTTGTTGAAAAGAAAGATACACAAAATAACCAGATGTATCCTTTGAATCTAAAACGAATCCCTAATGCTGCCAGTGATCAGATCTCTGGGATTGTAAAATGGAATATAACAGAAACACACTGTTTTAAAATACTGGATAACTTTCCATAGAAAAGTAGTCATAGGTGATCAAATCACTTAGCTGTTGATGCGTTTGTATCTGGAGTCAGTGATCTACTGAGATGAGGATGGTGTCTAAGTTTAAAATAGGGGGGGAGCTGCTGAAGTCCACGATGTAAGAAAGAAAATTGAGTATCTTGTTGAAAATGTTATGCGCCTGTAAATATTTTATGTCACAAGTGAAGCAGTTTTTCAGCCATTGAAGATGCTGATGATAAACTGTGACAGAATCACCTTCTGATGCTCAGAGGTTCAGCTCAGAAAAGTTACTAGAAACAGTTCGACTCAAGTCATTTATTAATACATTGGATAGTGCATAATTATATTATCGAACAGGTTTTCATAATTCTGTAGTTTTGTAAGATACGAAATGTGAGGATTTAAGTTTTCTTATGACGTTCCATAGTGGCCTTGGTAACTAAGAAAATGGAAGTGTTGGAATCAGAACGTTAAATAAAATCCGGTTCACGTGAAATTAGTTTAATGTTGCATAAGTCACACGTGTGATCTCTAAATGTGACTCATTTCATGCGACAAACAGGAACAAAAATTATATCAGCCAATGATCAATCTAGCAGATGACATTCATCCCTTTTTCTTTAATAGACTAATATTAGTATAACTCTTAACAGTTTATGCATCAGCGATATTATTTCTTTTAGCTCACACAACCCTGGGCTTTTGAGACGCGTCGCTTTTGTTTTACGTTCAGTCTCATATTTTATTTTTATGACGTCGTCATAAGCAGCACGGTGCATTGTTGCCACCTGCTGGAGGATAGTTAAAGCACAGCATTAATATAAATGACTGAGCGATCCTTTGCAGATTTTCTAGTGGTCCCTGGTTGTATAACTGGGGACAGATCAATGTGAAACACCGTTTGGGTAGATGGTAGATTGGATTTGGTTAATCTCATAATTTATTGCACTGTGATTGAAAATGTATTTTAGTTTTTATCTTTTTTTCCTAGTTGTGTTTTATAAGGGTGGTCAACTTTTCAGACGTGAGGGGGGGGAAAGTCTAAAGTGATAATATAACTTGGGGATTTGACATTTCATGCCTGTAGCTGATGTGAATTTATTTCATAGATGCAACCCTACATGTGGCACAGGTTATCATAGCTCTGCACTTTAAAATGTGTGTGTGTGTGTGGAACAAATGCATTAGTGCAGGTGGCGGGGTGTTGTTATGCATTAAGTAAGTCATACTTAACTGGTTAATTCTGGTGTTAATGTACAGCAACGTGGCAAATGTAGATTTAGTTGGGTTTAAACATAAGATCACTGTTCTGCTGCTGATGTATTTGTTGTATGCAAACCTACACATTGAACTTATTTATGCTTTGGGATGAGTTGCAGTCACATGTCGATTTGACAATGTGGATTCCGATTGTGATGAATGAGCATCGACCATCAGATCGAGGATAATCATCCCTTGTTGAACAGAATTTTATGCAGTCTGACCAACTGGGATGCTTATTCTTGAAAACTCTCCCAAGTATATTTCTCTCCTATTCACTGCCACAGAATAACAATGAAATCCCACTCAGTGTTATTGCTTCACGTGTTATTGTTTTTTTCCCATCCTGGTTAGTGTGCAGTAAATGGTGCTGAAGAAGAAAACCTTGTTTTCAGCTCTTTGATTTGATCTTTCAGAGAATACTAGTTATCTACAAATTTTCCAAAATGTTCACAACTTGATCGTCTTCAATTCTGGTCTAAATTTCCTTACAACATCTGTGGTGATGCATTTTTCGGTTTATAATGATTGATTCAGCTGCAGCAGAACAAAGCAGCATGACTGTACTGTATTGAGTGACTTTTCCCTCTATTCACGTGAGCCGCTAATGCTGCATTGTGTCTGCGATAGATGGAAATTCAGTAGCCTATAATATTTAAATCTGTTGTTTTGAGTAGCCTATGTGCAGAGAGTCCAACACGTGACTAAAAACAAGGATGTGATAGTTCTCATGAAGCAAGCAGCCATCTCTCTGCCGTGATCACGACATTAGCTCTGGACCATGTTCACGATGACGAGAATAAAAAATTTCCCTGCAAAACACTGTGTAGTTCTTTCTCTACTTCTTAGAGAGTTACTGTAGAATATGTCCGAATTATAAAAACAAACATAGGACAAGGAAATGCTCTTGCTTCTATAAATGTCTAGTTTTATTGTAGCTGATAACAAAGATGGCATTTATATTTTCTGTGATTATTTTTAGTTGCATGAAAGAAACTTAGTTTGGGTATTTTTACTTTAGTTTCCCAGGCTTCTCAAGATAATGACAATTTGAAGCACATTTCAGCAAATTTACAAGCTGACAGCCCTTTGCTTTACATGCAATGTCAAATGACAGGCATGTAATGCAAAATTTCAACTTTTCTTTCTAAAATGTTACCAGAAAATAATTTCCTCTTATAGTTCAGACTAAATTCCCTGATCATGGTCCTGGAGTCCATCGATGATGAAACCAGTGGTACATCTAGGGAATTGTGTAAATCAGGGGGGCCCCCCCCAGGTGTCAGGGCCCACATGACCGGAGCATCTTTATAAAGTGACTGCAGTATGACAACCAAGCTCAGATGTCTGGGAAGTGAGGAACAGCTGGACTGGTCGGTCGCCTTAAATTCTCAGATGTAACTGGAAAAGTGAAACTCAAACAAGAACGCTTCATGCCACCACAAGGATGGGAATGGGAGGAAGACTGGTTTGTTGACCCTGAGCAATGGTAAGTTTAATTAGATCACTTTGTAACTTACAAGCACACACATACAAAGACCCACAGTTTCAAGTACAACCATCCTGTTGTCCCTGTGTAGTTTACCAGAATCCTGTTCATGTTTAGCCCTTTTCTCTGTTAAGTGGCAGCAATCACAGTGCTTGTACCAGCCACAGTCCAGATGCACCTCATAAACACAATTAACCCTTGTGTGGTGTTCATGTTTTTGTCACTCAGCCAATGTTTGCGGGTCTGGTGGACCCAATGCATTATTGGGTCTTTCAATCAATACAGCTATAACAATTTATGTAAAAATACTTAACAGATGTTTTCTTTATCCTAATAACAAGCAATATAGACAGCATATCTGGTTAATATTTGTTATTTAATCCTGTTAAATCAAATTTATGAATAAGAGTGCTTTTCGTTTTTTCTGATAAAATGCATTTAAAAAAGTGGAAAAACTAACATCACCAGTATTGATGTTTATTTCTTGGAACTCAATTATAAATTGAGCACACACTGGCAGTCTACACAACACAAGCAACACTTGCAAGTTCCAAGCATATGATGAAGCAGCATCACAGGCAGCCCAGATCTTGATTCCGTATTTTGCGGGATTTAGACAATATGTACTGCCAAAAGGGGCAGCGGCCCATAAATGGCATCAGCTGCTCATCAACAGTGACATTAGGCCCAGGGTTGTAAAACAGGGTGAGGCTGGGCCCCCACTTGTCCCATACTGTCCTGATGGCAGCTAGCTTGTCTTTCTGCCGCCAAGCTGGTCTGTCGTCTCTGTTATCAAAGCCGATAATCCTGGAAATAATGTGGAAGATTTCCAGAGACATTGTTCCTCGGAAAAGTTCTATGCATTTTATTAAAAAGTCAGTAGTTTCAGGCAAACACTCCCCTTGTTTTCTCCAGATCCCTGCGCTCATGAGTCATTCCTGCATGTGAGTTAGACCACAGAAGTCATCAGGACCACTCTGAACCCCACATAGGATAACTCTCATCTTTGAGGACATTGAAAACTACAGAGACCTACAGACAATGGCTCACAACCCTCCGGATGTCGTCTTGGAACTACACAACAGTTATCAAGTTGAATATTGAGTTTGCTAAACTTGTGATCAACTCACAGAATCCTACAGATTTCTAACCAGGCTTAAGTCTGTGTGCTGCAGCACTTTTTACGCTATGGCAGGGGTCGGCAACCTGCGACTCCGGAGCTGCATGCGGCTCTTCAGCCCCTCTGCAGTGGCGCCCTGTACAGTGTTCTGCATGTTGCGCCTATTTTTCGTGAACAGAGAACTTAATGTGGATAGATCGTTGAGATTTTGTTAAAATGATGTACAACAATCTGCTACACACAAATGAGGTAGGACTTGGCAGTGATGTCAATGGAATATGATGCTTAATGATAGAAACTGCAACACTGCTTTCTTTTCAATAAGCTACATAAAAAGATTCAAATTTGCTCTGACTTTACTCCTCTACCTGAAATGATGGTGAGAAGCTGTTATTAATGTTTGTGCCTTGGGGACTTCAATTTTTTTTTTATATTAATGTCACTTTAACCCAGTGCTTACTACAATACCTTTTCTATATTTGACACATGCGAACCCTGCTGTTTATGTCTGTTATCGCAGCTCTGTAGCCCTGTTTATGGTTCCATGTTACGTGCCGTGTTTTCTCTCTCTCCCCCTCTCATGTCTCCTCCAGGTGGGAGCCTCACAAGCACCTCCACTGGCGCAGCTGATGCCACTCTGTCATCAGGGCATGGCTAATAAAGACCCTAAGCTGTGCCAGTGAGGGAAGGCAGGAGTTCAGGAGCCAGTGGGACGGTGAGCTGGTGAGCTGTGCCAGTGTGCCAGTGAGGGAAGGCAGGAGCCAGTGGGCCGGTGAGCCAGTGAGGGAAGGCAGGAGTTCAGGAGCCAGTGGGCCGGTGAGCCGGTGAGCAGTGACACCCAGCGAGGCAGCCGTCCGAGAATCAGACGTGGCAGGGAGACTAGCTGTGTGCTGTTAGCTGTTTGCTGTTTGCTGTTAGCTGTGGACCGTGTGCTTTGTGTTCTGTGCTTTATTGTGGTTTGTTGGTTGGTGTTTCCTTTTCCCCCTTCCTTTGGAGGAAGGGTGTTTTTTTGTTAACGTGTTCATTCAATAAATCCTTATTTACTTGTTAAAACTTAAAAACGTATTGGCTTCCTTGTTTGGTTCCCGGTTTTATTTTGTAATTGTTCGTCCCTCCCCCTAGACAGCTTTGGGGACGTAACAGTTTTGGGGGCTCGTCCGGGATCTTTCTGAGAGCAGGGTTTCTTGTTTTTTTTTTGAAAAGTTACATATAAGGTATTTAATTTCAGTGTGTTGCGATAAATTGGTGTCTGATATTGCCCAGTGGGTAGTTTTCTGTGATGTGTGACCAGCTTCCTCGGTGTAGCGTCCAGCTGAGCTGATCAAGTTTTTCCTTCGGGCACTCATTTATTGTTTTTCCTTTATTATTTTTGAAGTCAATCCTGGGCGGAGACTGCGCTCTCCAAAGGGGGCAGGCGTGTCAGGGTTTTGGCCGCTGATTTGTGCCTTTAAATCGCCTCGAGCCCAGCACGGCTTCTGAAGACAAGTTAGGGACAAGTTTTTATTAGGCAGGTGCCGGGGAAGTTTTGTTTCTGTGGGGCCAAGGCTTGGTGTTCACTGTGTGCGGGGTATCAGACATTCATATTTTCATATAGCTGAAATTTGTTTTGCGGTGCATCTTTGAGATGGCGGCGTTTGACTTAGATATGTTTATTTCCAACCCAACATTAGGTCAATTTGACCGGTGTAAAAAGTGTGAGTTATATAAACTGGCAGAGTATTATGAGATATCCGTATCTATTTCTCTTGCCAAAGCGGAGCTGAAAGTTGTTCTCCTGGATATCCTCATTAGTAGAGGGATTATCAGTTTATCTTCGTCCTCCGATCCAGAGGTAAGTGAGGGGACGGGGCGGCCTGTAACTCCTGTAGTCCGACCTGAGGGAACGACACTTAAGCCCTTCACGTTGCCACATTATGACCCGTTGTCCGTGGATTCGTCGCCTGGGTCTAAATTGGACGTCAGATTGAAGCTACGTTTAGCTCGCCTTCAGGCAGAGAAGGAGGAGCGGGAACATGAGTTTCACCTCCGGAGCAAGGAGCTGGAGCTGGAGTTAAAGCGGTTAGACTCGGAGCTAGACCTAAAGAGGCTTGAGGCAGAGACGGCGATTAAGATGCGGCAGTTGGAACTGCAGGCGGCAGGAACCCGTAGTGCTGCAGGGGTTGACACGGAGTTTGCGCATTCTGCTGTGGCGTTTGATGTGGGCAGACACATCTCATTAGTTCCGGTTTTCCGTGAGTCGGAAATTGAGTCGTACTTCAGTGCATTTGAGCGGATTGCTGCTGCTTTGCACTGGCCGGAAAATGTGTGGGCCATCCTGTTACAATATAAGTTGACAGGTAAAGCTCAGGAGGCTTGCTCTTCTCTGTCGGTGGAGGATGGATTGGAGTATGACAAATTCAAGAACGCTATTTTGCGGGCGTATGAGCTGGTACCGGAGGCTTACAGGCAACGTTTTCGAAATCTGAGAAAAGGTACCAATCAGACGTATCTTGACTTTGCCAGAGAGAAGGAGATGCTTTTTGACCGATGGTGTACAGCATGCAGGGCGGACGATCTGTCCTCAATTCGGGAGTTAATGTTGTTCGAGGAGTTTAAAAACTGTTTATCGGAGCACACAACTGTTTATCTGAACGAGCAGAAGGTTTCCACGCTACATCAGGCTGCCACGCTTGCGGAAGAGTTTGCGCTCATACATAAAACTGTTTTTAAAACCCGTGATTCCTTTAGCCGCGAGTTCTCACCAAGATCTGAAACTTGGGTGCCTAACAGTGTTCCCTCAGGCCCGAAGACAGAAAAGTTATGTTTTTTTTGCCGTGGGTCCGGTCATCTGGTGGCTGATTGTGAAGTTTGGAAGCGGCAGCAGCCAGAGGCGGTACCGAGACAATCAAAGGGGGTGGGGTTAATAACAAGTTCTCCCAGAGGTCAGTCTGTGGATTGTGGAACCTCTGCGGTGAATCAGAAATGTTTTAAACCCTTTATTTTCTATGGGTCTGTGTCTCTAACAGGTCAAGCTGAGGACCAGCGTCCCGTTAGGATACTGCGAGACACGGCTTGCTCGCAGTCACTTATCCTGTCAGGTGTTTTGCCCTTAGGTGTTCATTCCGGTGCATGTGCAGTGGTAAGGGGTATCGAAATGGGTTGTGTGCCCGCCCCTCTGCATCGGATCCATGTGAAGTCGGGGATAATTACTGGCTTTTTCACTGTGGGTGTCCGTTCATGTTTTCCCATTAATGGTATTGACCTAATCATGGGAAATGACATTGCAGGTGGTAGAGTTTACCCAGTCCCTGATGTGGTACGTGGTCACAATGTGTGTGATCCATTGAAATTGTTAAAGGAGAAGCTAGTGAGCAGTTCTCCTCCCAAAACCAATGTGTTTGATTTTGTCTCTCAGGCTAGGGAGCGGCTACACTTTGCCACCAAAGTGGCCAAAGAGTCACTCGCTTCCACCCAGGTCAGCAGGAAGGCACGGTTTGACAGAGCAGTTAAGCGACAATTTCAGCCAGGTGATCAGGTGTTGGTATTTTGGCCCACACCTGGTTCCGCTCTTACTGCCCGCTTCTCAGGTCCTTATGTGGTGGAAAGTAAAGTTTCAGACACCGATTACATCATCCGTACGCCTGAGCGTAGACGGAAAACCCGTTTGTGTAAAACTAACATGTTGAAACTTTTTCACTCCAGGGAGGCTGACAGACAATGTGGTAGCTGACGTGCTATCCTGTGGGTAAGAGCAGGAAAATTGTGAAAGTATGTGGGGATATGGTCAAATGTTTGATTAATCAAATGGGTGTGGCTTGTTCTTATGAGAGGGGGTGTTACGTGCCGTGTTTTCTCTCTCTCCCCCTCTCATGTCTCCTCCAGGTGGGAGCCTCACAAGCACCTCCACTGGCGCAGCTGATGCCACTCTGTCATCAGGGCGTGGCTAATAAAGACCCTCAGCTGTGCCAGTGAGGGAAGGCAGGAGTTCAGGAGCCAGTGGGCCGGTGAGCTGGTGAGCTGTGACAGTGTGCCAGTGAGGGAAGGCAGGAGCCAGTGGGCCGGTGAGCCAGTGAGGGAAGGCAGGAGTTCAGGAGCCAGTGGGCCGGTGAGCTGGTGAGCTGGTGAGCCGGTGAGCAGTGACACCCAGCGAGGCAGCCGTCCGAGAATCAGACGTGGCAGGGAGACTAGCTGTGTGCTGTTAGCTGTTTGCTGTTAGCTGTGGACCGTGTGCTTTGTGTTCTGTGCTTTATTGTGGTTTGTTGGTTGGTGTTTCCTTTTCCCCCTTCCTTTGGAGGAAGGGTGTTTATTTGTTAACGTGTTCATTCGATAAATCCTTATTTACTTGTTAAAACTTAAAAACGTATTGGCTTCCTTGTTTGGTTCCCGGTTTTATTTTCTAATTGTTCGTCCCTCCCCCTAGACAGCTTTGGGGACGTAAAATTCCATTATTAAGATTTACCATCACTGACACAATATGTCATTACAATAAACCATGCTAACATCTAATGCTTTGATTCAGTTATTATGATCTGCATTTGCACAAATTACATTCCAAGTTGTACTTGGTAACCTTGGTGGAGATGTTCTTAAAAATTACTGGTTAGCGAGGAAAGTATAAATAACAGCTTGCGTCAATATCAGTACATTTTATTATATTTTAACAGGATAAGCCAGCCTATTTCAATATTGCTGTAAATTAAGTAATTGTCAGTTAACTGAATTCACATAAATACTGAAGAATTGAAAATAAAACAGTCGCAGCATTTTGTTTTGTAGAACTTCTTTTTTAATTTTTCTAGTATATGCACTGATGCTTATACACCATAGAAGTCCATAACTCATATGAAATGTTTTGAAGTTGAAGGAGTAACAATAAGTATATTCTAAATGTTCTTGTCCTTGGAATGCCTGAGGTCCTGTCATGAGGAAAACATTTGGGCCAAAGTCAACTTATGATAGTAAATAAAACTGTGAATGGTTTATATGCAGTTGATAAAATGTTGTGAGTTTCTCTTTGCTGTCTTGTAAAACCCTGAATACATTTCAGCCTAGAGAGAATAAATATAAATGGAGATTGTGCCTGGTCCTACCGTGACTAAACCTTTGTTCCTTTGAGGTATTTCCATCAACTTGCATCTACTCATTTTAGTACAAGAGGTTAGTTCCAAAATATAAAGGAATTGTGCATTTTGTGATAAAAGCATGAAATTTGGTACACTTATAGCCAAAGGCATTCTCAAAAGATTTGGATGTGGAGCCATCATGAATTTTCAACATGGCGCCCATGGCAGCCATTTTTCAAAATGTCCGCCAGCAACAACTGTTTTCTTATGAATGATGGATTTAATATGATATTTCAGACTTATTTACCATTCATACTACTTGGTAAATGTCTTTTGGATAGTGGAACATTTTCATTGAAAATTCAAAATGGCCGCCAACTGGTTAGATATGGATGATCTCTATGTTTAATTATACATTTATCTTGATGCAGAATTTGATTTGGGAACTTTGGAATTTCTAAGAATCTTCTTTCTATCTCAAAATACTCATGTTAAGCAAGGGAAACCTAGGGTCTATCACAGGGAAGACCAGTCACACTCGCCTTCACAGACACAAAGGGCTGTGCACTGTAAGTGGGATTTTTTGCACTTACACTGCCCAACACAACCTTTCTTGCATTTGCATGAGACAAGTTCATAACTTGACTGGCCTGCATCTGGTAGGCATGTCCAGAAGGGTTCATAGTCCCCCTCAGGTGACTTTGACCAGCCCCATTCGCACGGTGAAGGTAGTTCTGGTGTTGACACCAGGACTGTACCCCACACGTGCCCTCCTTGGTATACAGCTCTCTTAACATGCTCTTCTAGGGCAGCCTTGGTAGGGGGGATTGTTTGCACATTGTGCCTCTTTGCAAATAACTTCCTCCTTGCCGTATTGATTTCTGTACATGTGCTGGTTCGGTCATAGACTAAGATAACAAACCTCTCAATTGTGGCCATTACCTCCTGTGGTATGTCATCTGGGGCTGAAGACACTTTCAACAGGGCAAGTGTAAGTTCTGGAAGCACAGACCATACAGCCCATGCAGTCTTTTTCCCATGGCCAACAAAGCTTGACACAGTGTCACAACCCGTCAATGCATGGAACACTGGTAGTGCACATGCTTTCTCGGGCCCGAGCCCTGCTGCAATTTCATGGGCTGCCAAATATCGAAAATTCTTACCAGTACCGAAAGCCAACCAAAGCTCATCCTCTGGTTGTAGAGTCTGAGCCACTGCCACAGCCAGCACCACAACATCAGTATCAACTGTTTGAATCATAATTTTGTGGTGGCCGTTTCTTGCTGCATGGGCTACGTGCAATAACATGCGACTATCCGCTTCCTCATGCGTGCAAGGAGCAATCGATGTCCTATCTGGGAGAGGTGGCTTGCTAAGGACTTCCATGTCACTTGTGATGACAAGCTGTTTATCCTCCTGCACAAACCATCTGAGCAGAGCCTCCGAGAGAAAGGCAAACAACTCAGTCTTATTGCTGTCAACTCTAAGAAAGTTTTGCCAGTTCCTGGGAATGGCTGCATCACCTACCACACGTCTCTGAATTCCAGTGCCACGCTTTGCTCTCGTAGCAGCTTTCAGAGAGTGAGAAAAGTAGCGGTCCCACACCAGATCAAGCCTGGACACAGTTTCAAACTTTCTGGTCAGATATGGAATGAAGATTACATGGGCATAGTCATTGAAGGTTTTTACTGAACTTGGTTTCAGCATCTGGATGATGGCTGCCCCATCTACAATGGTGCAGGTAACCTTTGGACTGTCAGAGTATGCACTGTGAACTTGTTCCAGGCATGGAAGCAGATCACTCTTCACTCCCAGTCGGAGACCTCCCCCATCAGAAAGCGCTGGTGGACATGGTTGGTTCTCGTGTCGAAAGAACTCCTCTAGGTTTCCATCTCGGGTCTGGCAAGCAATGAATAACCTTGAAAAGAGCTCCATGTCCTGTTTGAGAGAGACCATTTTCTGTTTCGGTTTTGATACTCTCCTCACGGTTGAAGTACCAAACACCAGAAGCTTATTTCTTGGTATGGTGTTGTCCACTGTCTTTGTTCTCTCAACAAGGTGTTCTTTGGTGAAAGCTTCAAATTGGTGCTCTCCTATCTGCTTCACCTTTCTGACTACCTCAGCAGCTGAAGGTCCAGCAAGTTCCTTTGAGTGGAGAACAATCAGGTCCTTGCTTTCCTCTTCAAATGGATTTCCAAAGTGTTCCATTGCACTGACCAGATATTGTACATCTTTGATGAATGAGACCTGGACACTTGTTGTTTGGTCATGGTGACGTGTGTTATCTGATTTCTTGGAATCAATCTCAAACTCCTGTATGGATCGTGCAACTTCTGGTCCTGCTACCATCCATCGCAATAGTGCAGATGGGTTGTCAGTAAGGCCCACAGCACCACCATCTCCTTTAATGCAAGCATTCATCTGCTCATGGGCCTGGTCAATGGCCATAGAGGAGAACACATTTTTTGTCTTCTGGACAGTGAATTTGCCTGCCTTGAATGCCTGAGCTACGTAAGGGTGTGTCCTTGGTAGTTCAGCCATGTCTCTCAGGTGAACTGGAATCCATCTTGCATAATGGGTGTGATCCATTGCATGAAACCACTTGGCTAGTTCTGTTAATGCATCAAGGTACATGGAGAAAGATGCCTCTCGCAAGGATCGCACAAATACTAGGACAAGCAGCTCTAGCTCAAGAACAATAGACCAGTATTGAAATTGTGGGATGTTTTCTGCTCTCTGGCTGCACCAAACTTCAAAAGCTAGAGGAACTTGATCTGTTTGAGTTTCACAATAGTTGTCATAAGCTCGGTGCTGCTGGGCTCTCCTGGTGCGTGATACATGGGCTGCTTTGAGGAAGGAGTCAGCTGTGCCTGGAGATGAGATGTCAGCTTGCACTAGTGCTTCAACCCAACCGCTTCCTTGCAACCAGTTCCCCAACATCTTCAAAGCTGCCATCTCAATATGTAGTCCACCAAACATTACCACCAGTTTATCTTCACCATATTTCTCTGGCCATTTAAACTGGATTTGTTTTGCCAGGGCATATAATGGTTGGTCAAATGTGACAACTGGACTCTGGCCAGGATTCAAGTGTTCCACCGATTTACTTATGACATCAAGTGAATGCTTGATTATAGCCACAGTATGAGCACTTTCCTGAAAAAGTGGAAGAAGAACAGTGGAACATGTGGCACGAACTCCTGGTGTCTGGCGGCTAGCATGGAAGGCAGCCCAAGAGGTATCCAATGAATCACCTGCAGTTCTCTTGTTTTCAATGACCTCAGTTGCATTATCTAACCACTGGTACTCTTCCTTGGTATGCTGGCCGATGCCATCTCTAGTGAGTGATTGTACCTTCATTTCTGGAACCTGTGAGACCTTGATATTGCTAGCAACAGGGGGAACCTCAGTGTAGTATGCTGGCAATCGGTCAATGGTCCTGGAACATCCTCCATCAGGGCCACTCAGTACAACAAGGCTTCGGTCAGTTCCTTCACCCACAAAAGACGGATGCTGGATTAAAGAGATTGCCGTGCCATGGAAAGAATCCCTAGCTGTTGTTGAACTGGGGTTATGATCAATATTGTCAACAGCAGCAGTGGTAAACACATGACTGCGCAACTGTGGAGGGCATACCACTTGCTCTCTATGGAACTGCTGGCAGACATGGTTTCCCATCTGAGTTGACAGCTGTAAAACACGATCATAGGATACGCTCAAGCCCAGATGTGCCATTTTATCTACAAGTTCCCTTTTACGTGTGTGGGCATGCAGCATCAGTCCTATGTATAATGGAACTGGCGTCTCCTGTGCAGTACTGTGTCTGACAAAAGCTGCTGTGTTTGATGCCCGCTTGTGCTTAACACTGTTGAATTTCAGCAACTGAGCAATAGTAAGTGCTGCAGAAGATGCTGCTTCTTCCATCTGGTCTTTGATGCTAGGTCCCTCTAAGATCATGTTAATAAGGGTAAGCAACAGCTGTGGCACAGAGTCCTCTTGGCATTTTTCAGGGAAACCATTAAATGGTTTGGCCTCACCGAAGATGTTACGTCGGACAATCTGTGCAGCACGTGCAATGTGCATAGCATCTTCGTTGTTATCCTGCTCACAGGCTTTGGCAAGAGCAGTGCCAATGTCAGATTCAAAGGCCATTAGGACATCTCTCCCCTTGGTGTAAGCTCGCATATCGGGGAACTCTGCAAGAAGTCTCTGTTTCAGCCGTGTAGAGTGAACTCTGTTATCAACCTCTACACCTAGCTGTTCCATCCGTGACTTGTAGAGCTGGGCAAGTTCAGCTAGTTTAAATATAGGTGCCGACCCATCTTGCTGTCTGGTCTCTTCTATATAAAGCACCAACTGAGCAAACACAACACTAGAAGTTGACGCTGCATGTCCCTGGCCATTACCTTGAAGACCTTCTAAGTTTGCCCCTCTGGCACGATTATAGAGACCTATTAGGCATCTGGTATGATACTTGGCTTCTATAGCCACCATGTCCCCAGCACTAAGTCGTCCAAGCAATTCTGTGTCTTGGAGTAGGGTTGCAGCAGCGCGCACCCGATTGTCCAATTGGAAGGTTGCAGCCTCATGAAGGCCTTCATTGCCAGCAGGCTGTTTACAAAAAAAAACAGATGTCTTCCTGTCTCATTTCAGGAGTCCGGATCGGTTGGGACCTTCTGAGTTTCGATTCTGACTGTTGATCAGGACATTCACCCGAAGCTCGCTTTTTTGCTCTTTGCAACTTGGTTTCGTTGTACTTCAGCCTGCATGTGTGATGGTATTGTGCTTTGTTTGCAATCATGGCAGCTTCAATACCATGGCCCTCATCCAGTCTTCCAATTGACAACGTTGAAGAGAGCTGACCAAGTTCATTAAACTGGATTAACTGCTCCGCAAGTGAAGTGTATCCACTCCCCTTGTCTGCTCGCGTGGACTGCAAAGGACATCTCAATGCCTCTGCCGTGTGCTCTTGGCATATAATGCAGAGATTCCAGTCAGTCTTGGCTGTGCAAGATGTTGATGGTCCTTGACCATCAAAATTCACAAGCTGGAACTTCTTCGACATTTTGTCAGGTAAGAAAAACAATGTCTGCAGTAAAGGCAGAGGGGTTATCCTTTTACCACCTTTTACTACAGGGAAACACATTCAAGTATGGGATACAACTAGGTTCGGATAACATTACCCTACACCTAGCCCGATCGTTCATCCAGTACCATTTAATTCCTGTGCGATCTGTACACCATCCGGGTAACTATATGAAAATCATATAAAGCCCCGTTACCCTTGGCTCGGCTCTCCCGCGCTGGCACATCCTGTCCATTCAGGTGCGGCTATCTAACTACATCTAACTCTGTAAGCTAAGCAGATGTGGGCCTAGAATTAGATAGCATTTAGGAAACTAAACTACACTACCACTTAACTTACACCACAACTAGCACATTAAATACAGAAAAGGGCAATGGATGGGTTTCCCAAAGGAAAAAAGCATGTTCTTAGCCTACGCACGTGCTTTGTGCCCATTGTGATGCATGGGCACGTGCGTAGGCTAAGTACGTGCTTTTTTCCTTTGGGAAACCCATAAGAGGAGTGTGTTTAGCTGGCACTGAACCCCATGCTGAGTTTCACAGCAGTGGTGTCACCAGTGTGCCCTGGTTGTGCTTCAACATCCACTCTATTACTTTTTTTTTTTTTCATTGGGTAACATTTCAATTACAATAAAATAGATGATAGTGTACTTGAAATTATAGATTTAATTTCAGAAATATGGCTGCCATCTTGTTGTAGGTGACCAGTGGTCACCAAGTGTGACTATTGTGGTCACCATTTCTGAGTTAGAAGGAAGCTTCTGGCCAATTGTAAAGTTCCAAATTTGAATTCTGCACAAAGAAAAGGAAATAAAAAATAATACTGGTTTGACACCGAGATCACCCATATCAGACAGTCATAAAAGTGATGGCTGCAATCTTGAAGATGTCAGCCATCTTGAATATTTAATGACAAATTTAGATTATCCAAAAGACATTTACCAAGTACTATGTATGGTAAATAAGCCTGAAACATCATATTATATCCATCATTCATAAGCGAACAGTTGTTACTGACAGCCATTTTGAAAGATGGCTGCCATGGGCGCCATTTTGAAAATTCATTGTGGCTCCATATCCAAATCTTTTGAGAATGCCTTTGGCTATAAGTGTACCAAATTTCATGCTTTTATCACAAAATGCACGATCGTTCTGGTTACCAGCTGCACTACATCAACATTTAACATCGTTATAAAACCACAGAGTTAGAAAGCTTTTATTGTATCTGATAAAAACAATCAGCAGATTCTCTGTCTCTGACATTGTTTCTTGTCTTTCAGCAGATCGTAGTCTGCAGGGGTTTTTAGATGAACATAAGCTCAGTCTGAGGAGGAGATGTGAACATGTGACTGAAGGAACTGATGAAAAAGGAAGTAGAACCCTCCTCAACAGGATCTACACTGAGCTCTACATCACAGAGGGACAGAGTGAAGAGGTTAATACTCAACATGAGGTGGGGCAGCTTGAGACGGCTTCCAAGATGAAAGGCCTCCACGACACTCCCATCAAGTGCCACGATATCTTTAAAGCCTTAACTGACCAGCAGAGCAGCATCAGAATCGTCATGACCAATGGTGTCGCTGGCGTTGGAAAAACCTTCTCAGTGCAGAAGTTCACTCTGGACTGGGCAGAGGGTTTAGAAAACCAAGATGTGGGTCTGCTGATTGTGCTTTCTTTCAGGGAGCTGAACCTGGTGAAAGACGAGCAGTACAGTCTTCTCACGCTGCTCAGTGTTTTCCATCCAACGTTAGAGAAGCTCACGGCAGAGACGCTCACTGTCTGTAAACCTTTGTTCATCTTAGATGGCCTGGATGAAAGCAGACTTTCTCTGGACTTCAACCACAGGGAGCTTGTGTCTGATGTCACACAGAGGTCATCAGTCAACGTGCTGCTGACAAGCCTCATCCTGGGGAATCTGCTTCCCTCTGCTCTCATCTGGATAACCTCCCGACCTGCGGCAGCCAATCAGTTTCCTCCTACATGTGTTGACAGGGTCACAGAAGTACGAGGCTTCACTGTTGCTCAGAAGGAGGAGTACTTCAGGAGGAGATTCAGTGATGAAGAGCTGTGCAGCAGAATCATCTCACACATCAAGACGTCCAGGACCCTCCACATCATGTGTCAAATCCCAGTCTTCTGCTGGATCAGTGCTAAAGTTCTGGAGGACATGTTGACCACAGACCAGAGAGGAGAGCTGCCCAAGACCCTGACTGACCTCTACTCCCACTTCCTGCTGGTTCAGACAAAGAGGAAAAACAACAAGTACGGTGAGGGACATGAGATGACTCCACTGCAGCTGACAGAGGCTGACAGGGACGTTCTTCTGAAGCTGGGGAGGCTGGCGTTTAAACATCTGGAGGAAGGAAACATCATGTTCTACCAAGAAGACCTAGAGTGGTGTGGTCTTAATGTCACAGAGGCCTCAGTGTACTCAGGAGTTTGTACTCAGATCTTCAGAAGAGAGTGTGTGATCTTCCAGAAATCAGTCTACTGCTTTGTTCATCTGAGCGTACATGTTCCACTGTTACACCAAGAGGAACACAGAAGAACTCAAATACTTCTTGGGAACATATGGGGACACAGACAGTACTTTCTCCCTGGATGACTTCCTCAAGGGAACGATGAGGAAATCCCTCACCAGTACAAATGGTCATCTGGACCTGTTTGTTCGCTTCCTTCACGGCCTCAGTCTGGAGTCCAACCAGAGAGTCTTAGGAGGCCTGCTGGGTCAGAAAGAATACAATCCAGAGATCATCCAAAGAGTCATCCACAACCTGACGAAGATGGAGAGTGGTGACATCTCTCCTGACAGAAGCATCAACATCTTCCACTGTCTGACTGAGATGAACGACCACTCAGTTCATCAGCAGATGCAACAGTTCCTGACGTCAGAGAACAAATCAATGAAGAAACTCTCTGAGATCCACTGCTCAGCTCTGGCCTTCATGCTGCAGATGTCAGAGGAGGTTCTGGATGAGTTGGACCTGAAAAAATTCAACACACCAGACCAGGGTCGACGGAGACTGATCCCAGCTGTGAGGAACTGCAGGAAGGCTATGTGAGTCCAGACATGATCAATAACATGTTCAATCAGTGTAGATGAGTCGTTCTTCAAATACACACAGTGTTAAATGATTGTCATTGTTTTGGATAGCATGGTGTTGCAGTGGTCAACACTGTTAGTGCAGCCGTTCTGTGAGGCGGATGTTCTCCTTGTGTCTGCAGGGTTTTCTCTGGGTTCTCCAGCTTCCTTTCCAAACCCAAAGACATGTAGATCGGAGTTAGGTTGATTGGAGACTGAAATTCAGTGTGTGTGTCTGGTGTTTGTGTGTAATAAAGATATTATTATTATGTATACATATACATTCTCATTGGTCTCATGTACATACAGAACAACTAGATCAGATATGGAGAGTGAAATTCAATGTGATCACTGTCCTGGAGTTTGAGGGTTCAGACCACCATGTGCGTGTGCGGTGCAAGAGAGATTATTGTATATATACTTCACATATATATATATATAAACAAACAGCTAGTCAAGTGTGTGGAGACAATCACTGAATAAGTGTTCTGGATGAGAATCACTGACTCCTCCTTAAACTGAATAAGCAGGAAAAATTGTTTATTCTTCTTTCTTTTCAAATTAGAATTACCACCCTGCGTTTGTACGCCACCACCAACCAGTGCAGTGTGAGTCCCCCTAATTCTAACAGATGCGCTATTTTCTTTAATTACAGACTCATTGGTTGTGGACTCTCAGAGACTCACTGTGAAGTCGTGGCTTCAGCTCTGAAGACGGACCCCTCACATCTGAGAGAACTGGATCTGAGCTTCAACAGCCTGCAGGATTCAGGAGTGAAGCTGCTGTGTTCTGGACTAGAGAGTCCAAACTGTCGACTGGAAACTCTAAGGTCCTTAAATCCTTATTCGGTCATTATTTATTTGAAGTGTTACAGTTCTGCTGGGCTTCCCCCAGTGATCAGTTAAGGCCTCTGTATGCTTCTCCGAGTCCGTTACGGACGGTCGGACGGACACTTTTTCATTTATAGTTCTCCGGTGCTGAAAACAATTCGGCGCCAGAACAGTAGGTGGCGCGGGGAAGACGAGCTTAAAGAAGCCTACCGCACGAGTTTTACATTCCATTACATTACATGTCATTTGACTTACTTTTTTTTTTTTACACTCAACATTTATGAGGGGCCATTTTAGGGGTTCAGTATCTTGCCAAGGACACTTAGGCATACAGATGGGAAAGAGTGGGATTTGAACCAGCAACCTTCTTGTTGCAGAACACCCGCTCTATCCCCTAGGCCACGCTCTCCCACTTCTCGGAAGAAGTCCACGTTCATTATTTATCTCCTCCCGGCTTTCCTCACATATATGTGTTCGATAGCAACAAAATAAAATAAAGCGACACCCAGAGGGTCAAATTGCTTATGTTTTCGTTACTTAGCGAAGCGGTTCCCCGGTCTTGTTTCCGAACTGCGTTGCTAATTCAACTACTTGAAGCTACACGGAAGCAGCTAGCTACCCCCCCCCCCCCCCCCCCCCCCCCACACCTTCCACACACAGTCAGCAGGGACTCCCGACACTAACTACTACCAAGTGTTTGCTTCTAACCTGACGGTGTTTGAGAAACAGTGTCATGATAGCCGTGGAATTTAAGTCGTGACAGCATGTTTTTGCACAGTTACCACCACAATTAGCATGGTGGCTAGGACGCTAGCAGCGTTATGAAAGTTGGTTATAACCGTATGTGACCGTACACAAATGGCGTCAGGGCTCTAACCAGCCAATGTCAGCCGGAGAAACTCCGCTGGCCAGGTGTGGACTGGGACAAAAATTCAGCCCTGGCATTGTCTGTCCAGACCAGCCCACTACATTATCAGCGGACACCACATAGAAGTCCACAAATCTCGCGGCGTCTTCTCTCATGCATACTACTGTTACCACCTATCTCAAAGATGGCAACAAGAAGGGAGGCCACACACAAACCTCTCAAGCCAAAAGTAAATGTATTTAACCCCAAATCAAGATAGCTCTAACTACGTAGTGGGATGTGTAAAATATGTTACGCGTCAGTGGTGTTAACAGTGTTTGGATGTGTGAAAATAAGGTGTGATGTATGTTGTAAGGTGCAGAAGCAAAGAAAAACAAAGGCTGAGGGCCCCATGCCCCTGGAAGCAGCCTTTAGATCTGCAGCTGAAGCCCAGCCCAAAAGGGCAGGCCCAGGGTGACGCCCCTGCCAGCTCTACCTGTGTCTGGAAAACAACTCCTCAGGCTCTCACATGTCGAGTGGTCAACCTGAGAAGGACATGGATACATTATAATGTCTGAAAAATAAAGAAAATGTTTTCCTCTGTCCTGCACCTAGAGTTGAGAACTTTTTGGATGTGTGTTTCTTTTAAAACCTTTTGAAAATGTTTATAATTATAAAGTATGAATTTATACATTAAAAAATACATGATAAACTTACCAAATTCTAACAGTGGTCCCAAATGTCCACATATAAAACAGAGGGAGAACGACTCCTCAAATATATCACAACAACCTGTAATAATTGATAATTTAGTGTACATGATCACACCATTAAGGATCAACACATAGGCACTCTCATCTCTATTTACAGCTCAGAAAGTTTACTGTTGCTATGGCAACAGTAAACGACGTTAGCAGCTCTTAGCTAGCTTAGCTAAATCATCTGAACAATAATAACCCATAATATCACATTTCGGCATATTAAAACAAAATCAAAAACGTTTTCTACTTTGTTTTGGACATGTCTAAAAAATGTAGCCTAGCCAGCCCCATGCCAACGTTACTTACCATGTCTGCCTCCACTCGCTCATCATTGTCGAGTCCTCCTCGCTCGTCTCCCGGCGCACCTGCTGCTGCTGCTGGGCTGGTGAACCCGGCACCAAACAGGTCCGTCAGTTTGGCACATGTAGCAGCCTCCACCTCCAGAGACTTCAGCTTTTTTTCTCCGATGCTTCTCAGTGCCACCCGGGCGTTTTTAACTCTTATTATCCATTTTAAGTTTCTGTCTCAGCAGCAGCCCGTCCCGCGACTCCCCCGCCAATAGCATGAGGTCCCGCCCCACCCTGGTTTGTGTTGTGATTGACAGCACTGTCAGGGCTCTCTGAGCCTGTCAGCCCATGATTGATTGACCATTACAAACAATAGACCAATAATATGTGTCGATGCTGGCAACACACTGCTAGCCCTCTGTAGCCAATTGGCCGGCCCAATTGGAGGGAATTTAGAGAGGAAGAAGAGAAAAAAAAACGGAAAAAAAACCATAGCGGACCAGACCGGCCCACATTTGGTCAACGGCCCACCGGGACGATGCCCGGTATGCCAGATGGCCAGTCCACCCCTGCCGCTGGCTTAACACACTTGTCATAATAATCGTAGAATCGTAGTTGTGTTTGGGTTTATTGTGATATAGGAAATGAAACAGGAAGTTTGAGGTCCGGAAATGATGTCGTTCAGAAATACTGTCGTTAGCAGACAAATCACAGCCAATGGCTATCCGTAGGCTCTCCGCCATGCCGACGTGTAGTTAGAAAAATCAGAGCTGCACAAAAAGCTATCCGCGGAGCCCGGAGAGGATAGCCTGACGTTGTCAGACTCACAATTCTAGTCAGAATGTGAGTCTGAGACCGCTCCATTGGGCTGTGATTATGGGGCGTGTTTCAACTGACCAGGAAGTAAAATTCCTCTTCGCTCAATTGGATAGACCTACAACCAATCAGAGCAACGTAGTATGTGACGTATGCTAAGCAAGGCATTGTGAGTTATTTACTAACGCCGGGTTCACACCGGACGCTTCAGCGCAGCGCCAAGCCTTAAATAACAGCTGGCTCCCATCCACTCCCATGTTTAAACTTTGTGCCGGTCACACCGGAGGCTGAAGCACCGCGAGGGAGCCTTGGCGCAGCGCGGTGCTTCAGCCTCCGGTGTGTCTGAGAATCGCTCCCCGGAAAAGCAAGCCGAGCTCCGGGGCGGCGGGGCTCCAGAGCCCCCCGGTCACCTACATGCACATCTGCGAGACGGAGGTGTTCAGCATGGGGGTGTTCTGAGGCCCGGCGCCTCCATACCGCTGCACGTCCACCCGGAAATGAACCGGAACGGAGCTGCCCTTCCCTCACATCCAGGGCCTGACCATAACAACGCCGTATTCTTACAATTATAAAATACAATTCAATTTGGAAGTAATCCAAGTATTCAGAATACGTTATTCAGATTAGTTAATGTAACGGAATACGTTACTGTATTCAGTAAGGGAATACGTTTTTAAAGTATCCTTCCCAACACTGGAAATGTTACTGACTTGAGAGTAGTAAGATAGATAGATAGATAGATAGATTACTTTATTTATCCCCGAAGGGAAATTAAGTCGTCATAGCAGCCGGTACATTTGAATACAATAAAATACAATACAATAGAATAAAATATAAAATATTGCAGTAGAAAGAATAAGAACAGAAACATAAGATAAATAGGTAGATAAGGTGCAGTGGCAGATGATGGTAATAGTACTGATGATATGATGGTAAATGTTATTGTTAGACAGTATATAAAAAATAGTACAGTATATAATATATATTTATATATGATAGTAATTATACCAATATAATATATCAACCCCAACATGGGGCTGATATGCAAACTGCAGGGGGTCTTGCGATGGGCACACCAGCGGTCTGAGGTGGGCCAGGACCAGTCTTTCCATGACCTTCATGATGTGAGAAGTCAGTGCCACCGGCCTGTAGTCCTCCAGTGCAGCAGGACGTCCTTTTTTGGGCACTGGGACCAGGCAGGATGTTTTCCAGAGCACTGGCACTCTCTGAAGGTGTAGGCTCAGGTTGAAGAGGTGCTGGAGAACTCCACAGAGCTGGCTGGAACAGGCCTTCAGCACACGAGGGCTGATGCGGTCCGGCCCCGCAGCTTTCCTCGGTTTGAGCCTCTCCAGCTCTCTCCTCACCTGGCTGGCTGTGATGTGGAGTCCAGATTGGGGGGTGTGGGATGTCAGTGGTGGGTTTTAGGGTGGTGCAGAGATGTGTGTGTTGCAGGAGGTGGTGGGGGGTTGTTGCTCAGAGAAGCAGTAGAGGCAGTCATAGAGTCAGCGGAGGGTCCGCTGGGGGTGGGGGGGTTGGAGTTGAACCTATTGAAGAACGTGTTCAGCTCGTTCGCACGTCGTTCATCTCCAGCTGCTCCCCCATCTTTTCTTTCTGTAATGAGCAGTTAAATAAAAATGTGGGAAAGAATATTGTACAGTATCTAATATTGTGTTGGTCATATTTAAATCATTCATTTACTTTTTTAGGGGAGAAAAAGAGGATAAAATAAAAAAAATCGCATATTAAATCTTAATCGCAATATTTGGGGGGAAAATCGCAGCTAGATTATTTTCCCAAATTTTCACTTTACATTTACACTTACAGTTTAGTGCAATGTAATTATTTCCCTTGATAATTAAATGCCAGTGTGATAATACATGACAATTTAAAACCATACAAACTGTCATGGTTTACTGTATTTAATAGAGGAGGTTTTCTTAATAAAAATATGATCTGCCACACAAATGTGAAATTCAAGTAAAATGGTCTTATATTATATGGAAAAGTCTGTGTAAGACAAACTTGATTTAAGTCTGTGAACTTTGAGTGAGATGTCCACATGAAGGGGGCATGCAGTAAGTTCACAGTTCACACCAATTGAAAGAGATCAGGTTACACATGTAGGGCCTATTGCACTTCATGTAGGTGACAAATAAGGGTGGAGACAGTATTGAAGTAGAGCTGTCAGTCATGGCTGTCTCCAAGGGGACTGAGGCCATTCCCCATCCTCCCCCACAGTTTTGCATTAAGTGACTTGCAGTACAAGCGGCCGAGATGAGTTTTCTCAGAAGGGTGGCTGGCGTCTCCCTTAGGGATAGGGTGAGAAGCTCAGCCATCCGTGAGGAACTCGGACTAGAGCCGCTGCTCCTTTACTTAGAAAGGAGTCAGCTGAGGTGGTTCGGGCATCTGGTAAGGATGCCCACTGGGCGCCTTCCTTGGGAGGTGTTTCAGGCACGTCCAGTGGGGAGGAGACCTCGGGGAAGACCCAGGACTAGGTGGAGAGATTATATCTCAACACTGGCCTGGGGACGCCTCGGGATCCCCCGTCAGAGTTGGTCAATGTGGCCCGGGAAAGGGAAGTCTGGGGCCCCCTGCTTGAGCTGCTCCCCCCGCGACCCGACCCCGGATAAGCGGACGAAAATGAGATGAGATGAGATGAAACTTGCAGTCAGGACAGGAGAGACACTACTTGGATTAGGTTAAGAGAATGAGCACTAGAAAAAGGAGTGATGTTTGGTCTCATTTTGAAAGCATTTCTTCTACAAAAGCGAAATGCCAAATTTGCAACAAGCTTTTATCCATTCAAGGAGGAAGCACCTCCAACTTGAGAAGGCACGTTAAATGTGCACATCCAACTGTGCTCTTAGCACAAGTTAGAGGAGACAGTGATGATGGTACTGCGGCAGCAGGAGCTGCTTCCACCAGCAGCACCTCTTCAACTGGGCCTGCAACTGCTATGTTGACCATGTCCACAGCATCCACCTTTCCAGCAGCACTTACCACCACCCAAGCAGCAGTTAGGCCACGGAGGCCACAACAACAAACCTCAATGGGCAGCTTTGTTACAAGGCCAATGGATCCGTTAAGACAGAGTAAACTGGATGAGGCTCTGGTCAAAATGATTGCCTGTGATTTCCAGCCCCTTTCTGTGGTTGAGGACAAAGGCTTCAGGGAATATTCAAAGCTTCTGGACCCATCATACAGCCTACCAGGTAGAAAAACAATTTCCACAAAAATTCTACCAATGATGTATAAGAAACTCAGAACTGAGGTCATGGACAAAATCAAGTCTGCCATGGCTGTATGTCTCACAACAGACTGCTGGACCTCAATAACTACCACAAGTTACATGTCTGTGACTTGTCATTTCATGGAGGATTTTCAAGTGACCTCAAAACTCCTGGACTGTTTTGTCATGACAGAAAGACACACTGCTGGCAATCTTGCAACGGAGCTGACCAGGGTTAGTGAAGAATGGGGTGTAAAGGACAAAATTGTAGCCTGTGTCACAGACAATGCTGCCAACATTGTGTCAGCTGTGAGAGACCTTCACTGGGACCACACCCCCTGTTTTGCCCATGTTCTGAACCTTATTGTCAGAACTGCCCTGAAGATGGTCCAAAGCATATTGCAAAAGGTCAAAGCCATTGTTGAGTTTTTTCACAGGAGCACAGTGGCTTCAGAGAAGCTCAAGGCCACTCAGCAACAGATGGGACAGGAGCAATTACGCCTAAAGCAGGATGTGGCCACAAGGTGGAATTCAACATTCTACATGTTGAAAATAATCTTAGAGGTCAAAGATCCTGTCATCTCCACCCTGGCACTTGTGAATGCGTCTCTGCCAACCTTGTCCCTAGAAGAATGGGAAATTGTTAAAGAAACAGTGGACGTTATCAAGCCCTTTGAGGAGGTCACAACTGAAGTGAGCGCTGAGAGGTATGTAGATTAAGTGATCAACACCTATTTTAAATCAAGATTGCAAACTCATACCTGTTTTTTATGTATGTATTGGCTTTTTAATAATACATTGTATTAATTATATTTAAATTTTTTTTCATTTCTTTAGGTTTGTGACTGCCTCCAAAGTCATTTTAATGGCAAGAGGCCTTCAGAGGTGTGTTGCCCGCAATCAAAGGAATCCCTCCATCCATGAACCTGTTAAAGGTCTCGTGGACAGCCTGATGACAGAAATGTTGAAGAGGTTCAGTAAAGTGGAGTACATTGAGAAGCTTGCTGATGCTACCTGCTTGGACCAGAGGTTCAAAAAGCAAGCCTTTGTCAACAGCAAAGTAGCAGACGAAGTAGTGAAGAGATTGACATCAGCTGCAGCACGTGTTAACCCCCTCAATAGGGAGGAAGCCGAGGATCCACATTCTGCTACAGCTGCCAGTACAGGGGCCATGTTTTTGGAGGACTTTGATGAGAGGGTTGCAACCTTTAGGCCTTCTACTTCCACACCAACTGTCTCTACTAATGCCATGATGGAGATGCGGGCTTACCTTGCTGAGCCACTTTTACCCCGCACATCAGACCCTCTGGCATGGTGGATGAGGTGTTTAGGTGTTTACAAAAGCCTCAGTGAGGTCATGAAGACAAGACCGTGCATTGTGGCCACATCTGTGCCTTCTGAGAGAGTTTTCTCTAAAACCGGGCAGATAATTTCAGATCGGAGAAAAAGGCTCAGCCCATCCAAGGTCCGGGAGCTTGTTTTCTTAAATGCGAACCTGCCTTAGAGCAGGCCCTAAACAGCCGTTTTAGGGCCTTTACAGAACTTTCCTTTGGTTTTTAGTGTGATTTAATTACTGTTATTGTTATCTATGTGTGGCTGAATAGTGTGATTTAACTTAATTTTTATTTAACCTCATTTATGTATATATTTTGTTACAAATATCTTCTTGACAAACTTTTTTAACTTTAAAAAACCATACTGTTGTAAACTTGTCTATAATGTAAAGTGTGTTATTATTATATGCAAAGTGTAAATTATAAAAAAATAATGGTGCAATATTGGGATTTTGGGTTACAATAACAACATTTAACATCACATTTGATTAATATGTCATTTCATTCAAAGCGACACACTAACTTCTAGATGGCTTGCAAGTCACCTAGTGCAAAACTGTGGGGGAGGGTAGGGAAGGGCTACGGTCCCCTTGGAGACAGCCATGACTGACAACTTTTGTGTGGCAGATCATATTTTTTTAAAGAAAACCTCTATTAAACACAGTACAACAGGACAGTTTGTATGGTTTTAAATTGTCATTTATTATCACACTGGCATTTAATTATCATGGCAAACAATTACACTGCACTAAACTGTAAGTGAAAATGTAAAGTGAAATAACAAAACCAGTCAGTATGACTTGTGAACGAATATCATTCACGTCTTCCCAAAACAGCAGTCACGCGAAAGGGAATGAGGTAACTGTTTCCTCTTCTGAGCCTATGGAGGTCCCCCGGAAAATGATCCAAAGACTCGTACCCGGCAGATGAACGAATCGTTCACCTCCCGACCGTGTCTTCAGATTCTGCCAACAGAGTCTTCGGATCAGTGATTCGTTCATCTGCCGGATACGAGTCTTTGGATCATTTGTCACGTGACCTGCATCAGCCTATGCAACAGTCCCGATGCGCGGCCACGAAAAAAAAATGAACGAATCACTCTTTGAGAGGACTCGTTACTCCCGAGTCCTTGTAAAGATTCGTTCAAAACAAACGAATCGTTCACGACCGACACATCACTAGCCTCCACGTTCTGTGTTCATCTTTCAAAATGAATGCGCTGTCGATGTCTTCTAAAACAGACTCAATGGCAGCATCTACACATCTCAGCTCGCCAGCGGCAGGCATGTTTGTTGAAAACGAATTCAACCCAAGGGCACTTTGATGACGTGGTTGATTACGTTACCGTTGATCATCTGTCAATCATCGTATAAAGCCCGCCCTAACAATCTGATTGGCCCGGTCGGGCATAATTTTTCCTCAACGGAGCGACTACAGACCGAACTTCCCGACCAAAAATGTTGTGGGCGGGGTTCGTCTGGCATCCAGTCTACGGAGAGGGGGGTCCTATCTGTCCGTGTCCGTCAAAACAGGCCTTTACACTTGGATGTATTCCTCCTCAACCATGTCAAACTGTGTCAAATTGGTCTCAAGACATTTATAATGTAGGCATAAGCTTACTGTGAATTTTCATCAAATTACATATTAATGGCGTGGCATTAAAGTTCATCATCTCGCCGTGAAAAACAAAATTGCTGTAACTTCAGTGTTCTTGGTGCTATCTCACTCACACTACATGTGTGTATTAACATCCCCCCTTGAAGATATTCACATGGTTTTAAGGCCGTGTGGCCGTGGCGTGGAATAAAAGTTTGATTACACGCCATCAAACACAAGCTTCTGAATCTAAGACATATTGAGTCCAATCAAGTCTAAACGTGAGACAAGACTCGCGACCTAATGACATCAACAAAGACATCATGACTTAAAGCCACAGCGCCACCTGCTCGATGAAGATGAAGCCCTGCTACTCTAGATGATTAATGAACTAAATTCATATCATTGACGGATTTTTCTGTCAATGAATTATGGTCAAAAGAAAATCAGCGATGACGGAGCCTCAAATCTCGCTCTGCCTCCTCCACTGTGGAAATTTCATGGGATCTCGTTTGTCCTGGGTCAGATTCATAATTATGATAAACTGGTGCATGTCTGTCTATAGTTTTGAAGCCAAATTTTTGTCCAATACCATAATTATTAGGACATTTTGTCTGTTCCTCACAAATTCAAAGGACTGTTTGAAGGTTAAGAATTTGTTTTAAGGTTAGGGTTAGGTTTAGGTTAAGACCCGAACCGACTCATCTACCTGCTCTGTCCAGTCCGCAAAAAACTAAAACCTTAGAGCCCGTCCTTTGTGGACATGTGGTGCAGATGCCAATGTTGATAGTGGGGAATACAAAATCCAATGAACCAATATATTGGCAAATATACTTTATATGTAATACTTTTTGCAGATTTAAGACATTTCCAAACAGCAGTAATTGTGGATTCACAGTTTTATTTCATTGTCTTAAACAATGTGAGACAAAAGATTTATTTTACATTTTCACTGATTTCACAGAGAATAATAATACATTCAGGGGACTGCTGGAATCCACGATTATTAATCTAGATTTTTGCATTTTGTGATGAAATATGACTATTGAAAGGAAACATGTAAAAACTAGGGCTACGTTGTAGCACTAACGGGCCCGAGCACAGGCAATTTCAAGTCTGTTGCGGTCGGTGAAGAGAGAACGTTCAATGACCAAGCGCTTGTCTCTGCATTGCATGCATTTGCGCACTGCTGCAAGGATAAACGCTTCACTTCCTGTAGCCAGCAGGTCACACCGTGTGAGTGGACGTCAATCTTTTAATACATTTTTATCTCCATGTTGTTGTGATGACACTGCACTTAATTTTAGGTTGATCTGATGAAAGCTCTACAATAAGTACATCAAAGTAAAAGTGTGGAATATGGCCACCAAATCCAAAATGGCAGGCTTCCTGTATGGTTTAGCATATCTGTTCAAGAGACTTATTTCTTTGTCATGAAAAGACACATGTCCCTCTAGATTTTTGTAGATGTAGACCAATCGTAGTGCCAGGGCTTCCCTTTAGGGGGCGCTAGTCAGTTTTTTTGCCACACCCTTTCCTGACACCAATCTGAATATCTTCAAGCGGGGGTTGTAGATTGACACACATAGTTTGAGGGAGATGGACCCATGAACATCGAAGTTACAGCGATTTCGTGTGTCATGGCGAGCTGATGAACTTTGATGCCTCGCCACGGTCACACAGTATGACGAAATTTTTTTTTTTTATAACTTTAGATCTTCATCTTGTTGTGAAGAGACTCATCTAATTTTTAAGTTGATCTGACGAAGGCCCTACGACAAGTACATCAAAGTGTAAGACGTACCAAAAACAAGACATTTCCTGCTGCCACCAGGGGGCACTGTGATTTTAAGTCACGATTTCTGTGTAGATCGCTTCAGGTCGTGACTCTTGTCTTACATGTCTAGTTTGGAGTTGATTGGACCAAATATGTCTGAGATACAGAAGCTCGTGTTTTGATGGCGTTTCATCAAACTTTGGCGCCATGCCACGGTCAGACGGTATGACGAAAAGTGTTTTTTTTGATAACTTTAGATCTCCATTTTGTTGTGGATCTGATGAAAGCTCTACGACAAGTACATCAAAGTAAAAATATGGAATATGACCAAAATGGCCACTAAATCCAAGATGGCGGGCTTCCAGTTGCGTTTTTCATAATGCTCCTTGAGGCTTTTTTGTGCATCTGGTCATGATACACAACTATCCTCATTTTCGTGAGGATCGCTGAATGCTAAATGAGGGGCTTTTCCGTAGGTGGCGCTATTGAGCTATTTTGACACGCCCATTTCCAAATACTTCAGAATACATAAATTTACACACATTTCTAATTTACTGCACACTTTAGAAACTTTTTGAGCATGTTAAAGCCCTCAAAAAGCCAATTCATTTGACGAAAAAAAAAAAAATTATAATCATTTCAATTTCAATAGGGCCTCCCACCGATTTCGGTGCTCGGGCCCTAATAAAGAAATCAAGGAATAAATGGAATGTTCCGGAAGAAGAGAACTGTTTGGGGTGGCGTTTAGCCAGCTGGTAGAGCTGCTGACCCGAAGAGGAAAGCCTGTTAGACTCCAACCCGCGGCCATTTATGAGAGCAAGAGCTGGAGCAGTTACAAAAGTACAGCAATGCAAACAGGGAGAAGTTCAAAACTGAGCTCCAGGAGGAGAAGAGGATGCGGAACTCTCTCAAAGAAGAGCTTGAGAATATCAAAGCTTGTTATCATGAAGTCTGCCAAAGTCACACAACCAACCAGAAGAAGTTCAACACCGAGCTCCAGGAGGAGAAGAGGAAAAAGAATGATTTCCAAGAACAGCTGGAGAAGCTCAAAGCTTCCCACCACGAGGTCTGCCAAAGTGTTGCAACCAACCAGGAGAAGTTCAAGGAGGAGAAGAAGAAGAAGAAAGATTTCCAAGAAGAGCTGGAGAAGGTCAAAGCTTCTTATCACGAGGTCTATCAAAGTCATGAAACCAACCGGGAGAAGTTCAACAGCTATCTCCAGGAGGAGAAGGAGATGAACAATGTTATCCTTGAAAATCTGGAGAAGTTCAGGGTTACTGCTGATGATGTCTTCCAAAGACATTAACCTTATGTCTCCAGAACTGAGCTCACTTAGGAAGAGGTTCTCTCCAATGTCCTCCCTGATCCCAAACAATTTGATTTCAAAATGTCCTGACAAATTATAATGTCCTCACAATAAGCGGCAGTGGATGGCGGATCATGATCTTGCTGGCTGCTGACCATAGACTATTATTGCAGCAGGACTGCTTTATATATAGTATTGAAGTTATCCTTCAAAATGTTTACCCTCATCAATGCTGCTAAAAACTTGAATCTTGATGATGTTCTCCTCCACACCTGACATCTACTGCACTTCTGTCCGTCCTGGGAGAGGGATCCCTCACATGTGGCTCTCTCTGAGGTTTCTACGTATTTTTGCCCTGTTAAAAGGGTTTTTAGTAGTTTTTCCTTACTCTTGTTTAGGGTTAAGGACAGAGGATGTCACACCAATGTTAAAGCCCTATGAGACGAATTGTGATTTGTGAATATGGGGGCGTGTAATCAAAATTTGGTGCCACGCCACGGTCACACCGTTTGACGAATAATCGATCTTTTAATAACTTTTTATCTCTATCTTGTTGTGATGACACTGATCTCAATGTGAAGTTGATCAGATGAAACCCCTGATACAAGTATATCAAAGTAAAAATGTGGAATATGGCCAAAATGGCCACTTAATGCAAAAAACAGGCTTCCTATTGTGTTTTTCCAATTGCATCTAAAGACTTTTTTGTTTGTCTGGTCATGATACACCTGTGTATCTATTTTTGTGAAGATCGGTTAATGTAAACACGTTCCAGGGGTCTCGGGGGGGCACCATTGAGACAATTAACAAATTCTGCAGATTTTGGTAAGAGTTTGAGCATGTTAAAGCCCTCAAAAAGCCAAATAATTTCCCTGAATAATAGTAATAGTAATAATAAAGAAAAAAATAATTTCAAGTGGGAATATCCGACAAATCCGAGGTGCCTGGAATTCAGCATTAACACGAACCAACTATTGACGTCACGGTTGCCGTTGGCAGTTACTTGCCTCAGAAGTAATAGTTATATTTCACTTAATTGAACTCAGTGTCTTGGAGTCAATGGATGGTGAAACCAGTGGCGGATCTGGGAATTTTGTAAATCTGGGTCCTTAAAGGAGCCACACTTTACACAGAGGCCAATTATATGACCTAGATGCACCCATCTTCCAGTTTAAATGTGTCCGATCTGTCTCTCTGTGTCAGTCTGGCAATTTAAGCTGGATATCACCTTATTTTCCAACTCAAGATTTATATCAGGGCACCAGACATGATTTGGAGACGTAGAGGTACTTGGTTGGGAATCATGCAGCACGATCAGGAAATAAAGACAACAGGGTGGCACAGCAAACCCTGCAGGGTACATCCAGCTTGGATGTTTTTAACTTTAGTTCCTCAGTGTCTGAAGAGAGGAAACCATTTACCTGAGTCAATAATGGTTCTCAGTCACTGGTTCTCAGATCACTGTCTGATCTGCTTTGTCTGTAAATGCTTACGTGACAATCTGTTCAACATGCCATGACACATATGTTGCAGCTGGCATGTCTGGCAGGGGGATGGACTCAGGTTATATCAATGCATGGTCTTCACATGCTCTGCAATGGATGGGCCATTAGGCCGACAGCAGGAGAGCCCGTCTTCTACCTGAGGCCAGTAGTGCAACAGCAAACTTATCAGAAGTTTGTAGTGTGTGCAGATGGTAAACGGGCACCCATAGAGATACTGATGAAGACGTCTGACAGCAAACACTACAGCCAGACCTTCCTAATGTCCCTGAGAATAACCACTCTAGGCTCGTAGGAAAGAGAGACCAGAGCAGGAAAAAAGGTCAGATATGAAATTCCTATAAAAGTTTACAATGCTTAACAATGTCCAGAGTGTTACGATGCGGGTACTATACGTTACACCTGGTGCCTGAAACAAACCTCAGAACCTCTGTAGATCCAAGTTTCAAAATTAAGTCAAGTTTTTAGTTTATCTTTCATACTTCATTTAATCATGATCTCAATCAGACCTAGTCAAGTGGCTGTCACAGTCGCACCTCCTGCTGTTGTCATCCCACCTCTTCCATTCACCCATGTGGCCATGATAGGACAAGCAGCAGCCGATATCACAAGAAACCGCTCTGTTCACATGACAGAAAATTACCGTCCAGACGAGGACCATTAAACAATCATGCTGGGCAAGTATGCAGTGATAAAGTCTATATCCGGAGCATGCTCAGTGAGCTTTTACTTCTTTAATAGTAGTAACGTCAAAAAGCTAAAAAATCCAAGACAAGAGGTTTTGACTTAAAGCACCATTTGTGTGTTGACGTGAGGCCCAAACACAGAGGATACAGTTTGTCTGTATTAGTGTCGACATGCAGGGCATCCTCAATGTCCCTTAATCCCTTAATGTCCACCGCTCCAGTCAAAAGCAACAAGCAGAGTAGATGGTTCTCGTTCAAATACCTTTGCAGGCGTCACATTATGTTTCAAACTATGGATGTATTGATCATTTGGAAATAAAGCTGAGCTGGGAACTGTTTTTCAATGATCACCTTGAGTTGAAAGTGAACCTCTTCTCTGCAAACCCACTTTTCTTTTCTGTCAAACTGTTATTGAGGCTTCTTTTATTCAAGTCATATTCATTCTTTTTGCAAATAAAAAACTCTCCAGAACGTATTTGGATTTGAGTTCTCAATGAAGTTCCCCGCTCCCTGACCCACACTGCTGTATCTTTATGTTTAACCTGCTTTTCTAAATCGTTCTATCCTGCAGGTTGAATACTAAATGCTGACAACGTCACTGTCTTCCCCTGGTCTTTTCTTACATTCCATACTACCTAATGTTGTATTATTGATGTGATTGTGTTATGATATTTTTGAGTTGTGTGTGCAACAAGCTGCTCCAGACAAATTGCCCCCCGTGGGATTGATGAAGTTGTTTGTATCGTATTTTGTTGTACAGATGGATGCCCTGCAGCACATTATCCACACTACTCTGGAAGACGCCCCTAACACCAGGAAGTTCTAAATAAACAAATCGTTGTGTGAGTGTTTGGGATCACTTATTCTGTCTACTGGTTGGTACAGCGCCGGACTCTGAATGTCTTACCCCAGAAATGGGTTGCACTTCAACCTGAAGCCATGGGTATTGCTCTCCCACCTTATTTACTGTCAATCTGCAGTCACCACAAAAATGCATACATGACACAGACACTTTTAGGACAGCTACAACGGAGGCTTCCCACTTGGCAAATTCAGCCTCAACTCCAACTGCTCCTCTGCTTGGTTCTCTAAGACACAGGGCACAGGTCTGAGCTAATAAAAGTTTGACATATCCCCCCAGATAAAGGGTTTGCCTTTCTGGTTTTCGACATCAAAAATGTGTCAGAAACTGAGTAGCCCTCTCACCTCGCCGTCTTGGTGGTGTTTTGCACGATGTGAACATAGTTCCCAGCATGTAAAAAACATTACGTAAACAAACATTATGGCTATTTACTTGCCAACGCAGTTGTTCAATGTACATTGTAGCCGTCGCACAGAAAAGTGCAGCGTAAGATTTAGTGAGGGAGCAGACCATCAACATATAAGCACTAATGGCACTACATACTGTACAGCCCAAAATCATTAGCCTTGCTTTGTACACACATCACTGCTTTTCATACTGTGTAAGCTGTCCATGCAATGCTTAATGGAAACACAGAAAAAGAGAGATGTCTAATATCAGAAAGGTCCCTTATCGGCATAAACACAAATTGATATGATTGAACGCAGGCAAAGTGAGTCAACGAAACCACATTGCAGTTCGTCAATGCATACGGTTACTCAATTCATAGTGAATGAGGGGCGTTTCCGTTAAAGCCTCCGACATGGTGTGACTTCTCGGGTAGGTTGAGTGAGGGAGCAGACCTCCAATATATAAGCAACTAATGGCACCACATACTGCACATCCAAAAATCATTACCTCTGCTGATGACTTTTCCTCCATTCAGGATATGTGATTGCTTCCCTCTGACTTTGTTCTTGCTGAAACTTCTGAGCTTGATGACCACAAACTTCTGATTGAATTTTTCAAGTGAGAGCACTGTGAGTAGCAGATGACATTTCTGACATGGCTCTGCATGGAGCGAGTCTTAACCTCTGTCATAGACTATAATTTCCCACTCTGTGGACGACTTACTTCGTCGTCCACGGCGCAATCGAAATACCTGACGAAAGTAAACAAAACGCGACTCCAGTTGGATTTTCACTGTGCTGAGTAATTTTCTGCCTGTGCTGTGAATAGAGAGGCGTCTCAATACACGTTGATCTCCAGAACCAAGTTTAATCATCTCTTTTTAAAAGACTTTAGTCTGCTTTCTCTACCACTTATTTACCCTTATGGCGGAGGTTATGGGAGCACATTCTTTATTAGTAATGCAATTATAGACCCTGGCCCTGGTAAACAAATGATAAAGATTCTCATTCACTGAGAAACACACACACACACTGAATGTATTAAACATGATTCTCAGCAGGAATCCAGCTACTGTGGTTGAGAATCGAGTTGAAAACTATTAAAGTGCGTGGTGTGTAAATCATATAACAATAACAAAGTTTAAAAAAGTAGATATATAGTAAAGCTATAAAGGACTCTTTACTACAACAAAGCAGATAAAACACATCTCCGTTCATCGATGACGTCATCTGCATATTCTACTCCAAAACATATCTGCCTGAACATAATTCAGTGAGCTGTCAGGATCACAGTAAAGAATGTGGCTGAAACAAGTCACTGAAAGTATGCTGGCATGTTGTCATGATGAAAACTGTTTACACAAACTGTCATCTTTACTTCTATGAAGACTTGTGTGAGGGCCTGAGATAGGATTATTGAGGCCTGTGCATTTACTCTGAAAACTAAAAAATGTTTTGACTGCCAAGTGCATACATATTTAGAATATAACTAACTATTCATTAAAGAGGAAATATTTATAATGCCTCTGTTGTTTTTTCATTCACTATAGTGATACAATGATCACGGAGAACACCTGAGTCTGATCAATTTTTTATAGACCTGCATACATTTTTCCTCCTACAGCCAGAGCCGGATTAACGCAAAGGCAAACTAGGCACGTGCCTAGGGCCTGATTGGCAGGGAGGGGCAGACAGAGGGACCAAAAAAAATAAAATAAAATAAAATAAAATAAAAATATACAAATATCCTATCTACAATTTATTTCAGTTTTAATATATCAATATTTATTAATTAACTAAAAATAGTGACGTTGTTTATCTCTTAACGTTACGTTACGTGACGTCACATTAACGCCAGTCAGTTAAGTCCAGTGCGGAGGTCCGCCGGTCAGGACTAAGCGGGACAATTAAGCTAGCAGGCAGGCAGCCAGGTCGTTTTTTGAGTAGGCTAACATTCAAGATGCTTTCAGGTGCAGCAAAACGTAAAAAGAAGAAAAATGAAGAGGAACAAAAGAAGAGACAGCGGGGGGCTATACAGAAGTTTCTGTCGGGCAGCCGCCCGACAGCTGTAAACCTGCTAGTGTTAGCAGAGCCAGAGGCCGAGCCCGAAGACGCAGCGGAAGACGCAGCGGAAGACGCTTCGGCGCCTTCAACATCAGCGCCATCACAGGAGAATGACAAAATGATGGAAGAACAGCAGCCGGCCAGAAAAAGTGAGCCCAATATAGTTTTGACGGAGCCTCTAGACCCGGAAAGGGTATTGACAAGCTATCCATCTGATCCTGCAAAGTGGGACCAAATTGACGACAGGATGCGGATGCGTGAGTACTTTGCACTAAACCATCCCTGTCAAAATATTGGAGATTTCTCTGCATCACAGAGAAAATATGGAGACATTAACCGAAGCTTAACTAAGGAACATTTCTTTAGAAAAAAGCTAAATGGAGAAACCCTGTCAAGAAGATGGTTAGTGTACTCACCGTCTACTGGCACTGTATTCTGTTACTGCTGCAAGTTGTTCAGTATAAGAGACAATCAATTTGTCACTGGATTTAATGACTGGAAAAACTGTGCTAATCGCTTGCATGAACATGAGAATGGTATGGATCATCGCACTGCTGTGCTGAGTCTATCATCACTTGGAAATAAAAATGCTCGCATAGATTCAAACATAGTACAGCAACAGGAGTCTGAGAGAGCATACTGGCTCAACATTCTGAAACGTATAGTGGCAACTATTCAGTTTCTTTCTTCGCGAGGACTGCCCTTCCGTGGGGACGATGAGGTAGTAGGATCACCCCACAATGGGAACTTTTTGGGCTGCTTGGAGTTAATTAGTCGCTTTGATCCACTACTGTCAGAACATCTAGCCAGATACGGAAACAAGGGCAGGGGAAATACCAGTTACCTGTCCTCTACAGTTTGTGATGAGTTTATTCAGCTGATGGCTGAGAAGGTTCTGCATGCTATTGTAAAAGAAGTTAAAGATGGCAAGTATTTCTCCATCATTGTGGACTCAACACCTGACATCACACATGTTGATCAGCTCTCTTTGATCATTCGCTATGTCCTGAAGAAAAGTGGGGAGCCTGTCGAGAGATTTTTGGAGTTCATACCACTACATGGTCATACTGCAGAACACATGGAGGAAACACTCAAATCTGAGTTAAAAGAACTGGACATTGATTTGATGGACTGTCGTGGGCAGAGCTATGACAATGCAAGTAATATGGCAGGGAAATATTCTGGACTGCAGGCAAGAATAAAAAATAAAAATCCTAATGCTGACTTCATACCATGTTCTGCACATTCTCTTAATTTAGTTGGTGCATGTGCAGCAGAATGTTGCCTAGAAGCAGTTTCATTTTTTGGCTTCATTCAAAATCTCTACAACTTTTTCTCAGCTTCAACTCGGCGGTGGGAGATTTTAACAGCCCACCTCACAAAATGCGAGCGAGGTCTGACACTGAAGAGCCTTTCCGGCACAAGGTGGTCTGCGAGAGCTGATGCAACAAAAGCTCTGAGATTTGGCTACAAAGCTATTCAAGATGCTTTGAATGAAATCAAAGTTGACCATGGAACCCCCAGAGCTGCTCAATATGAGGCGTGTCAATTAATAACAGTGATGGACACCCTTGAAACTGCAGTTATGACAGTAGTGTGGGATGACCTGCTGAGAAGAATCAATTTAACCAGCAATGCATTGCAGCAGGTACAAATTGATGTATGTACTGTTCCTATTCTGTACAGTTCACTCATAGAGTTCATAGGACAAGCCAGAAATGATTTTGATGTCTATGAAGCAGAGGCCAAAACCTTCACAGCAACAGAGGGATACAAAGCAGATAGCCAAAGAAGACGAGTGAAGAAAGTTTTGTTCGGTGAGTCTGCAGGTCCAGAGGTGCAGCGCTCAGGCCGTGAAGCATTCCTGATTGACTCACATTATGTCATCTGTGACTGCTTGTCACAAGAATTGAAACGACGCAAAGACGCATACAAAAATGTGGAGGAGAAATTTGGTTTCCTTACTAAAACGAAATCAATGGACATTGAACAAATCCATGCAGCCACAGAAAAGCTGAAGAAAATATACCCTGCAAAATGCAATAGCTTACAACATTTATCTGATTTGCTCTGTTTACATAGCAATGCTGACACCTATTGGTGATTTACTGGTACTACTGCCTTAACAATGACACTCGCAATGGATAGGACAAGGATAATTTAATAGCATTTAATAGAGCCATGTAATAACGTATAAATCATAAAAATCAAAAAATAGTCTGTTTAATGTACGACACATCCAAAGACTACGCTATGTAAAATGTGAATTAACTTCTTATTAGTAACTTGGGTAAGTTTCAGATTTCAATTCATAAATAACATCAATGGAGGGGGGCCCAAAAAATACAGTCTGCCTAGTGTAGTCCATTTATTTAATCCGGCTCTGCCTACAGCAGTGGTTCACTCCCCTGTATTCACTTCATAGCACATGTCAGGGGAAGATGTGAAAAAGGAAATTACTCCCAGTACTTTCCAGGTCTCTTCAAGTAAATCCTTCAGCATCAGAACTTAAAAGCAGATGTCAAAGCTCAGAGGAAAGCTTGTGTGATTTGTGGATATCCACCTGCTTATGTGTCAGAAGAGCAAAGCATCCTCTTTCAACAAAAACACATTTCATGTTGCATGCCTGGGCTATAATATACAACTCGCGGCTATATTCTCATTACGAGTTTCCATAGTTAGAGCCATCATCGTGTCATAGCATATTATCTTATTGTAAGGCCTGTATGTTTTTGTCAGGTACTCTTATAAAAATGTATTAATGCGTCAAGGAGGCATCAACACAGGAACACACAAGACATATCTCAGATAGTGTTATTTATGTGTGGGTTCTTCAAGCAATGACAAAAAGCTGGTAGCATGTTCATACATAAACAATATGAAGATATAACACAACAGCACTGCAACACGTTCTGCTTAAATGGAGCCAGTAATGATTAATTTATGTACATTGACACATACTTTGGTAAACATACACTTGTAAGCACTTTATTATTAGTGTTATTTAATCAGCCAATGTGACGGAAGTCAATCCATCCAGCTCATCCTTCGGTGGTAGCGGGAGGGGCTGGAGCCAGACCCTGATGACATTGGGAAGAAGGTGGGATTACACCCTGGACAAGTCGGCAGCTTTACATAGGGCCAACACTGAGACAAACAACTCACACAAATGAAAACATATTCTATATCCTTGGCAGAGCTACTTGTTAAATATATTATCTAGTTGGGCCCTTTTCCTCTGCAGTGGTTTAATGGATCAACTGTCATTCTTGATACGTCCAACTCTTTTGTTTTTGAAGAACCTTAGTTAACACTCTTTGGTCTAAACCAGGGGTGTCCATCTTCGACTTCGACCAACCATCCACTTTTAATTGGCCCGTATCAAAGTCTAAAAATATAATGGACTATGGCCCACTGTATTGAACTTCTTAGTTTGAACACTAGGTGGCACCAAACTTACTCCTGACCTGCCAGCTGTCCCTCAGACCAGTGGTCCCCAACCTTTTTTGCTCCACAGACCGGTTTAATGTAGGCATTATTTTCACGGACCGGCCTTCAAGGTGTTGCAGATAAATACAGTGTAGCCGAGCGTTTAGTTGTATCGAATAAGCCAAAAGAAAACAGGAGAGGGTCATCAACTCGGGACATAGCACCCGTTTATTACCCGTCACATTTCAACAACACTCCTCACAGAACATCCTTCCGGTAAACCCCCTCTTCAAAATAAAAGTCACTAAATAAAATAGCTTACATACCCCCCCTAACAAAAGAAATGTCCCCGTTTCTAATCACTAACAATATCAATACACAAAAGTAATAATAACAGCCATAGCACAAACAAAATGTACACATATGCACATTTATATTTATATATATACATATACGCATGATACCTTGTACCACATACACCCGGACCACAAAAAATACGATACGTGGCGGCAGCGGCGGTTACCAACATGAACGTAATTTACCTGCATTTGATTGATTTAGTTTTGTTCCTTTCTTTTCCTGACCATTGTAACTGGCTGTTACTGGCAGGCGTTCTCTTCTGCTATCATTAAGCTTTCAGTCAACAACCTGGTGTGCAACAAGGTTCAATACTTGGTCCAGATTTGCTCTCCTCCGTTGGCTGCATTATGTATTGCTTTCATAATTCCGAACATATTAATAGAAATAACTCTTTGAAGCTAGAGGAGTGAAGCCAATATGTTGTTTTTCTTGATGAGCCGAGATTTGGAACTCACACATTTTCACATTCATTTATTGGTTATGTATGTAATTATTTAATTCAACTTTTTTGCAGGGGCATATATATAAATAATATTGTAAGACAAGCTGAGATGTACTTTTTCGATTTTTTCAATAGTTTTGTGGTGTGGATCCGGCCACAGGCTGCATCTATTTCTTGCTTCATAAATACCACTCCCACATTTCTGTCAGTGTAACACAGAGGAATGAGGAGACTGGATGTGTAAATACAGGGGGAGGAGGAGGAGTAACCAGCACTCCAGCTCTTTGAGCTGCCACTAATACTGACAGACAGGACTGTAAATGCCAGAACACATGTGTAATACAGACATGTTTATGAAGCATGGTCCACAGCACTGCACTTCAAGTCATTAGAACCATGACCAAAGAAGAGAGCAACTTTGCTTCCCTAATACCAGTTATCACAGAATGTATTTCTGGACCTAATACACACCGCTGCATTATAAACTGTGGGGGAGTCATCTCCACCCACACTTATAGCACTTGCCCGTTTAGATATTTCATTTTGACAAACATGGGTACAATAAGAGTCATTACAAAGATTCCAATCGTCAGCAGTAATACCACGTTTACAAAGTCACCACTTGCCAAATTACCGGAACGAGGCAGTACAACACCATAGGAAGCATATTATTCACATCATGCAACAACAGCTTAAGTGGATATATAGATGAGATTTCTCCTTGTTTTTGACACACAACATGATGCAAAACAGGAAAAAACAAAAATGAATAGAAATATCTCAGGATGAAGATGAGCCTTACATGGAGAAGACCCTGACAAGTATGTCAAGAGAGGTTTTGGTGGGAGCCAACACTAGTGGCAGAAACTTGGACTATGGGCAGAAAAGGTCTCTGGTTCGTCTCTGGTTCAACTCCATGGAGAAAAAAAAAAAAGACGAACCTGGATTGATCTGTCCAAAAATCCAAGAGGATTGTCCCTACCATGTCTAGTGCCCCTGAGCAAGGCACCTTACTCCCCCAACATCTGCTCCCCGGGCACCGTACATGGTTGCTCACTGCTCTGTGTGTCCTGCACCAGATGGGTTAAAAGCAGAGGTTAAATTTCCCTAAAATTGCATGAGTGTGCCTGTGCATGTGTTTTGGATAAATAAATGTATCTTAATCTTAATCTTAATATCGATGTGCTATAAACGTAAACATGTGATCTCTGAAGTGAAATATTGTTAATATATCGTGTGTCTCTGAGCGGTGAATCTCCTGCTGTGCTGTTTATATGTCAAAGGGAAAGTCCAGACCTCATTGTTTGGCCTTCTGCAGAGTTGTCTAAAAACAGCTTAAGATACAAACTTACAAAACTTACAAGGTGAAGACAATACCGGCTCCGCTGATGATGGTGAAAAGAAATGAGGGAAAGGATGACTGCAAAGATGGTCTGACCAAGAGCAGACTCAGATACTGAGCTAGTGGCCCAAAATGATCTATATTTATATTTTAATAAAAAGCCCATCTAATAGCTATAGTATTTGTGACAGGAGCAAAAGGCTCAGGTCAGGCTAATGGATGGATGGGTCAGTAACAATTCAATTTGACCATGAAATAGTTATTTACTTGTTTCAACAGAGATGTCCTCATTCAGCTGCCATTCCAAGTCATTTAGCAAAGACGCAGTCATTCCATTATCTTAACCACCATATTTAATATGAACCAACAACCATGGAGATAATGTGTTCTGCTGATTTCTGGAGGTTGCTGGGATCACAGATAAACCTCCAAACAACTCTTGGCAGGAAAAAAAGATTGTCAAATATTTAAAAAAAATCTAAAGTTATTTATTTTCCTAAACACATTGAAGTCAGAGATATGAAAATAAAGGAAATAAATGTTAGGGTTAGTGATAATAGAAGGTTGTAGAGAATTGCAAGTGGGCTCTACCCCCACTAATGCAAGCACTCCCAATCGATTGGTACCATACCCAACCTCCTCTACCTTCGGAAGGGAAAAACCCATTTGTGAAGGGTGAGGTTTAGGGTTAATGATAAAATAAGGTTGTAGAGACTTGCAAGTAGGCTCTACCCCCACTACTGCGGGCACTCCCGATCGTATGGTACCATCCCCTAGCTTCTACGACCTTCGGAAGGGAAAAAGCCAAATTGTGAAGGGTTAGGGTAAGGGTAAGGTTCAGTCTACATCCAGGACATGGTCAACTCTTACACCCCCAGCCCATTCACTCTGCTCTGCTTCGGCCAAACACTCAAAATCACGACTGTTGGCTGTCATAGCTCCTAAATGGTGGAATAAGCTCCCCATCGACATCTGGTCGTCAGAAAGTATACAGATCTTCCGCCGCAAACTAAAAACGCACCTCTTCCGACCATACCTTGAATAAAATTTTGAACTAACAATTTAGTGGCACTTAAATGGTACTTACTTATAGCACTTTGTAGTTTAGCTTTTTTTTGAAGAAATTGGACTTGTTGTTCTGGGTTTGTACCCTCATGGTTGAAAGCACTTATTGCAAGTCGCTTTGGATGAACGCGTCAGCCAAATGAAATGTAATGGTACTATATGTCAATGTGCTACCAGTACTGTTTATGTTAATATAATAACATATGATATGAAGCCATATCACCCAGGTAAGCTTTATGATCATAAAGATATGCAAATGGCATACAAACTTTTGTATGTGGATGAAAAGTCTTAAAATAAAGCATATACATATTTACAATTACGTGACGCAAACTATGATCATAACATTGTGAATCAAGCTGTGGTGTAAGCGGCACAAACAGCCCAACAAACAGTTTTGTATCACAAGGACTCAACCTCAAGAATGACCGGTTACTGCTCATGAAGTAGGTAAGGTTCACCAATTTAATTTCCCCCTTCGTATATGCAGTGCATGGAAAGTGCAGACTTGATGCCGCCGACCATCTTCCCCATCTCCTGACTTGCAAAGCAAATCTTTTGTGGCAGGACTAAAGTAAGCAGCATCAGAGTGTGTTCCAGACCACACGGCACAGGAAGTGCTACTGAAACATTTAAAAACCAGCACGTAATGTTCTACTGGATCTGACACATGTGACAAAGGAAATGAAAATGTGGTCCACTTACCTTTGCGTTTCAGCAGCCGAGAGAATTAAATAGGCTTATAGCTGTTTTTTTAACCAACTTGGAGTTTTATGGGGTTTTTTTAATCATTAAAAGTTGTATTTTTAATCGTCCAGGGGGTTATCTGCCTGAGGCCTTCATTTTTTCTAAACAACTTGTTTTAAAACCGGAAGGACTCTCTGTGTGTCTTACAACTAAAACTCTGGGTTTTAGTTGTAAGACTAAAAAGAGTTAAATCCCCCCCCCCCCCCCCCCCCCCCGTTCTTCCCCTTTTTTTTTGGCTAACTCTTGTGTGATTTGTTTTTTTTATACGACGGAAAACTAACACTTTGGACAGATTATTTTTCTTCTCTGTGTGCTTTTTATTAAACTCAAACGGGGCTCTTGGAGCTCCATGTCCACAATTATCCCCACCAGGCACCAGGAACGACACAAAAACATCTGTTGTGCGGGCCCGGAGCTTCCAAGTGAAAACAACAGCTTCCCAGCTCCAACCCGGTAGGACCAAGGACCAAGCCACACAACCCTTGTTGTTTTGTTTCGGTAAGTGACATTTAAGCTAGGTGGCGTTAGCCTCATAGCAATCAGTGCCCGGCTTGCCGGCCGGCGTCGTCGGCAGCCGCAGCCGGCTGCTTGGTGACAGGTTGGTCCCCGGCAGCTCACTGCGAGGCTGGCGATGGTCCCGCTGACTTCACACACCTGAGAGCCGGACACGTCTCACCGGCTCAAGGTTCCCGACGTCTGCAGGGTATGTCTCATTTTCATCATTGATCATTATCGATCTGTGACAAATCTCCAGCCTGTGTGTCCCCTGTGTGTGTCCCGCTACGGTTAGCAGCAGCGGGCTAACGTAGGGTGACCAGATTTGAGTTTGTAAAAAAGAGGACACTTCGTCGCGGGGGGGGGGGGGTTGTTGGCGTGGGGAGGTGTAGTGTATAGCATGCCGCACCATGTGAATGCATACAAATGTCACAAATGAAATGACAAAAATGACACAAATGACTATATGAACATCTATTTATTGAACTTTAACAAAATTGCAAAGTGCAAATGTAAAACAAATCTTTTTTGTGGCATTTAAATGTGTCAATAATGATAACAAATAAAACATTCTAAATAATAAATTCTTTATCTGGCCACATTTTAAAATAAGAAAATTAAGAAACTTTTCAGTCCTCCTCATATATTAAAGCAATAATGATAACAAATACAATATTCCAAATAAAAAATTACTTATATGGCCACATATTAAAATAAGAAAATTAAGACACTTTTCAGTCCTCCTCATGTGGTTGGCCATATTTCTCTGAAGACTGAATCTTACCCAGGAGTTGGCGATTGCCTATCAAATAGGTATGTTAGTCCTTGCAGGTCATGTTTTTGAAATTGTACTGGGTGCACAGAATCCCCTTCAGTGATTCAACAGACAACTGATTCCTCTCCTTGGTCCATTGGGCTTGCATCAGTGAAAAAATTTGCTCGACATTTGCATTGTGAGCAGGTATTGCAAAAAAAAACTGTGCAATCTTGAGCAGCTCTGAATAAAAATCTACACTTTGGGATTTTTCCAAGAATTTGGTCCACCTCTGGTGTGCTTGAAGTTCACTGAATTCTTCATCGCTGTTACTTCTCTCAATGAATCTCTTAAGATTGGTGACCTGATCGAAGCACTTTGCATCATCAATTGCCACCCCCCGTTTTCAGCTAGGTGCCTGATACAGCCCTCAACATCATTCCAGTCAGGTATCTCACTCAGATCCATCCACATGAAAGTGGAGAACTCCTCCATGGGCGCCATCCATCTCTCCAAGTAACCAAGACACGCACTGTACAGGCCCTGTACTTCAGCACTGAAATGGTCACACCTTTGACCAAATCCATTCTTTTGCTTTTGTGCCAGCATGCCCTTGACTTTAAGAGGCATGACGTTGTTTGTCTTCCGTTCATGAAGCATGGTGTGGACCTTGTCAAGAATTTTTTTAATTTCCACAACTGAATTGTTCTCCCTCTCCGTCTCCTGAATGTGCGTCTGAAATATACACATGAGAGAATGCATTTGCCATAGGTAAATCTCGCTGAACTCATCTTCAAAAAACTTTTTGAGCAGCATGGGTGGTTTTTCCTGAGACAAAAAGAAGGCTTTCAAGGCTGGATACATCTGCAGCAATCTCTCGATACCTGGGAATAATGAAAGCCACCGTGTCTTGCTGTGAGAGAGGAGAGTTCTGTACTCCACATCAGCAAACTCACAGTACTCCTTCAGGTTCTCTGTGCGCACAGTATAGATATGAAAATGTTGATACATTTTAAATATGATGTTCTCAATGTCAACATCCAGTGTGTCTGCTCCATGGTGAACACAATTGTTGAGAATGTGTGCTGGACAGCCCACACCAATTAAAGATTTGTTCTGCAAGGACTTTTTTAAGTTGGCAAAAACATTCCTCCCTTCCTCAGGACGCCGGATTCCCCCAAAGTTGGTATTGCAGTTGTCTCCTGTAAATGCAATACATTTCGAAAATATCCCTTTTTTCTCCAGTGTTTCTCGGATGTATTCTGTAATGGTGTCAGCTGATTCATTTGGGGTGCTTTTAATTTCAATTAATTTACTTTGCAGACCACCATTCTTCCAATCAAAATATTGAATGAGCAGAGGGAATATTTTCTCAGCTCCATGATTGCTGCCATCAGTAGACACGCCACAGTAGGGGATTTCTTCGAGTGCTTTCAGAGCAACTTCGACAGAATGTGGGGCTATCACGGCATTAACAATGGCTTCTGTCTTGGTGCGAGCACTTGAGATTTTTTGAGCTGTCACCGAATCTGGGGAAATCTTTCTTAGCAAACCAGATGTGCAGTCCATTGATCTGTAGCTGTTGTGATGCTTTATTGTGTGAAAAGCGAGGGTACCCTCTGCAGCCGTAACAGAAGTGTCGGTTTTACTCACAAAAAAGTCTATCACTTTACTCGACGAGCTCTCTCCTCTTGCTGCAGTTTTGTGTTTTGCAGAGTGTACGTGAGCTTCCAAATCGCTGCCACCTTTATTTGCCACTGACACATGGGTATTTTTTCATATCGTTTCATGTCATTTGGATTGCGTAATGCCCCAGCGACATTTCAGAGATTAATGAATCGTGTTGTGGCTGGGCTGTAAGGGGTAACTGTTTATTTGGATGATGTGGTTACTCTAAGTAATACCTGGTCATCACATCTGGAGCGCTTGCGACTGCTCCTCGCGCAAAAAAAACTACTACGCTGACAAACTTTGTCAGGGTAGTAGTTTTTTTTTCACTTTTACAGGCTAAATAAATTGACGGTGTAATTAAATCCACTTTAGTCGATGTATGTAGTGTTTATATTTTTGACTGAATTTTGTTTATGTCTATTGTGTACACATCTGGTGAGGGGTAGTTGTTGGGACAGGTGAAAACCTGGGGGTTTCCATCTTTTTAGGGGGAGGGTGTGATGGCCTGCTGGCCTGTGCTGTTCCATGCCCTGTATCTAACCGTCTGTTGGTGCCCTCTGGTCTCTGTGGGCAGTTTGGCTGATTGGAGGTGATGAGCCTTAATCGTGTGCACCTGGCACGCAGGTTCACCTGACTCGTTAAAAGCTCTGGCTCCTCCTTCTTCAGGGGATTCGACCTGCAGCAGACACTGCCTAAGCCGCGGGTCTTGGCCAGCATCGGCGTGTTGTGCTGATCATTTGTTTTGGCTTTGTGCGTTGTCATTTGGATTTGATGCAGACGTTTTGTTTACGTGTTTTGGTTGGATAATTGCACCGCTCGAAATCTACAATAAAACCATTGTTGTACATGGTAAAACCTACTCTGTCCGCTCTTTTATGTCATTTCTACCCTGGGTGTGACAAGCTCTACATCCAACATCCTTAACCTAACTAAATTATTTACCCCAGCCACACACCAAATCCATCTATTGGAAAGGGGTCTTTCATTCATCCCACGCCCGACACAATATGACTGGGAGGAACTTCATAGGGACCTACATCAGTACAACAGACGATTAAAGATTATAATATAGATCATTTAAATCATCCCAAGAATAACATAATTGTTTATAACACACTACTAGTTTGGCGTGACGTGAGGAAATACCAGAATATTCCTCCTGTCTTCTCTTTCCGATCTCCCCTGGCTCTGAATCCAGATTTACCAGCACAGATTAGGTGTATTGGTCTTGATGGAGTGGGCATCTAAGGGCTTATCTAACTTTAAGGACCTGTTGGACTCCGACTCTGTTAAACCATTTGAGCAAATCACGGCTGATTTTAATATTCCTCACAAAGACTTTTATAAGTATCTCCAAATTCGTCACTTTATATATTTTTCTGAGGACAGGCAAGATTCACATGTGACTGTCAGAGTTGGAAAACACAATAATTTTGGCTAAGTCTACCAAAAAACTGATATCAAAGATTTATGTTTCTTTATTTTGAATCTTCAGGTTATGACTCTTTGAAGCCGTTATGGGAGCGCGACCTGGAGGGGACGTTTAAACCTATAGACTGGGACAAGATCTTGAGTGGGGTTTTCCCTAAATGTACCTCAATTTCCATACATGAACAGAACTTGAATTTTTGTTTTAGAACCTATTACACACCTGTTCGCCTCCAGAGAATGTTCCCTGACCCCTCTAACCTTTGTTTTAAATGTAAAATACACAAAGGTACATTTATTCACTTGTTTTGGTCATGCGACCGTATCCAGACTTTCTGGAAGGGGGAACAATCTGTAATTCAGGAGGTCAAGGGTAAAATATTTTTGCTGACTTCTTCTTTTTGTCTCCTCAGTCATACCCTAGACAATCTCTTTGATGCGGACACCAAATCTTTGTTGATAATTCTTTTATTTCTGGGTAAAAAATGTATTTTGCTGAGGTGGTCAACTCCCCAGGTCCCTACAGTCGACATGTGGATATCACAGATTTCTGCTCTTTTTCCTATTGAGAAGTTGACTCATGAACTTAACCACAAATCAGTCAAGTTTTGGAGGATCTGGGAACCGGTGCATTCCTTCTTACAGAAACCATAACTCATAATCTTTTTCTGGAAGGGGAGGCTTGACTGCCTTTTTTTTTTATACACGCTATTCACTTGCCTGTCTCCTGTCATCCTGCTGATTGTGTATGTGTGTGTGTGTGTGTGTGTGTGTGTGTATATATATATATATATATCCTCCGCCAGATCAAAAACAGCACTTTGGCTTCTCTCGCTCTTACTCACTCCAGCAACCGAAATGCTCCACCCCGGGACCCTGTCTCGGAGGGTCTCCCGCCCACAGGTTCCCCAGTAGTAAACCTTACCTGCCTCCATAACCCAAGCCCTAACCCTAACCCAATCAGCTATATTCCCCAAATTTGATGTGTGGGCCGGAACGCAGGGCCTTAGCCCTACTTACCCAAAATCCCAACATCATCATAAAACCAGCGGACAAAGGCTCCAAAATAGTTATCCTGGATAGGCAGCAGTATTTACTGGAGGCAAATAGACAACTTTCAAACACTACACATTATAAAACCATTCATTCAGACTTACAAACACAAACTCAACCACTTCTCCGGAATATCATACAAAGTCTCTATGACAATAAAACCATAACTCATAAACAAAAAATCTACCTATTTGGCCCTGACCAACTCCACCCCGACAATTCTACCTACTACCAAAAATCCATAAAGATCCACAATCATGGACGATACCCTATGAAGTTCCCCCCGGCAGACCTATAGTTTCAGATTGTAACAGCACTTCATATCACATCTCAGAATACATTGAACACTTCTTGGGACCCCTTTCCAATAAACATCCCAGTTATATCAAGGACACCTACCACTTCATAGACAGTATCCGACCCATGGTTGTTCCAAAGCAGTCATATTTATTTACAATAGACATAGACAGTTTGTACACTAATATCAATACAGAAACAGGTATCAAGTCTATCATATCCACCTTCAATAACAACCCCGACAACAATAGACCGGACAAAGAAATCATTCAACTTCTGACCATCTGTCTCAACAATAACGATTTTTCATTCAATAACAAGCAATTTCTCCAGATCCATGGAACAGCCATGGGCCAGCGATTCGCCCCCTCATACGCCAACATTTACATGAGCGAGTGGGAGCGAGAGTCACTAGCCGAGTGCACTCATAAACCACTCACCTACCTCCGTTTTTTAGATGATATCTTTGGCATCTGGCATCATGATCTAGCATTATTTTCTGACTTCATTTATATATTGAACAATCACCACCCGTCGATTAAAGTTAAATACATCATAGATCCACTGCAAATAAACTTTCTAGATACAACAGTCTTTTTGACCAATCAAATAATTTTCCATACACACAATTACTAACGAAGGTATATTTTAAAACAACAGATACACACGCTCTTCTCCACAAAAAAAGTTATCATCCAAAACACACATTCAAAGGCATAATTAAATCTCAAATTATTCGGTTCTTTAGAATATCATCCCAAGCAATAGACCTCCATACATCCATCTCCACTTTATTTTCCAGTCTGAGACAAAGGGGCTACTCTAAACGCTTCCTCCGCAAAATAAAAAACAGCACTTTGGCATCTCTTGCTCCAACTCGCTCCACTCCCCACAATGCTCCGCCCCAAATCCTGGCCTCGGAGGGCATCCCTAACCCTACACAGCCTTTCCTCTGAAGAAGCTACAACTACTGCGAAACGTCAGGGATTTTAACCACTCAACGGTACGTCATCTTAGACTCTTATCTTTTATCTCTTGTTTTAAAGCAGCTTTGCTTTTTAACTATTGAGATTATTGGTTTTTAATTATTTAAAGATAGAATTTTAATCGTCCTGGGGGGCTTCTGCCCGAGGCCTTTTATTCCCCTAAATACACAGTTTTACATCACAAAAAGGACCTCCTTTTTGCTTCGGGGGTAGATATTACTTATTTTACCAACAACTTTTTGAGATCTCCTCCCAACTGTGACAGGGAACTACATCTGGACCCATGTTTTTCTGTGCATTTTTTCTGTGGGATAACACTTTGAAAGAGACCTCTGGAGACCTCCCGGACAATTTTATCTCACACTGGGACGAGCACACCGGAGCTCCTCCTTTGTATCAGTGTCCCCGCCAGGCACCAGGGCACCAGAAACCGAATACCATCTGGCTGGAGCACAGCTGTTAAACTACACCTACAACAGCACCCCAGCTCGGAGAAGGAAGGCCCAGGAGCAGGTTAAACAGCCCACTGCTGGACCTCTAGGAGACCTCTACCGATGCTGCCAGGGTAAGAACCCCCACCAGTGACTATTAAAAATGTTTTTTAACAGAGTTAAGGCCGTAGCGTAGAGTGGGCAAGGGCTCAGACCACAGCTCACACACACAACTCCATTACCACTGATGTCAATTAACACACATTCAACACCACACTACCCCCAGGACCACAGACACAACACCCATCCACATACTCAATCATGCACCTGACCCTGAAACTCGAGCCGCAGCCAAACAATTATTCAGATTAATACAGGCCATACACCATAAACACACAACCGATCACTCACTTGCAACCAACACTTTTCCACCCGGAATGATGCGGCAGGTCAACAGATTATCCGAATTCATTAAACCAGCCACACCCTCTGACACCACACGACACAAGATACAAAACAATACAACACACTGGATGAAGACAAACATGACAATATTGCAGGAAAACTACACCAACACCATACACACTCTCAGCCACACAACACACAACACTACAGCGCTCCAGATAGCTATTGGTTGGGCTAGGAGGAGATACGGGCAACGCTTTAGGCCAGACACAATTACAGCTACTGAACATGCACTAAACAAACACACACAACACCGCATTATGTTTAACAAGCAAAAACCTTTCTCCATACACAAGAGCAGGTTGGGGAGTTCCCTCTCCACCATCCCGGAACTATCCGACGAGGATGAATTTCCAGCACTGCCAGCCCACAGTAAGTCTTCACCGACACCCCAGTCACACAGGACTCAACAATATCGCACACCTCTTCTCCCCACCCCTACCCAACCCCGGACAGTACCTGCCATGGACACCCAAAAACCACAACCTTCCCGACATATACAATATGGCCCATATTCGACCTCCAGACACAAGACTTTCCCCCACCCCCATATCAGGACCCCACCACACCAACACACACGACTTGATCTATCTACATCAAGATCACAGAATAACACCCCCCCGAACGTACTACCCCAGCCGCTCATACTCAAGAAGAGCCCTCTACAGACACAGAGGGCTCACCCACAACTGACTTCCCCCAGTCTCACCAGGGAGCTTAAACTAACCCCTGCAGACTCAAACATCCCCACCCCCTCCCTATCAAAGGTAAAAACAGTCTCCTGGGGACCCAAACAGGTCCCTCAGGAGACGGGTGTAATGACATCCGATCCCCACCTTTCCCCCGTCAGACAAAAACTCACCAGACCCAACACTTCAGTGACACTACCATCCCCAGACTTACCGACTACTAATATACAATCGAGGCCTAACAGACAGACACAACAGATAGAGGCCCAAATCCACCAGCTACCGGACCCGCTCAACAATATTACAGAATCTGATGCGTTTTCCTTGGTTCCTGACATCATTTCATCTCCCCCTTCCTCTCCCCTAGGTGTTGCAGGTGCCCGGACTGGCACGATGGGACAAGAAGGAGCCCCGACCGCATTAGCAGGAGGGTCATCAAACATGATGAGCGGCGTAATAAAGGCTAATATAGCCCACAAGACCGTATCTGAGACCTCCTCTCAACAACTGCGCCCGGGGACTCCGCCTCCCGGTTGTGCCACTCCGGACTCCGGCACACCTTCACCCCCCGACGACAGCTCCCCAGGACCCTGTGCCACCTCCTCTCCTTTCAGTCCTCTGCAGTCCGACTCCAACGCAGCAGGTAAATTTAAGACCACCTATCACATCTCCAGACCCCACCGAAAAATCCAGGACTGGTTCATCAAAGGCCGCAAACCAGTCCTGGTACTGGGGGATTCCAACATAAATCGAATCCCCCCTCACAACCATCCCACAATACAACTTGACAGTTACCCGGGGGCCAATATGTACCATTTCCTAAAACTTTGTGAGAAATCCATCCCCACTTCAGAGGTCAAAATTGTCATCTTCTCAATTGGTATCAATAACAAAGATCAGGACCCCAGGCAGACCTCTTGTAAACAGCTCAAAGCATTATACAAACAGGCCCAACTTGCCTTCCCCAATGCTGACATTTACTTCCCTATTATTAATTTTTCTGCCAACCTCACTAGTAAACAGCAACACAACCTTAAATATATTAACAATACCATAGCAACTTACTTTCCATTTTTAGCCGAAATACCTCACGACACTTTTTTTACAGAGCAAGATAATATACACTGGAAACCGGCCACTGCCACACGCATCTTTGAATACTGGTTGCAACAATTAAATTTACAATCACATCAAAACCCAAACCGGGCTTAAATACAGTCCCATCCAACTTAGATCTCAACATAACCCCCCTTACTGACCCCGCACCTGATTTGGGGTGGAGCTCCACATCAAATATCCTCAATCTATCTACACTATTCACCCCAACCGCAGAACAAATCCAAATATTGGAAAGGGGTCTTTCATTCATTCCACGCCCTACACATTTTGACTGGGAGGAACTTCATAGGGACCTACACCAATACAATAGACGCCTCAAAATTATCAGCCACTTTTTCAATAAACCACAACACATACAGATACCCTTCACCAATAAATCCAGCTGGGAACCCACTATAGAACAGTCACACAAAAATACCATAACCCTGTTGCAAAAGAACAAACAGGCCCTGCGTCATTACCGGCCCCCTGGGGACGTGGCAGACAACCTCTCGGGGCCGGAGCGCAGGGCCTTAGAACAACTCATCAAAAATCCAAATATAATTATAAAACCAGCTGACAAAGGATCAAAAACAGTTATAATGGACAGACAGCAATATTTACTGGAGGCAAATAGATTATTATCCAACACTACACATTACAAACTCATCCAATCTGACCAACAACATCAAACTCAACCCCTCCTCAGAAATATTATCCAAAATCTATATGACCAAAAAATCATCACACACAAACAAAAACACTATCTATTTGGCCCCGATCACCCACGACCCAGACTTTTTTATCTACTTCCAAAAATACATAAAGAACCCCAAACCTGGACCATACCCTATGAAGTTCCCCCCGGTAGACCAATAGTTTCCGACTGCAACAGCACATCTTACCATATATCAGAATATATAGAATATTTCCTTGGACCCCTTTCCAACAAAAACCCGGCCTACATAAAAGATACATACCACTTCATAGACCTCATCCGACCCATGGTTGTTCCAAATCAGTCATTTTTATTTACAATAGATATAGACAGCTTATACACTAACATTAACACAAACACAGGCATTAAAGCTATAACATCCATCTTCAATAAATATCCCGACATCAATAGACCAGACAAACAGATAATCGAACTCCTCAACATTTGCCTCAACAATAATGATTTCACATTCAATAACAAACAATACCTTCAAATTCACGGAACAGCCATGGGTCAGAGATACGCGCCGTCATATGCTAACATCTATATGAGCGAGTGGGAGCGAGAGGCATTGGCCAAATGCACCCGACAACCACTTCTTTATCTCCGATTTCTAGACGACATATTTGGCACCACGACATCACTTTATTTTCTGATTTTATCAACACACTCAATAACCACCACCCATCTATAAAAGTAAAATACACCATAGACCCCTCTCATGTTAATTTCCTGGACACTACAGTTTTTTTTGACAATCCCATTAATTCGGCTCCTCGTAAACTTCTCACTAAAGTCTTTTTCAAAACCACTGACACACACGCACTACTACATAAAAAAAGTTACCATCCCAAACATACATTTAAAGGCTTAATAAAATCACAAATCATCCGTTTCTATAGATTATCTTCCACACCCTCAGATCTTCACAAATCAATTGCAATTCTATTCTCCGCACTCAGACACAGGGGCTATTCAAAACGGTTCCTCCGCCACATTAAAAACAATACTTTGGCCTCCCTCGCCCTCACTCGCTCCAACAACACAGATGCTCCACCCCAGTCTCCGGTCTCGGAGGGGCCCTCAACCACAGGACCCCCAATAATAAATTCCACCCATTCCCCTAACCCTAACCCTAACCTAAACTCATACCCTAACCCTAACCCTAACCTAGGCCCCAACCCTAAACCTAACCCAACCAAAAACCTTAACTCATACCCTAACCCTAACCTAGGCCCCAACCCTAACCCTAACCCAACCAATAAACTAAACCCATACCCTAACCCAACCCTAACCCTAACCCAACCAATAAACTAAACCCATACCCTAACCCTAACCCTAACCTAACCAATAATCTAAACTCATACCCTAAGGGTTAGGGTTAGGGTCAGGGGAGGGTTAGGGTTCGTTTTCCCCCCCCCCTTTTTGGTTTTTCTCCCCTCTATGGCTACCCATGCTGCCTGGGTCCACTCAGGCCCCCCAAGGCACCACTTTAACACACATGCCTCGGGGGGAATCGATCAAGGGTTCTTTGGACCAGGGGCGTCATCTCTGCCACTACGCTACTATTCATTTTACATTTTTGGTTTCATAAATCCCCATTTTCTATTCTATTCACTAATATATGATATTACAGTATTAAATAAAATCACTTTCATAGTTTAAATTAATCCCTAACCGCGTCCACCTAGTCTTTCATTTTACTTTTATTTATTTGTCCTTCCATAAATTATTCAGACAGAATGACGCCCATTATTACTCCAACCCAGGCAGCAACTTTATTTACCCTTTCTCTGTCCCGTGGTCCTTGCAGACGTGCTCTGCCTGGGGATCATACCCTGGTCCCCCGTTAGAGGGAGCGGAGCTCTTCCAACCTTGTCACCACTACTCAACAGATCAATAGGCCAGTGCAAACAAATCATAATCATGAACCCTGAATCCAAACCCAAACCCAACCCTAACCCAGCCCGTGCCATTGATCTGGACACACAATCCGTTTTAAAACTACTTAAAAATAAATGTAAGAACTACTGTACATACAAAAACCTAAAGAATAATCCCCCAACCAGTCTAAATACAGGGGTCTGGGCATTTTTTAGCTCTAATGGGGGAGTTTTTAGGGGGGTTGAACCCGGGTCCTCCACATGAGAGACCGGGAGCTATCCTGGTAGGCCACAGATGGTCTTAAACATTCAACCAGAATACAGAGTTTTCTCTCTAAAACCGTCCAGCCACCGCCCCCTAAGGGAACCAATCGACAGGGACAACAACTTTCCCTCCAAAATTCAAAAATACTGGAGGGAAACCCTACAAAATGGCCGACCCTCCTAGCCCTATCACATCAGATCCACCCACACATACATTTACTGATTGGTGGCTTGAGCCTTGGGGGAGGGGCACACTTCCCTTCCTCCAACACTTTATAACCACCCGAGCTGTAAGTCCTATTACACAATCCTCTGAAGAAGCAGAATCCCTGCGAAACGTCAGGATTTTAACACTACTTAACGGTACGTCAGCTTCGACTTTTTGATCTTTTTAAAAACTCTGGTTTTAAGCAACCCTGCTTTTAAACTATTTTAAATTTGTTTGTAATTATTAAAGTTAGTATTTTTGGATTGTCCTGGGGGGCTGCTACTATGGGCCTGGTTAAGTCTTAAAACATTTGACTCCCCTTTTTTTTAAAAAACTCTGGTTTTAAAGCAGCCTGGCTCTAAACCAGTGGGAGCCTTGTTTTTTCAAACTAAAGCTACAAATGTTTGTGGAAAACATCTGGTAGTTATCGGCCTAGGCCTTCCCCCGGGTTTTTTCAAACAGTAGACTCCCTCTCTAAAAACTCTGGTTTCAAAGCAGCCTGGCCTTGACCAGATGGAGTCTTGTTTGTTCTAAAAACTAACAGTCTTAAACACCTGAGGAAACACTACCTAGGCCGTCCTCCTGTTTTCCAACAGTAGACTCTGGCCTCAAACAAACAAAAAGGACGGTTTTTTCCTTTTTTGCACTTAAAATTACAAACCTCTTTTCTTGGGTTCCTCCTCCCGGCCGGGACGAGGACCCACATCAGAGACATATTTTTATATTTTCTTTTTAATCGTTTCTGGATTAAATTTAAAAACTAACTATCTGGAGACCTCCCTCTCGTTCTTCTCTGCACTGAGACGTTTTTTTCGGAGTTCCCTTCTGTTATTAGGTGACCCACCTGGCTGCGGGACACCAAAGGCACCTGAAACCACATCCTTCTGGACTACTGCCTTAAAAACGCCACCCCAGCTCCACCTAGGGGGGACCCAGGAACAAGCAGTCAGCAGAGAACTACGGGACCTAGGAGACCTCCACCTACACCACCAGGGAGACCCACGTGGCAACAGGACACCAAGGCACCCAAACCTCACCCTACTGGACCACAGCCCAAACAACAGCCCAGCTCCAGCTAGGCGAGGCCTAGGCACAAGCTATCAAGCTACCACGCCATCTACGGGTCCAGGGAGATCTCCACCTACTAAACATCAGGGTAAGAGCTCCCTCCAGTGATTTTCCAAAATGTCTTTTAACAGAGTGAAGCCCGTACCGTCGAGTGGTTTAGGACACAGACCACAGCTCACACATGCACACACAAACACATCCCCACAACCCCTGATGTCTGTAGGCACGCACTTAGCATCATTATGCAAGCATGGCAATCCACGCAGGATAACAGGCATGGACACAACACCCACATACACATTACATCAGGCACCAGACCCGGCAACCCGAACGGCGTCAAAACAAATATTCCAGCTAATACAGGCTGTACACCACAAACAGGTAACAGACTATGCAATTTCTAGCAACACTTTCCCACCCGGGATGATGCGCCAAGTAACCAGATTAACAGACTTCATTAAACCGGCTACACCATCAGACACCACACGTCATAAGGTTCGAAACAATACAGACAACTGGATGAGAACTAACATGGTGATACTACAGGAACATTACACAAATACAATACATACCCTCGGTCATACAGCACACAACCCCATAGCCTTTCAAATAGCTTCTGGATGGGCGAGGAAACGTTATGGCCAGAGACTCCGGCCAGATACCATAACAACAACAGAAGGTATTTTGAACAGGCATAGGCAACATAACAACAGCAATAACAATAATAAACCTTCTACCACAACAAAGACCAGGTTGGAGGGCTCCCTCTCCACCATCCCGGAACTATCGGATGAAGACGAATTCCCACCACTACCAGTCAGCAGTAAGTTACCCCCTACAATTCAACCTTATTTAATTCCACAGGCCCGGACACCACTTCTCCCCACCCCCACCCAGTGCCAGACAACACTGGATGGCATACAACCTCAACCCCAACGATTGAGACAGGACCGCCCATACCAGACCAGCAGACAGATGACACTTCCTGTACCCCAAACCAGGCCCCCCCTACAACCGACACTACCTGACCACCCCATACCCAAACCACGACGTAGACTACTGAATGGACTACCGACCCACCCTAACCCTAACCCTTACCCTAACCCTAACCCTAACCCTAACCCTTACCCTTACCCTAACCCTAACCCTAACCCTAACCCTAACCACTACAAGGGCCCTCGACAAACCCCGAGGGCACCTGTACCTGTACTACCGACTTCCAGACTAACCCCTCCAGACCCAAACACCTCCACCCCTCCCACAGTGAGGGGCAAGAAAGTAGTCTCCTGGGGACCCGAACCGGTCTCCCAGGAGACAGGAGCTATCTTAAAACTATACCCCAAACTCTCCCCTATCGTACCGGCAGTGACTAGACGGAACTCCCTTACAACACGACTACCTCTAAGCTCCAGTACCTCCGACACACCGACTACCATTACAAAACGGACACAACAAATAGAAGCCCAAATCCATCAATTACCGGACACACACAACAATACCCTAGAACTCCAATCCATATCATTAAACACTCAGAATAACTCAAATGTCTCCACAATTAACCATGACACTATTTCCTCTTCCCCTTCTACACCCACAGGTGTTGCTGGTCCCCGGAATGGCGCAATGGAACAGCGAGGAGCCCCGGTAACCACAACGGGAGGGTCATCAAACATGATGAGCGGGCAATTAAAGGCTAACAATGCCATTGAAACCGTATCTGAGACCTCCCTACCACCACTCCTCCTCGGAAGTCCACCTCCCACCGGTGCCATTCGGGGACCCAGCACACCTTCACTCCCCGACGATAGTCCCGCAGGACCCTCCTCCACCTCCTCCCCATTCAGCTTACCACTATACATTGCCACACCAGGTAATTATCACCCTACATCACACATTGCACGACACACCCGGAAACTCCAGGACTGGTCTTTCAAAGGCCGCAGACCAGTCCTGGTGTTGGGGGATTCAAACATCAACAGAATCCCCCCCCACAAAAACCCAGACTTACAACTTGACAGCTACCCGGGGGCCAACATGTACCACTTTTTAAAGATCTGTGAGAAAACTGTCCCCAACCCCAACACAAAAATAGTGGTCCTCTCCATTGGGATCAATAATAAAGACCAGGACCCCAGGCAGACTTCCTGCAAACAGCTAAAATCCCTTTACAAACAAGCTCAACTTGCCTTCCCTAATGCCGACATCTACTTTCCTATCATAAACTTCTCAGACAATCTCAGCATTAAACAACAATACAATTTGAAATATATTAACAACACAATAGCCACCTACTTCCCGTTTTTAGCAGAGATCCCTCATGACACCTTTTTAACAGAAAAGGACAACATCCATTGGAAGCCGGCTACTGCCCAACTCATTTTCGATTATTGGTGTAAACAGTTAAATTTATAGTACCACCCAAACCCAAACCGGGCACAAACGCCACTTCAAACCCTGTGCCCCATACTGACTCTGTAGTCGACTTGGGGTGGAGCTCTACGGCAAATATACTCAACTTATCCACATTATTTACTCCAACCTTAGATCAGATCCGGTTATTGGAAAGGGGTCTTTCATTCATCCCACGCCCGTTGCAGTTTGACTGGGAGGAATTTCATAGGGACTTACACCAATATAACAGAAGGTTAAAAATCATCAGTCATTTCTATGATAAACCGGACCACATCCAGACACCCTTCATTCACAAGTCTAATTGGGAACCCACCACGGCTCAATCACACATAGCCACAATAAACCTGGTGCAAAAGAACAAACAGGCCCTGCGTTACTACCGGCCCCCAGGGGACGTTGTAGACAACCTCTCGGGGCCGGAACGCAGGGCCTTAGAAGAACTTATCCAAAATCCTAATATCATCATTAAACCGGCGGACAAAGGTTCAAAAATAGTCATCATGGATAGACAGCAATATTTACTGGAGGCAAACAGACAACTCTCAAACACCACACATTATAAACCCATTCTGTCAGACCTACAAGGTCAAACTCAACCACTTCTTCGTAGCATTATACAATCTTTATATGACAATAAAACCATTAACCACAAGCAAAAAATCTATCTGTTTGGCCCCGACCAACCCCGCCCCCGACAGTTCTATCTTTTACCCAAAATCCACAAGGAACCCCCATCATGGACCATTCCCTATAAGGTTCCTCCCGGCAGACCAATAGTCTCAGATTGTAATAGTACATCATACCATATTTCAGAATACATCGAACACTTCCTAGGACCCCTTTCCAATAAACATCCAAGCTACATCAAGGACACTTATCATTTTATAGATACTATCCGGCCCATGGTTGTTCCAAATCAGTCTCATTTATTTACAATAGACATAGACAGTTTGTACACAAATATCAATACACAAATCGGTATCAAGGCTATCATATCCACTTTCAATAACAACCCCGACAACAATAGACCGGACAATGCAATTATTCAACTTCTTACCATCTGCCTCAACAATAACGACTTTTCATTCAATAACAAACAATTCCTGCAAATCCACGGAACAGCCATGGGCCAACGATACGCCCCGTCATACGCTAATATTTACCTGAGCGAGTGGGAGCGAGAGGCATTAGCCAAGTGCACCCATAAACCCCTCACCTACCTCAGATTTTTAGATGACATTTTTGGAATATGGCAACACGACATTTCTTTATTTTCTGATTTCATTGACACATTGAATAGCCACCACCCGTCCATTAAGGTTAAGTACATCATAGATCCATTACAAGTTAATTTTTTAGATACAACTGTTTTTTTTGACCGGTCAAATAATTTGTCATACTCAAAACTACTTACCAAGGTTTACTTTAAAACAACAGACACACACGCCCTTCTTCATAAAACTAGCTACCATCCGAAACATACATTTAAAGGCATTATTAAATCACAAATCATCCGTTTTTATAGAATATCATCCCGTGTAATAGACCTGCATTCTTCCATTTCCATCCTGTTTTTTAGTCTCAGATCTAGGGGCTATTCTAAACGCTTCCTCCGCCAAATCAAGACCAGCACTTTGGCGTCTCTCGCTCCTACTCGTTCCATTCCCCGTATTGCTCCACCCCAGGTCCCGGTACCATTCATATCTACCTTCTCACACAAAATCAAAGGACTACATAACATCATCAAACAGAACTTCATCCATACTCAAACCCTACAGCCGGCTTTCAAAAATCACATCACCATATCAGCGTACAGGAAAAACAAAAACCTCCACAGTTTACTAATACGTTCTAAATATTCAGATAACAAACCACCAACACAAACCCAATACCACACATACTATAAGAACAGAAAATTTATCTCAAACCTTCACAGCAATACAGCATTTCCCACATTAGGCACATTTACACTCCACACCACCAACGTCATTTACATCATTACATGCACCACCTGCAATAAACATTATATCGGCGAAACAAAACATTCCATACTCACCCGACTAAAACAACACATATATAACATTGGGGAAGGCAAGTTGACCACCCCCCTCATTAACCACTTTCAGCTCCACTCCGTCAATAACCTCATAATTTCCGGTCTGGAATCTGAAGACCATTGGACCATTGGGCAGAGAAAGAGGGCCGAAAAATTATGGATTTTTAAGTTAGGCACAATCACGCCAGCAGGCCTCAACGATAACTAATCATACTCATAGGACACCCACCCGACAATCCGTTCAAATTTCTCGCTCATGTAGTCTTCCTTCTCAGCTCCCCCGTTCGTTTTCCCCCCCCCCTTTTTGGTTTTTCTCCCCTCTATGGCTACCCATGCTGCCTGGGTCCACTCAGGCCCCCCAAGGCACCACTTTAACACACATGCCTCGGGGGGAATCGATCAAGGGTTCTTTGGACCAGGGGCGTCATCTCTGCCACTACGCTACTATTCATTTTACATTTTTGGTTTCATAAATCCCCATTTTCTATTCTATTCACTAATATATGATATTACAGTATTAAATAAAATCACTTTCATAGTTTAAATTAATCCCTAACCGCGTCCACCTAGTCTTTCATTTTACTTTTATTTATTTGTCCTTCCATAAATTATTCAGACAGAATGACGCCCATTATTACTCCAACCCAGGCAGCAACTTTATTTACCCTTTCTCTGTCCCGTGGTCCTTGCAGACGTGCTCTGCCTGGGGATCATACCCTGGTCCCCCGTTAGAGGGAGCGGAGCTCTTCCAACCTTGTCACCACTACTCAACAGATCAATAGGCCAGTGCAAACAAATCATAATCATGAACCCTGAATCCAAACCCAAACCCAACCCTAACCCAACCAATAAACTAAACCCATACCCTAACCCTAACCCTAACCTAACCAATAATCTAAACTCATACCCTAACCCTAAACCTAACTTAGGCCCCAACCCTAACCTTAAACCCCGCACCGAGACCACAACCAATCACCTCACCAACAACCCTGAAATTAAACCCATACTTATACCATTTATTTCCACATTCTCCCATCAAACAACCAGACTCCATAGCCTCATTAAACAAAACTTTTCCCACACTCAAACATTACATCCGGCTTTCCATAATCATAACACAATTTCCGCATATAGAAAAAATAAAAATCTCCATAGCCTTCTTATAAAATCTAAATATACAGACAATAGACCCCCCATTCAAATACAATATAGTACACACTACAAAAATAGAAAATTCATATTCAACCCTCACAGCACAACAGCATTTCCAACACTTGGTACATTCTCACTCAACACATCCAACATAATTTACATTATCACATGCACCACATGCAATAAACACTACATCGGAGAAACCAAACACACTCTACTGACTCGCCTTAAACAACATCTTTATAACATTGGGGAAGGCAAACTAACCACCCATCTGGTAACCCATTTTCAACTACACTCTGTCAATAACTTAGTCATCTCAGGTTTGGAGACCAGCGACCGCTGGACCATTGGGCAGAGAAAGAGGGCAGAAAAAATCTGGATACATAAAATGAACACCATTGTGCCTACGGGCCTAAATGACAACGTCATTCAGATGCGCCAAGCCCGGGGAGTGTCCTGAACTGCCCCTTTCTCTGCCCGATGGTCCTGACTGTCATGCTCTGCCTGGGGATTGAACCCTGATCCCCGGGATGGTGGAGAGGTGCTCTACCAACCTGACCATCACCACCTGGTCAAAACAAAAAACAAAAAACCATCATGACCAAACACAAAGCTAAGGCTCCAACCAGACTAAACAAAAAAGGTCAGTAGGCCAGTGCCATCTCAATCAAAACTTTGAACCCGGAACCCCAAACCTAACCCAAACCTAACCCTAACCCAACCAATAACCTAAACTCATACCCTAACCCTAACCTAGGCCCCAACCCTAACCCTAACCCAACCAATAACCTAAACTCATACCCTAACCCTAACCCTAATTTAGGCCCCAACCCTAACCCTAACCTTAATCCCCGCACCGAGACCACAACCAATCACCTCACCAACAACCCTGAAATTAAACCCATACTTATACCATTTATTTCTACATTCTCCCATCAAACAACCAGACTCCATAGCCTCATCAAACAAAACTTCTCTCACACCCAAACATTACATCCGGCTTTCCATAATCATAACACAATTTACGCCTATAGAAAAAATAAAAACCTCCATAGCCTTCTTATAAAATCTAAATATACAGATAATAGACCCCCATTCAAATACAATATAGTACACACTACAAAAATAGAAAATTCATATTCAACCCTCACAGCACAACAGCATTTCCGACACTTGGCACATTCTCACTCAACACATCCAACGTAGTTTACATCATCACATGCACCACATGCAATAAACACTACATCGGAGAAACTAAACACACTTTACTGACTCACCTTAAGCAACATCTTTATAACATTGGGGAAGGCAAATTAACCACCCATCTGGTAAATCATTTTCAACAACACTCTACCAATAACTTAATCATCTCAGGTTTGGAGACCAGCGACCGCTGGACTATTGGGCAGAGAAAGAGGGCAGAAAAAATCTGGATACACAAAATGGACACCATTGTGCCTACGGGCCTAAATGACAATGCCATTCAGATGCGCCAAGCCCGGGGAGTGTCCTGACTTGCCCCTTTCTCTGCCCGATGGTCCTGACTGTCACGCTCTGCCTGGGGATTGAACCCTGATCCCCGGGATGGTGGAGAGGTGCTCTACCAACCTGACCATCACCACCTGGTCAAAACAAAAAACAAAAAACCATCATGACCCAACACAAAACCAAGGTTCCAACCAGACTAAACAAAACAGGTCAGTAGGCCAGTGCCATTTAAATCAAAACTTTGAACCCGGAACCCCAAACCTAACCCTAACCTAGGCCCCAATCCTAACCCTAACCCAACCAATAACCTAAACTCATACCCTAACCCTAACCTAGGCCTCAACCCTAACCCTAACCCAACCAATAACCTAAACTCATACCCTAAACCTAACCCTAACCTAGGCCCCAATCCTAACCCTAACCTTAACCCCCGCACCGAGACCACAACCAATCACCTCACCAACAACCCTGTAATTAAAACCCATACTAATACCATTTATTTCTACATTTTCCCACCAAACAACCAGACTCCATAGCCTTATCAAACAAAACTTCTCTCACACCCAAACATTACATCCGGCCTTCCATAACCATAACACAATTTCCGCCTATAGAAAAAATAAAAACCTCCATAGCCTTCTTATAAAATCTAAATATACAGATAATAGACCCCCCATTCAAATACAATATAGTACACATTACAAAAATAGAAAATTCATATTCAACCCTCATAGCACAACAGCATTTCCGACACTTGGCACATTCTCCCTCAATACATCCAACGTAATTTACATTATCACATGCACCACATGCAATAAACACTACATCGGTGAAACTAAACACACTTTACTGACACGCCTTAAGCAACACCTGTATAACATTGGGGAAGGCAAATTAACCACCCATCTGGTAAATCATTTTCAACAACACCCTACCAATAATCTAATCATCTCAGGTTTGGAGACCAGCGACCGCTGGTCTCCAAACCTCCAAATGGTCTCCAACCTGACCATCACCACCTGGTCAAAACAAAAAACCATCATGACCCAACATAAAACCAAGGTTCCAACCAGATTAAACAAAACAGGTCAGTAGGCCAGTGCCATTTAAATCAAAACTTTGAACTCGGAACCCCAAACCTAACCCAACCCATAACCTAAATTCTAACCCTAACCCAAACCATAGATCTTATCCTAACCCTAACCAGGAGCCAAATTCCATATTAGGTATTTGCCCTTTAGCTCCGCCCACAGGCCTCAGAAAACCAAGCTCGCCAAGCTCGCCGGATCCGACGACGAAAGTGCAAAATACCATTTTTCACAAACACCAGGTGGCGCATGGAACGAACAAATATCCATTCTGTGGAATGCTTCCAAAAGACGCACTTCCAAATCCAGACTGTCCATAATCTGGAAGCTGCCCCAAGTCTAACCTCTTCCAAATTATGGACAACTAGCGAGAATTTGGAATGCTTCCAAGTTACGTAATAACAGGCGAGAAAATGGAATGCTTCCAAGTTACGTACTAATAAGCGAGAATATGGAATGCTTCCAAGTTACATACTAATAAGCGAGAATATGGAATGCTTCCAAAAGACGCACTTCCAAGTCTAACCTCTTCCAAATTATGGACAACTAGCGAGAATATGGAATGCTTCCAAGTTACGTAATAACAGGCGAGAATATGGAATGCTTCCAAGTTACGTACTAATAAGCGAGAATATGGAATGCTTCCAAGTTACTTAGTAACAGGCGAGAATATGGAATGCTTCCAAGTTGCGCACTTCCAAGTTACGTACTAACAGGCAAGAATATGGAATGCTTCCAAGTTATGTACTAATAAGCGCGAATATGGAATGCTTCCAAGTTACGTAATAACAGGCGAGAATATGGAATGCTTCCAAGTTACGTAATAACAGGCGAGAATATGGAATGCTTCCAAGTTACGTACTAATAAGCGAGAATATGGAATGCTTCCAAAAGACGCACTTCCAAGTCCGGACTGTCCATAATCTGGAAGCTACCCCAAGTCTAACCATTTCCACTGGCGGGAATGTGGAATGTGGAATCTTCCGTAATCTGGAAACTGCCCCAAGTCTAATCTCTTCCAAATTATGGACAACTAGCGAGAATATGGAATGCTTCCAAAGTCTGCACTTCATAATTTGGAAGTACCGATTTTGGAAGCATCCATAATCTGGAAGCTGCCCCAAGTCTAACCTTTTCACTGGCGAGAATGTGGAATGGCGGAGCCTTCTAGATTCTGGAAGCTACCACAAGTATAGCTACGAGGCGGCAATAATGACCAGCAAAGGACTTTTGCAAACATTTTATTGCTTTAGAACACGCAAGGTTGATTCAACTTTTCCTGTGCTAAAAACCTCTGTCGTCAAAAACAGTAAAAGACCTCAAGGCAATCCATCGAACATACCTATGATAGAACACAACAGTGACTACATCTACGTCCAGTGGAGGTACCAGAGCGTCTGGATTCAGGCCCCTGACCCTCATGTCTTTTCGGCAGCACAACCAACTCTTTTTTCCTGTGGACATTCCCCGGTGGTGTAGGTTGGTGGGGGGAGAAGGAGCTGCCGCGACGGAGGGGATGGAGGAGTCGAGGGGTTGGACAGTAGGGTAGGAAGGGGGGTTGGAAGTGGTATGGATTGGGGGAGGGTGGGGGGGCCGGTGGTGTAGGTTGGTGGGGGGTGAAGGAGCTGCCGCTACGGGGGGGATGGAGGAGTCGAGGGGTTGGACAGTAGGGTAGGAAGGGTGGTTGGAAGTGGTGTGGATTGGGGGAGGGTGGGGGGGCCGGTGGTGTAGGTTGGTGGGGGGTGAAGGAACTGCAGTGACGGGGGGGATGGAGGAGTCGAGTACGTCACTTGGAAGCATTCCATATTCTCGCCTGTTAGTACGTAACCTGGAAGCATTCCATATTCTCGCTTATTAGTACATAACTTGGAAGCATTCCATATTATCGCCTGTTAGTACGTAACTTGGAAGCATTCAATATTCTCGCCTGTTAGTACATAACTTCGAAGTGCGTAACCTGGAAGCATTCCATATTCTCGCTTATTAGTACATAACTTGGAAGCATTCCATATTATCGCCTGTTAGTACATAACTTGGAAGTGCGTCTTTTGGAAGCATTCCATATTCTCGCTTATTAGTATGTAACTTGGAAGCATTCCATATTCTCGCTTATTAGTACCTAACTTGGAAGTGCGTCTTTTGGAAGCATTCCATATTCTCGCTTATTAGTATGTAACTTGGAAGCATTCCATATTCTCGCTTATTAGTACGTAACTTGGAAACATTCCATATTCTCGCTTATTAGTACATAACTTGGAAGCATTCCATATTCTCGCCTGTTAGTTCATAACTTGGAAGTGCGTAACTTGGAAGCATTCCATATTCTCGCTTATTAGTATACAAATTGGAAGCGGGAGTTGAAACATGTAATCGCTTACAGGCGAAAATGTGGAATGTGGAATCATCCATAATCTGGAAGCTGCCCCAAGTCTAACCTTTTCCCTGGCAAGAATGTGGAATGGCGGAGTCTTCTAGATTCTGGAAGCTACCACAAGTATAGCTACCCCCCCCAGAGCAACAACAACTGGAACCAACACATACATGCCTTTGCCAAAAAAATTTAATTGTGCTTTAAGAACAAGAAGGGCCTCTTCTTGACCCAGGGTCAGCTGAACCTACAGGCTAGAGGTGGGATTATTGCCTGCCGCCGCTCCATTCTGGGACTCCTGGACATCATTGGACATCTGCGTTTCCCAAAGAACTTGAGAGTTGCCTGACCACGGCAAGAACACAGCAGAGAGGGGGTCCAGGGCCTTGGATTCATCTTCCCCTCCTGAGCTGGAAATTTGGGCTTCTATGCCGGCCTGCAGAAGACCCCGGCGGGAGGACCTGGTCCCAGGTCTGGGTGGAGAAGCGGGCGGAGAAGCCGCCGCTCCATTCTGGGACTCCTGGACATCATTGGACATCTGCGTTTCCAAAAGGACTTGAGAGTTGCCTGACCACGGCCAGAACACAGCAGAGAGGGGGTCCAGGGCCTTAGATTCATCTTCCCCTCCTGAGCTGGAAATTTGGGCTTCTATGCCGGCCTGCAGAAGACCCCGGCGGGAGGACCTGGTCCCAGGTCTGGGCGGAGAAGCAGGCGGAGAAGCGAGCGGAGAAGCCGCCGCTCCATTCTGGGACTCCTGGACATCATTGGACATCTGCGTTTTCAAAAGGACTTGAGAGTTTACTGACCACGGCAAGAACACAGCAGAGAGGGGGTCCAGGGCCTTGGATTCATCTTCCCCTCCTGAGCTGGAAATTTGGGCTTCTATGCCGGCCTGCCGAAGACTCCGGCGGGAGGACCTGGTCCCAGGTCTGGGCGGAGAAGCGGGCGGAGAAGCGGGCTCAGCAGCTGCGCCTGCTGCTGCCCCGGCTGCTGCTGGGCCTGCTGCCGGAGCACCATCCGGTGCACCCTCTTCAGGCCTTGGCTTGGCTCTGCCACTTGGGGTTCCCTCGGTGGTCCCCGGCTGATGTGAAGATGCCACCCCCGTCTCGTTCTTTGGCACGTCAACAGTGATGCTCCACTTGTCTTGGTATTGTTGTGCGACGATGGGATTCAGCCTTTCAACTGTTACATGTATTTTCGAAGGGGAAATTATCTCAGGGCCACCGACGCTTTCCAATTTACGCTTGGCACCCGAGGGGAAGAAGAACCTTTTCTTCAGCCGGGTCTGAGTTTTGCGCATGAGCTCCTCCTCTGAAGACAGCGAGGTGGTTTTTGGCCTGTCGTCATACACAGGCTCCTCGTCTTCCTCACTGCTCTCTGAGGTGAGGGAATAGGAAGACTCTTCCTCGAGGGGCTTGGGCTTTGCTCGGGCCTTGCGTTTTTCGTGCATCAGCGCTTTCATCCGCAGCTTCCTGTTTTCGTAGGCCACGTCTCTGGTGGGAAGGGAGACGTAAAACTTTTCCGCGGTTGAAGGGTCGTGGCACATCGACAGGGCAACTTTTCTCCTCTCTGTCTCAGAGAGGTGCCTCTCGGCCTGAGTGGACACGCTGCTGCGGATCATATTGAAAGTGATCGGCCCCCGGAGCCCTGCGTCCGTCCAGGCCAGGTGCAGAAATTTCAAAGGATTGGTGATGCTGCTCCCAAGAAAAGTGTGGAAGATGTTCCTGCTGCTTTTTCCTTTCACACAGCAGTTGCCATCATACAGCTGCCGCAGCCAGCTGAATTCCTTAGCATTGAGCACCAGCGATGCCTGGCCGAAGGTCTTTACAGTCTTATGCTCATCCACCTGTGAAAGAAGGAAGGAAGGAAGGAAGTAAGAAAGGATCCACTGTCAAAGACCTCCCGATTTGTATACTAATTGGCGAGAATATGGAATGCTTCCAAGTTATACACTAATAGGCGAGAATATGGAATGCTTCCAAGTTATGTACTAATAAGCGAGAATATGGAATATTTCCAAAAGACGCATTTCCAAATCCAGACTGTCCATAATCTGGAAGCTGCCCCAAGTCTAACCTCTTCCAAATTATGGACAACTAGCGAGAATATGGAATGCTTCCAAGTTACGTAATTACAGGCGAGAATATGGAATGCTTCCAAGCTTCCCCCCCCCCTCACAGTACTCACCAGGACCTGGTATCGACTGCCATCCATCCAGATGTCTGCATTAGCCACATGCTCCTTAAGCATGCTTGTGAGCACCACCGATCTGTGGCCACTGATTATGCAGAGGTATCCCATCAGGTAGCCCATCAACATGGTCATGGTTAGGCGAAACTTTGCCGGTGGCCAAGACATCTAGCATCGCACACACACACAAAACATCAGCGGCAGGTAGGTAGGTTAAAAACATGTGCACTGCAGCCGAGGAGGTCCACTTACCCAGCAGCTGCTGGATTCTTCTCCTGGCAGTGCTTAGGAAAGTAAGCTCTTGCTCTGAATCCAGCTGGGTGACTGCGGAGATGGGAGGAGGATTAGCCCCTGCCAAAAGTGGTACGGTTCTTTGGTTTTGAAAGGAATTTGGAAGGTCCCAAAAAAACATAAACATAACTCACGAGTCTTTTTCTGCTTGACCTTCTGTTGGCGAACCACAGTTGATGGTGGTGGGCTCATAGCCCTTACTCTTCAAGTAAGCAGGAAAGCTGCGGGAAGAGGCAGGGAGGCACATGGTGAGCGGTGAGAGAGAGAGAGAGTAGTGACACTTTGCAAAGGAGGAGGAACCCATACAAACTTACTTCCTCAGCTTGTCCGTGCGGGCTAAAAACCGCAAGTCATCCCTGGTCGAACTTTCGGGCATTCCGCCCACCATGTAAGCGCAAAAGCGGAGACAGTGAGTGGCAATCTGCTTTGCGTTATCAAGGTCTTTCCGACCATTCCGCGGTCCCAGCCTAAATACCCTGAAGTCCTCGATGACCCGTTCTGCAGTGGGAGGGGACAAGAACCAAAAAAAGAACGAATCATGCAATCATCCAAATCATGCACTTACAATTTGTATACTAATAGGCGAGAATATGGAATGCTTCCAAGTTACGCACTTCCAAGTTACGTACTAACAGGCGAGAATATGGAATGCTTCCAAGTTATGTACTAATAAGCGAGAATATGGAATGCTTCCAAGTGATGCACTTCCAAGTTACGTACTAACAGGCGAGAATATGGAATGCTTCCAAGTTATACATTAATATGCTAGAATATGGAATGCTTTCAAGTTACGTACTAACAGGCGAGAATATGGAATGCTTCCAAGTTACGTACTAACAGGCGAGAATATGGAATGCTTCCAAGTTATACACTAATAGGCGAGAATATGGAATGCTTCCAAGTTACGCACTTCCAAGTTACGTACTAACAGGCGAGAATATGGAATGCTTCCAAGTTATGTACTAATAAGCGAGAATATGGAATGCTTCCAATTTGTATACTAATAAGCGAGAATATGGAACGCTTCCAAGTTACATACTAATAAGCGAGAATATGGAATGCTTCCAAAAGACGCACTTCCAAGTCCAAACTGTCCATAACCTGGAAGCTGCCCCAAGTCTAACCCTAACCCACTGGCGGGAATGTGGAATCTTCCATAATCTGGAAGCTGCCCCAAGTCTAACCCACCCCCCACCTAAACACACAAACAAACAAACCGCCTACCTACCGTACAGAGTCCCTTTCTTGAGAAGCTTGCGAAAATGCTCTCCCTTTGCGACCGATTTGGGCGTCGTCTGCAGCGACTCCCGCCCGGGCTGCTTCCCTGGCGTCCCCAAAACCACGGGAGTGGGATGCTGCCCCCCCGCTGACGCCGCAGGCGATGCCACCGCCGCCGAGGCTGCCTCTGCCTTGGCTGCCATGGCAACCGCCATGGCTGCTGCCGCTTTCTTCTTGGCCATTGCCACCTCACCTTCCAGTGCTACCAACCGACTGAGGATTTTAGCGCACCTGCAGGGCCGCTCGTTGTTGTTTTCAATAGGAAGCTGGAGTTGAAAAGTAGACCTCCGAGTAGACACCCCACCTGACCAGGCCCGGACGGACGGTGGAGCCTCCTCCCCCTCTGCCACCCCTTCTTCCTCCTCCTCCTCCACCACCCACTCTTCTGCCGCCTCCTCCTGCTCCTGCTCCTCTATCTCCATCTCCGCCTCCTTGCCACCGTTGCTTTGGGCAGCGGGAGCAGGGCGGGCCTGCGGTGTTCTCTTATCGGGAGTTGGGGGAGGGACCGGCTGTCCAGAAGAGTCGGGGGGATCTGGATACATCTCGACATCCTCGACGTCCTCTGGAGGACAAAACAAGACGAGCACACGCATGATTTTGGGACACTGACGTGCCCTCACCCCGTACCTCACCTGGCAGGGAAGGCAGACAGCCCTTACCTGGCTCGCTGAGAGCCCCAAGTGTGGAGACCAATGGCGGGTAGGGCCCGTGGGAGCGAAGTTCCGCAAATTCCTTTGCGATAACAACCCTCCTCGCCTGCGTCACTAGGGGTTCTCGTTCCTGTTAAAAATGGCCAGAGCTGTTTAACAATTGGTTCCTCTCCACCTCGTAAGAGCTAGACCCAGACCCAGACCAACCACACGTATACACTTACACCAGGAGTTGAGAGCTGGTGCGCATCCTGCAGATGTTTGTCCAGGCGGACCAGCCGTTCCTTCATGCAAATGGGGCAGTCCAACGGATTTGACGTTCTACAGCAAAGACAAAAAGGTCATTATTCCCAAAGTTCCAATTTGTATGCTGATAGGCAAGAATATGGAATGCTTCCAAAAGACGCACTTCCAAGTTATGTACTAACAGGCGAGAATATGGAATGCTTCCAAGTTACGCACTTCCAAGTTACGTACTAACAGGCGAGAATATGGAATGCTTCCAAAAGACGCACTTCCAAGTTATGTACTAACAGGCGAGAATATGGAATGCTTCCAAGTTATGTACTAATAAGCGAGAATATGGAATGCTTCCAAGTTACGTACTAACAGGCGAGAATATGGAATGCTTCCAAGTTATGTACTAATAAGCGAGAATATGGAATGCTTCCAAGTTACGTACTAATAAGCGAGAATATGGAATGCTTCCAAGTTACATACTAATAAGCGAGAATATGGAATGCTTCCAAAAGACGCACTTCCAAGTTATGTACTAACAGGCGAGAATATGGAATGCTTCCAAGTTATGTACTAATAAGCGAGAATATGGAATGCTTCCAAGTTACGTACTAACAGGCGAGAATATGGAATGCTTCCAAGTTACGCACTTCCAAGTTACGTACTAACAGGCGAGAATATGGAATGCTTCCAAGTTATGTACTAATAAGCGAGAATATGGAATGCTTCCAAGTTACGTACTAACAGGCGAGAATATGGAATGCTTCCAAGTTATGTACTAATAAGCGAGAATATGGAATGCTTCCAAGTTACGTACTAATAAGCGAGAATATGGAATGCTTCCAAGTTACATACTAATAAGCGAGAATATGGAATGCTTCCAAAAGACGCACTTCCAAGTTATGTACTAACAGGCGAGAATATGGAATGCTTCCAAGTTATGTAATAACAGGCGAGAATATGGAATGCTTCCAAGTTACGTACTAATAAGCGAGAATATGGAATGATTCCAAGTTACGTACTAACAGGCGAGAATATGGAATGCTTCCAAGTTATGTAATAACAGGCAAGAATATGGAATGCTTCCAAGTTACGTACTAATAAGCGAGAATATGGAATGCTTCCAAGTTACGTACTAACAGGCGAGAATATGGAATGCTTCCAAGTTACGTACTAACAGGCGAGAATATGGAATGCTTCCAAGTTATGTACTAATAAGCGAGAATATGGAATGCTTCCAAGTTACATACTAATAAGCGAGAATATGGAATGCTTCCAAAAGACGCACTTCCAAGTTATGTACTAACAGGCGAGAATATGGAATGCTTCCAAGTCTAACCCTAACCCACTGGCGGGAATGTGAAAGGGCGGAGTGTTCTAGATTATGGAAGCTGCCCCAAACCCAACTCTGCATTGTAAACGAAGCCCGCCCCCCCCCCCCCCCCCCCCCGGCCCCCTTGTCACAAAAGCACAGCCAAGACACATCATCAATCATCACGTCATCTTACCGAGCAGACTCCAGGTGTGGTTTAAGCCTCACATAGCTGCGGTAGCACAACCCGCACAGCCTCGATGGTGGAGACTGCATGCGATGGATGGAAAACAGGCAGACAACTAAGCAGCAGGTGTCTTCTAAAACAAATTATAAACCACCGTTGGGGTCTACTTACCATCTTCCTTCCTCAGAATCCAGGCGACCTCGGCCCTGAAAACCAAAAGACTGTCCACAATGTGGAAGCAACAGACTGTCCAAAATGTGGAAGCAAACCATGTGCTTCCAAATTCCTATCTATTGCACTAGCATTAGCTTGCTAATCAACTCGCAAAATGCTCGGAAAAGCCTTCAAACATAGCAGAAACAAAACACAACCTGCCTCAATCAGCACACAACATAGAGAAATGCCACTTTTGACACCACAAATGGCCACTTACCTGTGTCTTCAGCCACACACAACACCAGCGTGCTCCAGACAGTCACCTGGCTCCTCAGTCCACCTTCTGCAGCACACTTTCTGTTAACACAGGATGTCATGTGGTGGGCGGGGGCCGTGGGCGGGAGACAATGGCTTAAAAGACACAATGTGGAATATTCCACATTCGCACCATTCATGTTAATTCCAAGTTACATACTAATAAGCGAGAATATGGAATGCTTCCAAATTACGTACTAATAAGCAAGAATATGGAATGCTTCCAAGTTACGTACTAACAGGCGAGAATATGGAATGCTTCCAAGTTATGTACTAATAAGCGAGAATATGGAATGCTTCCAAGTTATGTACTAATAAGCGAGAATATGGAATGCTTCCAAGTTATGTACTAATAAGCGAGAATATGGAATGCTTCCAAGTTACGTACTAATAAGCGAGAATATGGAATGCTTCCAAGTTACATACTAATAAGCGAGAATATGGAATGCTTCCAAAAGACGCACTTCCAAGTTACGTACTAATAAGCGAGAATATGGAATGCTTCCAAGTTACATACTAATAAGCGAGAATATGGAATTTTTCCAAAAGACGCACTTCCAAGTTACGTACTAATAAGCGAGAATATGGAATGCTTCCAAGTTACGTACTAACAGGCGATAATATGGAATGCTTCCAAGTTATGTACTAATAAGCGAGAATATGGAATGCTTCCAAGTTACGTACTAATAAGCGAGAATATGGAATGCTTCCAAGTTACATACTAATAAGCGAGATTATGGAGTGCTTCCAAAAGACGCACTTCCAAGTTATGTACTAACAGGCGAGAATATGGAATGCTTCCAAGTTATGCACTTCCAAGTTATGTACTAACAGGCGAGAATATGGAATGCTTCCAAGTTACGTACTAACAGGCGAGAATATGGAATGCTTCCAAGTGACACACTTCCAAGTTACGTACTAACAGGCGAGAATATGGAATGCTTCCAAGTTATGTACTAATAAGCGAGAATATGGAATGCTTCCAAAAGACGCACTTCCAAGTTATGTACTAACAGGCGAGAATATGGAATGCTTTCAAGTTACGCACTTCCAAGATATGTACTAACAGGCGAGAATATGGAATGCTTCCAAGTGACGCACTTCCAAGTTACGTACTAACAGGTGAGAATATGGAATGCTTCCAAGTTATGTACTAATAAGCGAGAATATGGAATGCTTCCAAGTGACGCACTTCCAAGTTACGTACTAACAGGCGAGAATATGGAATGCTTCCAAGTTATGTACTAATAAGCGAGAATATGGAATGCTTCCAAGTTACATACTAACAGGCGAGAATATGGAATGCTTCCAAGTTATACATTAATAGGCGAGAATATGGAATGCTTCCAAGTTACGTACTAACAGGCGAGAATATGGAATGCTTCCAAGTTACGCACTTCCAAGTTATGTACTAACAGGCGAGAATATGGAATGCTTCCAAGTGACGCACTTCCAAGTTACGTACTAACAGGTGAGAATATGGAATGCTTCCAAGTTATGTACTAATAAGCGAGAATATGGAATGCTTCCAAGTGACGCACTTCCAAGTTACGTACTAACAGGCGAGAATATGGAATGCTTCCAAGTTATGTACTAATAAGCGAGAATATGGAATGCTTCCAAGTTACGTACTAACAGGCGAGAATATGGAATGCTTCCAAGTTATACATTAATAGGCGAGAATATGGAATGCTTCCAAGTTACGTACTGACAGGCGAGAATATGGAATGCTTCCAAGTTATACATTAATAGGCGAGAATATGGAATGCTTCCAAGTTACATACTAATAAGCGAGAATATGGAATGCTTCCAAAAGACGCACTTCCAAGTCCGGACTGTCCATAATCTGGAAGCTGCCCCAAGTCTAACCATTTCCACTGGCGGGAATGTGGAATCTTCCGTAATCTGGAAGCTGCCCCAAGTCTAACCTCTTCCAAATTATGGACAACTAGCGAGAATATGGAATGCTTCCAAGTGAACTTTATTTGCTCACAACAGGTCGACAACAGGTCAACAACTAACACAGGCCTGACATCACATCACATTGACGTTTCAATTGTCCTCAACCGCCCGGCCCCGGCGTGTGACGTGGGCGAGACTGATCTTGTGATGTGTTGGGGGGGACTTGCATCCTCCACGATCTCATTGGGGGTTTCTGCCTCCGGCGGATGCCGTAGGCACCAAACGCGCCGTACGATGAGGTATGTGATGGAAGCGATGATCATGATGGCGACCAGGCCCCCTGTCATGGCTCCTGCAATCATTGTCACCGATGGAGGACGTGGTAGGTTCAGTTCCAGGAAGCACTCTTTCATTCCAACACGATTAATCGCAGTGCATTTGTAAGTCCCTTCATCGGCCTCGTGGATGGTGAGCTTGCCTGCTGTTTTGTCCAATAGCGCCGAGTTGGGTAGCAGCTTCCAGGGTGGTAGTCTTGACCGGTGGTACTGGATAGGTGCCGCACCTTCCTGAGATCGACAACGTAGCACTTTGGTTTGGCCCCCCTCTGTGTAATTGCAACTGGGCTTTGATGGCGGCTTGAGCACTCTGAGGACTGTATAGATTCTCCTGATGCCCACGACCTTCTTAACCTGGCAGTAGTAAATGCCCGTGTCTTTGGTAGTCAGCAGCAAAAGATGAATGGCCGCGTTTCCTTTTTCAGGGTCCTCTGAGTCAAAGTAGACTCTGCCCTTCAGAGGGTCGTAGAGAGTGTCGTAGATATGCCCAGCCGTATACAGGAGAAACTCTGCCGTGTCCAGTGGGTGGCGTATGGACTTCACGCTCCATTCGATCTCCAAATTTCCTGTATCCTCCGGGGCAAGAGTGAAGTGGCAGGCCAACGTCACGTTCTCTCCCTCAGCCTTCTCCAAAATCTTGCGGTTAGGGTTGATTTCCAGGCCTCTAGCTGTCAGTGCCACAATGATGAGAAGTCGGAAAGCAAGCCTGTCCATGTTGTCTGGATGAGAAACGCTTCCTGGGGGGGGAAAATGAAAAATGAATGGGACTAGGTGAGAATGTGGAAGCAGACAATCTGCTTCCAAATTCCTATCTATTGCACTAGCATTAGCTCGCTAATTAGCATCGTTTCGAACGCTGGCAAAAGTCAAAGCCAAACAAATAAATACACCACATCTTTAGTGTCCAAAGGGAAAACGTGACTAACGCTTGTCGGGGTGACCCATGTTGACTTACCTGCACCGTCTTTCTACTGCAGTCTTTAAACAACGCTGAGGAGGAACGTGCCTTGTGTGCAGCTTCACCGCTCGTATGTTGCCGATGATTTGGCCGACTTCCTGTTGACACAGGAAGTTCAAAACTTGACCTCTGGCAAAAGGTGAGAATGTGGAAGATTCCACAAGTTACGTACTAATAAGCGAGAATTTGGAATGCTTCCAAGTTACGTACTAACAGGCGAGAATATGGAATGCTTCCAAGTTATGTACTAATAAGCGAGAATATGGAATGCTTCCAAAAGACGCACTTCCAAGTCCGGACTGTCCATAATCTGGAAGCTGCCCCAAGTCTAACCTCTTGCGCCCCCTAGCGTCCCAGCGGCCTGGGCTTCGGATATGTGATTGGGCCCCCTGAGACCTCTCCGACGCCGTACCCCGCGCCTCTCTAGGCCCTTCCCCGGCCGAGCTACAGCCCCAGAAGAGGCTGGGATTTTGACCCTTTGACGCCCCCTAGCTTGGCCGGGGAGCAGCCTAGAGACTCGGTTCCAATCGGACGGCGCTCTCCTCGACCCCACCTTTCCGTAGACGTCTGGCTCGCATCTCTCGGACGAGATTAAAATTTTCTCTTTTTTGCCCATCCCCCACCCTTTGCTGCTTGGCCTCAAAAAGGCTTTTCTGCAGTCTGACTGAGCCGCCGGGACAGAGCTCAGATGAACCGATGCTTAAGGCCTGAAACTCCTCAGATTCCTGTCTAACCCAGCAAGGACGAAAGCCACGGCACGTGGCTATCTGCCCTCTACGTTTTGGGTCGTTTGAGGTCAAAGTTCAAAGTCAATGGTAAAAGGTTGAAATATGGTGGCCTTCCACAATCCTATCAGTTTACATGTATTTCAAATTACAAAATGTGGCTTTTGCCCCAGAGGGGCGGGAACGCAGGCTGGCCACCCCTCACATCCCTCCTCTCATCTCCATCTGCACATCACACCCATCCTAACATCCCTCCTCTCTTATCTCCATCTGCACATCACACCCCTCCTCTCATCTCCATCTGCACATCACACCCCTCCTTCCATCCCTCCTCTCTTATCTCCATCTGCACATCACACCCCTCCTCTCATCTCCATCTGCACATCACACCCATCCTCTCATCTCCATCTGCACATCACACCCCCCCTCACATCCCTCCTCTCTTATCTCCATCTGCACATCACACCCCTCCTCTCATCTCCATCTGCACATCACACCCCTCCTTCCATCCCTCCTCTCTTATCTCCATCTGCACATCACACCCCTCCTCTCATCTCCATCTGCACATCACACCCATCCTCTCATCTCCATCTGCACATCACACCCCTCCTCACATCCCTCCTCTCTTATCTCCATCTGCGCATCACACCCGTCCTCTCATCTCCATCTGCACATCACATCCCTCCTCTCTTATCTCCATCTGCACATCACACCCCTCCTCTCATCTCCATCTGCACATCACACCCCTCCTATCATCTCCATCTGCACATCACACCCCTCCTCACACCCCTCCTCTCATCTCCATCTGCACATCACATCCCTCCTCTCTTATCTCCATCTGCACATCACATCCCTCCTCTCTTATCTCCATCTGCACATCACATCCCTCCTCTCTTATCTCCATCTGCAAATCACATCCCTCCTCTCTTATCTCCATCTGCAAATCACATCCCTCCTCTCTTATCTCCATCTGCAAATCACACCCCTCCTCTCATCTCCATCTGCACATCACATCCCTCCTCTCTTATCTCCATCTGCACATCACACCCCTCCTCTCATCTCCATCTGCACATCATACCCATCCTCTCATCTCCATCTGCACATCACATCCCTCCTCTCTTATCTCCATCTGCACATCACATCCCTCCTCTCTTATCTCCATCTGCAAATCACACCCCTCCTCTCATCTCCATCTGCACATCACATCCCTCCTCTCTTATCTCCATCTGCACATCACACCCCTCCTCTCATCTCCATCTGCACATCACACCCCTCCTCTCATCTCCATCTGCACATCACACCCCTCCTCTCTTATCTCCATCTGCACATCACATCCCTCCTCTCTTATCTCCATCTGCACATCACACCCCTCCTCTCATCTCCATCTGCACATCACACCCCTCCTCACATCCCTCCTCTCTTATCTCCATCTGCACATCACACCCCTCCTCTCATCTCCATCTGCGCATCACACCCGTCCTCTCATCTCCATCTGCACATCACACCCATCCTCTCATCTCCATCTGCACATCACATCCCTCCTCTCTTATCTCCATCTGCACATCACACCCCTCCTCTCATCTCCATCTGCACATCACACCCCTCCTAACATCCCTCCTCTCTTATCTCCATCTGCACATCACACCCCTCCTCTCATCTCCATCTGCGCATCACACCCGTCCTCTCATCTCCATCTGCACATCACACCCATCCTCTCATCTCCATCTGCACATCCCTCCTCTCTTATCTCCATCTGCACATCACATCCCTCCTCTCCTATCTCCATCTGCACATCACACCCCTCCTCTCATCTCCATCTGCACATCACATCCCTCCTCTCTTATCTCCATCTGCACATCACATCCCTCCTCTCATATCTCCATCTGCACATCACATCCCTCCTCTCATCTCCATCTGCACATCACACCCCTCCTATCATCTCCATCTGCACATCACACCCCTCCTCACACCCCTCCTCTCATCTCCATCTGCACATCACACCCCTCCTCACATCCCTCCTCTCTTATCTCCATCTGCACATCACACCCCTCCTCTCATCTCCATGCGCCTGTTGACTCAGGTCCGCACCTCGCCCTTTTTCTCCCTCCATTTCACGCCCTTTCCTGACCGACAACCCGACCCCGACCCCCACCGCTGCCTAGCCACGACCCCCAGCTTTCGGATGCTATCAAAACATCCGGGACAGCCCATACGCTCGCAGAGACATGCACACACCAATCGCTTCCAAAACCCCATCCGCACACACTCACCCGCAAGTACCCGGACGCCCTTCCAAAAGACGCCTGCCACCGCTTTTAATACGCTTCCATTCAAACCGCTCTCATAGCCTATACAACACTGCCACCTAGAGGGGTCCCTGATTGTCCCTGATTCCACTTCCATATTCTCACACATTTGCATGTAAATCCAAATCTGCTTCCACTTCGTATCCACCTTGAATGGCGATCCCCTAACCCTAACCCCGTTAGGGTTAGGATTGATGAAAAACTCATTTTTTCAAAGAGGCATGTTTGGTTTTTACAAAACGCCCCATTTTTTTCTTAAACCTACTTGGAGTTGGTTGTTTTTCTAAATCACCTCCTTCCCATCTCCTTTTATTGAGCTTCCCGACCAGAAGGATCCCCCCATATACAATTATTTTTCCTTCTCGTGTGTTTTAATTTAACTCAAACGGGGCTCTGGGAGTTCCATGTGCACTAGTATCCCCACCAGACACTCGGATACGACACACTAAAACATCTACCGTGCTGGCCAGGAACCGGATAAGAAGGACAACAACAGCATCCCAGCTCCAACCGGGCAGACCCTAGGACCAAGCAGCCCACGGTGAGACCAAGGACACCTCCACCTGCGCCGCCAGGGTAAGAGCCCCCACCAGTGACGATAAAAATGTTTTTTAACAAGGCCGAGACCGTATCGAAGAGTGGCAAAGAATCCAGACCACAGCTCACACACACAACACCACAACCACTGATGACCATAAACACACACCCAACACCACAGAACAAACACAACACTACACCCAGGAATACATACATAGATACAACACCCACCCACACACTGAGTCATGCACCGGACCCAGATACTCGAGCAACATCAAAACAAATATTCAGACTGATACAGGCCTTACACCACAAACACACGACTGACCACTCACTAGCCACCAACACCTTTCCACCTGGGATGATGCGACAGGTCAATAGATTGACAGACTTCATCAAACCAGCCACACCTACCGTCAACACACGACACAAACTACAAAACAACACAACACAATGGATGACATCAAACATGACAATATTACACCAACACCATACACAGCCTCGGCCACACAACATACAACCCCCTAGCTTTTCAGATAGCCGTCGGATGGGCTAGGAAGAGATACGGCCAAAGGTTCAGATCAGATACAGTAACAGCCACAGAACATTTACTTAATAAACAATTACAAAACGACAGTAACTCCAATAACCATAAACCTTTTTTCAAACATAAGAGCAGGTTGGAAAGCTCCCTCTCCACCATCCCGGAACTCTCTGACGAAGACGAATTCCCAGTACTGCCAGGCCCCTGTAAGGTACCACCTGCATCTCAACAACACAGAACCCAACAGTTCCGGAAACCCCTTCTCCCGACCCCTACTCAACCCCAGACAAGACCAGCCCCCTACACTCAACGACCACAACCTTCACGACTTTTACATGACTACTTACAACCGACTTACAGACAAAAGACTTTTCCCCTGCCCCAAACCAGGACCCTGACAGAACCCACATTACCGGACCCCCCTACACCAAGACAAAGATGCAAGATACCACCGGACCGACTACCCACTCGCCCCACGTATGACAAAAGCCCTCCACAGCCACCCCCAAAACAGACTTACCCCAGTCAGACCAGGGAGCTCAAACAAGCCCCTGTCTTCCCTAACACCTCCACCCCCCCTTCACATGCAGTCAAGAAAGTTTCCTGGGGACCCAGACCGGTCGCCCAGGAACTAGAAACAGTAAAACCCAACCCCCAACTCTCCCCCATTCTACCTACATTGACCCGACCTAACACTCGACTGACACAACTACCCCCGACCTCCAGCACCCCGGACTTGCGAACTACCACTACAGAACCAGGACCTACCACACAGACCAGACTAATACAGGCCCAGATTCTTCATTCGTCAGATATCCATAACAATTGCTTAGAACTGGCAACAAATACACCCACTATACAAAGTCATTCCAACGTTTCTACCCTAATTCATAACATAATCTCCTCTTCCCCTCTCACATCCACAGGTGTTGCTGGTGCCCGGACTGACACAATGGAGACACGGGCCCCTGTCTTTTTAAAGACAGGGGCCAACCGCTTCTGAGACCTCGCCACGACTCATCCCCGGAACTCCACCTTCCAGTTGTGCCACTCCGGGCTCCAGCGCACCGTCAGCCCCCGACGACAGCCCCGCAGGACCCTCCTCCGCCTCCTCCCCAATCATTCAACTACAATCCACCCTCAACACACCAGGTAATTGCAGACCCACATACCATATTACTAGACAAAGTAGGAAACTCCAGGACTGGTTCTTTAAAAGCCGTAAACCAGTCCTGATAGTGGGGGACTCTAATATCAACAGAATCCCCCCTCATAACTATCAAAACGTACAATTAGACAGTTACCCAGGGGCCAACATGTATCATTTTCTTAAAATCTGCGAAAAAACAATTCCTAATGATACAATAAAAATCGTGGTCTTCTCAATTGGAATCAACAACAAGGACCAGGACCCCAGGCAGACTTCCTGCAAACAACTAAAAACACTATATAAACAGGCCCAACTTGCCTTCCCCCTAGCAGACATTTATTTTCCCATCATTAATTTTTCAAACAAACTTACCATTAGACAACAACACAACCTCAAATACATCAACAACACAATAGCCACATTTTTTCCTTTCCTGGCAGAAATCCCTCATGACATCTTTACCACAGAACAAGACAATATTCATAGGAAACCAGCCACTGCCCAACTCATTTTCGACTACTGGATGAAACAACTAAATTTATAAACAGACCTAAACTCAAACTGAGCGTTAACACAATCCTACCCAATACAAACTCGACGCCCCACACTGACCTCGCACCGGACTTGGGGTGGAGCTCTACATCCAACATTCTGAATTTATCCAAACTATTTACTCCAACCGCACACCAAATTCAATTATTGGAGAGGGGTCTCTCATTCATTCCACGCCCCACACAATATGACTGGGAGGAACTTCATAGGGACATTCACCAGTATAACAGACGTTTAAAAATTATTAGTCACTTCCACGATAAACAAGAACACATACAAATACCTTTTATCCATAAATCCTGGGAACCTGGGAACTCGCCTTAACACAGTTACACAAGAATACAATAAACCTGGTGCAAAAGAACAAACAGGCCCTGCGGGATTTCCGGCCCCCGGGGGACGTTGCTGACAACCTCTCGGGGCCGGAACGCAGGGCCAACTCACAGAAAATCCCAACATCATCATAAAACCGGCCGACAAAGGCTCCAAAATAGTAATCATGGACAGGCAACAATATTTACTGGAGGCAAACAGACAATTATCAAACACCACACACTGTAAACTCATCCAATTAGATTTACAAAAACAAACACAACCAATACTCCGAAGTATTATTCAAAGTTTATACAACAACAAAACCATCAGCCATAAACAAAAAATATACCTATTTGGCCCCGAGCAGCCCCGCCCTAGACAGTTTTATTTACTACCCAAAATCCATAAAGAACCAACAACATGGACCACACCCTATGAGGTTCCTCCTGGTAGACCAATAGTCTCGGACTGTAACAGTACTTCCTACAACATCTCTGAATACATAGAACATTTTCTTGGACCCCTTTCCAATAAACATCCAGCATATATAAAAGACACACACCATTTTATCAACATCATCCGGCCCATGGTTGTTCCAAATCTGGCTTACTTATTTACAATAGACATAGATTTACAATAGACACAAACATCAACACAACAATAGGTATCCAGGCAGTAACAACCATTTTCAACAACAATCCCGACAACAATAGACCGGACAACGAAATTATTCAACTTCTTAAAATGTGCCTCAATAATAACGATTTTTCATTTAACAACAAACAATACTTGCAGATTCATGGAACAGCCATGGGCCAGAGGTATGCACCATCATACGCAAACATATATATGAGCGAGTGGGAGTGAGAAGCATTAGCCAGGTGCAACCACAAACCACTTACTTACCTCCGTTTTCTGGACGACATTTTGGCATTTGGCATCAAGACATTTCTTTATTTTCAGATTTTATTTACACACTCGACAACCATCACCCATCCATAAAAATTAAATACATCATAGACCCGATACAAGTAAATTTTCTGGACACCACAGTTTCTTTTGACCATTCCAATAATTTGCCATACACACAATTACTCACTAAGGTTTACTTCAAAACAACAGACACACACGCACTACTTCACAAAAAAAGCTATCACCCGAAACATACATTTAAAGGTATCATTAAATCACAAATCATCCGCTTTTACAGATTATCATCCCGACCCACAGATTTAAACGCATCCATCACCATCCTTTTTGCTAGTCTCAGGTATAGGGGCTATTCCAAACGCTTCCTCCGTCAGATAAAAAATAGCACTTTGGCATCTCTCGCCCCTACTCGCTCCAACAACCACGAAGCTCCACCCCAGCCCCTGTCTCGGAGAGACTCCTGCCCACAGGTTCCCCAGTAAAAAACCGTACCTACCCCCAGAACCCTAACCCTAACCCTAATCCTAACCGTACCTACCCCCAGAACCCTAACCCTAACCCATGCCCATACCCTCCTAGCCCTATCACAACAGATCCACCCACACACACAATTACTGATTGGTGGTTTGAGCCTTGGGGGAGGGGCACACTTCCCTTCCTCCAACACTTAAAACCACCAAGAGCTGTTGGTCTGACATTGTCTCCTCTGAAGAAGCAGAATCCCTGCGAAACGTCAGGATTTAATACTACTCAACGCTACGTCAGCTTCGACTTTTTGATCTTTTAAAACTCTGGTTTTAAAGCAACCTTGCTTTTAAACTATTTGAAAACTTGTTTGTAATTATTAAAGCTAGTATTTTTGGATTGTCCTGGGGGGCTGCTGCTATAGGCCTTCCTTGGTCTTAAAACATTTGACTCCTTTTAAAACTCTGGTTTTAAAGCAGCCTGGCTTTTAACCAGTGGGAGCCTTGTTTTTCCAAACTGAAGCTAAAAATGTTTTTCTAAAACATCCTGAAGGTATCGACCTAGGCCTTCCCCCGGTTTTATAAACAGTAGACTCCCTCTACCTTTTCTAACTCTGGTTTTAAAGCAGCCTTGCTTTGACCAGATGGAGTCTTGTTTTTTCTAAAAACTAATAGTCTTAAACATCTTGAGGAAACACTACCTAGGCCGTCCTCCTGTTTTCCAACATTGGACTCTGGCTTTAAACAAAAAGGACTGTTTTCTCCTTTTGTACTTGAGATTACAAACCTCTTTTCTTAGGGTTCCTCCTCCCGGCTGGGACGAGGACCCACATCAGAGACTTATTCTAAACCAAAAAAAATGGTCTTCAAAAACATCCTGGAGATATCGGCCTAGGCCTCCCCCCTGTTTTTTTAAATAATAGACTCCTTCTATCTTTTAAACTCTGGTTTTAAAGCAGCCTTGCCTTTACCAGATGGAGTCTTCTTTTTTCTAAAAACTAATAGTTTTAAAACATATTGAGGGTTTTTCTACCTAGGCCTTTCTCCTATTTTCAAACATTGGACTCTGGTGTCAAAACAACAAGGACTGTTTGCTCCTGTTTTACTTGAGATTACAAACCTTTTTTCTTGGGATCCTCCTCCCGATTGGGACGAGGACCTACATCAGAGACTTATTTTTGCATTTATTCATATTATTTTCTGCATGTTTTGAGATTTTTATTTCCTTTTTTTCTTTTTTGGACTATATTTAAAACTAACTATCTGGAGACCTCCCTCTCGTCCTTCTCTGCACTGAGACGTTTTTTCGGAGTTCCCTTCTTGTATTAGGTGACCCACCTGGCTACGGGACACCAAAGGCACCTGAACCACATCCTACTGGACCACTGCCCGAAACGCCACCCCAGCTCCAACTAGGGGGGCCCAGGAACAAGCAGTCAGCAGGGAACTACGGGACCTAGGAGACCTCCACCTACACCACCAGGGAGACCCACGTGGCAACAGGACACCTAAGGCACCTGACCCTAACCCTACTGGACCACGGCCCAAACAACATCCCAGCTCCAGCTAGGCTAGGCCCAGGTATAAGCTATCAAGCCATCTACGGGACCAAGGAGACCTCCACCTACTAAAACACCAGGGTAAGAGCCCCCTCCAGTGATTTTCCAAAATGTCTTTTAACAGAGTGAATCCCGTACCGTCGAGTGGTTTAGGACACAGGCCACAGCTCACACATGCACACACAAACACATCCCCACAACCCCTGATGTCTGTAGGCACGCACTCAGCATCATTATGCAAACATGGCAATCCACGCAGGATAACAGGCATGGACACAGCACCCACATACACATTACATCAGGCACCAGACCCGGCAACCCGAACGGTGTCAAAAAAAATATTCCGACTAATACAGGCTGTACACCATAAACATGTAACAGATAATGCAATTACTAGCAATACTTTCCCACCCGGGATGATGCGTCAAGTAAACAGATTAACAGACTTCATCAAACCGGCTACACCATCAGACACCACACGTCATAAGGTCCAAAACAACACAGACAACTGGATGAGAATAAACATGGTTATATTACAGGAACATTACACAAATACAATACACACCCTCGGCCATACACCACACAACCCCATAGCTTTTCAAATAGCTTCTGGATGGGCTAGGAAGCGATATGGCCAGAGACTCCGGCCGGATACCATAGCAACAACAGAAGGTATTCTGAACAGGCATAGGCAATATAACAACAGCAATAACAATAATAAACCTTCTATCAAAACAAAGACCAGGTTGGAGGGCTCCCTCTCCACCATCCCGGAACCATCCGATGAAGAGGAATTCCCACCACTACCAGTCAGCAGTAAGTTACCCCCTACATTTCAACCCTATTTAATTCCACAGGCCCGGACACCACTTCTCCCCACCCCCACCCAGCGCCAGACAACACTGGATGGCCTACAACCTCAACCCCAACGACTCAGACAGGACCGCCCATATCAGACCAGCAGACAGAAGACATTCCCCTTACCCCAAACCAGGCCCCCCCTACAACCGACACTACCTGACCACCCCATACCCAAACCACGACGAAGACTACTGAATGGATTACCGACCCACCCAAACTACAACAAGGGCCCTCTACAAACACAGAGGGCACCTGTACCTTTACTACTGACTTCCAGACTAACCCCTCTAGACCCAAACACCTCCACCCCTCCCACAGTGAGGGTCAAGAAAGTAGTCTCCTGGGGACCCGAACCGGTCTCCCAGGAGACAGGAGATATCATAAAACTAAACCCCAAACTCTCCCCCATCTTACCGGCAGTGACTAGACGGAACTCCCTAACAACACGACTACCTCCAAGCTCCAGTACCTCCGACACGCCGACTACCATTACAAAACGGACACAACAAACAGAAGCCCAAATCCACCAATTACCGGACACACACAACAATACCCTAGAACTCCAATCCATATCATTAAACACACAGAATTACTCAAATATCTCCACAATTAACCATGACACTATTTCCTCTTCCCCTTCTACACCCACAGGTGTTGCTGGTCCCCGCAATGGCACAATGGAACAGCGATGACCCTGCAGTCGACTTGGGGTGGAGCTCTACATCAAACATACTCAACTTATCCACACTATTTACTCCAACTTCAGATCAGATCCGGTTATTGGAAAGGGGTCTTTCATTCATCCCACGCCCGTTGCAGTTTGACTGGGAGGAATTTCATAGGGACCTACACCAATATAACAGAAGGTTAAAGATCATCAGTCATTTCTATGGTAAACCAGACCACATCCAGACACCCTTCATTCACAGGTCTAATTGGGAACCCACCACGGCTCAATCACACACAGCCACAATAAACCTGGTGCAAAAGAACAAACAGGCCCTGCGTTACTACCGGCCCCCAGGGAACGTTGCAGACAACCTAGAACTTACCCAAAATCCTAATATCATCATTAAACCCGCGGACAAAGGCTCAAAAATAGTCATCATGGATAGACAGCAGTATTTACTGGAGGCAAACAGACAACTCTCAAACACCACACATTATAAACCCATTCTGTCAGACCTACCAAGTCAAACTCAACCACTCCTCCGTAGTATTATACAAACTTTATATGACAATAAAACCATTAACCACAAGCAAAAAATCTACCTGTTTGGCCCCGATCAACCCCGCCCCCGACAGTTCTATCTATTACCCAAAATCCACAAGGAACCCCCATCATGGACCATACCCTATGAAGTTCCCCCCGGCAGACCAATAGTCTCAGATTGTAATAGTACATCATACCATATCTCAGAATACATTGAACATTTCCTTGGACCCCTTTCCAATAAACATCCAAGCTACATCAAGGACACCTATCATTTTATAGATACCATCCGGCCCATGGTTGTTCCAAATCAGTCATATTTATTTACAATAGATATAGACAGTTTATACACAAATATCAATACACAAATCGGTATCAAGGCTATCATATCCACCTTCAATAACAACCCCGACAACAATAGACCGGACAAAGAAATTATTGAACTCCTTACCATCTGCCTCAACAATAACGATTTTTCATTCAATAACAAACAATTCCTGCAAATCCACGGAACAGCCATGGCCCAGCGATTCGCCCCCTCATACGCCAACATTTACATGAGCGAGTGGGAGCAAGAGGCACTAGCCAAGTGCACTCATAAACCACTCACCTACCTCCGTTTTTTAGATGATATCTTTGGCATCTGGCATCATGATCTAGCATTATTTTCTGACTTCATATTGAACAATCACCACCCGTCGATTAAAGTTAAATACATCATAGATCCACTGCAAATAAACTTTCTAGATACAACAGTCTTTTTTGACCAATCAAATAATTTTCCATACACACAATTACTAACGAAGGTATATTTTAAAACAACAGATACACACGCTCTTCTCCACAAAAAAAGTTATCATCCAAAACACACATTCAAAGGCATAATTAAATCTCAAATTATTCGGTTCTTTAGAATATCATCCCAAGCAATAGACCTCCATACATCCATCTCCACTTTATTTTCCAGTCTGAGACAAAGGGGCTAATCTAAACGATTCCTCCGCATGATAAAAAACAGCACTTTGGCATCTCTCGCTCCGACTCGCTCCACTCCCCACAATGCTCCGCCCCAAGCCCTGGCCTCGGAGGGCATCCCTAACCCTAAACCAGATCCAAATCCTAAACCTAACCACACCTTCCCCAAGTCTAAACCTAACCCCAGCTCTCCTAACCCTAACCCACATCCAAATCCTAACCCTAACCACACCTTTCCTAAACCTAATCCCAGCTCTCCCAATCCTAACCCTAACCACACCTTCCCCAAGCCTAAACCTAACCCCAGCTTTCCCAATCCTAACCATAACCCAGATCCAAATCCTAACCCTAACCACATCTTCCCCAAGCCTAAACCTAACCCCAGCTCTCCCAATCCTAACCATAACCCATATCATAATCCCAACAGGGACCACTCCGAGGCCACCAACATCCAACTGCCCCCCATGACCCTGACCATAATCCCGTCCTAGTACCCTTCATTTCCACTTACTCCGATAGAATTGCCGGACTACATACAATCATTAAACAAAACTTCGCCTTTACTCAAACTGTACAGCCGGCTTTCCAGAACTACACTACTATATCTGCATACAGAAAAAACAAGAACCTTCACAGTATACTAATAAGATCGAAGTATTCACAAAACAAACCTTCTACACAAACACAACACCACACACACTATAGAAACAGGAAATTCATTTCAAACCCTCACAGCAAAACAGCATTTCCCGCATTAGGTACATTTTCACTCAACACCAGTAACGTCATCACTTGCACCACTTGTAACAAACACTATATCGGAGAAACGAAACATTCCATCCTCTTCAACAACATCCAGTAACCAGTTTGACCATTTCAGGAATCTCAAGACCATTGGACAGAGGAAACAGAGAAGTTGTGGATATTTAAACTGGACACAATTACTCCAACAGGGCTCAATGATAAATAGGGCATCGATCCACCATGACATGTCCATCCCTCTTGACTGTCTTCTGTCGAACCCCCTGTCCTCCCTTTTTCAGCCCCCCTTGTTCTGCCAGATCTGCTGCATGGGGGCTCCCCCCGACCGCAACGTCAACACCGGTGGCCTCGGGGGGATTCGAACCAGTGGGCGCCGTCTCTGCCACTAGACCACAACTTCTGTTAAAATTCTTGTTGATTTATTTGCAAATATTCATCTCATAGCATATTATATAACCCCCCCCCCCCCTTCTTTTTACCAAGTAAGTTGTCCTCTTCATAGAGGATCTGAACACAATAAAGTGTACCGTACGTGAATCCTCTGCATCTGAGTCCTCATTCTAGTCCAGGCCCGACAGTTGAGGCATTTCTGAATATCCAGGTCACCTTCTTCTATCTCTTTCTATTAAAGACTTGAAGAACAGCGGTACCTATGTGATAGAGCTTTCCAACCATGTCTGTTTCTAACCCCTGAGTGCTTCCATTGAGGAGATAGAATACTTTAGCAAGCAGAAACATGTCACTAAAAGACCCCTTTTGGGTTTACATTGCGACCTTTCGACATTTAACCTGTAACTCCAGGACGTAAAGGGTTACAGACATAGGGGAATACTATCCCGAAAACTCTAAGGGGGCTGTTTCACATTTGTCAGAATCAAATACGTCGCTCATCGCTTAGCCTTCGGGTCTCAACTGAGAGACCACATCACACCCAAAGTTCTACGTCGCCCCTGGGAGACACTAGGGGCCGCTGAAATAGGAAAACTTCTACCTTGTTAAGTGTCACATTGGAGCAAAGGAGGCTCTCAGAGACACAAGACAAACAACTCTTCATTAATTATATTGCAAAAGTCAGCCCCCTCCTACTGGTGCACCCCTGGGCTCATTAACATCTGTAAACCCTGTCGAAATGCTGTCATGTTTTGGACCAAAGTTTTTCTCAAATAACACACAATTTCAAGCACTAATTATGATACAACAGCACTAGATAGACCATTTTTGTCTGAAAGCTCTTAAAGTGTTCTTCCTGTGTAAACAAGAATAATAAAACGACTTACAATGATTCTGAAAATGACACTGAATAAGAAAATAAAGTTGTTCAGATGCTTTATTAAGGACATTATGTTTTGTCAAGTACTTTGAAGGTTTATATTTCAAAGAAATAAGGAGCTAAAGGCCCTGAATACAATTGGAAGCTTGCAGATAGTACGTTGCACAGACATGGTCGCATCAGTCTAAATACCTCATGTGCAGAGTTATGGAGGCACAACTTATTTAGGGGTGATGTAAAAATAACACTCATAAACTGAACATTGGAAAATATATAACTGATCGTCCAGGATTGTATCTATTATATAATACATGAATGTAGATTATGAGCTGGACTTCCTGTGTCACAGGAAGTAGGAAGTGGAGAGAAGTTCTGCAGTTTTGACCACATGGTGAGTGAAATTCATGAGCTCTCTAACTTTTTGTTTTTAATATACTTTACCTATTAAAATGTGAGTTTCATAGCCTTATCTCAGTGTGTAGTAGCCATATTGCAAATCTAAACATTACATTTGAGCTTTTAAAATGTTGTTTTTCGTAACTTTTTATGCAGCAGGTCTATTTTTATGAATAGATTATATTTTGGATGTGTCGGTTCAAGTTCCAAATTTCAATATATATTATATGTGTCCATCTAGTCATCTATTGCTATGATTTTGAGTTGGCAGCTCTTTGAAATTTGAGGTGAGATATGGGGTTAGACTTAGCTTAATGATGTTTTAATCCTCTCAACCCATCATACTGTAACCCATTTGAAAGGAAGGAAAGGAGGACCGTGGATGCCTGTTACCACCCATTACTGAGGAGATCCCGATGCCCATGCTGGAACTCCTGTCCGAAGAGAACCATGGGTGCCCGTCGGGACTCCAGCCCGAGGAGAATCCCGTGGTAATGCCGGAAACAGAGTCCGAGGACAACCGAAGGAACATGCTGGTTTCCCTAGGTGGATGCGGGAATGGCCCGAATACCTCTTGGTGCGCACAACCCATCTTTTGGTCATTTTTGGTGTGTTCATAACATGTGTTGTTTCAATCTATACGTGGTTTGTTGTGTTGATTTTGAATGGTTCGGCCTGCCCACCTAAAAAAGGTTGATGTAAAAACGACGACAATGACGATGGGTGTCTTGTTGTGGATGAAGCGGGGACTCCTAACTCTGCCTGATGATGAGGATCATTTAATGGATGCATACTCTTTACTACTCCACTCATCTCTATTCTGTTGAGTTTTTTTTTGCAAGATTTGATATGTTGTTTCAAATTGTTGTTAGGAAGACAAAAACAATTCTCTTGGATTATGTCTGGTATTTGTTAGAATAAATGTTCATTGACAAAGTGCACAAAAGAGACACAAATTCCAAATTTTAATCTACATCTGATTAATAATAGATGGAAATCTGGAAGCCATAGAAAAGAATCCACATTCCCAATTCTCATCTTCCATATTTCAAACTATAAGAATAACATGTCATAGATGGAAATATGGAAGTGGAGTTATGAGCATAAATGCTACATGAGGGAGGACGTTTTGGGGTATTGTTGTGTTCGTCTTGTCATGGCAATTCAAAAATATTCAGGACTCCTTCTATTGGTTTTGGCTTTGTTCTGTAAGAGCGCCATCTATGTGGCGTTCACATGTGTTATAGAGGACTTTAATGGATTTCCAAACATGTCTGTTTCTCACCCCTGCCTCCTTCCATTGAGGAGATAGAGCACATTCAGCAAGCAGAAAAATAGAACTTTTGCTGCCCCCTAGCTCTGCACAGGAAGGGACAACAGCTATGATCCCAACACGGGGCCAGTGGACTCGATGAGACTTTTCCGTCGTTGCCTGGATTGTGGCTGTACCCTATGAGAATCCACACTCCCAATTCTCATCTACAGCTTCCATATTTCAATCTATAAGAATAACATGTCATAGATGAAAATATGGAAGGGGAGTTATGAGCATAAATGCTACATGAGGGAGGACATTTGGGGTATTGTTGCGTTCGTCCCGTCGAGGCTTTTCAGAATGTCCAGGTCCCCTTCTTATATCTCTCTCCATTAAAGACCTTGCTCCAGAAGAGTGCCACCTATTTGGCATTGACATATGTGATAGAGCACTCTGAGAGCTTTCCAAACATGTGTCTTTCTCACCCTTGACAGCTTCCATTGAGAAGATATAGGACTTAAGCAAACAGAAAAATTTAACTTTTGCTGCCCCCTAGCTCTGCACAGGAAGGAACCACAGCTATGATTCCAACACTGGGCCAATCAGGTCGTTGAGACCTTTCCGTCCCTGCCTGGATCACGGCTCTAAGATGAAGTATGGCCGAGTTTGCCCCATTCACCTTGTTTGGCAAGAGGGAGTCAGGGTGTATGAGTGTTCATGGGCTCTGAGAGTCTGGGGCTTGTTGGAACTTTTGACCAAAACAATAACTTACAGGGCTGATTCTCACATATGTCATAGAGCTCTTTAAGAGCTTTCGGGGACAACTGGGTCTGTGTCCGAGAGCCTCTCGGTTGAGGAGTTAAGGCAATTTAGCTTCCAGGTCAAGAGGTCGTCTACAAACAAGGCCTAGTCGAGTGACTTTTCGGGGCTCTACTCGACCATATGACCACTTAGAGACTAGCAACCACTGTTACCTAAAAGCCAGCATCCCCATGAAGTAGTGAGTCAAATATGATGGATGTAAACCGACAGGAAGTGCTGCAAAATTGATGGTGAACTTCAGGAGGTCGCCTCATTTGCATAGATTAAAACGTGGAGGCGGGAACATTTCCCACCTCCACATTTTCATCTATTCAGAGCAATCATAGATGAAAATATGGAAGTAGAGTTCTGTTAGCATCAATGCTACATGAAGCAGGACATTGACTCGTCGAGGCCTTTCAGAATGTCCAGGTCCCCTTCTTATATCTCTCTCCATTAAAGACCTTGCTCCACAAGGATTTAAGGAGATGTTGACCAGGAGAGGATTTTTTGACCGTCGCCAATTGAGCTGATAATCAGATATGGGATAGCCCTTGCATCGACGCACAGTGTGTGAAATTTAGGCCCTTCCTGTCGCTAACCCTGAGCCTAGAAAACAATAATTCCATCTTCCTGATTTGTACATTTTCACATTGAAATTTGTCTCATCTTTACCGCCATGCCATGTCGTTTGTGAACGACCTAGGAGATTTCTGTCCAGGGGTCTGTCGTCAACAACGAGAGGGCAGTCAGTGATGGGAGTTGGAAGACTTTTGGAGCATGTTTTGTCCCAAATGTCGTCCCAGCTACATCTCGCCCCCACTGCCTTTGTAGATGGCCCAGAGTGCTCTGCAAAGCTGATTTTGTCAATGTTCTCAGTGCTTGTGTTCCCATGATATAGGACTTTAAAAATTAGGAATTTTGGACCTTTGGCGCCCTCTAGCGCCCGTATTAAAAAATATTCAAGTAAGGGAGAGGTAAACCTGAGACCTAGCCTGGATGCCAGACGAACTTAGCCCCGCCCACAACATTTTTGGTCGGGCAGTTCGGTCTGGAGTCGCTCCATTGGGAAAAAATTATGGCCCGACCGGGCCAATCAGATTGTCAGGGCGGGCTTTATACGATGATTGACAGATGATCAACGGTAACGTAATCAACCACGTCATCAAAGTGCTCTTGGGTTGAATTCGTTTTCAACAAACATGCCTGCCGCTGGCGAGCTGAGATGTGTAGATGCTGCCATTGAGTCTGTTTTAGAAGACATCGACAGCGTATTCATTTTGAAAGAGGAACACAGAACACAGAGGCTACGCCAAAGCACCGCGCTAATCCCTATCGCCCCGGCGCTTGGCTGTTCACAACGGACACTGAAGCGACGCTGAACCGCCGGGCAGCGCTAATAATATCACCCGTTGATCCAGTAGATCGCTGCACGGCTTTGTGCCGGTCACACCGGAGGCTGAAGCACCGCGCTGCGCCAAGGCTGCCTCGCGGTGCTTCAGCCTCCGGTGTGACCGGCACAAAGTTTTAACATGGGAGTGGATGGGAGCCAGCTGTTATTTAAGGCTTGGCGCTGCGCTGAAGCGTCCGGTGTGAACTCGGGTTAGTAAATAACTCACAATGCGTTGCTTAGCATACGTCACATACTACGTTGCTCTGATTGGTTGTAGGTATATCCAATTGAGCAAAGAGGAATTTTACTTCCTGGTCAGTTGAAACACGCCCCATAATTTTTTCCCAATGGAGCGACTCCAGACTGAACTGCCCGACCAAAAATGTTGTGGGCGGGGCTAAGTTCTTCTGGCATCCAGGCTACCTGAGACCTCCTTCCTCTGAGCTTTCTGAAAACGTGTATTTTGTCGCCCTACGACCTAGTTAAAATTTGACCTTTGACCTTTCAAAGGTGAAGAGTCATGGAGGAGCTTGGTGAGAGTGCTACAAAACTCACTTACTCCCACGGCTGTACTCGATTTGTAGTTGAAATTACATAGCTCGGTGTTTGGGATGTCAAATTCTCAATTGTGCCCATCCATCAACCAGCATACATAAAAGACACACACCATTTCATCAACATCATCCGACCTATGGTTGTTCCAAATCTGTCCTATTTATTCACAATAGACATAGGTAGTTTATATACAAATATCAATACAAAAATAGGACGCAAGGCAATAACATCCATCTTCAATAACAATCCCGACAATAAATTATTCAACTCCTCACCAATAACGACTTTTCATTTAATAACAAACAATACTTGCAAATTCACGGAACAGCCATGGGCCAGAGGTATGCACCATCATATGCGAACATATATATGAGCGAGTGGAAGCGAGAAGCATTAGCCAAGTGCACCCTCAAACCACTCACCTACCTCCGTTTTCTGGACGACATTTTTGGCATCTGGCATCACGATATTTCTTTATTTTCAGATTTCATTTACACACTCAACAACCATCACCCATCCAGAAAAATAAAATACATCATAGAACCGGTACAAGTAAATTTTCTGGATACCAAAGTTTTTTTTGACCATTCAAATAATTCGCCATACAAACAATTACTGACTAAAGTTTATTTCAAAACAACAGACACACACGCACTACTTCACAAGAACAGCTATCACCCGAAACACACATTTAAAGGTATCATTAAATCCCAAATCATCCGCTTTTACAGATTATCATCCCGACCCACAGATTTACAAACATCTATTTCCATCCTCTTTGCTAGTCTCAGGTCCAGGGGCTATTCCAAACGCTTCCTCCGTCATATAAAAAATAGCACTTTGGCATCTCTCGCTCTTACTCGCTCCAGCAACCACAATGCTCCACCCCCAGCCCCTGTCTCGGAGAGACTCCCGCCCACAGGGCCCCCAGCAAAAAACTGTACCTACCCCCAGAAACCTAATCCTAACCCAAGCCCTAACCCTAACCAGGTGGACGTGGGCCTCTCCGGGATCACACATAATCATCTACTCAACAACCCTGACCCCAACCCCATACTAGTACCTCTCATATTCACCTTCTCCCACAAAATAACCCGACTCCATAGCGTCATCAAACATAACTTCACTCATGTTCAAACATTACACCCGGCCTTTCATAACCACAACATAATATCCGCTTTTAGGAAAAATACAAATCTTCATAGTTTACTGATAAAATCAGTAACACCACACAACAATATCGCAGACAGTATCACCTATCATTCAGAGGGATTCTAATGCATGTTACCCTGATTCCATTTCCTTTCCCCCTTCCACTCCCCCAGGTGTTGCTGGTGCCCGGACTGGCACAATAGGAGAACAAGGAGCCCCAGTCGTATTAACAGGAGGGTCACTAAATATGATGAGCGGCTCAATAAAGGCTAGTGTAGCCATCCACACCGCATCTGAGACCTCCTCCCAACAACTTCGCCCCAGAACTCCACCTCCTGGTTGTGCCACTCCGGGCTCCGGCACACCTTCACCCCCCGACGACAGCCCCGAAGGACCCTGCTCCACCTCCTCCCCATTCAGTCTTCTGCAGTCCACTTCCACCGCAGCAGGTAAATTCAAACCCACATATCACATTTCTAGACACAACAGAAAAATCCAGGACTGGTTTATCAAAGGCTGCAAACCAGTCCTGGTACTGGGGGATTCTAACATAAACAGAATCCCCCCTCATAACAACTCCACAATACAGCTAGACAGTTACCCGGGGGCCAACATGTATCACTTTCTCAAACTTTGTGAGAAAACTATTCCCAGCCAAGAAGTGAAAATGTTAATCCTCTCAGTCGGGATCAATAATAAAGATCAGGACCCCAGGCAGACTTCTTGCAAACAATTAAAATCACTCTACAAACAGGCCCAACTTGCCTTCCCCATTGCCGACATTTACTTTCCCATCATAAATTTTTCCGCTAATCTCACTATTGAACAACAGCACAACCTTAAATACATCAACAATACTATAACCACGTACTTTCCATTTTTAGCTGAAATACCCCACAACACTTTTTTTACAGAAAAGGACAATATACACTGGAAACCTGCTACTGCTACACACATTTTTGAATACTGGTTACAACAATTAAATTTATAAATACATCCAAACCGGGCACAGACACAGTCCCACCCAACACAACGCCCCAAACTGACCCCGCACCTGACTTGGGGTGGAGCTCTACATCAAACATTCTCAACCTATCCACACTATTCACCCCAACCATACACCAAATCCAGTTATTGGAAAGGGGTCTTTCATTCATCCCACGCCCGGCACAGTATGACTGGGAGGAACTTCATAGGGACCTGCATCAATATAACAGACGACTCAAAATTATCAGTCATTTCTATGGTAAACCGGACCACATCCAGACACCCTTCATCCACAAATCGAATTGGGAACCAACCACTGCACAGTCACAGAACAACAATAAACCTCTTGCAAAAGAACAAACAGGCCCTGCGTTACTACCGGACCCCAGAGGACGTTGCAGACAACCTCTCGGGGCCGGAACACAGGGCCTTAGTCCAACATCATCTTAAAACCAGCGGACAAAGGTTCCAAAATAGTAATCATGGATAGACAGCAATATTTACTGGAGGCAACTTTCAAACACTACACATTATAAACCCATTCAGTCAGACTTACAAACACAAACTCAACCACTTCTCCGGAATATCATACAGGGTCTATATGATAATAAAGCCATCAATCATAAACAAAAAATCTACTTATTTGGCCCTGACCACCCCCGCCCCCGACAATTCTACCTACTGCCGAAAATCCATAAAGAACCACCATCATGGACGATACCCTATGAAGTTCCCCCCCGGCAGACATATAGTTTCAGATTGTAACAGCACTTCATATCATATTTCAAAATACATTGAACACTTCCTTGGACCCCTTTCCAATAAACATCCCAGTTACATCAAGGACACCTACCATTTCATAAACACTATCCGACCCATGGTTGTTCCAAAGCAGTCACTTATTTACAATAGACAGACAGTTTGTACATAAATATCAACACAGAAACAGGTATCAATTCTATCATATCCACCTTCAATAACAACCCCGACAACAATAGACCGGACAAAGAAATCATTCTACTTCTGACCATTTGTCTCAACAATAATGATTTTTTCATTCAATAACAAGCAATTCCTCCAGATCCACGGAACAGCCATGGGCCAGCGATTTGCACCCTCGTACGCCAACAATTATATGAGCGAGTGGGAGCGAGAGGCACTAGCCAAGTGCACCCATAAACCATTCACCTACCTCCGTTTTCTAGATTACATTTTTGGTATTTGGCAACACGATATCCTTATTTTCTGACTTCATTTACACATTGAACAATCACCACCCGTCGATTAAACTCAAATACATTAAAGATCCACTGCAAATAAACTTTCTAGACACAACAGTTTTTTTTGACCGATCAAATAATCTGGCACACACACACAATTACTCACCAAGGTTTATTTTAAAACAACAGATACACACGCTCTTCTCCATAAAAAAAGTTATCATCCAAAACAAACATTCAAAAAGGTATAATTAAATCTCAAATCATTCGGTTCTATAGAATATCATCCAAAGCAATAGACCTCCATACATCCATCTCCATTTTATTTTCCAGTCTTAGACAAAGGGGCTATTCCAAAAGCTTCCTCCGCCAGATAAAAAGCAGCACTTTGGCGTCTCTCGCTCCAACTCGCTTCACTCCCCACAATGCTCCACGCCAGGTCCCGGGCTCGGAGGGCATCCCTAACCCTAAACCGGATCCCACCTTCAACCCAGATCCGAATCCTAACCAACCGTTCCCAATCCTAACAGGGACCGCTCCGAGACCGCCAACATTCAACTGCCCAATGACCCTGACCGCAATCCCGTCATAGTACCTTTCATTTCCACTTTCTCCCATAGAATCACCGGACTACATACTATCATTAAACAAAACTTCGCCTCTACCCAAACAGTAAAGTCGGCTTTTCAAAACTATACCATATCCGCTTACAGAAAAAATAAAAACCTTCAGAGCCTACTAATAAGATCTAAGTATTCAGAAAACAAACCTTCAACCCAAACACAATACCACACATTTTCAAACTGGACACCATCATCCCAACAGGTCTTAATGACAAATAAAACATCAGTCCACCATAACCACGGCATGCCCATCCCTCTTACCTGTCTTTTGTTGGACCCCCTGTTGTTTTCCCCCCTTTATTCTGATATTATAAGGTTATTTACAGAGAAAGAGGACTCAATGACAACTGATTTTATTCGCAGGACACCCACCCCTGGACCCTAACCCTAGCCTATAAACCTAACCCCAACCCTAAACCAAATTGAGGGTCCTGTGTACCATAATTAAAACTTTTTGGAGACCTCCTATGTCTTTTTCGGAGCTCCCCTGTTATATTAGGTACCCACCAGAAGCACCGGGACTTCATCCACCTGGACCACGGCCTAAACACCACCCCTGCTTCGACCAGGAGGCCCAGGAATGGGTGATCTACCTACTACTGGACCTAGGAGACCTCCACCCACAACACCAGGGATATCCACCAGGCTACAGGCTAAGGCACCTGAACCTCCCCCTGCTGGAACCACGGCCCCAACATCGCCCCAGCTCCAACCAGGGAGACTCAGGAACAAGCCACCAGCCCAACACTAGACCAAGGAGACCTCCTTCTATACTACCAGGGTAAGAGCCCCTTCCAGTGACTTTTAAAATGTTTTTTAACAGAGTGAAGCCCGTACCGTCGAGTGGTCTAGGAAACAGACCACAGCTCGCACACACACACACAAACACAGCCCCACAACCCCTGATGGGTGTAAACACACATTCAACACCACATTACAGATACAACAATACACGCAGACTTACACACATGGACACAGCACCCACGGACACAGCACCCACAAACACATTGAATCAGGCACCGGTATGGAAGTAAATCTGTGTCATCGGGATTTGAAACAAAAAAGACATTAAATTTCTAGCACTGAATATTTATGCATGGAAATTATGTATTTGAATGTTTTTCAACGTTTAAAATTCAACCGCAAAAAATTCAACCTCAAAAAATTCAACCGCAAAAAATTCAACCTCAAAAATTCAGCCTCAAAAAAAATCAACCTCAAAAAATTCAACTGCAACATCCGGGGATCCAAGGAGGAGCAATCGATTCCAGATTCAAGATCGGGAGCGTGCGTCAAGCAACGAGAGCGAGCGGGAGTGACCGAGACCAATGCAGCTTTGACTTGTCAGCTAGCACAGTGACTAGCCATGTCCAACAATGGTGCTTCGGTGAGTGTTTAAACTCTTCTATATGCCATCGGTGTAGTTTGTTTCTGTAAGATGTAGTAATAGACAGCTGACATGTGTACATTCACGGACTTTATTGGACATAAACTAAGTGGAACTTAAACGAGATGACGTTCGGATTTTTTTTTTCCGAACGGGCCAGTGACTGGCATGGGTAACGCCAGGATTTCAATTTTGGATGGGCCACTATTTAATAGGAAAAATAATACTTATTATATGATCCCTGCCTGACTTGTTTGTGTTTATCTGCTGTAGACGAGCTTTAACAGCGCGGTGCGCCGCTCTCTCTCCCGTTAAAAGTGAATGTCGCTCACCCAGCTCTCTCTCTCTCTCTCTCTCGCTCCACTGTCTCTCTCTCCTGTTACTACATGTGTTAAACCAAATGCACGAAAAGCCAAATCAAATCAGAAATACGTAGACCACTTCTTTTTAACTCGCATACATATTTATTTTCATCAATGCTGCCTACCACACAAAAAAATCCGAACATCCCTTCCTCTCTTTGGAAAAGACGGTCGCTCGGTGTCGACGTCGGGACACAATATTGCTCTGATGTTGCATGTCGAAGGTGAGTTAGCTTCAGCGTTGTCAGAGCTGTCAAAGCGTCTTGGTGTAACGTGTCTCCCACATACCTGGGACACCGTTCTCCACCGGTGGCGTGAGGGCGGAGGACGGGCACGGCTGGGCTGGGGAACTTTATTTTGAAAGGTTTCCCGGCCCTGTCAGCTGTTTTAAGACACGTCACACCAAGACGCTTTGACAGCTCTGACAACGCTGAAGCTACAGCCGAAACAGTAAGGACAGGGCCGGTCTTTCCTACAGGCGACATAGGCGGTTGCCTAGGGAGCCACTCAGAGGGGGGCGCCAAAAACTGCGCCGAGCCAAAAAATAAAAATATATATTTTTTTTTTTTGCTAGGCAGAGTTTTTTTGCGCCCCCTTCTATATGTGGTATGGTGCAAAATAATGTATTTAATTACTTTAACAGTAATTTAAGTAGTTTCATAAGAGAAATCAGTAAATGACAGCAGCACTCAGGTGGAACGTTTGGCACGGGAGCAGTTGCACCCCGTCCTGTCTCTTTGGGGGTAACGTCCGCCCACATGCCAGGTGTAGTCTGGATGAGGAGCTGAATGCTCCGTGTCGTTATTGCTGCTGCATTCATTCTGTATTCTACAGCTTAGTAGTGGGTTAGAGTCACCTACGTTAGCTCCTAAAGCTTCGCTTGATCACCACGAGTGTCATTGAGACAGGTTGTGTTGTTTTGATTGTCTACTTAGACTGGTAAAACTTTGAAACTCCGCTGGACAGTGAGGATGGATACTCGCGCACTAGGTGGGCGGGGCTACATTCGCCTGTATAGGTGTTTAATTTACCTGCGCGTCGTCTTGCAGGCGGGTCGCGATAGTATATTGTTTACTTTACAGTGTGTAGCGCCAGAAGTGACGCTTGCCTAGAGCGCCAAATGTGCTAGGGCCGGCCCTGAGTAAGTAGGTATGATTACATCCTATCCTTACTTCTCTGATCACAAGAAACTAAAACTATAATACCCGAAATGAATTTAATAAATCAAAATTTAGGTTAAAAAAAATAGTTAGGCCTATTTTAATTTTTGTCAGCTGGGCCAGTGAAAATACACAAGGGGCCAGTAAAACTCTGATCTACTGGCCCAGGGGGCCAGTAGGGACATTTTCTTATGTTGAACCCTGGACATATACACATTATAGAGTGGCCACGGTTTATTCATTGCGTTTACATGGACATTATTAACCCCGCAGCGTAATGTCCATAGCAGCGGCTTTAGCGGGGCATGCGCAGACGCATCTCCCCGACAGTAACCCGGTTATGCTGTTTACATGCATCAACTGTGCATCAATAATCGAACAATGGGGCTTCGGTGAGTGTTTGAACTCTTCTATATGTTTGTTTCTGTAAGATTCAGTCATAGACAGCTGACATGTGTACATTAACCGACTTTATTGGACATAAACTAAGTGGAACTTAAACAAGATGACGTTCGGTTGTTTTGTTTTTTTTTCAAACTCTCAGGCGGAGAGTGTGATCTGTCATTGAAGTTCTTAGTAAAAGTAATCACAGCTGTGTAGAAGTTAAGAGATAATCTGTTTGACTTTAAATATAGCAGTTTTTAAAAAGCACAAATTAACGAGGTTTCGGTTTAACGAGTAATGTGTTAACTAGTCACTCAGCATGCATCGTGGTAACCTTAAAGTTACTTTACTCTGATTAAAAAACAAACAGAACAGCATTCAGTTTTACTTAAATTAATGCAGCAGATTTTCAGTTGTAGAAGTATGCAAATAAATGTAGTAATCATTACTATAGATTATAGGTCTTACAGTAAAGATTTAGTTTATCTATCCGCAGTTTACATGACATAACTTTTTTTCTCTCTCTCCTAGGAACTGCTGCTTAATCACCTGTTAGAAAGACTTCGCTCTCGATTGGAAAATATTCTGGGACGCATGCCTCTGGATTTGGACTTCTTAGAGTTCACTTGCACACAAGAACTTGTGTTTTTAAATGCTGTAGCTGGTCAGGTAGCTGTTTGTCCAGCAATTTTAGATGCACTTACACAGTCTTATAAACATAGAAAAAGAAAAAAGTAAGCAACATATTGTAGTTGTGCAGTTTGAGGAAGGACCAGCTGGGCGACAACGAATGGCCATATCCCCAGACCACCTTCTCGAACTTAATCTGTCTGTCCCCTGTATTGCTAAACTTATGGGGATATCCAGAAGCACAGTGTACCGGCGCATGGCCGAGTACAATCTCTCAATAAAGGCACTATACAGCACCATGACAGATGAAGAGTTAGACCAGTGTGTGAGAGACATTAAATCCTGACAGCCTCATTCTGGATACCGAATGGTGAAGGCACTTCTGCAAGCGAGAGGACTAAGGGTGCAGTATAACCGTGTCAGAGCTTCCATGCACCGTGTTGACACCACTGGTGTCATCTCCCGTATGCTCCATTTGGGATGTATTGCTCGACGGACCTACTCAGTTCCAGGCCCCCAGTCTTTAGTTCATATTGATACAAACCATAAATTGATTCGGTAATTCTTTTTAAATAATGTTTTTGACAAAATGCAAATGAATTATGAGTATGCTTGCCCTTAAGCAATGTAGGTATTCTGTTCTGAGTGTTCACACTATTTCTTACTTGTAGTACATTTTATATAGTTGACAAATTCAGCATTTTTCTTTTCAGCTACAACATTGTTATCTTTGGTGGCATTGACGGTTTTTCCCGCAAGGTAAGCACAGTTGGCAGGACTAAGTGTACACATTCTTATAATCATTAAATACTTAACGTCTCATAGTGGTGTAATTGCATTTGTGCTGCAGATAATGTATCTTGGTACCGCTATCCAACAACCTAGCATCAACTACCCTGGCTTTCTTCCAACAATCCGTTGAGAAGTTTGGGTTTCCTCTAAGGTAAATTTATATTTTTAACTAAGATTTGTTTTTACTGTACAGTCCAACCACGGGAAGAAAGTAACTAAGTACATTTACTCAAGTACTGTACTGAAGTACTTGTGCCATGATTTTCCTCTCCTCACCACCTTCTATTGTGCCCTTTGATCGGTTTATAGGCCTGCATGTTTCAAACTAAATTAAGTCATGGAAGTTGAGTTAAATATTATGAAAACATAATTTAAAAGTTAAAAAAGACAATTCATTGTTAAGAATGCTTGAGAACCTTGACTTTTACTGCAATACTTAAACTATATAATACTTGTAGTAGGATTTTCATGCTGGACTCATTAGTTTAATGGAGTACTTTTACATTGCTGTTCTTTTACTTAAGTAAAGGATCTGAATCCTTATACAACCACTGAGTACAACACAGTGACCCACACAACTAAGCTTTAAAGTAATTTTATTTAGTTTATTTTGATGCTTCAACCACGCTGGTTACACTGTTTTTATAACCAACCAATATACTGTGATCAATATTACATGTATTATATATGTTTTTTAAAAGTTTTTGTCTATCTTAGGGTACGTGGTGATCAGGCGGTAGAAAACGTGGACGTTGCTCGACTCATGTTTTCAGTTCGTGGCACTGGAAGGAGCAGCTTTATATCTGGGAAGAGTGTTCACAACCAACGGTGAGTTTCACAAAATAGATCCTGCTATGTAAGAGCTGCCACCCCACTAATGTCACATTTGGGTGCAATGACATATAGTATGTATACAAGATCTAATTTTTAAAGACATTTTTTTTTGTTCACTTTTCTTAATAGAAACATCAGTGATGTTTCCCATTAGTTTATTTTGGGATACTAGAAGTTGAGTGGAAATAAGTTTTTGATATAACAATAAAGTTTAATTTAAAAAAAGTTTTTAGTAAATTTAAAAATTTTCCAGGATTGAGCGGCTGTGGAGAGACTTGTGGGTAGCTGTAACAAGCATCTACTACGATGTTCTCCACTACCTTGAAGAAGAGGGCTTCCTCAGCATCGACAACATTACACACCTCTTCTGCTGCCACTTTGTGTTCCTCCCACGCCTGCAGGATGACCTCGATACTTTTCGCAGTGGTTGGGACAATCATCCCATAAGAACTGAGAGCCAGATGACCCCTAACCAGCTGTGGATGCTGGGTCGTGCACATCACCCAATTCCTGAGCCAGAGGTACATGCAAAATATAATGTGATTTTAATATGTAGTGTGGTCCACGTGTAAGCAGTTAAATTAGAAGCCAAGAGGACATATTGAAAATGTGCCTACTGTTTATCCACATAATACTGCATGAAATTTCAAATTGTTCTATTTGTAGGATATGGACATTCCAGATATTGAGTGGGAAAACAGTGGACTTCCCCATGATGACCACTCAAGCATCATTGTTCCAGATGCAGATTGCCCGCTGACTGATGAACAAATAACATCTTTAGGAGATGCAGTTAACCCAAGAGCTGCATCCCAGTCCTTTGGCTGTGATATTTACATTGCCACTGTTCAGTTCTGTGAGCAATTTCTTTCTCTGTAAAACAACTGAATTGAGAGCAACAAACTAAATGGATGTTGTCAAAGCTTTGATGTAAGCACTGATTTAGCCCTCGGGCCACATGTTTGACACCCCTGCCTTAATGGCTGGGCCACTAAGGACAGTTAGTCAGCAAGAGAAACAGAATTATCTCAGCAACCTTACCTCCACAAATCACATCAAAGTAATATCTTGAAAAGATCTTTAATTTTAGTCCATTACTGAAAAATGTTTAACTGATAAACTGATTTTGTTTTATGAGAAATTGATTTCTCATGTATTGTTTGTACAAAATATAATAGCAAGAACTTTTGCACTTTAACTAGATCTTGTATCCTGTGACAACTGACACAAGATACATTTAGCGCATACTGTACCTGCTGTACCGGTCCCCAAACCACCACATAATCATATACAACACACAGTTTTAATTTGTGTGCTGTAAGGAAACGGGAGGAGAGTTTTGAGCTGTTAAAAAGGAAACAAGATACAATAGATTCAGAATGACTTAGCTACAGTACTCAGCTTTAAACTATTTTAGACTCTCAGAAGTTATTTGATTTGTCATATTTCATTTCATTCCAGAAAATTTTCTGTTATTTGTTTGACATCTAAAGGAATGAGCCATGTACCACATTTTTATGTGAAAGCTGAATATCGGCATTTGTTTTGTAATTCTGCAAAGACTTGCATCTTCTTCAGCTGTAACAGTGAAACCACTACAGTCAGGTCCACATACAGTGCCTTGCATAAGTATTCACCCCCCTTGGTCTTTTCCCCATTATGTACTGTTACTAACTGGAAATCAAATAGACTTAAATAAACTTTTTCCCGTTTGATCAACAAAACATGCATAGTACTTTGGAGGTGCAAAATAAATTTTATTGTGACACAAACAATAATGAGAACAAAAAAGTTGACATCTGTTTGGTGCATAAGTATTCACCCCCCTGTGTCAATACTTGGTAGAACCCCCTTTCGCTGCAATTACAGCTGCAAGTCTTTTGGGGTATGTCTCTACCAGCTTTGCACATCTAGAGATGGAAAGGTTTGTCCATTCTTCTTGGCAAAAAAGATGAAGCTCAGTCAGATTGGATGGAGACCGTCTGTGAACCGCAATCTTCAAGTCTTGCCATAGATTCTCTATTGGATTGAGGTCTGGGCTTTGACTGGGCCATTTTAAGACATTAACATTCTTTAATCCAAATCATTCCTTTGTAGCTCTGGCTGTATGTTTAGGGTCATTGTCCTGCTGGAAGATGAACCTCCGCCCCAGTCTCAAGTCTTTTGCAGACTGCATCAGATTTTCTTCAAGGATTTCCCTGTATTTGGCTCCATCCATCTTTCCCTCTATTCTGACCAGTTTCCCTGTACCTGCTGAAGAGAAGCATCCCCACAGCATGATGCTACCACCACCATGTTTCACTGTTGGGATGGTGTGCTCAGGGTGATGGGCAGTGTTGGGTTTTCACCACACATAGCGTTTTGCATTGAGGCCAAAAAGTTCAATTTTGGTCTCATCTGACCAGAGCACCTTCTTCCATATGTTTGCTGTGTCTCCCACATGGCTTCTGGCAAACTCCAAACGGGATTTTTTATGGATCCCTTTCAACAATGGCTTTCTTCTTGCCACTCTTCCATAAAGGCCAGATTTGTGGAGTAGATGACTAATAGTTGTCCTGTGGACAGATTCTCCCACCTCAGCTGTGGATCTCTGCAACTCCTCCAGAGTAACCATGGGCCTCCTGGTTGCTTCTCTGATTAATTTTCTCCTTGTCCGACTCTTCAGTTTGGGTGGACGGCCTCCTCTTGGTAGGTTTGCGGTTGTGCCATATTCTTTCCATTTTCTTGTGATGGATTTTATGGTGCTCAGAGAAAAAAAAAGTTGAGTAATGCCAGGTACAATGTGCCGTATGAGTTGGCCAAATATAAGCATCACTCATCAAGGACAATGGATACACAATGCACAGTGCACTGTTCATAAAATATAACATCAAATAAATAACTTTATTTGTATAACATACAAGCCTGATCGTTTCTCTTATGTCCAGGTCTGGACAGTCCTCCAGTGTAACTGTGGCAGTTTCAGGACTACCACCAAGTAGTACATGGACAATAGCAGGGCTGAGTCCAGCCAGGCATGGTCCTCCATGAAGAAAAGAGTGGCCTACCATTCTCCCAGCCACCATGAACATGTCACTTTCAACCAGAAAGTGAGAGGCTGAGGGGACTAAATGTCCAGGCTCTCCTTCGAAAAGCCGTGTAACATTGGCGTTTGCTGTTCAAGACATTAAAAACATTAAATGACAACAACATGGTTTTTACTATCTGTGATGGACTGGAGACTCCAGTTCTCTACAGTACAGCTATTATACATTTGATAGAATTCTTTGAACATTCAGGATACAGCAACACAACTAAGATATGACAAACTTGTATAGTTGTTATTTAAAATATTTTTATGGGGGGAATCTTTAATATGGGCCTCGGCCAGCAGCGGACCCGGGTTCGATTCCAGCCCGCGGTCGTTCTCTGCATGTCACTCCCCTCTCTGCCCCATTTCAACTCTGTCTCTAAATCTATCAATAAAAGCATAAAATGCCAAAAAATAATCTTAAAAAAAAAAAAGAATAAACATTAAACAACAAAAAAAGAGGATGCCATACAGCTAACATACATACCAAAATTTATGCAAAATCCAGACTTCAGCTTTTCGATGCATGTTGAGTAAAAAAAGCGGGTTACACCCTGGCCAATAGCAGTATCTCCTGTAACACAAGGTTTGGTTTGACAGAATAAATTAAAAGAAATACTTGGAATTATTTTGGGGCAACTGAAAATTGATATTGGAGCAACCTTCAAGTCTGGAATTCAGAGGTCGTCCCCATTCCACATTAGGTTGCTTGTAAAAGGAGATGAGGGCCATGTCCTGTTCAGCCGGACTTCTTCTTAAGTCCATGCTGAGAAGTAAGGGACTCTCTATTTTATGCATACGGAGATAGTTGTCCACACACTGAGATATGGCCTTGGTGGGGTCACTGGTTGTTAACCACCCTAATAAGAAAAAAATATGTTTTTTATTATTCATGTTTGACTGTAAAGATAGCAAAAAAATTGGATTCGATTGGACTCCAATCAAAAGCGAAAGCCATTAAGCCTTACTTTGACATAAACAGTGTAACAGTAACAAAAAAGTATTGATTACATAAATTAATATGTGAGTTAATAATGGTGTGCTATGAAGACTTTGCTAAGACTGCTTTTTACTGTAAAGAATTGATGGTTTACCACCTACCATCTCTATCTGTTGCACAAGTTCCAGATGGCCCAGGTATTGCTGCTTGCTCTACCTCACTGACAGCACTTTCATGCCTCACTTCATTCCCTGCTCTAGCCACATAAAAATATTTTTGTGTTACACTTGCACAAAGAGTAAGATAATTGCCATTGAGAGAAAAAACATGAACAAGTAAATGGATACCTTTCCCCGCAGGCTGAAGCGTGTACCTCAATAAAATCAGTGGCAAACATTTCTGCGCAGACAGGACACTCCTGCATATCTGCTGTTGAGAAATTTAAGTTACAAGAAAGAACAATGATATTTTAAAAGAAAATGTTTCTGAATTAATTTTATGAATGCTATGTAATATGTTAACAGAATCTTAAACAAAGAATTCTTACATTTTCTCTCTTCAGGCTCACCGCTATCCACATTAGTCAGGTTATTGTCAACATCAATGACATCACAAGACTTGATGTGTTCTGTCAGGAGTGGAAGGGGAATTGCTACGCCACATTTCTGACAAGTGGCTTTTGGCATGCTCCTGAATGCTTCATCATTGTGTGGTAGGGGATCTGTGTTAAGTTCTTCTTGAATTGGGGCTATGAACAGATTTTTAACGCAACGACCCATAGCCTTCAAGAACCTGCCTGAATAGCCCCTATCTTCAGGAGGCACAACAGAGAGCTTTCGTTGTCCCCATCCAGCTGTGGAAAACATTGCAAATGAAAATTAGATTGCAAACTTTTCACAGTGTATTGGATATATAATATATATTTAAGTTAAGTCAAAGTAACTAGACTTTTTGAGTACAGTCTAAACTGAAAAAGCCCCCTATCTATTTCTATTTTACTTGACTTTTTCAAATACAGTAATTACAATTAAACAATTTACAGTTTTTGATTTGCAGTAAGTTTTATTAGGGAACCATCTGTAATTAATATGAATTAATACAATTGAACAGTCTTCAGTGCATGATGTGCAGTTAGCTGCTGCACATGTACTTTTTTTTTTTTTTTTTACATATGAGCAACACAAACAAACACACAAACTTGTGTTGGCCTACCTGAAGCTTTATAAAGCAGCCATCCACCAGTGACATTCCCCAGTTTTGGAAATAGAATGTTGAGGGCATCACATAACTGTAAGCAAAAATCATACAAGTGTATTTAACCTCAACACTCAAAAAAGGATAGCTTGATTAGATCAAATGGCAACATTAAAATCCATGCCAAATTTGTTTTCTATGAATACAATTTGTGGTGCTGTTATTAGGGCTGTCCCCAACTCAGAATTTTCCAAGTTGAATCAGATCTGACTAGTTGCGATGCTATTTGGTAATCAGAAAAGTGCATTGGAGTTAGATATTTGGCATTCTGTCAATACGCAAATGTTGGAAAACGGATTAGGTGTACGCCCTTTGGGGTAAAAACTCAGTTTTGACTGTATTTGTGCTTACGGGTGAAAAAAAAGTTTCTCAATTCTTACAGATTATGATTAACAGATTATAACTTTTAAAGCACCAGAGGTAACCCACAGTTTTCTCCATTTCACTTGAGCAAACATGACTGTATATTTAGATCTACAAAATAAATTGTTTAATGTGTGCCCACAATTAATTAATGTAATTGTTTTTCATGAACTTCATATCATATTAAAATACAAGCTAGACTACGGTAATTAACTAATTGCATATTACTACCTCTTCATGTGTTGTGCTCTCATCTAGATGAGTAGTCCTACGGCCCAACCCTGCCTGCATATGGACTATTTGCTCCTGCTCTTTTGGAGTTTTTTCACATGGCTTTGGTAGCAAATAGAAAGCCACTTCAACTGGTTTAGCTCTCTTGGCCGGAACAAGGTTTGCTGCAGGAAAGCGCCTCTTTCCTCTGGCCTTGGTAAAAATACCTGGGAAGGACCTGTAGAAAACAAGTTTAGATGTTTTTACTAACTACATTAAAAGGTTGACAAAAAAGCTCTTGCATGACAGATGGATATATAAAAACTTGGCATTCTACTGCATACTGTCATCAGGTTCCAATAAAGTGTTACAGGCAATGATTTAGACCTTTGAAACCTATGATATATTTTTTTACTTTTCTTATATAAATTTCACATTAGCCATAAGTGAAACAGGTCCCTATATATATTTTACTGAAAGGTCACAAAAAACACTTACATTTTGATGTCTGCAATATTAGTAAGAAGCTGATAATGCTACACAATGCTATGTATCTCATTACTTACTGTAGGTAGCAGGTGGAATATTGACTGTACAAATTGACATCATTACAAAGTATAGATTTGCATTTAAAATAGCAAATTTTTCTTTACCTGGTCATTTCTGCTTGAAGCAAGGGTCTTTGTGGCTGAAGGGCTGAACTCCCATGCCCCTGCCTCTGTTCTCTGCAGGATTGGATCCAAAAATATATATTAGGCCTAATAATCAACAAGTAGCCTATAGAATGTATAAGTAAAAGTAAGACCTATGTACATGAATTGCAGTTTAATACTAAACCTCATATCTTGATTTGTGGCCTCTGCTCCCCGGTGTCTCTCAGAAGAGGTTACTAAATCTAATAACCGCCTTGCTGACTCAATAATGTCATCCTGACTAACGTTACCCTGTAATCACAAATGCAGCACAGAAAAAACAAAGGAAGGATATAACAAATCAGTAGTACAAGTATAATATACATTATTTTAAGATAATCAGACAGGCTATAGCGCCAGAATTTATGTCAAGCATTATCTTAGCGGCCAAGCCGTTCTTCTTATAATTGATTCATACTGTTGGTCGTACGGGACACCGTACCCCGGTTATAGTCGGATTTCTCATAACCCGTAACCAGACCCGGGGAACTCCATCAGTTCCCCGGTTACTTGTGCATGTAAACAGCATAACCGGGTTACTGTCGGGAAGATGCGTCTGCGGATGCCCCGCTAAAGCCGCTGCTATGGTCATTACGCTGCGGGGTTAATAATGTCCATGTAAACGCAATGAATAAACCGTGGCCACTCTATAATGTGTATATGTCCAGGGTTCAACATAAAAAAATTTCTCTACTGGCCCCCTGGGCCAGTAGAGAAATTTTTGATTTGAAATTTTTGATTTATTAAATTCATTTCGGGTATTATAGTTTTAGTTTCTTGTGATCAGTGAAGTAAGGATAGGATGTAATCATACCTACTTACTCAGGGCCGGCCCTAGCACATTTGGCGCTCTAGGCAAGCGTCACTTCTGGCGCTACACACTGTAAAGTAAACAATATACTATCGCGACCCGCCTGCAAGACGACGCGCAGGTAAATTAAACACCTATACAGGCGAATGTAGCCCCGCCCACCTAGTGCGCGAGTATCCATCCTCACTGCCCAGCGGAGTTTCAAAGTTTTACCAGTCTAAGTAGACAATCAAAACAACACAACCTGTCTCAATGACACTCGTGGTGATCAAGCGAAGCTTTAGGAGCTAACGTAGGTGACTCTAACCCACTACTAAGCTGTAGAATACAGAATGAATGCAGCAGCAATAACGACACGGAGCATTCAGCTCCTCATCCAGACTACACCTGGCATGTGGGTGGACGTTACCCCCAAAGAGACAGGACGGGGTGCAACTGCTCCCGTGCCAAACGTTCAACCTGAGTGCTGCTGTCATTTACTGATTTCTCTTATGAAACTACTTAAATTACTGTTAAAGTAATTAAATACATTATTTTGCACCATACCACATATAGAAGGGGGCGCAAAAAAACTCTGCCTAGCAAAAAAAAAAAAAATATATTTTTATTTTTTGGCTCGGCGCAGTTTTTGGCGCCCCCCTCTGAGTGGCTCCCTAGGCAACCGCCTATGTCGCCTGTAGGAAAGACCGGCCCTGTCCTTACTGTTTCGGCTGTAGCTTCAGCGTTGTCAGAGCTGTCAAAGCGTCTTGGTGTGACGTGTCTTAAAACAGCTGACAGGGCCGGGAAACCTTTCAAAATAAAGTTCCCCAGCCCAGCCGTGCCCGTCCTCCGCCCTCACGCCACCGGTGGAGAACGGTGTCCCAGGTACAGTGCCTTGCATAAGTATTCACCCCCTTTGGACTTTTCTACATTTTGTCATGGTATAACCACAGATTCAAATTTATTTCAACGTGAGTTTATGTAATGGACCAACACAAAATAGTGCATCATTTGGAAGTGGGGGGAAATATTACATGGATTTCACAATTATTTACAAATAAAAATCTGAAAAGTGTTGAGTGCATATGTATTCACCCCCTTAACTGTGAAACCCCTAACAAAGATCTGGTGCGACCAATTGCATTCACAAGTCACATTTGCAAGTCACATAATTAGTAAATAGGGTCCACCTGTCTGCAATTTAATCTCAGTATAAATACACCTGTTCTGTGACGGACTCAGAGTTTGTTGGAGATCATTACTGAACAAACAGCATCATGAAGACCAAGGAGCTCACCAAACAGGTCAGGGATAAAGTTGTGGAGAAATATGAAGCAGGGTTAGGTTATAAAAAAATATCCAGAGCTTTGAACATCTCTCTGAGCACCATAAAATCCATCATAAGAAAATGGAAAGAATATGGCACAACCGCAAACCTACCAAGAGGAGGCCGTCCACCCAAACTGAAGAGTCGGACAAAGAGAAAATGAATCAGAGAAGCAACGAGGAGGCCCATGGTTACTCTGGAGGAGTTGCAGAGATCCACAGCTGAGGTGGGAGAATCTGTCCACAGGACAACTATTAGTCGTCTACTCCACAAATCTGGCCTTTATGGAAGAGTGGCAAGAAGAAAGCCATTGTTGAAAGGGATCCATAAAAAATCCCGTTTGGAGTTTGCCAGAAGCCATGTGGGAGACACAGCAAACATGTGGAAGAAGGTGCTCTGGTCAGATGAGACCAAAATTGAACTTTTCGGCCTCAATGCAAAACGCTATGTGTGGCGAAAACCCAACACTGCCCATCACCCTGAGCACACCATCCCAACAGTGAAACATGGTGGTGGTAGCATCATGCTGTGGGGATGCTTCTCTTCAGCAGGTACAGGGAAACTGGTCAGAATAGAGGGAAAGATGGATGGAGCCAAATACAGGGAAATCCTTTAAGAAAATCTGATGCAGTCTGCAAAAGACTTGAGACTGGGGCGGAGGTTCATCTTCCAGCAGGACAATGACCCTAAACATACAGCCAGAGCTACAAAGGAATGGTTTGGATTAAAGAATGTTAATGTCTTAAAATGGCCCAGTCAAAGCCCAGACCTCAATCCAATAGAGAATCTATGGCAAGACTTGAAGATTGCGGTTCACAGACGGTCTCCATCCAATCTGACTGAGCTTCATCTTTTTTGCCAAGAAGAATGGACAAACCTTTCCATCTCTAGATGTGCAAAGCTGGTAGAGACATACCCCAAAAGACTTGCAGCTGTAATTGCAGCGAAAGGGGGTTCTACCAAGTATTGACACAGGGGGGTGAATACTTATGCACCCAACAGATGTCAACTTTTTTGTTCTCATTATTGTTGGTGTCACAATAAAATTTATTTTGCACCTCCAAAGTACTATGCATGTTTTGTTGATCAAACGGGAAAAAGTTTATTTAAGTCTATTTGAATTCCAGTTAGTAACAGTACATAATGGGAAAAAGTCCAAGGGGGGTGAATACTTATGCAAGGCACTGTATGTGGGAGACACGTTACACCAAGACGCTTTGACAGCTCTGACAACGCTGAAGCTAACTCACCTTCGACATGCAACATCAGAGCAATATTGTGTCCCGACGTCGACACCGAGCGACCGTCTTTTCCAAAGAGAGGAAGGGATGTTCGGATTTTATTGTGTGGTAGGCAGCATTGATGAAAATAAATATGTATGCGAGTTAAAAAGAAGTGGTCTACGTATTTCTGATTTGATTTGGCTTTTCGTGCATTTGGTTTAACACATGTAGTAACAGGAGAGAGAGACAGTGGAGCGAGAGAGAGAGCTGGGTGAGCGACATTCACTTTTAACGGGAGAGAGAGCGGCGCACCGCGCTGTTAAAGCTCGTCTACAGCAGATAAACACAAACAAGTCAGGCAGGGATCATATAATAAGTATTATTTTTCCTATTAAATAGTGGCCCATCCAAAATTGAAATCCTGGCGTTACCCATGCCAGTCACTGGCCCGTTCGGAAAAAAAAAATCCGAACGTCATCTCGTTTAAGTTCCACTTAGTTTATGTCCAATAAAGTCCGTGAATGTACACATGTCAGCTGTCTATTACTACATCTTACAGAAACAAACTACACCGATGGCATATAGAAGAGTTTAAACACTCACCGAAGCACCATTGTTGGACATGGCTAGTCACTGTGCTAGCTGACAAGTCAAAGCTGCATTGGTGTCGGTCACTCCCGCTCGCTCTCGTTGCTTGACGCACACTCCCGATCTTGAATCTGGAATCGATTGCTCCTCCTTGGATCCCCGGATGTTGCAGTTGAATTTTTTGAGGTTGAATTTTTTGAGGTTGAATTTTTGAGGTTGAATTTTTTGCGGTTGAATTTTAAACGTTGAAAAACATTCAAATACATAATTTCCATGCATAAATATTCAGTGCTAGAAATTCAATGTCTTTTTTGTTTCAAATCCCGATGACACAGATTTACTTCCATAGCACCGGACCCAGCTACCCGTGCCACCTCAAAACAAATATTTCAACTGTTACAGGCAATACGTCATAAACACACAACGGACAATTCCCTCACATCCAACACTTTCCCACCCGGTATGATGCGTCAGGTCGACAGACTGACGGATTTCATCAAACCAGCCACACCCTCCGACACCACACGTCACAAAATCCAAAACAATACAGCAAATTGGATGAAAACAAACATGGTTATTTTACAAGAACATTATACAAACACTATACAGGACTGTCTCAGAAAATTAGAATATTGTGATAAAGTTCTTTATTTTCTGTAATGCAATTAAAAAAACAAAAATGTCATGCATTCTGGATTCATTACAAATCAACTGAAATATTGCAAGCCTTTTATTCTTTTAATATTGCTGATTATGGCTTACAGCTTAAGAAAACTCAAAAATCCTATCTCAAAAAATTAGAATATTTCCTCAGACCAAGTAAAAAAAAGATTTATAACTTGCACGGATTACTGCATCAATGCGGCGTGGCATGGAGGCAATCAGCCTGTGGCATTGCTTAGGGTTTATGGATGCCCAGGATGCTTCAACAGCGGCCTTTAGCTCATTTGCATTGTTGGGTCTGGTGTCTTTCAGCTTCTTCTTCATAATACCCCACAAATTCTCTATGGGGTTCAGGTCAGGGGAATTGGCAGGCCAATCGAGGACAGTAATGCCATGGTCAGTACACCAGTTACTGGTGGTTTTGGCACTGTGGGCAGGTGCCAGATCATGCTGGAAAATGAAATCCTCATCTCCATAGAGCTTTTCAGCAGACGGAAGCATGTAGTGCTCTAAAATCTCTTGGTACACAGCTGCATTTACTCTGGACTTGATGAAACACAGTGGACCAACACCAGCAGCTGACATGGCTCCCCAAACCATCACTGACTGTGGGAACTTCACACTGGATTTCAAGCAACTTGGATTTTGCTCCTCTCCAGCCTTTCTCCAGACTCTGGCGCCTTGACTTCCAAATGAAATACAACACTTGCTTTCGTCTGAAAAGAGGACTTTGGACCACTCTGCAACTGTCCAGTGCTTCTTTTCCATAGCCCAAGTCAGACGCTTCTTCCGTTGTCTTGAGTTCAGAAGTGGCTTGACCATGGGAATACGGCTATTGTAGCCCATTTCCCGGACACGTCTGTGAACAGTGGCTTTTGATACCTGGACTCCAGCTTCAGTCCACTGTCTTTGAAGCTCCCCCAAATTCTGGAAGCGACCCTTCTTCACAATGCTGTTAAGGCTGCGGTCATCTCTCTTGGTTGTGCAGCGTTTCCTGCCACATTTCCCCCTTCCAACAGACTTTTTGTGGATGTGCTTTGAAACTGCACTCTGTGAACAGCTTGCTCTTTGAGAAATTTCTTTTTGTGTCTTACCCTCCTGATGGAGGGTGTCAATGATGGTCCTCTGGACAGCAGTCAGATCAGCAGTCTTCCCCATACTTGTGATTTAGTTTACTGAACCAAGCTGAGTGTTTTTCAAGGCTCAGGAAACCCTTGCAGGTGTTTCGGGTTAATTAGACGATTCAAGTGATTAGTTGAATACCCTACTAGTATACTTTTTCATGATATTCTAATATTTAGAGATAGGATATTTGAGTTTTCTTAAGCTGTAAGCCATAATCAGCAATATTAAAAGAATAAAAGGCTTGCAATATTTCAGTTGATTTGTAATGAATCCAGAATGCATGACATTTTTTTTTTTTTTTTTAAATTGCATTACAGAAAATAAAGAACTTTATCACAATATTCTAATTTTCTGAGACAGTCCTGTACATACTCTCGGCCGTACACCATATAACATCATAGCATTTCAAATAGCTACCGGCTGGGCTAGGAAGCGTTACGGCCAGAGACTTAGGAGTGAGACAATAACTGTGGCAGAAGGTTTACTCAACAAACACACACAACACAATAACAACAATAACCCCTCTCTAATACCAAAGAGCAGGTTGGAAGGCTCCCTCTCCACCATCCCGGAATTATCCGATGAAGAGGAGTTCCCACCACTACCAGCCAGATGTAAGTTACCTCCTACATTTCAACCCCATTCTACCCAACGGCACCGGACACCACTTCTCCCCACCCCCACTCAACGCCAGACGCGACTCAGACACTACCAAACACAACAGATGGACAGACAGAAGACGATCCCCTTGCCCCAAACCAGGCCCCCCCCACAACCCACACTACCTTACCGACCCATCCCCAAACCACGACGTCAACCACCGACTGGCCCACAGACTGACCCGACTTATAATAAGAGCCCTCTACATCCACAGAGGGCATCTTTACAACGGACTTTTAGACTAACCCCTCCGAACCTAAACACCTCTACCCCTCCCTCAGGAAGGGGCAAAAAAGTCTCCTGGGGATCCGAACTGGTCAACCAGGAGCCAGAAATTACTTACTCCAACCCCATACTCTCCCCCATCCTGCCGTTATTGACCCAACCGAATACCCTGACTAAACTACTACCCCCTAGCCCCAATACCCCCGACTCACTGATAACAACCAATACAGTTACACCCCTAAAAAAACGTACACTACAAATCCAAGCCCAGATTCACCAGGTAACAGAAACACAACAATAGTGCAAAAACTCAATCAATTACACAGACTCATTCAAATGTGTCTACTATGTTTCATGACACCATTTCCTCTCCCCCCTCTACGCCCACAGGTGTTGCTGATCCCCGGACTGGCACAAAAGAACAGCCAGTAACCCCTACAGCCATCACGGGGAGGTCACCAAACATGATGAGCGGTACTCGACTTATCACCACACACCTCCACTACAGCAGGTAATTACCTTACAACACCACACACTTCACCCCCCGACGACAGCCCCACTGGACCCTCCCCCATCTACTCCCCACCCAACCTTTTATCACCTACCTTCACCACAGGGGGGTCTTACCCCTCCAACTCACACATTGTACGACCGACAAGAAAGCTCCAGGACTGGTCTTTCAAAAGCAGCAGACCAGTCCTGGTGTTGGGGGATTTAAACATTTACAGAATCGCCCCCCACAATAACCCAGACATCCAATTAGACAGCTACCCGGGGGCCAATATGTATCACTTTCAAAAAATTTGCGGCAAAACATTCCCCAACCGTACAATAAACATTTTGATCCTCTCCATCGGCATCAATAATAAAGACCAGGACCCCAGGCAGACCTCCTGCAAACAATTAAAAATCCCTTCATAAACTAGCCCGACTTGCCTTCCCCAATACGGACATTTACTTTCCAATCATAAACTTCTCACAAAACCTCACCACTAAGCAACAACAAAATCTGAAACACATCAATAATACCATAGCTACTTATTTCCCATTTTTAGCAGAAATTCCACACGATACCTTCTTTACAGAGAAAGACAATATTCTCTGGAAGCCAGCTACTGCCAAACTCATCTTCAATTACTGGCTGGAACAATTAAATTTATAAACACATCCAAACCTATACCGGACACAAACACATCCACCAACCCTGCGCCCAACATTGACCCTGTAATTGACTTGGGGTGGAGCTCCACATCCAATATACTCAACCTATCTACATTATTCACTCCAACCACAGAACAGATCAATTTATTGGAAAGGGGTCTTTCCTTCATCCCACGCCCGACGCAGTATGACTGTGAGGAACTTCATAGGGACCTGCATCAATACAACAGACGACTTAAAATCATCAGTCACTTTTATGGCAAACCAGACCACATTCAGACACCCTTCATCCATAAATCAAATTGGGAACCCACCACTGCACAGTCACATAAAACAACAATAAACCTCTTGGAAAAGAACAAACAGGCCCTGCGGTACTACCAGCCCCCAGAGGACGTAGCAGACAACCTCTCGGGGCCGGAACGCAGGGCCTTAGCCCTACTCACCCAAAACCCCAACATCATTATAACACCAGCGGACAAAGGCTCCAAAATAGTTATCCTGGATAGGCAGCAGTATTTACTGGAGGCAAATAGACAACTCTCAAACACTACACATTATAAAACCATTCATTCAGATTTACAAACCCAACCACTTCTCCGTAATATCATACAAAGCCTCTGACAATAAAAACATAACTCACAAACAAAAAATATACCTATGTGGCCCTGACCAACCCCGCCCCCGACAATTCTACCTATTACCTAAAATCCATAAAGATCCACATTCATGGACTATACCCTATGAAGTTCCCCCCGGCAGACCTATAGTTTCAGATTGCAACAGCACTTCATATCACATCTCAGAATACATCGAACACTTTTTGGGACCCCTTTCCAATAAACACCCCAGTTATATCAAGGACACCTACCACTTCTTAGACACTATCCGACCCATGGTTGTTCCGAAACAGTCATATTTATTTACAATAGACATAGACAATTTGTACACCAATATCAACACAGAAACAGGTATCAAGTCTATCATCTCCACCTTCAATAACAACCCCGACAACAATAGACCGGACAAAGAAATTATTCAACTTCTAACCCTCTGTCTTAACAATAACGATTTTTCATTCAACAACCAGCAATTTCTCCAGATTCATGGAACAGCCATGGGCCAGCGATTCGCCCCCTCATACGCCAACATTTACAGTGCCTTGCATAAGTATTCACCCCCTTTGGACTTTTCTACATTTCGTCATGGTATAACCACAGATTAAAATTTATTTCATCGTGAGTTTATGTAATGGACCAACACAAAATAGTGCATCATTTGGAAGTGGGGGGAAATATTACATGGATTTCACAATTATTTACAAATGAAGTGTTGAGTGCATATGTATTCACCCCCTTTACTGTGAAACCCCTAACAAAGATCTGGTGCGACCAATTGCATTCACAAGTCACATTTGCAAGTCACATAATTAGTAAATAGGGTCCACCTGTCTGCAATTTAATCTCAGTATAAATACACCTGTTCTGTGACGGACTCAGAGTTTGTTGGAGATCATTACTGAACAAACAATATCATGAAGACCAAGGAGCTCACCAAACAGGTCAGGGATAAAGTTGTGGAGAAATATGAAGCAGGGTTAGGTTATAAAAAAATATCCAGAGCTTTGAACAGCTCTCTGAGCACCATAAAATTCATCATAAGAAAATGGAAAGAATATGGCACAACCGCAAACCTACCAAGAGGAGGCCGTCCACCCAAACTGGAGAGTCGGACAAGGAGAAAATTAATCAGAGAAGCAACCAGGAGGCCCATGGTTACTCTGGAGGAGTTGCAGAGATCCACAGCTGAGGTGGGAGAATCTGTCCACAGGACAACTATTAGTCGTCTACTCCACAAATCTGGCCTTTATGGAAGGGTGGCAAGAAGAAAGCCATTGTTGAAAGGGATCCATAAAAAATCCCGTTTGGAGTTTGCCAGAAGCCATGTGGGAGACACAGCAAACATATGGAAGAAGGTGCTCTGGTCAGATGAGACCAAAATGGAACTTTTTGGCCTCAATGCAAAACGCTATGTGTGGCGAAAACCCAACACTGCCCATCACCCTGAGCACACCATCCCAACAGTGAAACATGGTGGTGGTAGCATCATGCTGTGGGGATGCTTCTCTTCAGCAGGTACAGGGAAACTGGTCAGAATAGAGGGAAAGATGGATGGAGCCAAATACAGGGAAATCCTTGAAGAAAATCTGATGCAGTCTGCAAAAGACTTGAGACTGGGGCGGAGGTTCATCTTCCAGCAGGACAATGACCCTAAACATACAGCCAGGGCTACAAAGGAATGGTTTGGATTAAAGAATGTTAATGTCTTAAAATGGCCCAGTCAAAGCCCAGACCTCAATCCAATAGAGAATCTATGGCAAGACTTGAAGATTGCGGTTCACAGACGGTCTCCATCCAATCTGACTGAGCTTCATCTTTTTTGCCAAGAAGAATGGACAAACCTTTCCATCTCTAGATGTGCAAAGCTGGTAGAGACATACCCCAAAAGACTTGCAGCTGTAATTGCAGCGAAAGGGGGTTCTACCAAGTATTGACACAGGGGGTGAATACTTATGCACCCAACAGATGTCAACTTTTTTGTTCTCATTATTGTTTGTGTCACAATAAAATTTATTTTGCACCTCCAAAGTACTATGCATGTTTTGTTGATCAAACGGGAAAAAGTTTATTTAAGTCTATTTGAATTCCAGTTAGTAACAGTACATAATGGGAAAAAGTCCAAGGGGGGTGAATACTTATGCAAGGCACTGTACATGAGCGAGTGGGAGCAAGAGGCACTAGCCAAGTGCACTCATAAACCCCTCACTTACCTCCGTTTTTTTAGACGATATCTTTGGCATTTGGCATCATGACCTATCATTATTTTCTGACTTCATCTTTATATTAAACAATCACCACCTGTCAATTCAAGTTAAATACATCATAGATCCACTACAAGTTAATTTTCTAGACACAACAGTTTTTTTTGACCAATCAAATAATTTACCATACACACAATTACTCACGAAGGTTTATTTTAAAACTACAGATACACACGCTCTTCTCCACAAAAAAAGTTACCATCCAAAACACACATTCAAAGGCATAATCAAATCTCAAATCATTCGGTTCTTCAGAATATCATCCCAAGCAATAGACCTCCACACATCCATCTCCACCTTATTTTCCAGTCTGCGACAAAGGGGCTACTCCAAACGCTTTCTCCCTAACCCTAACCCCAGCTCTCCTAACCCTAACCCTAACCACACCTTCCCTAAACCTAACCCCAGCTTTCTTAATCCTAACCATGACCCACATCCACATTTTCCCCATGCCTAAACCTAACCCCAGCTCTCCCAATCCCAACCATAACCCATACCATAATCCCAGCAGGGAACACTCCGAGGCCACCAACATCCAACTGCCCAATGACCCTGACCATAATTCCGTTTTAGTACCCTTCATCTCCACTTTCTCCCATAGAATCACCGGACTACACACAATCATTAAACAAAACTTCGCCTTCACTCAAACTGTACAGCCGGCTTTCCAGAACTACACCACTATATCCGCATACAGAAAAAACAAAAACCTTCACAGTTTACTAATAAGATCAAAGTATTCGCAAAATAAACCTTCTACCCTAACACAACACCACACACACTACAGAAACAGTAAATTCATTTCAAACCCCCATAGCAAAACGGCATTCCCCGCACTAGGTACATTTTCACTCAACACCAGCAATGTCATTTACATCATCACTTGCACCACCTGTAACAAACATATCGGAGAAACAAAACATTCCATCCTCACCCGACTCAAACAACATCTCTATAACATTGGGGAAGGCAAATTAGTCACCCCATTGGTCCTCCACTTTCAACAACATCCAATAACCAGTTTGACCATTTCAGGCCTGGAATCCCAAGATCATTGGACAGAGAAGTTGTGGATTTTTAAACTGGACACAATCATTCCAACAGGACTTAACGACAAATGAAATAATATAATATAATAACCCCCCCCCCCCTTTATCTCTAATCCCAAAAATCCATCAGGCAGAGAGACGCCCGCCTTTTCATATCAAAACGTTCCGTACCCACCTCTGTCCCTTGGTCCCTGCAGGATGTGCTTGGCCTGGGGAGCGAACCCTGGTCCCCGGGATGAGAGAGTGGAGCCTTTCCAACTTGGCCACCAATTCTAACCTCCACAATCAACTTTTCAAACGGATAAAAACCAACAGGTCAGTAGGCCAGTGCAAGCCTAATCAAAACCCTGAACCCCAACCCAAACCCAAACCTAACAATTTGGGGTTTTCCCTTTCGAAGATCGTAGACGCTCGGGGATGTTACCAATCGATCGGGAGTGCCCGCAGTAGAGGGGGTAGAGCCTACTTGCAAGTCTGTACGACTAACACTTACCTTAACCCTAAGGATAAGTTATAAAATCAAGTTTCTTTGATAACGTTAGCTGTAATAAGGTGATTTATTTTGAGTGTCTTTTTATTCTTATTTCATTCCACACACAGTTTGCCTATAGCATTGCGAGAACATAGTAAGGACATTTGCAAAACTTAATCTGTTCCTTTAGGATATTGCTTATATTCTATTCTAAATATGCTTTACATGTAGATGAAGTCAAAGTTAAAATGTCACACTCTTGTTGTCCTCATGATTTCTGGTCTCACATTTTTCACTTCTTTTGTAGTTTGGGACAAGCAACATCTGCAACCCCAATGGCAATCATTGTCTCTGTTATTAATATTTGTTCATGTTAATTGTGAATGTATCTTGTACGAGGAAATACACTGATCATATATGCCTAGAGACAAGGACACAGATTTTCCAATGATATAATACAATGTTATGAACAAGACAAAAGGTTCTAGAACTGGGGAAATGGCTGCTTGACAAATACCTTTGAAGATAATTAACACCAGTCAGCCATTGATAACTTGAACTGGAAAAACAGGATGAAGAAAGACAAGAGGAACATACTCATCTGTAAAGAGAGCAGGAGAAAATAGTTGATTTTCAAATTCCCTCGTCAACATTTTCACAATTTATCTGAAACAGGAATAAGTGCTGTTTAGGAGAAATCCACCTTGCGAGACTAAATTGAATGAGTAACCGATTTCTGCCAAAACAAATTTCTCCGTATCAGGAGAAATTCAATAGAGAGCAGCTGAATCGACAGGATGGTTTGATTGACAGCTGTAAAGCACATGCTCTGTCAAATGAAAATCACGATTTATCTTCCGACACATAATTCACACAGAGCATTTATTTGGGTGTGTGAGTGTGTACAGGACATGTGCTGTGGTCGTTTGTAATCCCTTCCAGAGGAGATGACACCGCTTATGATGAGAGCTTCTGATCCCACTTTCAACACAACACAGATATATTTTGCATAGTTCTTCACTTGCATTTTAAACTCATTCCATGTTGGACTATACTAAGGGGTCCCACTTTGCTTGAAATCTACAAGGTCTTGAATTAACTCCATTGCAGTGATATTTGAGCTGCTCTGATTGAACAGTATATGGGTGTAAATCTCAATTTTATTTATATAGCACATTTGAAACAACTTGGTTGACCAAAGTGCTCTACAGGTGCATTGGTACAACAAAAAGACAGTAAAAACGTACTTCATACGTCATAGTGCAAGTAATAGAAATAAAATACAATTATTAATGTAAAATAAATCAAATTAAAATAAAAATAGAGATAAACGATCAGATAAATAAAAATCAGCTGCGATGAAACACTCAACTTGAGGAGAAAGCAGGGAGAACAGGTGTGCTTTTAATAGTGATTTAAAGTATGGGGTTACGTCCCCCAAGCTATCTAGGGTAGAGAGACAAACAATTAGAAAATAAAACCGGGCACTTAAACAAGGAAGCCATAAGATTAGGTTTTAACAAGGAAATAAGGATTTTTTTAAAGTAATCTTTCAGTTAACAAAAAACACCCTTCCTACACAGGAAGGGGAAAATGAACACACCAACCAACAACCAATACTATAATACAGCACACAGCACAAAGCCTGCCCACACGGTACGTCCATACAGCAAGTCTCTTCACTACGTCTGCTCCCGAACTGCTGCCCGGCACAGCTGAGGGTATTTATTGGCCACACCCTGATGCCAGAGTGGCCTCAGCTGTGCCAGTGGAGGTGCTTCTGGAGCTCCCCCCTGGAGGAGACGAGAGAGGGGGGAGAGAGAGAAAACACGGCACGTAAAGGCCTCAGTATGCTTCTCCGAGTCCGTTGCGGACGGACAGAGCGGACGGACCCTTTTTGATTTATAGTTCTACGAGCCTTTTGTTGTGAAAACAATTCACCGCCAGAACAGTAGATGGCGCAACTGAAGTCGAGCATAGAGAAGCCTACCTCATGAGGTATATAGAAGAAGTCCACGCTGGTTTAAAACTGTCGCGTCATCAACATCCTTACGAAAAAGGATGTTGATGACGCGACAGTTTTTGCTGAATAAAGTGACACCCAGCGGGTCAAAATGCTTTTGTTATCGTGTCTTAGCGCAGCGGTTCCCCGGTCTTGTTTCCAAACTGCGTTGCTAATTCAACAGCTGCAACAGCTTGAAGCTACACGGAGGCAGCTAGCTCCCCCCAGCTTCCACACACAGCCGATACTAACTACTACCAAGTGTTTGCTTCTAACCTGACGGTGTTTGAGAAACAGTGTCATGAGAGCCGTGGGATTAAAGTCAGCGGGTTTTTGCGCTGTTCTCACCGCAGTTAGCATGGTGGCTAGCCCGCTAGCCCCGTTATCAAAGTTCGTTATAACCGTATGTGACCGTACACACATGCTGTAAGTGCTCTAACCAGCCACCGTCAGCCGGACAACGCCGCTGGCTTAACACACTTGTCACATTAATCATAGAGTCGTAGTTGTGATTTTGGTTTATTGTGATGTAGGGAATGGAACAGGAAGTTTCCATTCTGAAATGCTGGCGTTAGCGGACCAATCACAGCCAAGTGCTATCCGTGGGCTGTCCGTCATTTCGACGTGTAGTTAGAAAAATGAGAGCTGCACGAAAAGCTCTCCGAGGAGCCTCGGAGAGGCACGGAGAGGGCGTTCCACGTTGGAGAGGGTGGTCCTATCTGTCCGTGTCCGTCAAAACGGAGAAGCATACATTGGCCTTTACACCTCCTCCCATAAGAACAAGCCACACCCAGTTAATTAATCACACACTTTACCATATCACCACACACTTTCACCATCCACCTTTACAACTGGCTTGGTCCAACCCACGGGTCAGAGCGTCAGCCACCACCCCGTCTATCAGCCTCCCTGGAGTAAAAAAGTTTCAACATGTTAATATGACACAAACGTGTTTTCCGTCTACGCTCAGGCGTACGGATGATGTAATCGGTGTCCGAAACTCTACTTTCCACTACAAAAGGACCTGAGAACTGGGCAGTAAGAGCAGAACCAGGTGTGGGCAAGAACACCAACACTTCATCACCTGGCTGAAAATGTCGCGTAACTGCTCTCGTCAACTGCTTTCACGCTGACCTGGGAGGAAGCGTGTGACTCTTTTCCCAGTTTGGTGGCAAACTGTAGCCGCTCCCTACCCTGAGAGACAAAATCCAACACATTGTTAAAGGAGAAGCTAGTGTGCAGTTCTCCTCCCAAAACCAATTTCAATGGGCCAAGTACATTGTAACCACGTACAACCTCAGGAACTTTGTAAACTCTACCACCTGCTATGTCATTTCCCATGATTAGGTCAATACCATTAATGGGAAAACATGAACGGACACCCACAGTGAAAAACCCAGTCATTATCCCTGACTTAACATGAATCTGATGCAGAGGGGCAGGCACACAACCGATTTCGATACCCCTTACCACGGCACATACATCAGAATAAACACTTAACGACAGAACACCTGACAGGATAATTGACTGCGAGCAAGCAGTGTCTCACAGTATCCTAACTGGACGCTGATCCTCAGCTTTACCTGTAACAGACACTAAACCATCACAAATAAAGGGTTTAAAACATTTATCATTCACTTCAGAGGTTCTACAGTCCACAGACTGGACTCTAGGAGAAATTGTTATTAACCCCGCCCCCTTTGGTTGTCTCGGTACCGACTCTGGCTGCTTCCGCTTCCAAGCTTCACAATCCACAACCAAACGACCGGACCTACGGCAAAAAAATACACAATTTTTCTTTCTTCGGGTTCGAGGGAACGCTGTTAGACACCTGAGTTTCAGATCTCTGCGAAAACTTGCTGTCAAAGGAATCATGTTGATTCAACAGTTTTATGAATGAGTGTAAGTCGTCAGCAAGCGTGGCAGCCTGCTGTAGGGTGAAAACTTTCTGCACGTTCAGATATACAGTTTTTAAACTCCTTACAACATTAATTCCCGCATTGAGGAGAGATCGTCAGCCTTGCATGCTGCACACCACCGGTCAAAAAGAATCCCCTTCTCTCTTGCAAAGTCACGTTTGGCATGTCACTTTTGTTAGATTTCGAAAACGCTGCCTGTAAGCCTCCGATACCAGCTCATACGCCCGCAAAATAGCGTTCTTGACTTTCTCAAACTCGAATCCATCCTCTACCGACAGAGAAGAGCAAGCCTTCTGAGCTATACCTGTCAACTTACATTGCAACAGAATGGCCCACACATTTTCCGGCCAGTGCAAAGCTGCAGCAATCCGCTCAAATGCACCAAAGTACGCCTCAATTTTCGACTCACGGAAAACCGGAACTAACGAGATGCGTTTGCTCACATCAAACGCCACATTCGTAGATTCCGTGCCAAACGTGGTAACATTACGGGTCACTACGGCCTGCAGTTCTAACTGGCGCATCTTAATTGCAGTCTCTGCCTCCAGCCTGTTTAGTTCTAACTCCGAGTCTAACCGCTTTAAATCCAGCTCCAGCTCCTTGCTCCGGAGGTGAAACTCCCGTTCGCGCGCTCCTCCTTCTCCACCTGAAGGCGAGCTAAACGTAGCTTCAATCGGACTTCCAATGTAGACCCAGGAGACGACTCCGCAGACAACAGGTCATAATGTGGCAACGTGAAGGGCTTGTGTGTCGTTCCCTCAGGTCGGACAACAGGAATTACACTTACGGGCTCCGTCCCCTCACTTACCTCTGGATCGGAAGACGCGGATAAACTAATAATCCCTCTACTAATGAGGATATCCAGAAGAACAGCAAGAGAAATAGATACGGATATCTCATAATACTCCGCAAGTTTATATAAATCACACTTTTTACACCGGCCAAATTGACCTAATGTCGGGTTGGAAATAAACACATCTAAATCAAACGCCACCATCTCAAAGATGCACAGCAAAATAAACGTCAGCAATACGTAAAATAGTAATGTCTGATACCACGCACACAGTGAACACCAAGCCTTGCCCCACAGAAACCAAAACTTCCCCGGAACCTGCACAGCTGAGGGTCTTTATTGGCCTCACCCTGATGCCAGAGTGGCGCTTCTGGAGCTCCCCCCTGGAGGAGACGAGAGAGGGGAGAGTAAGAGAAAACACGGCACATAACAGTGTGTTAAAGACGTGGCAGATCTAATGGGAAGTGGCGGGTTGTTCCACAGGTTTGGGATGGCTACGGATAAACTCTGTTTACTAGCCTTGTCTGAGGTTTGTAAAGGAGCAGTGGCTGATCTCAGTTCCCTAACTGGAGTGTGCATAAAGAGAAGTTTGGATAAGTAAGACGGTGCCAGTCCGTTAAGAGATTTAAAAGTTAAAAGTAAGATTTAAACAGGAAGCCAGTGTAGGAGGCGCAACATGGTTGTGATATGGTCAGCAGGCGAGCAGGTAAACAGGTAATTACAATAATCAAGACGGAAGGTTATGAACGCATGGATAACTCTCTAGGTCTTTTTGTTGGAGGTAGGCCTTTACCTTGGCTATTTGTCGCAGTTGAAAAAAGCTACCTCTGACTACTGAGGAAATTAGCTTTTCAAATTAAAAGCCCTTTCAAAAAGAATACCAAGTTACAGTGGAGTGAGAATTAAGTTTGAATCCATCCATGATTTTATGTCATTTAAGCAGTCAAGCAAGGGCTGCAGTGATGTCTTAGTTTGAGGATCCAGGGGGCAAGTATATTTGAATGTCGTCTGAGAAGCAAAGAAAGGAGACATTACTTTTTTCAAAAAAGGGTCCTGGGACTGTTAAATGTCCTTGTTGAATAGCCGGGTCTCAATTTTAGGAGTCACATCCTTTGGAGGCTGCATTTGAAGAGCAGTTGTCTCACAATGGCACAACTAGACTGTCCCAATTCAAACGCTCCTCCAAATGCGGCCGAAAAATGTGTCCCCCCCCCCAAGCGACGGAGACTTCACTTCAGTGGATCCTTATTGCACTTCTGTGATCAATTGTTTCTCAAATAAATATTTGCAGGAAAGTGCGAGGCATAAACATCAAAACATTTCATTTCAAATTTAAGTACTCAATTAAACAGGTAACATTTATTTTAAAACCACTTTAATTAATCAAAGAAGGGGGCGGGACCAGCTGGTATGTATTGAAAAGACCAGACACTGTGTTATTTTAGCTGTCGGTGGCAGATGAAGGATGCAGCTAATATAGGCTGCATAGACCGAGTCCTCTCAATGACGTGGTCCCTGAATTGAGACACAGCTATTGTGGCTGCAATGTAGTGATCATGTTCTGACCTGGTCCATGTGTTTTTTTTATGGATAGTTTAAAGTCAAGTTTTATGTTTACGAATGATATTGACTGTCCGTTGCGGTTTCTTCGATAAGGTCCAATCACTGTTTATTTCAAGTTTCCCCTCTGCCTTGCATGGTATGGGGTACAGGTTGTGAGCCAAGATCAAATTCTTTGTCTCAATCCCCTTTCTTCCACTATTGCCATGATATATAAAAAAATGTACACAAAAGAGAGACAAAATGAGTCACAGATGGATTTCCTCCCAGAAATTGCATTTCTATTTACTCTATTTAACAAACAGGTGATACATATGCACGGTTGTAACAGCTGAGGCTGTTATTGGTTGGTTCTGTCCTAAGTGACACGCTGAGAATCATTAGTCTCCACACAAACATTTAGTTGTTAAATACCATAGCTCCTTTCTGTCTTTATCACGTAACAGTGTGGGAGCGTCTCTGCGTGTCCAGGGCGACATGGCACCACTGCTGTGAAAGGGGAGAGAGCGATTTGCCAACGACGAACACCTATGCTCAATCAGACCTCCCCCATGGTACAATAACCACACCCCCAGTCCCGCTCGGTTAGGGTTGGCACATTAAGTGGACATCTTCCAGAGGAATGAGCCCCTTCAAAGGGATAACTTTTTAGTGTTTTCACTCTACTGTTGTTCTCTATATCACCAGATGGTGGCAGCGCTGCTCCACATAAAGTTCACATCTTCTCTTTGATTTGCTCCAACCCTTATCTGGGACAGGGTGACATTAAGAGAGGTAGTTAAAGGTTAAATACTTGCATTAAGTACTAGGTGGGGGTTGTTAATGTCTCGGTATACTTTTTACTACTTAATTTCTCACAGTACTTTTAATACTCCGGTGCAGCACTGCATCAACAACCTTCCATGTTCACTGTAGTGTAAGCGAAACTCCTCATCGCAACACTGTATATTAAAAGTGAGCGAAACACAGCACGCCACTTTCTACAGATCTGCAGTTCAAACAAACGAGTCTGCCTTCAAATTATTGGCGGACTAGGGTCAGTCACTTTTCATCTGTGAGCATGAGACACTGACGCTGGGGGAATATCTCCCATGTCTTTAGCCTCACACAGTCCAAAGGTTTTCTCAGGAGCAGGTTTGTCAGTATCCACACATTTGGAATGACAGACAATGCTGAAAATTTGTTTTCAATGTTTTTTCAATTATGTTGAAAGCCTTTATTTTAACAAGTTTGACAATGTTATTGCATCGACGCCAGTTCAAATGGGGGTTTGTGTTTACAAGCTGTTACACTGTATTGGATTTCAATACATGGTTCTGACTTTGATATGACAAAATACTATCCTGTACAAAAGTGTTGCTCTCTTAAGAGCATTGGATTGGAATCCTTTGTTTTGTATGTAACATAAATATTCCTTCCACCATGTAGGAGTGGGTTGTTTCAGCTGATTGGAAGCCCATGAATATCTTAGTCAAACTAATTATTTACTAAATCAGGTTAAAACCCTGAAACCTTTTATTAAGTCTTTTTGCAATAAACTTTTATCATGAAAAATGGTATAGGATTCATTTGCTATGTGAATTGTATGTCCCTGTAACAATAATAATAATGTGCTATAGTTTAAAAAACTGCAGTATTTGGGAGGCATGATATAAAACTTAAAAGCAATACTATGTCACTTTGATTAATAGCGACCTCTGCTGCCACACATGGTCATTAATTCTGTTCAGCTCCATATCAATGAGCAGTAGTGGTCTTCATGTAGAGAAAAAAAAAAGCCAGACAATTTGTCGAGTGTAGCTCTGACCTCATTGTCACACTCACTGAACTGATTCCCAGATGAACCAGCGGATCTTCCAATGAAAAATATTCACCAAACTCTTTTCAGACTTCTTCATATTTCAAAAGTTTCCTGGCTGAATATTAGAAATAAATGCCGTTTATAAATGACCGATCTACAGTTCAGCATTATTCTTGAACTTGCAGTGCTGGATTCTCTATCGGTTAGTTACACATTTATCAAGGGTAGTTGAAACTTGCCAAAGCTATAGAGCAGGGGTGCTCAAACTTTTGCAAGCTTGGCCTCCCCAAAGCTGGTTAGGGGTAGTTCCTAACATAACGAACAGTACACAATATAGACAGGGACAGCACAGAATAGTATTCAAGTGCTTGTGGTTTATTTGTTGCATCACGGTGGATGATTGAAGATGTAAAGGTAGGTGTTAAGGAGAAAACGGCTAGCTGCAGTTGGAAGAAGTTAGCTAGCTAGAAGGCTAGCTCTTGGCGCCATGAGCTTTCTAAAAAAGAATGTGGAGCAAATTACTCCTTAGATTAGGCTACGAATAGGCCTGCTGCAAGTGCAGGAAGGTATTACTAAGGAAGGAGTGAGTCTTTAAAAAGACTGTTTATAAAGCAATGAATATCTTAACTATAGAGGAAACAAGAGCAATCGCACAAACTCTGCAGGGTGTCGTCTCAGTGAGGCTGAGCGCTCACCATGCCTGCAGTTACTTTTATCCTCGGAAGCGTACATGCAACTCGCGTTCAAATGATAACACTCCTTTTGATTGGCGGATCAGGAACGAAACAGTATTTGATTTGTTTGTGTCAGTCAAGCCCCTAGCATTTTGCCACTGAGGACGCTTTCACTAACCAGTGACAGGTCGTTTTTTTTTTGTCTGACATTGCGTCCCCCCTGGAGAGTGTCTGCGCGCCCCCCACTTTGAGAACCACTGCTATAGAGCAATGGGGGTGAGGAGTGGATGATAAATAGGCTGCCATTTTAGGGAAACAGAAATGGCATCAACAGTGAGAGCAGTCTATGAATGGGAGAAATTATTTGGACTTATTGGTGCAAGTTACTCGGGATGTCAACAAGAGTATCAATAATGGACCGGACAGTTAAGGTCAACACCAAGAAAGAAATGTAATTTAAAGTGGAAGTCATTAAAAACGACCTTTATCTCTTATATTCACCAAGGAAACTTTAATAATATCAAGAATTCCAAGCAGAGTAAGCTGTGTTTGTTATTCAGGTTTGGGCAGCTGGGGATCATGAGGACTGTAAATGGTTCGTTTCAGTTCACTGAGTGGGACTACGCAGACAGTGGTCCAATCAGGAGACTGATGAGCTTTGTTTTGTGTACATGAAAACAACTTATCTGCTCAGACTCTGCGCTCCACACAATTAATTAACACTTGTGGCTGCACAGGCTACTGTTGGTTATAGAAAATAACTAGAAGGTCAAATCAGCTCAATTCAACTTGATATTGGATTCAGATTGGATAAAATGATATCAAACCCAAAGCCTATATTCAAATGAATTCATTAATTTGAATTCATCTAAAATGAATCAGTAGACTCTATGCTGTTTGAAAGTGGCTGTTCATTGTGATCCTTTGTTCAGTCCCAATTGCATCCTCCCACTTAATTCAGTTTAACGTTATTTCAGTAAAAATATAATAATAACATTGTTTTAATCATGTATGGATCAAGAAATGCGTTTTAATGCAAGTAATATACATATGTGATTAAAGGCAGCATCCTAAATGATTCTATCTTGCCATTTATGATTACAGTGTTAAATCAATATCATCATGCAAACATAAAAAAAACATGTCACGAGTCTAAAACAAATTTTCCTAAATTAAAACCAGACTTTGAAAACAAAATATAACTTGCAACTTGCAAGCTGCATTCATGTATCACTTAACCACGTATTACTTTATAAAGTAGCTGAAATGTATTCATGGGCTTTCACTGCTTTTATTAGTATATTCTTTTTGCCCTCAGTCCTTAGGTTTATTCTCAGAAATTTTTTCTTTTCGCTGCTGATCCTGTTTTGACGTTGGGTAGGACTTTGCACCCATAGGACATCTAGAACTTGTGAAACTTTATACTTCAATTAATAATAATAGGCTGTAGCTGTGTCCCAATTCAGGGGACTTTGTGCGCAGCATAGACCACGATGGTCTACAGAAGAATTTCATAATCAGCGTAACCAGTTTGTCCCACGTTTAATGATGTTGAATAGCATCAGAGCTGCTGCTGGACACAATAAGAAAGTTTTATAAACTCAAGGAATCCTTGAATATATTGGGCCGGGAAGGATTCACCCTTTTGAACCTTCATTTGTGGGATGAAAAAACGCATGTGTCCGCCTTATTTGACTCAGCTTTTGAAATTGGACAGTGTAGTCATGGCCGCTGTGAAGATTGAGTCTCAGATGCAGCCTCTGATGGATGCAGCCCCTGAATTGAGTCTTTGTATATAAAGATGAGTGATATGCTGGCTCCCCAAAAGTGAGGCCAAACCGTCTTTATTGCCTTATGGTGGCTGGTTGCTCTTGAACCCTGACTCCTCCATGTTAGTGGATGGAACATCAACCACACTAAAAAGTCAGCCATATACCTGACAGAACATTCCAACACAACACCAATATGCAGGTAGCTCACACAATCCCCCTTCCAGCAGAGAGTTCCGCTGTGCTGCCTCGACTCATATAGCCAAGTTATGGCTTGGGACATAACTTGGCTGACGGCTCTTTGAGCACGTCAATTTTTTGCCATTGGGTTCATGACTCTACTGCACCAGACTCTATGCGGCTCATTAAACAGTCAAACAGCAAACTGCACCTCACTGAATATAGACTTTTTTTTTTAAATTTGCTACAGACACCTCTGTGGCTCCGGGGAGTTTCAGCAGGAACTCAGGTACTTTGTATACATTTTTATTGATGGTGTAAGGAAGTTAATTTTGTCCCAGTATGATTGTTCCCTGTGGCTTTCTGATGGTTCATGAACTGCAAAGCCAGCCCCTGCAGTTTGCCAAGCATCAGCCCTGTGACTACTTCAACTTGTGCGTAGCTTCACTTACTAAACTGGGAATAAGGAGAAACTCTGACATAATAGCATGATATATTGAAACAATGAGAGGGAGGGAGCAGCATTGGGAGTAACATGAGGAAGAGAAAAAAAAACGAATGTCCTAACCTTAACCCAGGAATTAATATGTCAAGCATTCAGCGGATAGTCTATTGTGGAGAAATCATCTTCACACAACAATCGGATCCCTCAGTGTTTTCCTAAAGAAAGATTGTAATTATATAAACTGAACTTTAAACTAAATTTTTTGGCCAGAAATAGTCCCCTAATCTGCAACGCCTGACCAAATAGACAAACATAATGCGAATAATTTACAATGCAACCAAATGTGTGGGTATTTCTGCACAGCTCCATGTCATGTACTTGAAAGTAAGGGGTTGTGCAAAAACAAAGGGCGGTATCAGTTCATTTACAAGTACCAAGAAGAGAGGGAGGGGAACCCCTCCGCGCTGAGGGATGCTTTCCTCAACGGTCTCTCTGACGTCATCAAAGATGAGCTGGCGGCACGGGATCCTCCGGCGGATTTGGACACGCTCATCGCAACTGCCATTCGCATCGACGGGCGCCTCCAGGAACGGAGACGAGTAGTCAACGTAGCAGTCTACCCTCACCATCTCCAGACGTCTCCTCTGCATCGATCACAAGCATTTGAAACGCACCCACGGAGCCGATGCAACTCGGCAGGACCCAGCTGTCATCAGTTGAACGACAGCGGCGCCTTGTGGAGAACTGCTGCATGTACTGTGGGCAGGGAGGTCACTTGTCCGATAAAAGGCCGGGGTCACCAGAGACTCCGAGGGCGCTGGTGAGCCACATTTCTAGTACTGAAAAGCCCTCTCTGCCCCTTATCCACGCTCAGCTTTTCTGCAAGGGACAGACTATTACAGTCTCTGTCTTAATTGACTCTGGGGCTGAAACTAATCTCCTGGACCGGTCGCTTGCTGTGCAGCTGGGCATTGAGCAGGAGCTCCTGAGCCAGCCCATCAAGGTCACTGCTCTGGATGCGCGTCTCTTATGCACAGTAACCCACCGTACCATTCCTCTTCACCTGGGCATGTCAGGTAACCACACAGAGCTTCTCACGTTTCACCTGATTCATGCACTAATTGCAACAACCAATAATCCTGGGGCACCCTTGGCTAAAGAGAGATAATCCTCACATTGACTGGGTTTCCGGTTCCATTCTCCAGTGGAGTAACTACCGTCATGCGGTCTGCCTCAGATCTGCTTCATCCCTGGCCTTCGAGGAGTTCCATCGGGATACTTGGCTTTACAGGGCATGTGCATCAAAGCACGGGCCACTTCGCTTCCTCCACACCGCCCGAATGACTGCGCCATTGATCTCCTTCCTGGAACCTCACCACCCAGGGGGCGATTATTCTCTCTGTCTTCTCCTGAGACCAAGGCCATGGATAAATATATCAATGACTCACTGGCTGTTGGAATTATCCGTCCTTCATCATCCCCTGCAGGCGCGGGATTCTTCTTTGTGGATAAGAAGGACAAGACCCTCCGGCCCTGAGTTGATTATCGAGGCCTGAATGACATCACCCTTAAAAACAGGTACCCCCTCCCACTCATATCATCTGCGTTTGAACTATTGCAAGGGGCGACAGTCTTCACTAAACTTGACCTCCGAAACGCCTATCACCTGGTTCGTATCAGGGAGGGGGACGAGTGGAAGACTGCATTCAACACACCCAGTGGACATTATGAGTACCTTGTGATGCCATTTGGCCTGACTAATGCTCATGCGGTTTTCCAGGCCATGGTCAACGATGTACTCCGTGACTTCCTGAATATCTTTGTGTTTGTATACCTGGACGACATCTTGATATTTTCTAGATCAGAATCAGAACATGTTCAGCACGTCCAGAGTGTTCTCAAGAGGATCCAAGAGAATCAGCTTTTCGTAAAAGCAGAAAAGTGTGAATTTCATGACTCCGAGGTCACTTTTTGGGGGTTTATCATCAGGCCTGGTCCGATCCTGATGGACCCCACAAAAGTAAAAGCAGTGGCTGATTGGCCAATCCCCACCACTCGGAAGAAGCTGCAGCAGTTCCTTGGTTTCGCCAATTTCTATCGTCGCTTTATCCGCAATTATAGTTCTGTGGCGGCTCCGCTTACGGCTCTCACTTCCCGAGACTCTCCTTCCAGTGGTCCTCTGCTTCCGACAAAGCAGTTAGTTTGTGCGTCAGTTTTACGGTGGAGGTTAACGCATCGGACTCCGGGGTGGGAGCAGTACTCTCGGCAGAGGACCAGAAGATGCACCCTTGTGCCTTTTTATCCTGAAAATTGTCCACCAGCCGAGCAGCATTATGACATTGGGAATAGAGAGCTGTTGGGGGTCAAAATGGCTCTGGAGGAGTGGAGACACTGGCTGGAGGGGGCGGAGCAACCGTTTGTGGTCTGGACCGACCACAAGAACCTTGAATACCTCCAGTCAGCCAAGCAGTTGGGTTCCCGTCAAACCATCTTTATCTTACCGCCCAGGATTGAAAAATGTCAAGCCTGATGCCCTGTCCCGGCAGTTCCAGTCAGACAGTGGTCCCTTAGTACCCGAAAGCATCCTCCCCTCACAGGTGGTTATCGGCGCCTTAACCTGGGACATCGAAGATTGTTGTTGGGACAACACCACTATTCTCATTGTTGTTGATATATTCTCCATATCGGCCCATTTCATCCCGTTACCCAAATTGCCATCTGCCAAGGAGACGGCTGAACTTATGCTTCAACACGTGTTTCGTCTGATCTTAAGTTTTGCATATTAATCCCCTTGTCATATAATAAATAAATAAACTTCTCTCTATACTGTTGTAAAGATATAATAACGGGTAGGAGATAAGTGAGAACAATTGACGGGTCAAAATCGTGTTTATTAGTTACACATTGTTTTGGGTTTGCAGTCATTTCTTTTCAAACAACCTTTATAAGACATTAAACCTCCTTTTATACCGCTCAAAACTCAAACTAACATCTGGCTTTTGTTTGCGATGGGAATGGATCAGTATCAGTTAAATGACTGCACAGGTTTTTATCGGCTCTGATCTGAAGAGATGAGAATGTGACATCTGGGTGAATGTGCAAGTCAGCGAGCTACATACATGACGCAACGGGGGGGAAAACATAATGGCTTCATCTGGCAATGGGAAATGAGTCAATCTTATTCAGGGTTCGGGTTCAACCATGTTTTAGAAACCCACATATATCTGCAAATTTTTGTGTTTAAGAGGTAAAGATGAGACGCGGAATATTTTTTTTTTATGACTCATTCCAATGAGGATTTCTGCATACAGTAAATCAGCTCCATTTGCTGATTCCCTCCTTCAACTAGGAGACAACCAGCATTAGCCTGGCCTACCAGTGTAGAACGCTGGATAATCAATTACAAGCTCTGCACAAATACAAATACTTTCAACATTGATGCAGGTCTCCATAACTGTTAAACACTGTCTTGTCTCATCAATGTTGTAATTATTGTTATTTTGTGGATGTGCTCTTCTACACATGGCATCTATTGCACTTCTGTCCGTCCTGGGAGAGGGACCACTCACATTCGTTTCCTTCATCTTGCTAAGGGGTAAGGGCGAAAGATGTCATACCTTATCAAGCCCTATGACAAAATTTGTGATATGGGGAATATAGGCCATAGAAATCTAAATTTGATTAATTGATTTTACAATATTACAACTGGTTAGATGCATAGGAGATGAGCTATTATTCAAGTTATTCCTGTGAACAGTGGCATGCACATGCCTTCCTGTTTACACCAGTACATTGCCCAGTGTACGTGAGCGGTCACTCGATATACATTTTCAGTCAGGTTAGTATGGGTTGGAGTTTAAAACTGATACAGGCTCATGTGGACAAAGATGGTTTGCTTTCTCAAAACCCAGTAACATAAATGCAGTCTCTGGCTGTGATTTGAAAAAGTGTTAACTTTGCCACTTTGTGAGAGTTGGGGCTCAGGGGTGGAGAACATCGTTATTCTAGACTTGTTACCGAGGCAGCACCAAGGCTGCCAGGACAACTGAGCAGCAATACTTTAAAATACCAGCAAGTATGAATTGATGCTTGGTCTCTCACTTTCTTAGTGTGTGTGTGTGTGTGTGTGCGTGTATTTGTCTGCGAGTGCCTCTCCCTCAGATGATCTCATTAAGAAACAGGAAAAAAAGCTGCCTGACAGCAGCAGCAGACAACCTTTCTTCTACTCTAAACCGCAGGTGTCAGGCAGGTGCGAGATACACGCACTAACGTTACCTCCCCCAGATTGAGGTAGGATTTGATGCTGAACTTTTGATTGTTGTAGCAGGAAAAGAGCAAAGATCGAGCTGAAGTGACAACGATTTTGGAAAAAAATCTGCAGTCAAGAAGAATCAGGGGAGAATTCGGTGTACACTTAAAATGACAAGGTGGGGTCCAGTAATTTTTCATTCTTACCCAATATCACATCCTTCCAGCCATCACACTGTGATTCACTTACAGTCCGAGATGGAGCCCAATGTGCAGCAGGATGTGACGCTTTTACGTTAAGTACATGTGATTTTATTACACACAAGTCTTTGCTTGTTTACATTTGATTAATTTAAGTCAGACATTGTGTCTTCTCACGACTGATTCTTATAGGTAGAAAAACAATTAAGATTTAGGCAAATAAGTAGTCATCTTCCTAAAAAGGGGGCTGCACAGGGGTGTCATGGTTACCAAAGAGGAAGCTTAACTCTTTTATTGTCTGAATGTTTTATGCTACCTCGATCAAACCTTTATCGAAACTCTTTAACCTTTTCTTTTGTATGTGGTTCCATGGGTTGTCTGTAAAAGACTAAAACTGTTAAAACCACATTGTTAAGGTCTGCTCCAAGATCACTGGAGTCGGGCAAACAGACCTGTGCTCTCTCTAAGAAGGGATGCCCAGAAAGCAGCAGTAATAATAAGTCAACCCGACCATGTATTTTCCCCTAAGGAAAACTGACAACAAATCATTATGGAATCCCCTTAATCCTTCTGCCATCTGGCTGCTAAATGCTGATAGTAGCCAACCTGCAGTTATGTAAGCTCCCCATCTACATCACATGAAGCAGCAGTTGCGATCTACGTCATTGTTTCCAAACATCTCATTTTCGGATCGTCCTGACTAAAATGCAGCGCGAGTTTTCAAACTATAACAGGGCCAACAGTGTTTCCGAACTTCTCTGTTTCAGTGGCTCCAAACTCCAGAGTAGTGTGGTTGACAGTCGTATCCATAGCAGGGTCGGTGCATTTTCAAACAAAAACGCACTAGTGTGGATGTAGCCATAATAAACTGGAGACTCAGAGCATGGTTGATTGTTTCTGTCTGTAAGTCAGACCTGTGTGACTTACAGACAGAGGTGAGAGGTGTGTACCCCACCTCTCACCATGGGCATCTGTCTCCAGCCCCCCTGTGAAAATGAGCAGTAAACAAAAGCAGATAATGGTTCTTCCTACTAAAATATCGATTCGCACAATCATGAAGCCAGTGAGTTGACTCACATTTTGTCAGTCAATTTACTGCTCTTTTGATTTTTCTTTAAGCTTTAACTATGTATCACCGTACAATGAAGGAACAGCATGGCATTCTGTTAACATGTACAAACTTATGTCTGTCTGCTGTTTTCTTATCTCTGCTGACTATGTGAACACCAGAGGCCCTTACAACCTACACTCTGACCCCATATGAGTGGTCTGTCAGCTGCCCGGCAAAAGAGAACATATTTTTACTCTACTCGGTGATTCACACATACATATAAATCTATTTGTTGCCACCATCGCCACAAAATAAACACCACCTGATCAGTAAAATGTAGAGCTGTATGTAGCACACCCATTTCACACACACACACACACACACACAGAGAGAGAGAAAATGACCGCATGTTTATTTCCATACTCTCTTTAACATGTATTTATAAAGAAAAATCTGTAGATAAGGCAAAGCAGGAAAGAGCACATGAGATATCGTCAAACCAAGAATTGGGTGAAACTGAAAGCCTCATGATGGTTTGTGATGTAACTCACTCATGCACAGTAGTTGAGGGGGTAAAAGGAAATAGCATCTGAATCAGGAGCCGGCTAATGTGATTAAGATTCATTTATTTATCCCAAACACATGCACTGTTACGGTTTGAGGGAGGAGATGGACCCAGGATGCGGAGGTTGTTAACAAAAGGTATTTAATATAAAAAAGGCTTTAAACAAGACAAAAACAAAACATTAACACTAACAGGTAAGTTCTGGCGACAAAGCGCACAGAGAACAAGGAACGAGGAAGCAGGAGAAGCTGGTCGAGACAGCAGGAACAGACAAACCATATCTCACGACATGTGGAAACGAGTAGGAGAAACAACTAGCGAACCGACACCAGACAAAGGGAAAGAGAGGCTTAAATACACAGAAGGAAGGCAGGGGCAATTACACACAGGTGAAACACATGAGGATTGGAGATGACAATCAAAGACAGGAAGTGAGACACCGAGAAGCTGGAACAAGACACAGTGAAAGCGAGGCTACAAAATAAAACAGGAAATAGAAAACACAACCAGACAGAAAACCATAAACATAAATGACTGACTGAGCGTCACATGCACAGGCACACTCATGCAATTGTAGGGAAATGTAACCTCTGCTTTTAACCCATCTGGTGCAGGACACACAGAGCAGTGAGCAACCATGTACGGCGCCCGGGGAGCAGATGTTGGGGGAGTAAGGTGCCTTGCTCAGGGGCACTAGACAGGGTAGGGAGAATCCTCTTGGATTTTTGGACAGGTTTGTCTTTTTGTTTTTTCTCCGTGGAGTCGAACTAGAGACGAACCACAGACCTTTTCTGCCCATAGTCCAAGTTTCTGCCTCTAGTCAACCGCCTCTCCTCATGTGATGGCCAATGGCACAGTATTAGGCTAAATGAAAAAAATTACATTAACTGGCAGTTGAGGCTAATTATCAGGTTCATGAAACCTCATTGACACAAACCTATCAGTTAAGTTGAAACATTATTAACTTGAACAAATGCATGTTTGACTCAATTTGCTCAAACTGGGCTGAATTACTGTGTATTTGTGTCCACTTGTCTCTGCAACGACTTGCAGAGGGATGTAAGGTGTTACAAAAAACAACCCTTAGCCTGACAGAGATGAGAATATTAAGGTTCTTTATTTGCTATTTACAAAAATTGGCCTTTGGGATTACTATTTAATGTTTTTTTGCCATTTAATTCAGAAACTCGTTTGCAGCCTCAATTTGTTATTTTGATTCACCTTGAGAAAAAAAAAACTGAATGACAGAGACAATCAATCTAAATGGCTACTAAGTGGTTAAAAAAAAAAGAAGAGGTGAAAAGAACTGCTGTGGGAGAGGACGTGAAATTAGAGTAGCAATCATGGCAACCGGAGATAGCAGACAGAGACAAGAGAAGATGTGAGACAGCCCACACATGCTTGTGGTGAGAGCATGGCAGAGAATAAGGCCATGCTCTGCCTTTCTGTCTCTGCTCTGAGGGGGAGGCAGTATATGTCCTGCATGGTTCTTTTCATCTGCACGTCTCAATAGCCACCCCCTCTTTGCTCCCATATCCCAAGGTTGCTGTTTATCATTTGAAATATAAAAGGCAGAGGGTGGATTCTTTGGTTGGCCTGGGCTTCCGAATGTGGAACACATATCTCACAAACCTTTCATCTGATCGGCTGCAGATCGAGGTGAAGTGTTTGTTGCGATTTCGGGGGCATCCACTAGTGCCCGGCTACACAGACGGGGAGTCAACATCGACAGGAACCCGTCACATCCTGGGAAACACTTGCTCGCTACCCTCCCCTCAGGCAGGCTCAGGGTCATACCGGACAAAACCGGCTGAGGAATAACTTTTTCCCAAATGCTGTTAAAATCATAACATTAACTAACAATATTTTACAATTTTTAAAACATATTTAAAAGTTTAAGCTTAATTTAAAGTTATTTATTCAGTTCTCTACCTATTCTTATTTAATCTATTCTATGTATGCTGCTAAGTGGACCGTTGGCAGATGACATTTCATTGTGTATTGATGCACAGTCACAATAAAGAATCTATCTATCTATCTGGACAATTGATTTGTAGAGCAGTGTGCCTTCAGTCTGCGGATGGAGTTGAACATGTCTCCTTCTATATCGTCAGATAAACTACAGCAGTTGTCGGTAACTCGGTGAAACCACGGGTCAAAACTGCTGGCCCGCCGATTAATCACGGCAATCACTTCCTATTTGGCAATTTGTCTTCAAAGTAAAATAATTAAGTTTTGTTTTATTGCTGCAATGCGTTATATCCAGGTGAATTACAGAGCTTTTATTTAAAAAAAGTTGTGAACTTGGGTCTGAAGATTGTGTCCATTGCTTAACAGACCTCTGAAATAGTCAACATGCAACATCAGGAAAAATAACAACAGCATACTTAATCATTCAAACATATATACAAACCAAACACGTGAACAGTAACAAAGCAAATTCTGTTTTATTATATTAAAATTGTGACGATAAAATCTTGACTGTTGATAAACCAGGTAGGATTGAACACAAAGTTCTCTTAATTCACTCTGCATCAAACAACTTCCAGCACACAAACAATAAAAAGTGACAGTATATTTTAGAACTCTTTGAGGAGGACTCATTAATGATAAGGAATGATTCTGACACTGTGCAAGTTTTTGTAAAGCATCATAGATGTGGTTTCAACTCTTAAGGATTAATGTTTGTTTGTGTTGTGTCTTTGTGTTAAGTCTCATTAGGCTGTTAAATAATGTATTAATGTAGGCCATTAATACTAGTCTATAATATAATGTAGTCTCTGTATCTATACACTAATTACTTTTACCTCCCACTAATTACCTCACACCTGAGACAACATGCCTGTGTATTTGCAAACAATGGACTTTTCTTCCTATCTTAATTCAAAAGTGTGGTCTTTCATTTTCAGAGCATAATTTATTCTTTTCACGTTGCGATTTTTGCGGCGCTCAAACAGCTCACCTTTGTGTGCAAATTTGCACTGCTCCGTCTCAGAGCTGTTAGTCTGCTCTCAGACAAACTGCTGCTGCCCAAAAATAAGTTTTGTGTTTTAGCGCACAGGAGCAGCCTGTGCGGAAGGACTCCAACTGAAGCTCGGGACATTTGTGCAGCAACAGTGTATCTGAGTGCAGACAAACATTTCTGAGCAGGAGCAGAGCTCATTTCCATACGAGCGGGAGGCTATTTGAGAGAGCGAGAGAGAGAGAGAGAGGCAGGGGTTTGATGGAGCTTCCTGCAAAAATCCGAATGTTGTTGAATAATGATACGAGAGACATTTACAACACAAAGTCACACAGAGACAAGGTTAGAGCGTAGAAGATGCTACTTGTTTGTTGATACATGTTTTGTCTACAAGACAACGTTTGTACCAATGTATAAAACCCCAGTGTATACACGACCAACCCACCCACCCACCCACTTACACTCACACATGTGTTTGCACTGCTATCTTTCTGAGGACACTATTTTATCTGTAAAATTATTGTGGGCCAAATAAATCAGATAACAATATTACCATGATATAAATAAGTAATACGTTTATTAATAACAGTAATGTAAACATTTTATCTTTTTCATTGTGGTTTTATTGTTTGATTATATTTTCGGCAAACAAATAACACTGTTTTAAATTTTACATTGTTTGTTTTATGTATTGATGTTCGTGGTGGGTTACGTTAATATTGCTGCTGCTTCATCCCCTGATTACCATCGGGCTTAGGTGGTATTCACCATAGCCACATCTCTGTGATTAAAGATGTTCAGAGTGATCAGAGATAGAGATTTGTCTTGTTTTCATATTTTATTTGTCAGAAGATCATAGACAACAGAACATATCATTAGCCGACTTGATTATAATTTCTCAGGGTTGTAGATCAATTCAGAAGATGAGAAATGCCTAAACACCATGTTTGCGGGAGCATCAACGGATGTTCTCGTCTTCTGGTTTTCTTTCCTGCAGCTACTGTTTTTCAAGTTTGGATGTGTGTGCTTTTGTAGACATTCATTAAATCAAATCAAACTTTTGGCCCTAACTTGGTTTCTTTGGTGCATGTAGTTCTGAGTGCAGATCTTGTAAAGTTATCAACACGTTTGAAGCAGATAAGGCAGCAGCAGAGATAATGAAGGTATTTAAGAGCAACTGTGATACACAGCCTATCCCCCGGTAGCAGAGAGAGTGCAGGAGCATCGGGGATGTTAAGTTGAATATTTAAGTCTCGTCTGCCAGACTCATTGATCCTGTATCTAACTGAGGTTGCTTCAAGTTAGAATCTATGGCTGTGAAATATCAGCAGACTAACTGTGGTGTGTATTGATAAATCCATGACGCTGTCCATGGTGCTGAAGGCACAAACACATTTCTAATTGAGCCTTTAACTTTGTCTCACTCTTAGACACTTTCACCTTGGATGTATAATATTCTCTCAACTTTTTTACTAATAGTGAATCTTATAACATTAGCGCAATGCCTGTTCTTTGCTTTAATACTTTTCACACCTGTGGCTTCCATATAGGTTTGATTTACTTACTTAGCTGGGAATATTTTTCTTAAATTGCATGTCGACTATTTCAAAGGTCTATTAAGCAACCAACACAATCTACAGACAATGAATGGTTTGCGAGAGGGAAGTTAGCTCAAAGGCTGCACTTCATACGCAGACTTTTAAGGTTTATTCAAGGGTTTTTCAAATAAAACAAATCTTTGTGTGACAATTAGTGTTTATTGGACAAGGTATTGAAGCAATTATTTACCTCAGTTTAACCTTTTTAAAAGTTCCTAGAAATCAAAAAGTTTCCAAAAAAAGGAGAAGACACAAGGAAGCCCTTCTTCCTCACCCTCACGTCCCCCTGTGTGGGCTCCCTTTGGGCCATTCCCTCTGATAAATAATTACAAATCACCTGCTGGCTGTATGTGCTCCCTGCTGTGGCCGTCCACTTTTACAAACCAGCTCTAAAAAAAACCTGTGTACACAACTCAACTGCTGCCACCGACACTGCCCTTGAAAAAAAGCCAAAGGGACTGACTGGTAGCTTCAGGGCTCGCCACATTCCATCACATACATCAGTCAGACAGTCGACTCAGTGCTTGTTAGCCTGTAGATATTATTCCTGTTTCCTGCTACCTGATGGATTTGAGAGAGACTCACAGCGACAGTGGAGCAAGTAGAGCAAAAACCAGATGAGAAAGTAGACAGGTAGTCAAGACCACAGTTTTAAATCCATGTTATAGCCATTGTTTTGCCCACAGTCATACAGTGGACTTATCAATGATTTTAAGTTACTTAACACTTGTATACTGTTATAAAATGTGACTTCTCCCAGACTACCAGTAAATATTTTAAATAAATATTGACTCGAAACGGCGTCATTTACGCCATGTTTTTATCCTAAATGTCCACTGTTATCCTCTGCCTATAGCTACTGGGATAGTCGCCAGTTATCGTAAGACAAGATCAACGAGTTACTGCAGTTATCGCGAGAACTCAAGAAAGCTGAAGTAACTAAGAGGAGGATAACCGCAGACGATTAGGCTACAAACATGGTGTAAATTAAGCTGTTTTCAGGACTTAAACGTGTCACCCACCCTCTCTATATGCATAGTGATGAGTAGTTAATAAGTGAATTATATTTTTGAACATATGCTATTTATTTTCTTTTGAAATTCAAGGAGAAAGAGAAGACCATGAAGAATCTCTGAATCATGAGAGAGTGAGAGGGCAGACCGGAGAGACAAATGAAGAGACAGAAAGAGAGCTACAAACCAGCCTCCGAGCTGAAGCAGAAAGGGCTCTAGATGACTTTTTGGATTTAAGGGATAAGGAAACAGGTCAAAAACAGTTTAAACTGTCGAAGTACCCACACGATCAGTTTTGTACCCTAAAAATTGCCAATAGGAAGTTGTAACAAGGTTAAATGTAATTTTCACATAACATATGAGCCATATGAAAGTTATCACCCTGTTACTTTCCCCAGCCTGATTTGTGGACCGGCCTTTATTTGTTCATGCCAACCACGCACTGTATGCATGTCACATTCTCATAAGGGCTGAGCACCCCTGAAAGTCTGATCCTAACTGCTTATTATCTGCATGTTACTTTCACTTAAACTGTTTTATTTACTTGAATGTCAAGTTCTTTCAATTAAAAAGTAACAAGTGAAATTAACATTCCCTTTCTTAGTTCAAGCAGAAGACTTGATTGATTAGTTGTGTTTAAACAGTAAACTAAAGGACACTGCCTTGGATAAATAAAATCAACCCAATGAAGAATGATTAGGTCACAGGATTATTTTTTACCTATTGCCAAGAGCAAATAGACTGAAAGGTCATTCTTGAACTCTGAAATGAAAATTAATCTCCCCACGAGGAGCTTTCGTCAGCAGTCCTGGAGCTGTGGTCACCAGAGGGTTTACAGAGGGGGCTTGTCATGAAATTCAATCTGTCAGATATGAATTATGGACCATCTTCGGTATGAACATTTTATATTAAGCCTATTTATTTTTTAATGCAAATATTATAGCGATTGCCCTCTTTTGGGTCGCACAGCAAACTACTTCAGAAGGTCTGAATGACATTTTTTAACTACAAACTTTTCTTTATAACGAATATTTGAATTTCTAAAAATAAAGTAGCAGCCCTATGCTTGACATCTTTCTGAAAGGTTTTGCGATTGAGTCATGTTACCCATCATTTACTCCTGACTCAAAATGTTTGCCTTTGTCTCTCACCTGCAAGTTCTGATCAATCCTGAAGACTTTCAGTATTCATGATGGGAGAGAAAAACAGCAACAGCCTCCAATAGGAGACACGACAACTTGCCAACATGTGAACTCACATGAACTCTGAAGAGGGAAAAATGTGTGGTGCATTTTTATGTGACAATACAATGGCACTACTAAATTTTTTTAGAATTCTGTTTTACATTTCTTATTATGATCACACTTTCTAATCCTATTTCGGAGATGAAAAGATTACCTGTTCATAAAGAACATGAAAACCAGCTAACATCTAATGACACCATCCCTGACTTTATTAGGCCTTGTGAATTTCTACAGACCTGAGTATTTACAAGGAAACCCGCTGCTGATTTTTATTTCTAATAACCACACATGTCTGGTTTACTTTATAGAATCATACCTCGCTGCTCATCGATCTGTCTCATCCTTGGCTTTGGATCGACTGCTGTCTGAGCTCCAGACTTTAGAAGTCTTTTCTGCCTCTGTTATCAATCCTACCAATACACTGAAATACTGTGTACATCGCAAACTCAAAATATTATCTAACATTCCTTATTTTAATTCATCTCTACTGGTGGGCGTCTAGTGGGCTGTAAATATTTAGTACAATCAATACCTAAACTTCCGATCATGTCTCACATTTACTCTTAACACATACTGTATTATATACTTACAACGTGGCCTAAATTCTCTTATGAATACTACTTGTGTTAGTCCACCATGATTGATTATTCAAATTATGGCTTTTCTGATGACTGCAATTAGACTGCAATTAGCAGTAAAGGGACATACTACAAAGTGCAAGCCCCAATAATACAAATATTTACTGTACTATAGGTCATGGTGATACTACCTTTATTATAATAAGACAATTTTTTGCTGCACACATTATTTTATGTTAACATACTTTAACATGATGGAAGGTAGATGATGGGATGAGGGTAGGAATGAGGAAAGGAGCGTGTGAGAGTGAGAAGAGTGAGTTCTTAGAGACTGTATCATCAGCAAAACAAAGGTATTATGAGCTATGCAAGTTTTTCTTGCTACCCCTCGCCCCCCCCATCCCCTCTCTCTCTGTGTGTGTGTGTGTGTGTGAGTGTGTTTATGCTCATTTCTTGCACTCAAGAGTGTCGCTCCTCCAAGCTGTTCATTTGTCAGTCTGTTGTGGAACTGCATCACTGAGTCCAAAACTAATTTTACCATGGGGATAATACAGTAGATCTTAATCAGTACAGAGGAGATGAAACCTGATTCTGTGCTTTGGGAAATATTTGGTTAAATCAGGTGGGTCGGGATGTTGCTGTGAAAGGAGAGTTTCATTTCTTGCCCAAGAGTTTAATGTATCAGCCGGTTATTTACCTGCAGTGAAGCTTTAAACTCTGCAGTTTAGAGTGTTTGCTTGTAATGTGACTGATCAGTGGCTGTAAGTTTGCTGTGTTGAGCCAAACACCACTCCGGATAAGTGGAATCATCGTGCATGAAATGTAATGGAAATGTAGAGATAGCTGAATGTGTTTGCCTGGTACCTGATGTTCTGTCCGTCTATCTGGCAACAGAAAAGCCCTTGAAAATAATATATTGTAGATCAAAAACATTTTTTGATTTTTTTATGAGAGAGAGAGAGAGAGAGAGAGAGAGAGAGAGAGAGAGAGAGAGAGAGAGAGAGAGAGAGAGAGAGAGAGAGAGAGAGAGAGAGAGAGAGAGAGAGAGAGAGAGAGAGAGAGAGAGAGAGAGAGAGAGAGAGAGAGGTCATAGCTTCTCTATGTTAATCATTATAATTAATACAGATTCCAAGACACACTAGATAACAATCAAAGAGACGGACCAGCAACGTAAATGGATTGAATAGAGAAATAAAGAGCAACAGGAGCAGAACAGAAGAAGGGACGAGGCTGGATGATGTTATGGAAGATAGATGTTATCTGCACATAATCCACTGATTACACTGCAGTGCACAATACAAAAGTAAATAGCAAAAATACATATTGATGGCTGGTGCTGCAATGAATATTGGTGTTACTGTCAGTCCATATGGATTAATGTACATTGATGGCTAATTAGCCCCTATGGGATGGAAGAGTGCATTGTTTACTTGCTCATGTGTACTTTGATGCTGGTTCGTGTGTTTACATGTCTGTTGGCATGTGCGGATTGATTCCCTCCTATGAGCAGGACAGGAGGAAAGAGCAGAAGAGATGTGTGTGTGATGGACAGAAGATACGGGGGGGGGAGTGAAGAAGAGCAGAGCATCAGATATAACACAGAGTTGACACAGTTTGTCTTACTTCAGATTTGTCACAATTTAAAAGGAGCCCTAATCATATAATAGAAGCAAATGCTTTGAGACCAGTGTTGGTCTATTTTCAAAACTGAACAAAGCATTGGCAACACACAATCTAGCATATGACTGCTTCATTATGTCAAGGCTGTTATTTTTAACGAGGACTTTGTCAAAGTTTTTCAGTAGACAAAGTAGATGGAGAACACGGCATATTTAACGGTTTTCTTTTTTTTATTTCAGCCAATGCATTTGAAATTCACAGTATTTATTTACACTATACTATACTATAATTAATTTTACTTTAGTTGAAAAGGGATCTATTGGTTTTCAAAGGGTGTAATCATGTAAATTGTACTTTACCCTAGAATGGACTCTTTATATTTAAATACTTTATATTTACATAAGGAGCTAGTCTTTTCCACGGAGGCTGCCATGTTTTTTTGCAGTAGTCCAAATTGGACAAACTTGACACATTTTGAGTTTTTATGACAACTGTAGGCTACCACAGGCTCTCTTTCATGTATGGGAGGGGAGGGTGAGGTGAGGGGTATTCAGCTGCATCATGCAACTTAACCACTAGATGTCACTAAATTCTACACACTGAACCTTTAAGTGGCATTTACCTATTCATTCACACATATTGCGCTTATTCTACCACACAACATTTATACAGTGTCGGAACAACCATCAGGGGCAATTTGGGATTCAGTATCTTTCCCAAGGGCACTTCGAAATGTGGACTAGAGACAGACAACCCACACCTGGTTTAAGTGATAGCAGTTACTCACATATTACATATACCGTTTCATCTGTCTCTGTGCTGATAGGAGCTTCTTAAAATAGCCAACTCACCCTGGGGCCCAAGCTACTCATAGTCAATCCTATTTTGTTGTCAATTCAGGATTGTACCTAGAGTGGTGATTAACGATAGCCTGGATGCCAGACAAACTTAGCCCCGCCCACAACATTTTAGGTCGGGCGGTTCGGTCTGGAGTCGCTCCGTTGGGAAAAAATTATGCCCGACCGGGCCAATCAGATTGTCAGGGCGGGCTTTATACGATGATTGACAGATGATCAACGGTAACGTAATCAACCAGGTCATCAAAGTGCTCTTGGGTTGAATTCGTTTTCAACAAACATGCCTGCCGCTGGCGAGCTGAGATGTGTAGATGCTGCCATTGAGTCTGTTTTAGAAGACATCGACAGCGCATTCATTTTGAAAGACGAACACAGAACGTGGAGGCGACGCCAAAGCACCGCGCTAATCCCTATCGCCCCGGCGCTTGGCTGTTCACACCGGACACTGAAGCGACGCTGAACCGCCGGGCAGCGCTAATAATATCACCCGTTGATCCAGTAGATCGCTGCACGGCTTTGTGCCAGTCACACCGGAGGCTGAAGCACCGCGCTGCGCCAGGGCTGCCTCGCGGTGCTTCAGCCTCCGGTGTGACCGGCACAAAGTTTTAACATGGGAGTGGATGGGAGCCAGCTGTTATTTAAGGCTTGGCGCTGAGCTGAAGCGTCCGGTGTGAACCCGGCGTTAGTAAATAACTCACAATGCGTTGCTTAGCATACGTCACATACTACGTTGCTCTGTTTGGTTGTAGGTCTATCCAATTGAGTGAAGAAGAATTTTACTTCCTGGTCAGTTGAAACACGCCCCATAATCACAGCCCAATGGAGCGGTCTCAGACTCACATTCTGACTAGAATTGTGAGTCTGACAACGTCAGGCTAGATTAACGACTAAAATATGGACAAATTTATGCAGTTCAGAAAAACAAGTTTAATATGTTTATGAAGCCATGTGTGTGTGTGTGTGCTTGTGTAAATGTTTCTCTGAGTCTACTTTAAGTATATATATAATATTAAAATCAGAAATATATCCATCCATCATATATTTAGCAGCTTCATTTAATGTTTGCAGTGATGTTAATTGTAATCCATAGCTTACAACCCAAGCTTTTCACACTGCACTATATTAAATCATAAACACAATGATCTGTTGCAGTAACGATGGCTCACGTTAAATTAGAGTAATGCAGGTTGGATTTGGTTAATCTAAGACGTTGGGTAATGTGGTACACCGAAGCTCTAGTCAGTTTATGTCCTGTTCTAACTAAATCTATTCAACAAGACTTTTTAGCATTGTCATCATGTGACTGAAATCACTTGACTTCATGGGGCTGAGCAAGTGTGAATCAGAAGCCTCCCCCTTGGAATTACAAGGTCAGTGACATGATTCTGAAGGATTCATGTTAGGGATATAAGTCATTAATAAGAAAATGTTTCGAATTGTTATAAATAATGTTTGTGATGTATTGTAACATACGGTCTGCAGTTGTCAGTCAGGAGTTAAAGGTAAATGCAGTCTGTCCCTGTCGGTTTAAACTGATTGCCTGGTCAGTTAACTAGCACACAATCAGTTTGCTCTCTAAGACAGGCATGATCCAAAAAGCACAGAAGAGTCTGTCCTGTGGTCTGCAGCCACTTGTTTCACCAAACATGTGGAGAAGACAACGGTCTGATCGATGATGATGGTCTCTCACCTGCAAGGACAGTTTTGTCTGAGTAGCCCCAATAGAATGGTGAATTACCAAATTATTAATCTTTAATTGTTATTTTTGCTTGCTGTTGATTGAATATTAATAGATGTAAGAAAAAATGGGATAACCCTTTAATAGACAGTTTTGAATTAATATTGACAGTTTTAATACAACGACCATTCTGTTAATATTATATTACATAACATTTAATTTAGCTGATGCTTTTATCCAAAGCGACTTACAATCAGTGCATTCACCATGAGGGTACAAACTCAAACTCAGAACAATAGTAATCAAGCAAGAACAATTTTCTTCAAGAAAGCCTAACTACAGTGCTGTATGTAAGTGCCATTCAAGTGCTACTTTGTACTTCTTTTTCTTTTATCCAAGGTATAGTCAGAAGAGATTTGTGTTAATATTAATTTTCTTATTATATTAGTGATTTTTTTCAGAATGCTTTTAAAAAAGTTAAAAGCTTCCTGTCATATTGTAAGTGTTGTTTTTTGTTATAGACACCAGCATTTGAAAGGAATGGCATGTTAAGTCTTTTCCCTGCAGCAACTCATGCTCGGCAACAAGGTTAAGGTGGACAAACTCTCTGGAATTCAAAGCAAACACCAGACAGAGTCATTAAAAGAACATGTCAGATGCAGTGAAAATCCCTCACTCATGTGAGCCTGTAGTGGATGAAAGTTGAAGTGGATGGAATTGTTTGGGTAGAAATGTCGGGGAACACACTCTACATACTCGAGGCCTGAATAAAATTGTTCTGCTCCAGGTATTTAAAAAAAACCTCCTCTCTCAGTTTTTCTCCGGCTCCTTTGTTTTCTTCAAAATAAATCACATTTATTTATTTATGACATGATGTATTGGCTGCATCCTGTCGTGCACACACTTCGCATCAATCCAGAACGCAATTTTGGCTGCATTTTTCAGAGGGCAATTAATATTGGATTAACAAGCGATCAGTTGGAAGTGTTCAGCCTGAAACTTCTTCTAGGCTTTCACTATGTGAGTCTAACAGGGACCAGGTTACCTTGAATCACACAGCGACTAAAGTTATGGTGAATCTGTGAAATCCATGGAAAAACGGATTAATGATATGCATTCCAAAAAAACAGGCAGGAGGATTTCAAAGCAGCCATAAAAATCACAAACTGGGATGATCTATATACTCTGACCTGACCTGAACTTGTTCAATATTTTACCTTTAGAAAAAAAAATTGGTTGGCAAACATATCACGCATCAACATAACAATATCTCCTTCCCACTACATCCAATGTAATTTAGATTCTATACATGCAATAGAGGGATTACGGGGGAACGGTTTCTTGATTTAGGAAAGCATGACACTGTGAGCCATACATAGGCCTAACAACTCATTTTCAGCTTTTCCACGTTCCTTTATAAATAAGTTCTCTCAGGCCATATCTTAACTACGCTTTAGTTTGGAAACGATGACATAGACAATCACAACCGCCTAACAGTCACAATGTAGCGTAGAACGCCACACGGATCATCACTTACATGTGTTACCGACCCTGTTGAATCAACTTAAACCAACATTTAAAGGGTTGGGCCATATTATAAAGAAGTACATTTCAAATATTAGAGAAAAGCATCATCAAATATTTAAATGCCCTCCTAGTTCATACGATTTATGCATGGTTTAACTCATGTGGCGACGCCGGCGAGCTAGTTCTGGCAGGCAACTCGAGCTGCGCTGCGCCAATCATGTTACATACATCATGTGAAAAACCCCATCTCCTCAACCATCTATAATACACACCCACCTTATCAGGTGGTCTATTTAACCAGAGAGACATTTCCCATCAACCCCTCTTGCTCTCATTGCTGCTGCAGTATTGCCACCTGTTGCTTCAGCCCCTCCACCACTCCAGCATCCACCTGTAGGCTCCAACGGGGGTTACAAGTATTTGCTCATCACTCCCATCATTCCTGTGTAATCATATTAGGGTATTAGTGGGGTGCAAGCCCCCGGGGGAATTTGCACCCAGGTGCCCATCATGGTGATTTAAGTTGCACCTGCAGGTCAACAGGGGAAATGCAGTTGACAGCAGCACAGACACTAAAAGACATTCCTCCAAGCTTGTATTGTTTCTGAGGGGACAGTTACCTGACCTGCCAGAAACTCTGGACTTGGGGCTAAGTTACTTTGTTCCAACTTGTTGTGCCTATAAGGTTTCGGAAACGTCTAGGTCGGTTCAATTGACTGTTGCTTACACTGACTGAAGCTCATGCATAGTGAATGAAAAGGGCCATCTTCAATCGAGTTTTGATCACCATGACAACTGGTTAATAGAAGGCAAAGATGTGAAAGCACATTGATTTCTGAGCTTCATGCATGTCTTAATAGACGCCTGAGGAATAGAGATCATTATAATATCCCCTTATTAATGGGATTATATTCGAGCTTTCTGTATCAGTGGTCATTTAACTATCTTCATCAAATGGACAAAGTTAACAAGTAAGACATAAATGTGTCTGGTCTATGTGCCTTTAGTTGCTAGAGACCCTGACGTTATCAGCACCCACTGGGACTTTACATTGTGTCTTGTAATGTAAGATGGCAGTCTTTCCTCCACGAGTCACCCATGCTAAAATGAAACGCTGCTTTCATGTCCACTGGGGCTGTTGAATGACAGTAAACACAACGGTCAGTGATAATGAATATGCAGTCACTGGAAGTTTACTGTAAGAAAGAGTTGTATTGTTTTCCACTCTATTAATCAAAATAATTTCTTCAAGCAAACTTTCAGCTTTGCATTTTAAATGGTTAAATGAAGCAAGACTGACTGGTGTTGTCAGGTCTGTGCGTCTCAACTGTTATTTCCATCAGGAGAGGCTTACAGAAAGACAAATGAGGAAGAGTCAATTAAAATGAAAAAGGGTTTATCGTTTACACAGAAATAGTCTGTTGGTGTTTAGAATCCGACAAGAAAGAAAACACATAAGGAGGTTGTGACCTGAAAGAGGTGAGCGATTGGATGAAAAGAGGATGAGCTGATGGAGTCTTGGTGTTGAGGGAGCTGTGCATGAGACTGTGCAAGTGACTTGAAATGAAATTAACTTACTTTTACACTGTGTTTTAAGCCTAAATGTCTACTACTGGAAGTGGCGATGCTAGCGGAGGTAGCCACACGATGGTGTGCCTGAAGGTCCGGAAACGCACCTCAAAAGGTGTATATGATGCCATTTTGAGCCTAATATGAATATCGAGGCTTCCTGACACTTGGACAAAACCTCAGGAGCAATATTAAGGTTAAGATACATTTATTTGTCCCAAACACATGCACAGGCACACTCATGCAATTGTAGGGAAATTTAACCTCTGCTTTTGATTTGAAAAACAAGTTATCTTTCCAGTTTCCTTTTGTATCCCTGCCAATGCTGTTGTTACCACACAGTAGCTGCTTCCCATTTTGGTGCTATAGGAAGGTCATGTATGTATCAAAGCAAAAACAAACAGCCTGCTGTGGCTGGAAACAGGCTGGAGTCCATAGTGAGACTGAACAAAAGCAATAAACACAAAGTAAACAGTAGAGTTGGGTGATAATTCTCTGTGGGATCATCACTACAAGTAAAACCTTTTTCATTACTTGTCCAATCTTCATTTAAGTGGCATCATCTTAATGTACAATGTATTTTAAGGAGTGTGTTGATCCTTCATTATAACCTACATTAGAGTCATATTTTTCTCTTTGTACTGTGGATGAAGGAATGCTCATACTCACGTGGTAATTGTTATCTCTGCATCTGCATTGGTTACGAGGACGCTGCACTGGAAGCTTTGATCGGTACCAAATGCTGCTCGGGCACGTTGATTGAGTCTGTCATTAATATTTAATCTACACCGAGATACTCTTCTTTACATTCCTTATCACTTCTATCTCCCAAAGTTAAGTAGGTGTGCACTCCAGGGTTATTGCTCTTCTCCATCAGTTGCTGTCCATTTGAGATGATTGGTTAAGAAATAAAAGTCACTGCATTTACCGTTACCCTATTCTCAGTGTCAACTGCCATAATGTTATGGGCTATAAACGTGCAAAACTCATTGCTCATCTCTTTTTCTCCCAAATGCCTCGTCCTCCAGCCTCTCCAGTCCACTCAAAATGATGGTGAAGTATTCTGGCTCAACATAATGGGCAGACAGTGATGATGAGCTAAGGCAGAGCGCCAAAATTAGGATGTGTTTGTGAAATGACGGATGTCACGTCGTCAGTGAGATCACTTCTCACTTGGACTGATGCCTCCTGATCAACACTTGTAAGCTCAGCGGTGCTTTGAGTGGGATGTTAATGTTCACCTGGCAACATGCCCCCAACACAGTGTTAACATGCTGATCGTAGATTAGCCATAGCTTCAAATGTAATAAACAAACAGTAGGTGATGGCTTGATGGAAGCAGCTTCCCCTGCGTCCACACCACAAACCAATACACACATCCATGCACACATGTCATTGTTGCAAGACACAACAACTGCGATATTTCTTATTCTACAACTCTATTTTATTGTCACTTTCCTTCTCTCCGTGCTGGAATTGTCATTTTATTTCTTCGATGTAGTTCATCCAGGCAGTGATTTTACATGTTGCTCACAGGATACTTCAGGAGCAGGGTTGGCAGTTTAACAACAGGGATGCATATTGGTCATTTTGCTAACAAGGGGAATGGCACTTCATCTCCCCCTGCCTCAAAGGGCTATGGGAATTACCTATACAGGAAACAAACACACAATCATGAATATTGGCTATTTCACTCTCACCACCTTCAGAAATTAAGCAGTGGGTTATCAGAAGCATATCATCAGGCTGCGAAGCACTGGAGTGGGGATAAAAAGGACACAATAACCTCCAGGAAGCCTGAAACTCCTAAAACCAGGCTGTCAAAACAATAACAATATCTTGAACAACTCAATGACGGGCAGAGAAAGACAAGAAAAAACAAAAACAATATTGTCATTCTGTACGTGGCTGAAGCATCTGAGAATCTCTGAAGGGTCTCCTTCAAATACCACATTCCTGTGTTTTTAAAGTCCAGAGACACAGAGACAGAGGCTTGTCCATCTTAAATACTCGGCTCACAACTGTAAGAAGTACATGACCCAGCACAGTAGGTCAAGTCCCCAGGTCAACACTCAACAGTACAACTACACCTGAAGCACAGGAGACATCAAAATGTGTACATGTGTACATCTGTCAACAGAGGGGCAGGCCAACTCTTCCCAGGATAATCAACATCGATTCACATCATGACGCACATGATTCTAACAACTGCTGACCAGTGGGACCAACCAGCTTCGACAGTGACTGACCCAGCTATGACCTAAGCCAACCAGTTGATGTTGTCAAATATGACAGAAACAAACGACTCATGAGGTTTCCTCCTGTACAACATCTGGAGCTAGGCTCAGCAGCTCAACCAGACATTTTTCCTGCTCTATTTTAACGTTCAGAGTGAATGGTGCAGCTGTAGTTTGGACATGTACAAATTCCCTTTTGCTCATTTGATGTTGGAAAAAAGGCAGCTGAGCCAGGAGCACGGTTCAAAACGAATGGCATGGGCGTGTTTTTGACCGAGAAGCAATTGACCTAGGGGCCGGCTGTGGCTGAGGGTTAGAGTGGTCGTCCTCCAACCTGAAGGTCGGCAGTTCGATCCCCAGTCTGACCCATCTGCATGCCGAAGTGTCCTTGGGCAAGATGCTGAACCCCGAATGGCCCACCATAGAATAACAAAGTGCTGCAGGTAGATGCACTGTATGAATGTGTGAATGCAAAGCTGTACTTTAAAGCGCTTTGAGTGGTCATCAAGACTAGAAAAGCGCTCTATAAATACAAAACCATTTACCTATCAAACTGCCATCTCCCATCTTAATTTAAAGGCCAGGTGCATCTGCACCCTGGTGGATTTGTCAGGTAGAATTAAACAGTGGACAAACATTATGTACCTACCATGTAGATCCGGGTAATGCACCATTAAGGATATTCTCAAACCTAAAAGTCCGGACCATGGTCTGAATCAAGGGTCATGTCTTGTTTACCGTTGATCCAGTTGTATTGGTTTCTTCTTCTTCTAATGACATGATTTACATTTTCGTTTTTTTAAAGGTTGGAGCAATACCAAGAATAGGAGAATTGTCCCCCTCTGTATTTACTAGGTGCAAACCCATATACATGTATACATGAATATATATAAATATACCCCTTATTTTTTGTAATGAGTGCTGCACACTTTCCAGGTGACCAGTGCAGGCCACATTGTCATCAATTAGATTATATGAAGCTGTAAATGTAATGTAATAAATTCAGAAGTGTTTTTGCTTAATGTGCTGTGTAATTGTTTGTATGCTGCATGCGTATGATTTCAGTAAATGAACAAACCTATACCTACTCACATGTATGTTGTATCGTATGAGAAGAAAGTAACATGGAGATAATTCAGTTAAATTGCAAAACAACTGAACTCAGCAGGCGGCAGAAAAACAGAAAACAGGAACAATATCCAGAGGCTAAAAAAGAAGTAGACTGTCTGACTATGGTACGTGAAGGAATCTGGTGAGCCCTGAAGCTCCCAGTCGGTCTCTTTGGCTTTCTTCAAGGACGCTGTCGATGGCAGCAGCTGAGTCCAGTTTTTTTTAGAGCTGATTTGTAGAAGTGGACGGTCTCAGCATGGAGGAAAATCATAAAAAACAGCAGAGGCTTATGTGATTGTTATTACTTCTGCAGATATTTGGTCAGAAACCAAAGTATTTAATGTTGATGGCAGTGAAGGAAATGTCAGACAGAGAATTTCACTTTTACTTAGAAGAGCTCATGCAGCGCTATACTAAATTTGGCAAAATATCAAAAGAGTTGTGCACATTACATGGAACGAAAAATATTAACCAAATGGTGTCGTTAAAGGAAAAGTCAGGGCTTTTACTTCAGTAGTTTCAAACAAGCACATATCCAATAGGCATGTTAAACCACCCAAGCACGAACACATAACAAAATATTGCAGCATGGCACATTGGGAGTGTCTCAACCCATTGACCTGGTGTTAGATTTGCCTCTTTTTTTCCTGATGCTGCACAGTCTCGAGATAAAATCTACCTTCATGGTGGCTGTAATGTTCAGTTTTTATTGAAACCACTTTAAAGATGTGTTGAGTCAACGTTATTGTCATTGGCTGCAGTTTGTGATGGATGCTGTTGTGTTATACAGAAAGGCGTTTTTTATTATTGTGTCCACCCGATTTTATCAAAGAAGTTAGGCTAAATAACAGAAACACCTCACTTCATAATGCAACAGCATCAAAAAATACATCCTCCAAATTATTGTACATTTGAATCAGCATCTTTCTGAAATAGCTTCAATCAGAAATTAACCCTCATGAAGGGGGAATTACTGCATGTACAAGGTTCTGAGGTGTACCTAATATACTGAGTGTATTTCAGTGGATAGATGGTTTATTTGGACCTATGCTGGCACCAGATGAGGAGTCAGGGGATCGTCCTGATCATAAGGATTCCTCTTGCGGGGACCATGAATCTGTCCTGAGAGAGGGATTCCTCACTCACAGTTCTCTCTGAGGTTTCAACAGTGTTAAAAGGGATAGGTCACCGGAAAAATGGAAATTGATTCTATCTACTCACCACTATGCCGATGGAGTGTGTGGGTGAAGTGTTTGAGTCCACGAAACACTTTTCAGGGGTAATCAGCGTTGCAGCCAAATCTGATCAAATTTAAGAAAATGGCGACCACGTCTTCAAACGTAAACATACAACAGTCCAGTTACTGCTGGAGTTACTGGATGATTCAGTGAGAGACACAACATCTAGATGGACAGCCTATGTACTCCGAAAGCTTATTTCTAGAATGGGGATCCCTTCAGAAGTTTTGACAGATCGAGGCACTAATTTCTTATCTAACACTTAAGCAGGTGTAGAGGTTGCTAGGGATTAGAAGTATTCAGCTCCCCCCTACCATCCGCAGACTGATGGCCTGGTTGAGCGATTCAATCGCACTCTGAAGACAATGCTTAAGAAGTTCCTCTCTGCAAAAGGCAAAGACTGGGACAAGTGGCTACCTTACCTGATGTTTGCTTACCGTGAAGTTCCACAGGCGGCAACAGGGTTCTCTCCTTTTGAGCTGATGATGGTCGGCAGGTCCGTGGATGCACAGAGATTCACTGATCTAAAAATTGTGGTTAATTGTTTTTGATTAATTATTTGAGCAAATAATCTTAATGATAAGTAATAACATACACGTACCAAAGTCAGATCCCTACCTGTGAACAGACGCGTCCATTCCTGGATCCTCCTGCAGCTCTGGGTCACAGGTGAAGTTACCTCAAGATTTGGTCTTTAGCTACACTGCAGTAATACTAGTGATGTCTGAAAGGTTATTTTTTTTGTGGTAGCTCATGTGAACTCTTTCACAGAAATTAAATTATTAGCCACAGACAATATTTGATAGGTTATTTGTGGATAGTATGGTTGGATTTGTTGTTGATGAGGAGGCAGAGGGAGTTAAGGGAACCCCACATGGAAGGAAGGGGCCCCTGCATTCATATTACTGCTCGCCTTATTATCAGAATCTCAGCGGACACAGTTCAGAGCCGCTGGACTGAGGCCTGAGCCACTGCAGAGTGTGCATCACAAGCGTGTCTGCAAGGACTTCAGTCTGCTGAATGTTTACTGTTGGATGTATTCCAGCATGTTCCAGGAAGCAGAGCAGTGATTCTAATGCCTGCAGCCTGCTCTGTTAGTGTCATGCAGTTAGTTTGTTGTACTGTATTAGTGGCAGACACACACACACACACACACACATACATACATACCGGAGGAAGGAGTTTGAGATGTAGGACAAGGACATTCAAGTGCGCTTCCATCCAAACTCATTTGCAGTTTTGTGACTTTGACCCTTGACTTTGCTTTGGTTAAAAAACTGTGACACAGTTTTATCCTGGGAGGTTTTATTTGCTGCTAGAAAGAGGTAAAACAGAAACAAAATTAAAAAAATGAGACCAGCTCAAAAGATAAAGCTTTCCGACTTACCTCTTCTTCTCTCACACACCAGCACCTTTACATCTCAGGCTACCAGGGGGAAAATGAGTGATGACAAAGTGATGAATGAATACAACCTAAAAATCACAGGCACATATTCCATTTTGTAGAAGAAAGAAAAGACACTTGAATAGTGAATAGCCAGCATGTGGCTCTCTGCCCAAAAAAAGGTTGTCAGTGAGTGTTTAAAAATAGTTAGTCTGTTAACATGAAAAAGCATTTTCCATTGTGCACCTCTTTCCTGTATTACAAAGATGGGGATAAAGGCACTTCAGGAATCAGATATGGGGTGTCAATAAAACAGACTAAACATTAAACAATGGAACCATCTGATACATAATATTAAATGAAAGTTTAATTTGGTAATAACATTTCAGTGAGATACCTGGTAAAATATATATTTTTTTTAGCTAGAAGCAAAATGATATGCCTGATGTTTTACTATCACATTTATTTATTTTTAAAGCCACCCTCTGTTCCGAACAGTCTTAAGCCCGTCCCACCGGCTGCGTGAGCGGCGCTTGTGCAACACAGAACGTCTTGCTTTTCATGTTATCAGGTCAGCGTGACCACACTGCCAAGGTCTCTTTTGTATGTTTACTGCCCGTGTTTTACAGCTGAAAACTATCTTTCAACTCAGGTTCAATATCTGTCTGTTGAATAGTCAGAACATATATTTTTCCAACACTTCCAACTCTTAGCAGAAACGCTACCCGTGTGGACAACAGACAACTGTGGTGGAATTTCGTCAATAAAAGGGTCGAAGAATGTTTTCGGTCTAAGAGAGTTTTATTGAAACTATATGCAGAAAGGATCACACAGGCAAGGTGGATGCTGTGCGTGAGATGAAAGGTGTCAGTGTGTGTGTTACAACCTGACCACAAACATGTGGTGGGTGAATGTATCGTTATGTGTCTGGAGCAAATAGTCTGTATAGGTGTGATCTATAGGCTGCAACCGTTCTGGGTCGCAGAGGAAAACGTTTTATGTGTGATAAAGGGCGCTTGTTAGTTAGCTGGGTTCCTGGAACAGAGGGCAAACAGAGTTCAAACAGAGTGCAGCAAAGGTCATTACTGAGTTAAAGTCGAAGGCAATTTAACCGCAAGACCAGCTCCTGCAAAATATGCTAGACAGTGGGTGCAAATGCTATATGCATAAGGTTCATATCGAGCTGTTCCCTAGCTGGAAATGTCTGCTTTAAGCATAAACTAAGTTGTTATGGGTAAATTACCATTAAACAACAGACAGCACAGCCATCAGACGCCGCTCATGCAGGCAGTGTGGACTGGGTATTAAACCTTCCACTGCTAAATGTATCTCAGCCTTGTGCTCAAGGTATTTCTTTAAATTTCCAGGGAAAAACATTTCAACCAAAGGGGGGGATGTTACACTTCCACTGACTTTAAATAGCACACAGATCGGTCTGACTATATTGTGTTAGATGTCACTTAACAGATCCATTCCCCATCCCCCATGATGTGGAGAGCTTGCTGCAGCCTTACCTGCAGCAAGCTCCCTCGAGAAATGTGACTTTGCTCCCATAAGGCTGTTCTTCATGTGGACAGGTGTGAAGAAAGAGTTTAAAACTTATTTTTGGTAGAGATGGATTTAGTGGGCCTGAAGGACACCAGCTCAACTTTGGAAGCTTCAGCGGTCGACTGAGCAGCAAGGGGCCCCTGGGAAGTTATATTTAAGTGGGTGGGATAAACATGTTTGAGATTCTTCTGCAATCTGACCACAAAACTTGTAAACTGTGCAGGAATTTTGAGAGAATTTGACTCAATGTGGGTTGCAAATTTTCTTATTGATATTTGTTTACCTTTTTATTTAAACCTGCCTGGGCTTCTGGGAACTTGTTCCATTATTAAGCAGAAATACTTGTCTACTCATGCTCACAAAACAAACATTTATTTTCCACATCCACAACGACAGTTTCCTCTTTAGATGCACCAACACAAACTTCAGTGTCAGACACCAGAGGCGACATTTGGTGAGCAAACTATTACGTATCCGTGGCAACTCCATGCCGAGCAGAGAGACACATCGGATGAGAGATGATTAAAATGTTGGCAAACCGGTGTCATTCCTTCATGATTCATTTGTCTTTTCATACAAAAATATATTCCACTGAATTAAGATAAAAAGAAAACAGATACTAAGACAGTGGTCAGTACAACAATTTGGCCTGAATATTTTCCTGCTTTCTGAACTCAATTTAAAAAGGTAGAGAAGGCTTACACTCTTTACTATAATTTGATTAAAAACATAGACACACACACTCTAACGCACACACCACACAGTGTTGTTTTTCTGATCAATCATGGCGAAATAGCTTAACCTACCTTCATAGCAACCCTTTTATGTGCCTATCTGCATCCCTGGCAACATGGAAGGTACTGATGTGAATCATATTAATTGGCGAATGGACGGTCGACAAAAATGGCTCAAGAAACTACTGAATGGTCAAAGAAATGTCTTTTCACCTTTCCCTTCCACAAATACTGGAAGATGTGAGCCGCAGCTAAGCAACATATTGGTGTGTGGCACGGTGGCAAAACTGCAAGAGCCACAAAGTAAACGCCAGGTTCACATAGTGGAGAGGACAATTATAAAGTCTCCATAGTAACGAGTGAATATACAATACACAGAGTAAAAAACAACTTTAAATAACAATTATATTTGCTTGTCCAGGTCTTGGCATAAATAATTGGCTTTTTGTTACATATGCTCGTTTAACAGATCTTATGTGGCCTCATCTTGGTCCTATACTGACTTGGGATTTCTAATACAAATATCATTCTACTTGAGACTGGGTGTGTGCAATTACATATTTACAGATGTCCAGTCCAACAGATCTTTGTTATAAAATGACCCGTTGAAAGGTGGTACCCCGATGTAACTTTAGTCAATTAAAGTTCATATTTAATATTATTTTTAAGATTTAATATTCAATCTTATTTTCTGATAACCAAATGTATTGAGTGCCCAAAGGCCCACAAATTGATGGTGTCATGCTTAATGTGTCATATGCACAATGTTTTTAGTCATTCACTTTCAAAAGTTAGCACTGAGGTTTGTAGGGGTGAGCTGCCCGTGTTCTTTTGTGAATTTTCTCCTGTTTTGTTGTATTTTAGGGAGTTAGGATTAGTGGATGTATTTTGGTTTATGTGTTGATTTCAGTTTGATTTATCCAGCAGTTTACTATGAAAAGAGAGTTTCTTCTGTTTATTGTTTTGGGTCTGGGTTCACCCTGAGTAATTTTCGTTTCAGTTTACGGTCACTTTTCACTTTTGTGTGAGAAATAAATTATCTTGTGATTAAACTATTATTGTGTTGATTCTGGTTTTGGGGATTGGGAAGGGAACCAGTTTTTTGTATACTTTTATGCTGCGCTCTTACCCTAGACAGGAGCGTAACACTGATGGATAACATGGAAATTTCATTGGCAGATTATGGCTTTTGGTATTTCAAAGATGTGACCAGGACGGTCACATTTAGTGGTAATAAACACTAAAGTTATCTCTCCACCTGGGACAGGAACTAATTAATGATTTAAATTAGTTGAAAATCAACTTGGAGCAGACCAGTGCAGGAGTAGGGTTGCAGTGATTTTGAATTACCGGAGATGACAAAAATTGCTATTTGAGGCTCAGGGATTTTCATCTTGAGCAGCATGCTGCAGTATTAGCTGCTGCAGGTGCAGCTAAGTTGAAGTTTAATCAACATGGACACCAGATAATTATGAGGGCTTGTGAGATGATTAATGGCTAAGGAAAGAAAGAATACAGATCTGCTACAGAGCTCTTGTTCTCTAATCTTTAATTCTTGGTGAGAAGATCATTTGAACATTTCTTGTAATGAAGCCATGTAGGAAAGCTTAGAGAGAAGAGAAATGAATGTTAGGTGGAGCTGTTAACAACTTGTTGACTTCTGAAATGTGACCCTATAACTACACACTACCGTTTGTACTATTGATTGTGGAAGTTCATCAGCGTAATAGTAAGTAGCAAATAAAACTTTAAAATCAATGGGGAGAGTATAAAATACAAAATTCCCCTATGAAATGTGTTGGAGTGTAGATATACAGTTACATAAAATGGAAATGTACAAGCATCACAACTTTGTACATTTCTTGAGTTATGTAATGTAATTTGTTACATTCACCTTTGCTGTAAGAGGGGGAAAAAAGCCTAATATATCTGATTGTTAACACCCATCTGTTGGTGTGCATTTCTTAGATTCGGTGCACATTGCATTTTTTTATCTGCCTTGTTCTGCTGTAGAACTGCATGGTTCTGGGGTCCTGCCTGGGTCTATGGACCAGCCTGGTTATACAAGGGATCAGCCTGGGTCTGCTGTTGCCTTGTCTGGTTCCTCTGGCGAAAGCTATAACACTATTTTTGGAATAATCTAAATACCTGCTTAATACTTCAAAATGTGCTTGATATTACAGTCAGTGTCCCTGCCTTACAGAACAGCAGAGAACAGCCTAGTCAAGTGAGAGGGTAGGTGGACACTGTGGTCCCTAATTACATTGATCCAACATTTACCTCAAATATCAGGATGACAAGACAAACATTTGAGGAGCCTGTGTTGTGATCTATATGAGCTAATTATGGTCTTTAAGGTACATTACTAACAATGTACGTAATTACATGGCCCATCATTATAGCTTATCACTGTAGTTGTAATATATATATATATATATTGGAATATATAACATACATTAAATAGTAAAAACATACAAACATGTCTGAATCACATTGCACATTACACCTGATAATGACAAAATGGATAGGCCCATGTCATTTGAATATAGACAACTACATTTATACCTTATTCTACCGAGGGAAACAACATGCACCAGAACATATTAAGACATTAACCACTGAATGATATTCAGAAAGACTTTAATGACCGATATGTTTTTTCTTTTATGTAAAATAAACGAGAATTGTTTTTCATGATGAGTATTTACTCACCTATAATTTCCATAATGTATTGTATGTATAGCCATATGTGCATCACTGAGCACACAACAGCTTTTATGGCAAGATTTGTGTCTATATTAAAGAGTCATGGAGTGTGGAAATGAGACACATGGTCATTTCCTGGTAAAGCTAACCACCGGTATATTCTAGTTATGTGATTATGCAACACGTTACCCTGAAGCTTTCCCCCTCAGAAATACAAAAGCTAGGCAAGTAGCCAACTGCTTAATTCAACTATTCTCCCGTGTGGGGATCCCCAAAGAGGTCTTGACAGACCAGGGCACCAACTTCACCAGTAAGTCTTTAAAGCTGGTGTACTCCATGTTAGGGATCCGGGGTATTAGAACCACACCCTATCATCTGCAGACTGACGGCTTGGTTGAGAGGTTTAATCAAACCCTGAAGTCTATGCTGAGAAAATTCGTGTTTGACTCGGGAGCTGACTGGGATCAGTGGCTCCCCTATCTGCTTTAGGGTTAGGGTTAGGGTATATTGTTATTGTAATTATTTGATTCGGCCCATGTGCCCTATTTATTTTCTTGTTTCAAAGTGTGTTTTTTTTTGCCCTTTTGATTTATTCTGCCTTGTCGGCCTTAAATGGGACAATAAAAAATTCCCATCTCACACCTTCATCTCCAAGTCATCCTGAGAGTTTTTTCCACCGAGCTCAACCGCTCATCTACATCCTACCTTTAACAATCACCCATTCCAACAACACTTCCATTAAAGGCTAGAATTGCTGTCACTCTCTATATTACATGTCAGTGTTCACACCTTAAGTAGAAAAAAAAAAATGATTTACTCCAAAAATTCTTATTTTCTCTTAACGCAGATGACGATGATTATCAGCATCTGATACAGAACAGAAGCCAGTAGCTGGTTAGGATCCAGTCTGATGGTAATTCACACTTAAGTAGAGTAGATGCTTCTACTGTAACTTCCTAAAATTGGAGGACATTGACCAAATTGTACATTTACAAACACAGCTGCTAAAAAAGCGATGCCAAACAAGTAAAGATTGCCAATATGGCCGTATACTGTAGAGGTTGTGCAACAACTTTTCTTGTCGGACAAACTAATTACATAAATGCCCTGCAAGTGGGCAGCCATGAACAGGGGAATACTACACACACTCATTCAGCCTCTGTATCTTTGTTTCAAAAATTTTCTTGAATTTTGCGTTTGGGCAGAATTCCTGTGGGTTATTGCTCGCTCCCTGTGGATTAGTCCCTTTGAACCGAATCACTCAATGCTGCTGCTGGATGGTTAATAACACATACACACACACTGATAGAAGCGGGATTGATTTCAGTGTGGGGACCAGATACAGCAGAGGTGTATTTTGAAATCCAAGCTTCATCAGCTGTGAAGGTAAACTGAAGGTTTTTTCCCCCCCACTCTCTGTTCTGCACGCCGCTGTGCCATCCCCGGACTTACAGTTCTCCCATGCAGTCACTTTGAAGAAAGGATGGAGATAGTGATTGACAGGTAGACATATTGCATGTTATGTGTGACAGTGTTAGAAATCCATCATAAGAAGTGTTTTGGATCCATCATTTAGACAGAGAGCAACCTTAGCTTTACTACCACTGTTGCTCACTGAATCGTCCGATGGGATGAACCTGTGTTTCTGGTGCAGGCTTGTAGAGCCTCATGTGTGCAGGTGAACTACCAGGAATCAAACGCATACTAACAGTCGCAAAAAGAGAACAAACAAGGGAAGGGGGAGAGAGCATGAAAACACAAGGGAAAGAGGAACCAAATTCTTGTATTATGCTGAATTCACAAAGTAAAAGCAATGATCTGTTTAGTTTGGACGTTAGTATACTTGGTTGTTGTCCCCTGGAAAAAGAGAAGAGGAGAACCGGCGGAAATTACTACCTGGAGGAGCTTCATCTAGATGACTGATGTTTCCTGCACCACCTGAAGCTGACCACTGTTTGTGGACCTGGTGGCTTGAATCTGTGCCAGGGTCTCTCCTGACTTGAGTTTCTTTGTCAACACTGGCTTTGGGATTTTACACAATGCAAAATTCAAAACAGTTCAAACATTTCAATTGAGAAGGTCAAGCTAATAACGTCAGACTGTCATATGTCCGTGCCTTTACTCTCTAACAGGTGTTGCTATTACCAGTGGGTCCCCTTGTCGGTTATACGCCGCTTGGCGGTCCGGGACAGTCTCTGTGTCCAGCCTCGTGGCCTCAGCATGCCTCTACTGATACAGGGGAGAGAGTGATTAGCCTATGCATAGGCACCGAGCTCCAAACCACCCCCCCCCCCCCCCCCGATCTCCTCCTGCAGCTGATGCTCTCATTGCAACAAAATTGCTCTGTGTTAAGTGGGAATAAATGATTCGGCTACTGTCATTAATACAATAACAACCACTTGGTTTATGTCACACAGTCATTGGCAGTCTCAAAAAGAAAGGAAAACATTACATTTTGGTAGGAAACAGGAAGTGCTTTAACTGTGATGTAATGTTCCAGATATTCCATCTCAATTATTTACATCTTTCACTGGTGATGAAGTCTTTTTACAGAGTGGTATTGCTGTATTTACTTTAGTCAATTATCTAAATAGACCTTTTACTACTGCCTACCAGGACCTCTTCAGGGTAGTGCACAATATAATCATAATACAGAAAACCAAGGTGCTGCAGCATTTTACCATATATTAACCTCAGGAATCATCATAATTTAACAGACTGAAACAATGGAAATAAGTTTTTATTGAATTTAAGTTACTGTATTTGATAAAACTAGTATTACACATGGACAGGTTATCATGTGAAAAATCCTAAATTGAAACACCACAGTCCAACTATTCGGGTGACTTATATTATTAATTTGATTTGTTATCGTGCTTTGCAAAAAGCAACTTGTTCCACATCAGAAATAACAGACTCTCAGGATTTTTTCTCTGTTATTCTGGTGTTTTTCTTTTATGTCTCTCCAGAGATTTGTTTTGGTTGGATTTAATATTTTTGGTCCAGGTTCTTTTTATGGATGGTTTGATTTCATCTGTGATAATCACAGCATTTAAATAAAGCCGATTGTTGGTTTAAAGCTTTGGGAATAATTGCCCCAAGATAACAGAACAGAACTGTAATGATATGCCGCAGTCAACAATTTTCATAGGAATGTTTTCTAACAAAGAATGGAGTCTTTATTGAATATGCATTTTTATTGAATCGGGAGAATCCTCCAGAAAGAAATCTGAATCTCACTCCAGCTGGTGTAGCTGGAAGTTGGCAAAACCTTTCCAACGCACCTACCCATCCTTGGCATCAGAATCAGGAAAACAAATTCATTAAAAATATGATTTCTGGTGAACAGTTGTTTCTCACAATGTTTCAATAATTACTTTCATCACAAAACACTGGGAACAGTAAGTGTCTCTGGGTTTTATATGTGTTGTTGCTCTCTTATCTGAGAAGCAGATACAGTGTCGCTCTCTTATCTGAGATGCAGATACAGTGTCTCTCTGTTTCAGGCAACAGGAAAGTGGCTCATACAGCTCTGTGTATTTTTCCATTTCCACAAGTTTACCACTAAATGATGAAACACACACACAAGCAGGAGTAAACGTAAATTAGACAATGGTGGGCCCTCACAAGATGATGTAATTCAGTTAGCTGCTGGTTACGGTCCTCTCTTAGGAAGTAATGGGTTTTGACAGACACAAATTATCCCGCTAATCGTTTTCTTAGACTTTAAAATATAAAACTATAGTATGGATCACCATGAAACTTGGTGTAAGGATGTACTATGGGTCAGTGAAGAATCCATAACATTTTGGTGTGGGTCCAGGCTTTGTTTTAAGATGGCGAGCATTTTACAACGTTTTAATTGATTTCTCAGAGAACATTTCATGGATCTTGATGAAAAATAATCTGGCAGGAGCCACATATACGAGTGTGGTCAATTTGGTGCAGCTCCAATAAAGAATCCAGAGCTAGTTCATTCACATGTGGTTTCATAAGGGGGGTGCCTTAATGGTCATATGCACCCTACTGAGTATCATTTTCATTAATGTAATACCCTCTAAAACTTAAAAATAGGGTTAGGATTAAATATTTGAATTAATGTGTTACTTTACTCAACTCCAGTTCTATCTTGTAATCACTGTTATTTAGTTATTTTGCCAAATGCACACTAGTATCATTGGTTTTAATCATATATGAAATGATGCTGGACATTATGTGACATCTTCTAAAAGTGAATGTTTCTGATCTGTGAAGGAATCACTTTAAAGGCTGCACATCCCAGACTAGTCTCCGTCCATAAGTGCAGATATTATCAGAATTAGATTTGTGGATGTTTTGACCACATTTTTATCTCCCAACATTTATCTTCATGTCTAGTTCTGTTCCTTTTCCCTACATTATACAACTTACAGTGCCCACTAGTTTTCTGTCATATTCTGAGGAACGTCCTACCTCATCTGACCTTATCGTGAGAGAAATGCAAAGTTTTTTAACACGCATGCTCTACATATGTGGTCCACTTGCAAAATGGTGCATGAATAGACACAGAAAAGGGCTGAACTCCTCCCTGTCGTACGAAGTAATAAAGTAAAACCGCTGGCCGCCCGTTTTTATCTATTTTGTGGCTCAGCTGGTCACCCGCTCGCAATGCTGCCAGTGTTTTACAGAGCACAGCGGAGTATTCTGACAACTGACATTATTGATAGCTGACATTGCAGGAGCAAACATCTTTATTTATAGCTAGTGCCTTTTAAAAAAAATCTTGGATTGTCAACAGCCTCAATCCTGTGGATCAGCACCATCAATTTTGTTTATCTGAAATTCAGGGGATTGGTAAATGGTTAATGAAATGACAGTGAGCTTCAGAGCAAAGAGGAGATGCTGTTCATACAGTCTCTCGCACTACATGCCTGTTCTGACTCTTCTTTAATGTAGATTAGAGATCAGTTTTTTATATACAATCTTTATATTTAAATATAATATGACTATTTATCAAAAACATGAAGTATATATTACTTAATAAGCAACGATCAAATATAAAAAATATACAAATTAAAATAAAAATTCTTTAATTCTCTAAAAATCTTTGTTAATGCAGCTTCAATAGAACTATGGTTTGAACATTTAACATGATGCCACGGAGGAGGGCTGTTGTGTTTGCCCCTGCATCAATTCCTATGTGTGTGTTTGTGTGTATATGTAAGAAACTACTTAAGAACACGTGGACTGATTTTCACATAACAAGGAAATATCACTTGGGAGTGTGAGTGGTCAAAGGTCAACGTCATAAAAAATATAGTCCAAAACAACAGTTTTCCAAGATATCTGTACAAATGATTTAGACAATATTGATCAGAACATGATTCCTCATCTTGTGATATCATATGATGAATAGGAAGAAACAGACACGGAAAGTGAATAAATGTTAAAGCAATAAAGTAGACCTGTCTTTTTCTCCCACGTGGACATTTAGCTCCTTACCTTTAGCTACGTGATGCTCTGAAGCTCATTGAAACTCAGAATGTGGGCATTGGCTCGACATAAAGTGAGTTGGGAAATAATGGAAGACTAAAAAAAGACTGAGGAACACCTGTGGTATTGGAGCAGGGAGCCATGCTGCAATGTGGGCTGTGAGCTGTTTGTCTTTCTGATGTTTGTTCTGTTTGACTGTCAACTGCTGTAATTAACCATATGCTAGTGTTGATTCATGCCAAAGACTGAGACAAGTCTTGTTTAATTCATGGGATAACTGGATACATTTTTTCATAGTCTGCAAGGAAATTAGTCTGTTTTCTCAGGGATGGAATTTTTTTTTTCTATTTAATCACAGAAAATTCACACTAAATTGTATGCAATTGTAAACATTGCGATTATTTTGCACATAAATGGATTTTAGATGTAATGTCATGTAAAGGTCAGGACACAGGTATTTGGAAAGTTTCATGTTTTCTGTTCTTCTGTCTCTGAGCTTAAAATAAAAGAAGGTGGCTACTACATTGAATCAGATATACGTTGAGCAACAGCGTAGCCTCAGGTTCGGCTTCTAATGTTAGTGCGATTAAAAGGCCAAAACACCTGATAACGCCAAGGTACAACAGAAGATTACTATTTTCATTCGCAATGGAGCAACGCCTGCGAGCTAGTTCAGGCAGCCAACTGGAGCTCTCTGCTCCAATCATGTGACATACATCATGAGACATACCTCACTCTCCTCAACCATCTATAATACGTACCCACCTTATCAGGTGGTCTATTTAAGCAGAGAGAAATTTCCCATCATCATCTTTGCTCACATTGCTGCTGCAGTATTTCTACCAGTTGCTTCAGCCCCTCCACCATCCCGCATCCACCTGTAGGCTCCGATGGGGGGTTACAAGTATTTGCTCATCACTCCCATCATTCCTGTGTATTAATATGGGGGAGTGACTTAGTTGGAGCCTAGACGCCAAACACTAAACCTGTTCTACTGCTGCAGTAAACGTTTGGATGTGAATAGTCTGACTGAACTACCTGATGAGCTTAAATGTGAACTTTATACAACTGTTCCTGGTACCAAAAATGTAACTGAATTGAGTACATTTTATTTGAGTTCATTCATTATTTGTAATTGATTTTGTGAAAAAGGAACCGTGTTTGGATAAGTGCTATACAAACAAGGTTATTACTTAAGTGCTATGACTCAGCTATAAAGATCCAGTGTGTAAGATTTAGGTGAAAGGGATTTATTGACAGAAATTGAATATGAAATAATCCTGATATTTTCTTACCAAAATTTGCAGAAAGTTAGAAAGTGGTGAAAATTTACGTATTCTAGAGGAATTTCCAATTGGCGTCGCAAAATGGCTTAATGGTGCCCCCCCCCCAGACCCCCCGAACGTGTTCACATTGACCGATCGTCACAAAAATCGTTATGTCTTATGACCGGACAAACAAAAAAATCTTGGTGCAATGGGAAAAAAGCAACAGGAAGCCTGCTATTTTGCATTTAGTGGCCATTTTGGCCATATTCCACATTCTTACTATGAAGTACTTGTACCAGGGCTTTCATCAGATCAACCTCAAATTATCATGAGTGTCATCACAACAAGATGGAGATAAAGTTATTAAAAGATCGATTTTTTCGTCACACGGTGTGACCGTGGCGTGGCGTAAAAATTTGATTCCACTCCATTAAAACACGATGTTCTGTATCGCGGACATACATGGACCATGAATCCTTTGATGCTGAGCCGTAAACAAACAACTCCACTCCTGCAGTGTCAGAATTGACATTTCCTCAAACCGTGTAAACATTGAGGTACGGCGAAGGTTGATCCTTCGCCAAAGAAGAAGATCATGTCATAACTCCACTGTGCTTTGTCCTATCACCACCAAACTTCTGTCTCATGATCAGAGTCCAACCCTGAACAGCTCTGTGTCAGTATTTCGTCAGTCATTATTATTTTTTTTTAATTTGAGCTGTATTTCCCAGCATTGGTGTATTCAAAGTAAAAATGGTTTAGTTTACCATTTAAAAAAGTTATAGTCCTTTTTCAAGTTTGTGAGCCTTCCCTGGTAGAGTAGAATCAACTTGAGGTTTTCATTGCTGAAGACATTTTCTTATTGTATCTGTAAATCAAAAATTACCATAGGGCCATGAATCCATGGCCACCGCAGTTAAAGTTTTTACCATTGGATGCAATACGTAACAACTCATCCTGGGCTTGGTTTAACTTTAAATTTCTTTGGACCTAGTTTGATCAATTTAAACGTTATATTTAGCATCCTACCAGGAAAAGAACCGGAAAATTGATTGAAAATTTTATTTCTTTTAGCTGTAGCTACCAGTTTCTCCCCAAGACTGCATTGGACTTAAGAGTCCCTGAGGGTGCAGGTCCTGCTGATGGTTTTATTCCACACTTTAATTCCTTAATTCCTGTTTGGATCAATGCACAGCAGTGTGTAAAATTACAATTTACTCACATGCCACGCATCACAGTTAAAGCTATTTCCCTCGCCTAATTTAAAACGGCTCTTTTCTGTTTCCTTAATGTTAAACTCCTTGCCAATAAGCCTTTTATCTGCCAGGATTTTCTTATGACAAACAACAGTGATGTTTTTCATTATCACAGGCTTTGATTAATCCTGATTCTAAAAATTCTCCCCTCACTGAGTCAAGCCCCCGAGAGCTCTTACTCTTCCACCAGCCCAGATGGAGAGATTGAGGCAGGGGTCTTGCACTAGCACACTCAACTATTTTTGTCGATTGATTTTCCACTGTTGTGAATCTTACTTTTATTTCCAAATACAAGCTGCCCCCAAGGACATATGGTTTTCTTGAAGACTTTTAGACCTTTTATCAGCCACTGTATCAAATTATACGTTTTGTTGGTGATCCAAGTGTTTACTTTCTTACTCTTCTTTTACCTTTGATGTCATCAAACCTTTAGATTATTTAAATCATTGTGTTACACATCACAGACATTACAAAGAGCACTACACTTTCTTCACCTCCTGGGATACCCTCTTGACCGAGTGGAGGTGATGAGAGAGAGAATGATGATGGTGAAGCTGTCTTCTCTCATGGACAACCAGTCCCACGCTCTGCAGGACACCATCACAGCACTGGGCAGCTCTTTCAGCGACAGACGCAGGTCGTTCCTTTTTGCTGCAGTAAGACTGTACAACCAGTTCTGCTCCCAGTAGAACTAGATGCATCATTATGGACTGTATTGTAACTCTGGTTTAACTCTCTTAACTGTGCAATATTAATTCTCTCTGTGCAATACAATGATTCTTGTGCAATCAATTCATATATTGTTTTACACTTTACATAGTCATTTATCTTCATTCATATTTCTCTCTATTTTGTTCCTTACACTAAGTATTATCATTCTTACACTTAATTATTACATGCTACTTATTATTACTTACTGATGTCAATTTTTTACTCTTGCTGTTTTGATATTGCAAATTTCACCAAGGTGGGACTAATAAAGGGTTATCCATTTTTAATGCCTCAGACTCTTTTCAGCGCCTATTAACATCAAGACCTTACTTTAGAACGATTTGTAAATGTGTTTTATAAGCCCCTGCACAAATATTTAAGATTCTACAGCTCCTGATCGCTATAAAAAGTCAAACTTCTCTTCACTGCCACACTTAGATGGAGAAATAAAGACTAAGGAGAATGGAAGAATAGAAATAAGAAGGCATAAACATAGTGATTCCCTACCTTCTCGTAAACATTTGATGTCCACTTATCAGTGAGCCGTCTCAGTTCATGTAGCTGATTGCTAAAGACGGGGACAATCCCAGAACTCTCTTTAAAACCATAAACTCTGTGATTGGCTCCCCACTTAGGCAGCCAGTGGAATCCTCCGGAGAGGTGTGATTACTTCTATAACAAGATAGTGAAGGTTCAGCAGCACATTAACACTGGATTTAGAGGTGTTGGTGTTGATCCCTGTACAACTCCAGCACTAACTCACTCTGGTGAAATGAGGAACATGCTTCTGAACTTTCAATAGCATCCAACTGCCCTTCCGACAGCATTCCCACTTGGCAGGTCCAGCTATATCTTAGACATTTTTAACCACCCTATAGTAGTTTCCAATGGTGTAAAAAGTACTGAAATATTGTACTCAAGTAAAAGTACCTTTTACTTTGATGAAATTTTACATAAGTACAAGTAAAAGTACCCATCCAAAAATCTACTCAAGTAAAAAGTAGTTAATTTAAAATGTACTTTAGTAAAAGTTACTTCCAAAACTTGATGGGGGCCGCTCCTATACAGTGCAAAAAGGACAAGGGGTCATAAATCCAATCCAAAAACAGTTATTTTTAATTAAATGAGAATCTTTACATATATAAGTGCAATGACATTAAAAATGTCAAACACTAAACATTTAACATGTCAACACAACATTTAAGAAGTTCTGGGAGGACATGTCAAGACATGGTTCATGACATGACAGCTAAAATAAAAAAGTTAAAATGCCGCTGTCCCACTGTATATTTAAACTTTTGGTTAAACTTCGGTCAACCTTTAGAGCACTAGTCTACAAACTCTTGTTGAGTTTGAACAGCAGTAAACAGCATCCAGCACAGCCGAAGAGTTGCTCGCAGGCGGCCGAGGCAGGTAGGCCAGTAGGCTATTGAGTTTCAGGCAGTGTTGTTCAAAAGAACGCGTTCATTAAACACGTTCATTTTTCTGAGAACGTTGAACTGAACGCAACTTAATGACAAATAATGAATTTGAACGGGGAACACGTTCATACTATCTGAGGTATTATCTAGCTAAAACGTTACGGAATGTTTTCCTTCTCCTGAGGAGAGACGCTGTCTAAATCGAACGCTTGCACCATGTCGTTGCAATCGTTGTTGTGTTTATTTGAAAATAAAGCAGTCTTACAGGGCAAAATACCGTCTGAAAGTTACAATTCGTTTTTTGTGGAAAATCATTTGAAATAAAAATAAAGGGGGGGGCGCCAGGAGTGAAGCTTGCATAGAGCGCCAAATGTTCTAGGGCCGGCCCTGTGTAGCGCAGTGATTCTCAAACTGTGTGGTGCGGAGGCGCGCGACCGGGAGGGGAAAATGCGGGGCGGAACTAATATTATAGCCGAACTAATGTGTTGACGTCCGCATCTCTTTAACGGCGGAGCAGTAAACAAATCGCTCTTTCGCCGTAGCCAGGGGTCGGCAACCCGCGCCTCTTTAGCCACTTCTGCAGTGGCTCCCTGTGCAGTGTTCTGCATGTCGCGCATATTTTTCGCTAACAGTGAACTTTACGATAACATGCATGTTAGGGAATCGCATCCACTCTATGCAGCATCTACCACTGCAGTGAGAATTACCTTGCGCCCTGAACTGTTTTTTTTTTACTCTGTAACGGATGTAATTTCCAATGTAGCGAAGTACAATACTTCTGTCAAAATCTACTTAAGTAAAAGTAAAATTACCCATTTCAAAAACTACTCAAAAAATTACAAGTACACAAAAAAACTACTCAATTACGGTAACGTGAGTAAATGTAATTCGTTACTTTACACCTCTGGTAGTTTCCCACCAGTTTTACACATGACACCATCTGCCCACTGTTTAAGAAGGCCTCTCTGGATCCTTATTTTTTGAGACCCATCTGTAAACTGCAAATATTCCAAGTATTGAAGAAAACTCAACAGACTCCACATAACTGATTTTTTCTGAGTACTGATCTAATTTTAGAAAAATCAAATCCTGACTTTGCTCCCTGCACAATGACTTACTGCTTGCCGCTGATGCAGGCCTGTGGGCTGGGCTACTACATTCACTTCTCTCCTTGACGTCAGCTCTGCCTTTGACTGAATGAACCCAAATGTCTTAGTTATCCATCTGAAAAACTGTTAGCATCAGTGATGTGACTCCGGATTTGTTCATCTTACATCTACCAAATGGGTTCTGATCTCTCTTGTGTTCACAGATGCCTCCTCCTTGGTTTTTGTGAGGTTCCTCAAGAGTCCGTTCTTTTTCCACAAAATATTCACTGCAAAAGACTCTACGAAATTATTATCATATATAATTAATTAGAATAACAAAACCTAGCCCTGGCAAAAACACTTTCATCTAGTTTGGGTGTCTACTTATGTTGTTTTTTTTAAACGCACAACCAAGGTGTTGATCTTATGGTCAGGCGAAACACAAATAAAAGACTGCAGCTGAACCAAAGTGCTTAGGCTGTGATTTCCTCAGGGAGTGTGTGTGGTTGATGGGCTTGCGGGGTCACACAACTCCTGCTCCGCACTCCAGAGGACAAGGTTGGCTCGGCTGACATGGTGATTTTCTCCCTGAGCTGCCTGAGCCACTGTGAACTGTCAGTCATGGCACTGTACCACAGCACTGATTACTTTGGCAAAGATGGGAAACCACAGTCACAGGTAACGTTATTCGGTTGTGCCGGCAGCGTTTGGGCAAATAGTTACTGATGATGAGCCAGATTTAATTTCACAGATAAAATAAAGAAAGAGTTTTTGGTTTTCTAGATTACAGAGGCCACAACATGAAACTTTCAGATGATAACTAAGTCAAGATTCAATACAAATATCTGGTATTCAGAGCTGACACACATGAATTAAAAAAGTATTTGTGCATAATTTTGGCCTTGGCACGGTCATTAATAATATTCTGTATTACAAAACAGATTTATTTTTTCCAACACAAATCACCCTGCTACTATAACACAAATGTAAATTCCCTCAGCTGTTATGACAACCGAACGGTGAGGAAAACAACAGATTATCTACATTCATCATCCAGAGACGTCAGAGTGAGAGAAATCCCAAAAACGTTGTTATCAGGAAATATAATACAATTACACAGTAATGTGAGTCTAATCAGATAAACTCCACAGTGATTTGAGTGAAAAGATCGTTACTCTGATTGTTGATGCAGTTTCTCTCCTCCTCTAATTAAACTAGGTGCCTGCTAAGCATGACGCAACATGGTGTGTGACGTGAGACATGGGAAAAGTAATTGAAAAGATGACAGGTTCTGATTGAGCAAACCTTTATACACTATTAGTCAAGATTATTTATCATACAAAATTGCAGTAATAATAACAAAACATTTGCTGTGACTGCTGCAGTTTAAAATTTACAGAGTGTTATCCATTCGTCCAACCATTATCTATACCGCTTCAGCCAATCCCATTGGGTACCACCTGGACAGGTCACCAGTGCACTGCAGTGACAACATACCAAGACAAACAATCAATTCTCAAAATCAAACCTACAATCAGTTTGAGGTCTCAGCCCTAGTCTGCACAACTTTGGACGGTGGGAGGAAGCTGGAGTACCTGGAGAAAACATGCAAACTTGAAACTCAACTCAAATTAATTATCTTTTCATTCTTTTAATCAATTATTACTTGTACATTAAACCCCCTTCAACACAGAGACCCCATTCGATTGCCCCCCCATTATGTGTTCATAACACACTCACTCACATGCAAACGTGTCTCCATGACTTCAGAGGACATTGCATTGATTTCCTAGAGACTTACCCTGACAGTAAACTAATCTTTTAACATGTCTTCTATTATATTACATTATATTAATGATTTGCATTAATTTTTCCCCATAAGAAACAAGTCATCATCCTACGACTGTGTGAATAGATTTAGGTACCCACAACATGGGTATTACCTGGACGCACACACACATATTTACTGTTTTAATCCACTCTCCTTAATTTAGTGAACTAAAAGTAAGTGTATCCACTACAGAACGTCACTATATTTGTCTAGTGTGATGTTTCTGGATCCTGTTTGGTATGATTCAAACTGTATTAGTAGGCAACTGTGGATCAGGAGATGGAACAAGTTGTCAACTAACCAGAAGGTTGGTTCGAACCCCGTCTCCTTCATTCTGCGTCTCCTGTACCTAACCCAAAATTGCCCCTAACTGCCAAGTCGACATTGTGTGTGTGATGTATGTTAGAAAAAGTGCGGTACATAGATGCACTGTATGTGTTTATGTATGGGTGTATGAGTGGTTATCAAGAAGAGATAAGCGCCATATAAACACAGACAAATTACTATGAGGTGATCATGTCATTGTTCTGGTAGTAACATGTTCAGTCAAAGACATAGGTTTCAAAAATAGAGCAGTGTATCTCTGGACAGAAGGGGACAGACTTTAAGTTTCCTACAAGGATCTGACAGAGGGAAGGAACAACAACAGAAGAAAAGAGACAGAGTGGAGGAGGGGAAGCTCCTCCTCCTTCAGACAAAATCCATATATGAAGCTGGAAGGTTGGACGAACGTTTAAAGGCCAATCAACGTGACGTAGTTTCATCTGGACTTTTTACCCAGCTCCACTTAAGAGTTAGCCTCTCCACATTGCATGCATGTGTTCCACAAGAATCCCCAACTTGCAGCACTCTGTTTATTGGTCTTATTTACCATCTAGCAACTGTTTCTGTTTCCCACCCCACTTTTAGTTACGTCTTTGTTTTTTGTCCATTGTAGTTATAGTTTTGTCACTGCAGTTTCATTACTACTGTATGTGCATCTGAAGTTGGACTTTTACATGCTTTTAGTCACATAGATCCATAAAGATCTGTCGTGTGCCTCCCAAACTATAATTATACTCATTAAAGAGACATGCCTCATTAAAATAAAATTCATAATTAAGATTAATGACGTTCATAATTAAACTGATTCTCTTGTTTGGCCAGCCAGAACTATTCCCCTGTTTTCATATACGCTCTAATATGCATAATAACATAATATAAATACTGCGTAATTTATATTATGAGTAATTCATAATGTGAGTCATTTTTTATGATACCTAATCATAATATAATTCCAGCATAACAAAATTCCCACACCAGCTACTGTCACTTTATCTTTGTCAGTGTTGTGTCTGCTGCTGTGTACAGTGGCTTTATCAGCCGGCTGCCACTAACAACGAGATGGAAGACACAGGAAATGCGTGGGCCACTACCATCAAAGATGCAACAAATCCCCCCTGCTACAAAGCCGAGGGAAAATAAACACTTGCACATATTCACAATGACTCTTCCTAAGCTGTCGCACTGCATCCACCAAAGATGTTTTTCTGGAATTTGAAATCTCAATTTAAACATATGTTTGTATTTTTGGTTGTGAGTACAATCTAAAAAAAATGACAAGACAAGTGATGGCCATATTGTGTCCAAAGTAATGGTTAACCCAAGGAGAAGGGTGGTTATGCACAGGGGCGGGTCCAGGGGCAAGCCCACTGGGGGCATTGGCCCCAGCTGAACCCTGATTGGCCCCTGAAGTGCCCCTATCCTATTAGTAGTCTTTAAAAGTGTAAAATAAGTGCTCACTTACAATTCTAACAAGAGATATAACAATTGATGGGGCTTTTTTGAAGTGCACACTGCGCCTAAAGAAGGAAAAATGTCCCAATATATTCAATGGTGTTAACAGAAAACAAATCAGGAATTGGGCATGGATGTTGGATATATACTATAATTGGCCCATCTCTGTAAATCATGGCCCCTTTACAGACCCTAATTTAGAAAAAATCCTATATCCGCCACTGGTCAAATGCGAAATCTATAGCATTTTTCAGTCTATTCAAGCAAATATATGAAATGGTCCTGAACAACTTCAATTGTATTCCATTGCTGTAGTGATTACACAACCATGGCTTCTTTATTAGAGGAGGCAGTTCCGTGTGATAATGGATCTTGCCTTTCTCACACCTTCATTTAATGTTTCCACACTCTACAACTAATTGGCAATTACTTCAATTACACCCGTTAAATTATTTGTCTAAATTACTTGCTTGAAATTCAATCACTTTTGGGATTAAACTAATTTTGAGGAGCAATATCAACACCGTCAACATCATTAGGGCACACTGGGGGACTGTGTGCAGCTCTGGAGTCTGCAGCAACTCTTCACAATCCGCAGGTTATATGTGTGTGTCTAATACCATTTCCTGCAGCGAGTGGAGTTTGAACAGGATTTCCTTAACAGGCCATCGGTAAGACCTGAAATGTGATGGAAAAGCCTGTCACAAAATGTGGGGTTCTACTTAAATACTGACATTCTTTAAAATTGTAGTTTAATACCTTGAATAAGAATTTATTTTAGGAAACCTGTACCCTATAAAGGAACATCAAACTTTGACTAAAGTACAAATTAAAGTACTAGCTGCAAAATGCATTTAAATTGAAGGGAAATTGAAAAACGTTATGTTGATTTTATCATCTCTATCAGTAAGTCTCCGAAAAGGTCAGGCTGATATGTCATATGCATTAGGGCTTTTTATCATAAAAGTCATTCGTCCATCAGGTAAAATGTCATATTCTACCTGTAATGACCTGTTTGAATGCAAAATATTCGGTCTGGAAGCGGATCGGACCATATTAAGTGTTTTGTATCCTGATCCAGCAGAGGGCCAACACGGTCAGCTTGACCTCTTGCATGCACTCTTGACCTATTAAGAAGGAAAGTAAATCAGTAGTGTTACGGTGTTTTGCTAAGAAAATGGAGAACGCTAGCGTTTGTGGAAGCAGGTTTAGTGCTACTTACTACTTGTGAGGATCAGTGACCCTGGACCTATGTTAATTGCGTAGGACATTTTAATGTGTGAATATTTGTATTGAATGATTTAAAAAACTCAATCTAACCCTCATGTTAACTGTGAACTCATCATTCACTCCTAGCCGTAATTTCACGACCAGGCTACGTCTACTGGTGTCCACTGAGTAATACGCCCACTTCCTCTCACACTGGTGAATTCCTCTCTTCTTCTCTCATATCATTTCAGATGGTCCCTCTCCTTCGTCTCTGAATGTTCTCTCTCATCTCAACCCGCCTCCATCCTCTGAGGTGTTACAGGCTTCAGCCACATACACTTTTTTATCCTGTTTATCTGGAAACTGTCTTAAAGCCTTTTGATTTCCTGCAAGTTCTGCCATCCTTTGCAGTCAATGCGCTATAGATAAAGAATACAAATCCCAATCACATTTTCACTGTCTTGTTAAAATGTGCCGAAATGATAAAGAAACTGAAGGTTTTATTTTTATTATGTATATATATGAATTATTGAAATATTATACATATTGTTATTTAACAATGATAACTTCCTGTTATCAAGTTTTTAAATGGACGAATCAAAAATCAATGTGCAAAATTGTTCAAAAAAATCTCCGACAATGTTGTTGTTTTGATTGATTTTTCATTCAGAATATTATGATATTATATATCTGTATGTGAGAACAGTCAGTTGCTGGGGACATTTTCCAGCCTATTTCCTGCCAGCCCCCTAGAATTAACTCTGGATGATGTCAGAATTAGCCCATGTTGCAATACAGCAGGAGATTATCCAGAGCCCCCCCAAAAGAATACAAATATGTCGAGATAAAAAAAAAGGGGAGCAACTCACGTAAAAGACAAAAGAATGACATCAAGTTGGAAAAACAACAAGATTCGAGAGCTTTGGCCATAAGAGCAGATGCTGGTGTTAACGGGAGGCTTCGGAGATTATTCTGTGGTTGGAAACATGTCTGAAAAGAGAACGTCCTGCTTCGTTGTTCCTGTGTGAAAAACTACAGAGAAGAGATTCTCTCCGACACTTCATCATTTACAGGCAAGTTTCTCAGTGAAGGAAAGATGACGCCCACACACGGACAGAGCGGAGTTAGATTGGACATATCCAGAGAACTAGCAGCTCCTGTGGTTTGTGACTGGGCTCTGAGGTTTTTTTAACTACACATAACCAGTGTTGCCATAGTTACTTTGAAAAAGTAACTTAGTTACTTTACAAGTTACTTGATTTTAAAAGTAACTAAGTTAGATTACAAGTTACTTGATTTTAAAAGTAACTAAGTTAGATTACAAGTTACTTTATTAGTTACATTCAGCAGCTGCCGACAACACCCCCGCCGCCTCAACATAAAAATGACAACCGGTTTGGCCAACACTAACTTTATTAGACACCGCCGGAGTTCCCCCCCCCCCCGCGCGCGAACGGAGGGTTCCCCTAACGGGCGCTGTAGCTGAGGTGATCCGCAAGAAGAGCCCGACACACGTCCAGAGTCGCTGTCGCCGACCGTCGTACCCGGTCCCCTCCAACCGGTCCCCGCCTTCCGCAGCGCCGACGGACACCGCCCCGCGGCATACTATAAGGAAAGCCCCCGCACCGCGGACGAGCACCTCCCCCCCTAAAAAAACGTCGAGGAGTGCCGCACACCGAGCCTCCGGCGGCGTGGTGAGGAGGGCGACGGGGCGACTGCTCCCCCAGCCGCAGGACGTGCCCAGCGGGCTAACCACAAATACCGAAATAGTAACGCAAGGTGACTTGGACAAGTAACTTTAATCTGATTACTGGTTTGGAAATAGTAACGCGTTAGATTACTCGTTACTGAAAAAAGCGGTCAGATTAGAGTAACGCGTTACTAAGTAGCGCGTTACCGGCATCACTGCACATAACAAACGTATTAGTTGCTGTACCTGTGTCTTGGAGACTTGCTAACTTTGGTTGACGTTGAATCAACATGGTAATAACCAGTGGTGTACAAAGTACTTGAAAGCCATACTTGAGTAAAAGTACAGATATCTTACCTGAAAGTGACTTCGGTAAAAGTAAAAGTCACCAGTCAGAAAATGACTTGAGTAAAAGTCTTAAAGTAGCTCAAATTAAATGTACTTAAGTATCAAAAGTATCTGGTGTTGAAATGTACTTAAGTATCAAAAGTAAAAGTACAAGTATCAAATAAAAAATGTGCTTTTTATAGTAGGCCTACACAGAAACAAAACAACCGAAATTGTTCTATTCAGACTTTATTTCAACTGATTTCAATTATTATTTATAAAATAATATAGAACTCATACATGAACAAGTGAAATTGGAAGTGATGAAACTTAAAATAAATATTAAATAACGGAGAGTTTTGAAACGCCATTATTTCCGTCTCCCTCGGTAGACACAAGAGGCACTTCATTCGATAGGATGTATCTTGTATCCCCATGAAGGCAAACATGGTCGCGAGATACGGCCACGGGTGTGGTGGATTTGGTTCTTCGGCCGTCTCTTCAGCATCAGCGATAGATGAGGTGGATGAGGTAGCCATGGTGGTTTACTCCGGTGTAGTCGGGCGGCTTATCTCCCGTGCCGCCCTCAGGTTATCCTCGCGAGACACCGTCGGTTCTCGCGCAAACACGCACAGTCCGGATAATCCAATCGCGATGAGAGACAATTATAATTATATTCAGATTTTAATTTGTAACGAGGTGTTCAATGAAAATGTAACGGAGTAAAAGTATATATTTTTTCTTTTAAATGTAGTAGAGTAAAAGTAGAAGTCCTGATGAATATAAATACTCAAGGAAAGTATAGATCCTCAAAAAAACTACTTAAGTACTGTAACGAAGTACTTCTACTCCGTTACTTTACACCACTGGTAATAACTGTACTTTAAGATTTAAATGGTGCTACTCACTGCCAGGAAATGTTATCATGGTTAACTGTGAAACCAGTAATCGGATCATACTTGCAAAAAAGTGTGTGTGTGTGTGTGTGTCTGGTAATTTACAGGATAAATGTAGGCCTATATGTTGACACACATCTTCATTTTCATAATGACTATATGCAGGGGTGGACTGGCCATCTGGCATACCGGGCATCGTCCCGGTGGGCCGTTGACCCAATGTGGGCCGGTCTGGTCCGCTTTGTTTTTTTTCTCGTTTTTTTTTCTCTTCTTCCTCTCTAAATTCCCTCCAATTGGGCCGGCCAATTGGCTACAGATGGCTAGCAGTGTGTTGCCAGTATCGACACATATTATTGGTCTATTGTTTGTCATTGTCAATCAATCATGGGCTGACAGGCTCAGAGAGCCCGGACAGTGCTGTCAATCACAACACAAACCAGGGTGGGGCGGGACCTCATGGCATTGGCGGGGGAGTCGCGGGACGGGCTGCTGCTGAGACAGAAACTTAAAATGGATAATAAGAGTAAAAAAAGCCCGGGTGGCACTGAGAAGCATCGAAAAAAAAAGCTGAAGTCTCTGGAGGTGGAGGCTGCTACATGTGCCAAACTGACGGACCTATTTGGTGCCGGGTTCACCAGCCCAGCAGCAGCAGGTGCGCCGGGAGACGTGCGAGGAGGACTCGACAATGATGAGCGAGTGGAGGCAGACATGGTAAGTAACGTTGGCCGTTTTTGATTTTGTTTTAATATGCTGAATTGTGATATTATGGGTTATTATTGTTCAGATGATTTAGCTAAGCTAGCTAAGAGCTGCTAACGTCGTTTACTGTTGCCATAGCAACAGTAAACTTTCTGAGCTGTAAATAGAGATGAGAGTGCTTATGTGTTGATCCTTAATGGTGTGATCATGTACACTAAATTATCAATCATTCTCCATTACAGGTTGTTGTGATATATTTGAGGAGTCGTTCTCCCTCTGTTTTATATGTGGACATTTGGGACCACTGTTAGAATTTGGTAAGTTTATCATGTATTTTTTAATGTATAAATTCATAATTATAATAATTTTTAAAAGGTTTTAAAAGAAACACACTACCAAAAAGTTCTCAACTCTAGGTGCAGGACAGAGGAAAACATTTTCTTTATTTTTCAGACATTATAATAGTCAGCTGCAAATATGACTTGACCTCAAAAAAATTCTAACAAAAGGTTTCTCAGTGGTTACCAGTAGTATCAGATGTACTTAAAAACATACTAAAAGTTTACCAAAGTTTGACTCCAAGAAAGGCCCCATTTTCAAAATGGCCGCCGTCAGGTCCTTTAAAATGACCATTACTCCTTTGTTAACCTCCTAGACCAGGAATACTGGTGCCTGATACATGTTTTGGCCATTTAATATTCTAATTAGCATATTTGCATGATAGATGAGTGAAAACAAGTACATTTATATATTAAAGTAATTGGTTACAAGCATATATATGCGAAAAATAAGTCAAATTCCACTTAAGTAATTGCATATTTCTCTTTTTTCATATTGTTTTGCCTTGTGTTGGTGGTTTCTGTGGTACATAACCATTTTTTTTATTCCAATAAACACTAAACTAATAAGAACTGTGTGGTACTGTAAAAATTAGTCAAAACAGGGCTGCCACGTGAAGGCTCAGTACCGCTAACCCCTTTTCATTTTGTGTGTTTTATTTTTTTATTTTACCTTTTTTATAATGCTTTTTTTTTGTCTTTTGTTTTTTATATATTTTTTAAATACTTTTCTTATTTATACACCTTGCAGTGTGACCTTAATTCACCATTAGTCGTCACACTCTTCCTCCCATTGAGGTTGATTATAGTGATTCTCACAATTCCCAATTTGACATGGTCCACAAGCAGGCATGCATGGTAGTCCATATGCCCTGCAACTGCACCGTTGTGTTTTGCAGGCAGTTGTGCAATTACAGTGTATCATCTGCAGGAGGCTTTCTGGGGCAGCAGTCTTACTAGTCATAACTGGCAGGAATCGGTTGTCCACCAGTTTCCATCCCCAATCCTCTGGGTTCAGGTCACCTTCCTTTCCAATCCACACCATGATCTGGAAATAAACCCTTTGGCAGTGGTATTTGGTTGCGGACTCAGTTGGAGGCAGACGTTCTGGGCCAACAAATGATTTGGCAGTGGCGATTTTCTTGCTAAAAAGATTGTAACGCAAAGAGGCAAGTGAATCGCTACTCTTTCCGCCAAACAACACTGCCATTGCCTTGGTCCCATGGTCCTCTATGACATTCCTTGCTTGATGTTTGAGCAGAAACACATTTGCACAGGACTGGATGGTTGACTCGCCATTCACGAGTTTCTGGAATGCTGTCTGTTTGCCAACACTAAAAATGCGTGAAGTTGTATCACATCCTGTGAAGGCGTGAACAAACAGCAACTGGGAACACAAGTCACTATCCAGGACTTGTTTCATCTCACTGATGTTGTACACCTTAGTAGCTTTGGACTTGTCTGAACGAAAATAGAGGCCTCTATTTTTCGTCCCAGCATAGAAGAGGAGAAGAATTAGTAAATCTGTATCCTCCCCTATCAAGGTTGTGGGCTGATGTTCTGAGGCCTTGACTGCAGCTTTGACAATGTCCACGTCTGCGTCACCTGGAGCATTGATAACAGAGCAGCCCTTCTTCTCCAGCTCCTCGGTCATAAGATGGATAAGTCCTTGTTTGTTGCAAGATCTGGAAAGGAAATCATCCTTTCTTCCCACAAACTCAGTCTCTGCATTGAAGTTAACAATGGGGTGAGTGTTTTCACCACGTCTCTGATGCGTATTGTCTTTGATGGATGGACCTTCTCTATAACCATCAAAAACAACTGTTGCTTTACCGTAAAGGCGTATGGTAAAGTCTGCATATGACTGTGCAATGGCACCGTAACTGTCACCCTTTTTCCATGCCAAGCGGTGAACCAGGGAACCACCATCAAGGACATAATGCTCAGTTGCTGGGATGGAATCCAGGACCGTTTTGTTTGATTACTTGCTTGAGAACTCAATGATAGCCTGCGCTAGTTGGGGCTTGTTGGCTTTACGGAAGATGTCCCTGCCTTCAAACAGGGCTGCAGGAAATGAGCAGAGCTCATAGCTCATTACATCTTCCAGTGAAAACTGCCCAGTTTTCGACATGATCAGGAACCGTTGGAACAGCAAAGCAGGATCAATGGTTCGGTCTTGGGCAACTTTGACACTGGAGTCATCTGCAAGGGTTTTTGCCAGGTCTTTCCGTTTAAAGGATATTCCAAAAACAGGTTTTCCAATCATCAAGCTATTAAATCCGGTTAGCATCATTAGCATTTGTTTAAAACTCTTGCGTTCAAGTTGACTGATCATCTCAATATCAATGTTTTCCCAGACTTAAAAGTCTTGCACATGCCCCCCCCCCCCCCCAAAAAAAAAAAACCATTAAGGTAGGCCTATGTACTGTGGGTCAAACATTGTGATACAAACCAAATTGTGAGATTGGTGTACCGTTACAGCCCTAGTAATCTCATAAAATCATGTATTCCATAGGTATATAATTATGCCAGGGCAATTTAAACAAGTCCAATGAATTCCTAGACCCAAAAAACATGGGATTAGACACCAAGATTACTTTGCTTTTATAATGTATCCATGTCCTTCTCCGGTTGACCACTTGACATATGAGAGCCTGAGGAGTTGTTCCCCCTCTGTCCATGTTCGAGGACTTGCTCTCTGTCTGCCTCCACTCTCTGCCTTCACTGTACCAAAGTTTGTCTGTTGAGTCTCCTCTAGTCTGGTGAGTTTATCATTTTTTATGTTTTATGAAATCATACTTATTTTGTGATGATTAGAGACATTATAATGTATCCATGTCCTTCTCAGGTTGACCACTTGACATGTGAGAGCCTGAGGAGTTGTTTTCCAGACACAGGTAGAGCTGGCACTCACCCTGGGCCTGCCCTTTTGGGCTGGGCTTCAGCTGCAGATCTAAAGGCTGCTTCCAGGGGCATGGGGCCCTCAGCCTTTGTTTTTCTTTGCTTCTGCACCTTACAACATACATCACACCTTATTTTCACACATCCAAACACTGTTAACACCACTGACGCGTAACATATTTTACACATCCCACTGCGTAGTTAGAGCTATCTTGATTTGGGGTTAAATAAATTTACTTTTGGCTTGAGAGGTTTGTGTGTGGCCTCCCTTCTTGTTGCCATCTTTGAGCTAGGTGGTAACAGTAGTATGCATGAGAGAAGACGCCGCGAGATTTGTGGACTTCTATGTGGTGTCCGCTGATAATGTAATGGGCTGGTCTGGACAGACAATGCCAGGGCTGAATTTTTGTCCCAGTCCACCCCTGACTATATGTAACTATACAACTTCTCAGTGGTGAGAAGACTCCTGGTACACTGATTCTCTTTTGCTGTTTCCTTGAGATATATTGTGCAGACACGTTGCCTATGAATAAATTCCCTGAACACAGTGGGTCCTCTGCATTACAGTGCAGCAGTCGCTCCAAAGCAGATGATTAAAATGCTCTTCCTGACCAATTTCCATTTAAAGTCCTGCTGTGACACAAACAGGAATTACTGTGACCTTCCCCATTGATTGGCTGGAACATCATCTCTAGGCGAATCCTAATTAGGATTGGAGTTAATCCCTGTCTGTCGGGTCCCTGCTGCATATTTTCCTTATGGGAGCTGACCTCTGTCGAAGATAAGGAGCACACCTTCCTTGTCTCGCTCTCGTCTCCCTGTTCACAAGAAAACTTCTGAGCCGAGCTGATAAACCTCAGCATTGAGGAGAGTTTTTGTTCGAAGCTCAACCTTCATTTCTCACTGGCTGCTTGTCTCTCAGTCAATCAGCAGCTAATTAAGAATCATGCTAGGGCCCCTCTGCTCCTTTGCCACTTTCTCTGAATATTGGCAAATTTTTGGCAAGAGTTTTTCTGGGAAAAAAAGAAGAAAAAAAACATCCAGTGAGCAGTGGTTCTGTGGATGGAAACACCTTTTTGATAAGAGAAATAGTCAGACTGGCTTGAACTGACAGAAAGACAACACTAACTAAGATAACCGATGAAAAACATCTCAAAATGGACATGTCCAACCATGAAGTAGACGTTTTACAGCTGAGGCCAATTCATGTTCATGAGCTGAAATGTGAGGCTGCTTAGACACTGACCCACACACTGGACACTGAAAAATTAAGCCTGATCTGATGAATGTAGATTTCTGCTGAGGTTGCAGATGTAGGCCCTACTCCTCCTTTTCGAGGGTTATCTTTCCCTACGAATTGGTACAGCCATGCAAGAAGCTGTTACATCCTTAATAGTCTCCGTGAAAACCTGACACGTCATCAGTAGTCGTCGATGAAAACAGACGAGAGAAAAAGTTTTACCAGGGTCCTTGTTTTTAATGTAATAACATTGTTGAGATGTTAAATAAACCAAGGCTATTGTTTGCAGGTACTAACGTGACAAACCTATTATATCCAAAGAACATCTTTGCATTTGTGCGACATGACATTATGTGAAAATACGCTAAAGGTCGCTACCATGATAGCGCGCTTGCAATCTTTTTTTATTAAGGTTGATGTGAAAAAAGTGACCATAATACATTGATTGAAAACTCTGAAAACAGAAGAAAATCTAGTCTTTTTGAGACTGTCATTTACATTTTTAAAAAGAGATTAGATGAGCTGTGTCATTATCCAAAATATAATATTTGTTATATGTACTATTTTTCATATTGGTGGTGCCAAAGTGCCTGTATTTCACATTTCGTCAAATCATATGACTTGTTTAGTAAATATAATGAAGCATTTTATAATTTCAAGAAATAGAACAGAGGTTTTTCATTTCACACATTGTTTTCACATATCCAAATTGCCCATGATTAAGTTTTCTTGTATTCCTGAAAAGCAGCTCTTCAGCAGATGGGTCATATCTGCTGCAGGGAGAAGTAAGATTTCATGATCTGAAACCTGCTTATATTTTTTTCTTTTTAGACACTGATGGAACTGCTCTGTGAGGGAGGAACAACTGCTGTTAAAGTGAATAATCACCAGCATCATGGCTATGAGTAGTGTCATGTGAGTCTTTCAGATGTGATTGAATCAGAAAGTTTTGAAATGTGTCAAGATGCTGGGTAACAGATTGATCCACATTCTTTGTCGAAGGAGTTGTAGGAGCCTTTCATCCCTCCACACCGACTAGGTTTCCCACTATCCTCTTCTCAATTTGACCACTTCCTGCCTGACCCCACAGACTCACACTTTAAAACCGGAGTATTCAATTGGCGGCCCTCGAGCTGGGCCTGGCCCACAATGTTGTTATTTCACATTCTGTTTCTTCCACTTCACATTGTGTTAGCGTCATCGCTATTTGTCACAAACCAATTCCCATAAGAAACGGCACTCTTCTCATTTAAACGCTGTCACTGTTTAATCCTATTAGCATCTACATCAACTCAACAAAGTACTGCGTCTATAGCTTAAGCAAGAGTCTTCTTGTTTTACATCATATTATCTCCTTTGGTTTCTTAGAAATATTAGAAGCCTCTCCTCAGTAATGCAAATGTACAGACTGTGTGTGGCTGTCCAGACATGAAGACTGTCTATTTGTCTTGACTCGGAAATTTAACTTTTGCCTTGCAGCAGAGATACTTTCAGCTTGAATAATTTACAGAAACTACGAAATCTCTTTCAAAAAGAAGGGAGCTGTCACCAACTGAAGCATCTTTTAAGTCAGGCCAATGGAGGTGTAAGCGAGAAGGTAGTGGGGAAGAGAAAGAAGGCGTCTCCTTCGCATCTGCCTATTCTTGTTTAGAAGGCTGTTCTGTGGCACAGTAGACGGAATTGACTTCACTATCTTAGTGTGACGGCTTAGCTGGGCTCCTGTGGTGCCAGGGTAATATATCTGCTCATAGCTTTCCTCACGCACACACTAGTGCATAGTCTCTGAAATGTGTCTATTTTAATAAAGTTCTCCAATTATTGTTCTTGACCCCTCGTAAGTGACTCCTTCCCAATGAAGGACTCCAGTTAACTTCATTACATTGCTGTTTTTTCTAGATGTGGTTGTAAAGCACATGGTTAGGATTTAAATGTCTAAGTAGAACACAATATTATAGTTTAAGGGAAGTTTGTTAATAATTTCATTTAGTAGGGGCATAGTAACTGAATCCAGTTCTGACAATATTGGTGCGTATTTGAGGGATATGGATTGTGTGCTGTATGTACGGTTTTAAATGAGAGAAGGAAGCCTAGGCCATTTAGAAGTTTTAACAACAGAGCTTTATAGATGAATAACATGAGATGACTGTCTCTTCTTGTTTGTAATGAAGCCCATCCAACCGAGTGATACACAGAGCAATGATGAATGCAAAATTTGATTTGCATTTGTGATGAAGCATAATGCACTGTGATATACCGGGTTTAAGTGCTGGAGAGTTGATGGGGCTACATGACTGTGTAGAGTAGTAGTAATAGAATGGACAATAGTTTTTTCGGATTGATGGAGACAGGGTTAGTTGTTGAATATGTGTTTTGAATGAGAGTGATCAATTGAGCCAAATTTCTAGATATTTGTAAGAGTCTGTTTGGGTGATATGGATGCCATTTAATGTTTTAAAAGCGGGGTTAGTTTAACCAGTACTGGGGGTATAAAATGCTATGAAGTTGAAGAAAACAGCAATGGACCAAGAACAGATCCCTGTGGCAACCCCTTTCTGACGGTCAGATGGCAACTGAAGCTGCAGCTGTTATTGTGTTGAGACTGGGGAGAAAACCGACTGCTGTGGCTGAAGCATATTCAGTGAGTCGAAGAAGGTGCGTACTTGTCCATTGACTAAAGATTCTAGAATTTTCGCCCACAGAGGAAGTTTGGATATTGGACGGAAGTTGTTTATTTTCTGGACCAGTGTGTTTGCATAATTACGATTTTTGACCTGCTCAGATCTTTGTCTACAAACTATTTAAAGAAAACTAACAGTAAGGGGTCAATTGATTTGGGGCTTCTCTACTAGACAGTTTACTAGACAATTGATAATTGTGATAGGACGTTTAGATGTATTGAATAAAAGTCCAGAGGAGGGCAAATGCTGATTAAAAGCTTCAATCATGGATCATTTATCAGTAATATGAGCAGATTCATGCTTCATTTGTGGAAGGATGTGTGACCTGCATGGTTGAGTTCTTAAGAGAAGCTATTGTAGTCCAGAATTTAGAGGAATTCACTGATTTTCTCAACATTTTTATCAGTCAACAGGGTTACCTCTGGATCTGGCCTTGATCCAGACTCTGTCTATATTGTGGATGGACCAAGGACTGTATCTGTTTTTAATTCTGTTTTTTGTTTTAGGTGGCATGTCTGTCAGCAATAGCGTTAAAAGATTCAGAGAAGATTTTCAATGCCATTTCTTTTATTAATGTCTGGTGGCTAAATTATTTAAAATCTCCTTAATATTGAAGTGCTTCTAATTTCTGGTTGTAATGATCTTGGTCACTGATATCAAAAGGCGAAAACTCTGGAGGCAGGGTATGTATATTTTGTAAGTATGATGTCAATTATTGCAAATTTTGAAGTATCTTGGTCCCTTTTAATATTATTTAATATCACCAAATGTGTTAAATTGTATGAGATTGATTAGAATTCACCACTTGCACATGTTGATTTGAATGATGAATGATATTCCCTAAAATAAACATGAAGTACATTCACAAGGTGTGAGTCACGGACGTCAAACCACTTTTCCATACTCAATAATGGAAAGCTTAGAAGTCTCTTTATTCTGTTATTCTTTATCATATGTTTCTGGCCTCAACTCATTTTTAGATGTAAAAGAAAAAAAATCAATCTGGCAACTGTTTTGAAGCCAGCAGCTAGTTGACCAACAGCATGTGGTTGTTTCCTCGCCTGCAGGAGCACTGCAGCAGTGAACATCTCGACTGGGCACAGTCTGTAATTTCTCATATTACCTGCAGGGCAAAGGCTGACAAATAATTGAAAAAAGTAATTTAAAAGAAACCAACAAACAAACACAAAAAAGATGAGCTGTCAGTCCAATCAATTGAAAACAGAATGCACATTGTGTTGAGTCCTCACCACCCTGATGAGAAGACAGCTCACAATAATAAATATTTTTTCTAAAATGAGGAAAAAAAATGTATTAGATTAATAAGAGTATTTATTTAAGAACCTGTTCACACCTGGTATCAACATCCAACCGGAGGAATGCACCCATAAATGATCTGAATGCGTTGTGAGATTCCGATCACTCAGATCTTATTTGGAGGGTGGTCTAAGACACGTGGCCACATTAATAATTACATCGTAAGAATCAAACTATACTCGTCATTTAAGTGTGTGTGATTTGTCATTATCAGTTGAATTATTATATATAATTATTATATCCAGTTAAGGAAATCTTAGATATATCCCAATTCAAGGTGCCTTAAATTAGGTTTGAATTTGTCAGAGTGGTGCTGTAGATATCATGAACTTGAATTCTGACTCATCAGAATATAATTGTAGATATTTGAGCATTTTCTATATATTCTTGAATTATCATAATTACTTACAGGTGTCTTTTCTTCTGACTCGCTTCATGATCGATTAATCTGAAAAGCTATTAACAGATTCACCGATATTTTCTACAATGTCATTGTACATCTACATTTTGTTTTCATCCTTGATGATATGGCCGAAATGGGAAGAGAGAGAGAGCAACAGACTACTATCCATAACCTGAATTTATTTGCGTTAACTATAGCCTTTGTGAGGTTTCTGGTATTACTACCGTATGTCCTTGTGTACTCAAATAAACACCTGCGCATTACAGTATTAAACTGCGTTTTCCACTTCAGTAAATGTTTCACAATAAAAATAAATAAAACGTATAAATGGATGCAGTCAACAGAAACACTAGAGTGTTTTTATTTTGAAACAGGTAGGCTACATGATGTGCTGCAAATATCTGTTTGTGACTTATTCGACACATGAGCATTGAACTCTGCTAATATATAATTTTCTCTGTCTATTGTGCTGTGAACTTTGCGGAACATGCAAAAAAATTGCCGTAACCTCAAATCTCTAGTAGAGCAGCGCATCTTAGGCTGCTGAACCAGGGCTGATTTTTTATGTTGCCACTTACCGGCTAGGTAGATATTTCTGGTGTGGATGTAGATGTGAGTAAATATCCTAACATCTAACAAAAAGATTGCCACAAAAATTGTACAGAAACTCATGGTTCTTAATTTATGAATCATATGGATTTTGGTGAATCCCTCATGTCATCTCTTATTTAACCATGAGCCTGATATTTTGGAGGATCTGCACATTAAATACTGTTGTAAAATGCTAACCAGGTAAGACAAAATTCAGTCTTTTCTTTCTGGGGCAGTTACTAAGACCCTCATTCCTGCTTCTTTGTGATCAAGACTGGTTTATTACAGGCCTCCCTCATGGTGCTACTAAAAGTAAAGCTCAAATATTAACAATACTGCACATAGAATGTTACTAAATCCAGTAAATTTGACGTTGTACCATTTTTTGCTTCTCCTCATTGGCTCCATGTCCATGTCCGGTCAGACTCTGAGGGGCCTTTGACATAACATCCATAGAGGCCAGGTCCCTTCATACCTCCGATCTCACACCTCCTCTGTCTGATCTCCTTATACCGTGCTCATCAGGCTACAGAGCCTTTTCCTCTCGTGCCCTCTTCCTCTGAAACGTCCTCCCTGCTAACATCACAGTGTCCGACTCTGTTGAAGCTTAAAACTCAACTTCCAGTTTGTGGCTTACTCTTTGAACATGGTGCCTGGTACGATTCTCCAGCTGACAAATCTCAGTCTCAATGAATCCGTTAAACCCGGCGTATACAGCATTCAGATGTTTGGATAACATATTTATTCCTTCAGGAGTTCCTGTTGGTTTCCTTTACCTAAACGTCAGAATAATATGCTTTGCCTGTTTATGTTTGAGTAGTTTGTCATCTTTGCAAGTTTTCATGGTGAGGTTGCTCATTGTACATCTCTGTACATCGATTGTGTTATGTTCTATTCTTTACAAAAATCTTTTTCATCATCTATTAGATCTATCCCCTGTTACTCTTCATGTGGTTTCTGCCATATCTTCCAATTTAACCAATAAAACGTATGCATGTATAAACCTTTGAGTCTAGGTGCAACATTTCAGTGCTTCTCCTCAAAGAGACTTGTGTCTCATCCACTGTGTCAGTTTTCGAGATATGAAACTGATGAAATACATTTTGTTTCGCTGAAATCCTCAGACAACTGTTGACGATCAAAGCAAGAGCAGTGATATTAGCAGTGTTTAATTGACGAAGAATTCAGAACCAGATGATGTGGCTACTGACCAGGGCTCAGTCAGTAAGAGACATGTTTGAGGAGCAGCAGGAAGAACAAGGGAGGTCTCTGTGAGTATAACGGTTTAATTAATTAAAATTCACAAAGTTTAGGGAAAAGACTGATTTATAATGAAAGCCAACTGTTTATTTTATGTCTGCATCTGCTTTTCAAACAATGCTTAGGTTTCCAGGGGTCGTTTGTATCAAGCGCCTTGGGTCTTAATGGGTTAAAGGGACTTTTTCTCTGTCTGATTTTAGGATCTACACAAAGAGAGCATAAATAATGCTGTATACATTGTTAATAATATATTTACTTTATACCTCTGTGTTCTCTTGTAACTCATTATTTAAGCCTGCAATGCAGTCCTCCATTTTTTAATTAGGATCAATTCATTAACAATTCATTAATTACAGGATGGTTCCTGATTTATTTTACAGTATGCTCACATTCTTCTGTTCCGCACTGTGTTAACACAAAGTCAAGCCTCGAGCATGCATGTTTGTTGCCGCTCTCAGTTTTCACCCTCATTTCTAATTTTGTCTTATTTGCTTCACCGGTTATGTCTCATAACTCAGCCCAACATGACACCTCATACTTTTTAATGCATGGACCCTTCACTGTCCATATGTGTGTGTTCATGCGTGCAGGTGTGTTTTTGTGATGTACAGCGGCATTAACCAGTGTGTCAGATGTTGCTCCAGGCTAAGTGTGGATTTAGAGACAGCTTAATGAACACTGTAATTTCCCTCAATGCTCTGTCAGCACTGCTCTCTGCTTCTTTGTACTGTCACAGTGACGGTGTGATACTGGATATTGTGTCTCTGCCATAAGACTGCATTTATGTTGCAGTAATAGTGTATTCGGAAAGTGGAACCTAGTGATGACAAATGTTGTATAAAGTTAGAATTTTAGTTTGAAAAAATTACAAATAAACTGTATATAAATATAGTTCTGAAGTCATTAGGCTACAGCACTATAAGGATTTTACGGTGACCTATTTACACACATTCAAACAGCGCTTCTAAAAGAAGTCCCTTTTCTATCACACACTATCGTACACTGTCTACATAGTTTTGGCTCAAGTATCTTGCCTGATCACACATCATGCGGGCTGTTGTCGGGTCCATGTAGGGACGCATGGTCGGTCCGACACAAATAACTGACGTGCATCATGTATTCGATTTAGAGGTTACTAATGTCTCAAACAACGTTCACTTCTACACCGACCTTCTACACAAGGGCAATGCATACAGTCCCCAGTAGGTTTTTTTATATGAATATTGCTGCAGAGAAGTCAGTGACATCGAGCCACGGCTCCCTGTCTCATCCTTTGTTCCTGTAGTTGAGGATTACACAAAGCTGTGTATAGGTGCTGCAGCCTGGTTCCTGCAATGAAACATGATGTATTTCTGCTGCTCTAAATTAAACATGAGGACATTTATTTGAGTTGAAGTCAGCCCATAACATTAAGTTAATTCACAGCATGTAGTCAAACTTCCCTTCTCCAATAATATACCACGTTGCTTTCATATAATTTCAAATAGATAATCGATTTTAAAAGGGACTGTCTGTGCTTCTGAGGTGTATATTAGCTGGCTGTTGTCCTGAAATGATGCAGGGACATCTGCTGGACACGGCTTGGGTTCTTAATTTGTGAAATTACAATATATTTCTCGGTTACTACCCCCAAAACTGAAAATACTTCAAATGAATTTTGATCGACGGTACAACAGTCACCTACTCATTTTGCGGGCTCACGATTTTCTTTTCTTTTTTCCTTTTGGGACATTTTCTTACTCTGTTTGTCTTTATTATTGAGTTGAGTACCTCCAGCCTGTGTCTATCTATTCTCAGCTTGATAAATTTAGACAGTTGATTAACGTGATTAAATGATTCACAAACATGCTGAATGCAGTTTCTCCAGCCTCTTTCTTCAGCCTCTATAATATTAATTTCTTCCCAGTGTTTATCTGTGTCCATACCTCTCTCTTAGTCTCTTTCTCCCTGATCCTCCCTCTCCACAATCTGTTGTTTATGGGTTACTGGGTCATACATCTGGGGTGAGACAGGGATGTGCCACTCAACACCAAGACACTACATGTCGCACTGGAGGCGGCATAGAGGTCACAAACAGGCCACACAAAGACTGCCTGCTTTCTGTCTCCTTCATCGCTATATTTTTCTCCTCTTTATCTTTCACACATTAATCTATGTCTTCCTGAACACATTACATTACATTTAGCTGACGCTTTTATTCAAAGCGACTAACAATAAATTCACTCAACCATGAGGGTACAAACCCAGATCAACAAGAATCAAGAAAGCACAATTTGCTAAAAAAAAAGCCAAACGTCAAAGTGCTACATGTTTTTTTTGTTTGTTTTTTTTTTCATCCAAAGTGTAGTGAGAAGAGATGTGTCTTTAGGCTGCGGCGGAAGATGTGTAAACTTTCTGCTCTCCTGGGGAGCTCGTTCCACCATTTAGGAGCCAGGACACCAAACAGTCGTGATTTGGTTAAGTGGCTAGCTCGCAGTGAGGGAGTAACACGCCGATTGGCAGTTGCATAGCAGAGTGGACAGGCTGGGGTGTAAGGTTTGACCAAGTCCTGGATGTAGACGGGACCCGATGTGCAACATGTAACAATATATCAGTGAGTGAAGTTAATTGTGAGACCTTCTTATGATTACAGTGTAATGAGTGAAAGATCAGTTAATATAACCTCATTTCAGAAATGACATTTATCCCATTAAAAAGATACTTCTGTGTTAATTAATACATTCAGAATATGTCACACAACACCTGTATGGGGTTGTCAGGCTGAGTCTAAAAATGAATATATTTAATGATTGCTCTTAAAATACTCAGGCATGACATCCTCTGCGTGTGCTATATGATTGGAAAATATACTTTACTCAGTCAAACCGTGTCAAGACAACATTTATTGTAATTGCAGCAGCTTCAAGCCTTTTTCAACCGCTCTTTACCTGTAATAACCCCGGAAAACTATACCAATGTCTGGTGAAGATGAGACCCCGGCAACCTCTGCGACGGCTGAATGCTTCCGCTCCCTGCCAGGATGATCTCAACTGTGATACTTACTATACCTCATTAGATTGTTGTCTCCTAAAATACAGAGAAGCGCTAGTTCAAGAACCAATTACAATGAGCATGGAGTGTCATGAAGGGGGACTTTCATCAAAGTAAATTTGTACTAAGGGGGCGAGAGGAGAAGGTAATTTTGTGAAATAACCACTGGGGCCCAGAAGACGTGTGAAGTGTGATGATTCACCCAACTATGGTGGAGATGGTGGGGATATCTAATTAAAGCTAAGTGCTTGCGTTTGTGACGTTCAATTGTGGCCTATCCATTATTTACCCACTACTTCCACAAATGTGTAATGTCTATCTCTATGTGGAACGCATATCTTGTTCCTGATATAGACTTCAAAACTGGCATGTGTATCATTAGTTGCCCTGGGAAGTGCAGTGTAAACTCTGATGCAGTGTGATAAATTCAACAAAAGTTGAACAGGTGGCGAGTACTCTGTCGCAGTCAGTGGGGGGCGGGGCATAGGGTATAACGTGTCCTCCTCTATGTCCTTGGACAAACAGAAGAAGTGCTCTTCAACTGGATCATTTTGTTAATTTGATAATTTTTATTTCAACATAACAGACTGAGACAGACACACAGCACAGGCACTGATCGCCATCATGTCAGCAACATTCATAGAATCACTTCCTTTTGGCAATTAGTCTTAAAAGTACACGCACAACATTTGTTGTTGCTGCAGTGCTGTTTATCAGGCTGAATTACAAAAGCTTTCCGTTTTGAAAATTTGGAACTTATCAGAAAATAATGTCTGAAACTGAATCACTCAAACATGTATGTAAACCACACACGTGAACAGTAATAAAAAAAATTCAGTTTCATTGACTGAACAAAAGACATTGACGATAAAATCGTCATTACAGATAAATCAGGTAGGATGAACTCAAAGCTTTTGAACTTTACTCTGCACCATACATGGTTTATAAAAAGCTCAGCACAAAATGTTTAGCGTATAAACAATAAAAAGTGACAATTTATTGTAGAACTGTTCACTTAGAATTATCATTAATCTGTCAGTTACAATATCAGACCGGTTTTGAATGGGCACTGCACTAGTTTCTGGTAACTGCCATAAAAAATGTCACACCAAGGGAAACTGCCTGCATTAAAGAAGAGAGGACCAAAACATTTTCTTGCAGTGTGCATCAGCACCTCCTCATGTTACTGAAGAAAGCCTGTACTTTCATCACATAATCAATCCCAAAAAGACTTTCAGCCAATTTCGAAAAGCATGGGGAGCAGAGTTCTGTTAAATATTGTACTTTTTAGTTGAATGTTTTATATTCAGCTTCCTCTTTATAGGCTCAAAACTCCATACACTTTTGAAGGTGTCCTGTGTAATGTTGCACTGTAATTGCACAATGTCTGACAGGGCTAGACACAGTTTGCCATCCGTAATCTTGCTGAAACCTCAGTGTGTTTTTTGTAACCAAGAGGACTTTAAAAGTTTAAGATAACGGTAGAACTGAAGCGAAATTCCTTGATTTGTTGAGTTACTAAAAAGTTCTGGTTCCAAAGGGAATTATCTTATTGTTTTCTTGGCCGTTTATGACAGAGGGCTCTGGGGAAGTCTCCTAACTCCGAAGTTATTGAGAGTGGAAAGTGATTAACAGAAAATACAGTTTAATGAGATACAATGTAAACCTCAGTAGCCTACTTCTATTCCTTGTCATTACTGATTCCTCCTTAAAAAAAATACTATAAATTGTTAACTTTTGTTATTTGATATGTGCTGGACGATGCGGAAAAGTCAATTTTTTATAAACAGTCTATGGTGCAAGGTTAAGTTAGAATAAATGAGAAATAATCTTCTTAGAACACATCAAGATTTATAACCAATGAGTGACTAAGTGAGATTTAGGGATGTTGGTTAGATTTTCATTTCCACATTATCGAAAGAGGCGTGGTAACTTTAAGCTTAGATTGTAAATAGTCAAATATTACAATTAAAGTAATACTTGTATGCTTTTGGTCCAGGATCAGTCATTCACCAGGTCTGACTTTGAGAGAATTAATTGAAAATCTGTTCTGCTACATTCTTGTATTTTACATGTTTGCTGTAAATGCCCACTAAATCAAATATTGTTGTATTCCTTATTTTTAATCAATAATATCAGTAGTGCAGTCTGAAAAAGAAGCGTCTGAGGACCTTATGCAGCTGTTTCTCTTGCTCAATGCACCAGGATAACTGCCTCTGTGAAAGGATTATTCAGTCAAATCTGCTTGGAGCCTCTCCCTCCCCCTGGCTGTTTTGTTCTGCTCCGTACACTCTTCTCTTGTGTTTTTGGATTACAGCTGTAGTGGACAAACTCCCTGTAAATATCAGATTATCTAAACAATTCGTGCAAACTGTTCATGCCCAGCCACTGTTGGGGCGACTGCTAATCTGTTCTTTAAACATAGGAAGCGATAATACTGTGTCACAGTTTAGCTGTAACTGGGGGAAGCAGAATCTGTATGTTTTGCAAAATACAGTTAAGGGTGACAGTTTTTTCTTTGTAGCTAAAGCAAGTCGTTCGCTGACTAAAAGGTCCACATGCTGAAAGTGTCCTTGGAACAAAGTGTGAACGATGTGTTTCAGGAGAGTGTTGCATGGAGGAGCGCTGCAGGAATCTGTCTGTGAATGGATAAATATGACAGTGTAAAGAGCCTTGTGGGCTTAAAGAGGAGAAAAGTATCTAAATAAACAGAATGCCTTTATACTTTCCATTTCAATCCACTCATCAAAGATGAGGAATTAATTTTCCACAAAAAAAGACTTCGAGAATTTCCTACAGCTTCCCTTTTTTTAAGTTTTAATCCATTCCAAACCTGAACCTTTCATTTAGATTTTTGTGAAACTGTCCATTATCAAGCAACACACATTTGAATTGCCAGATGTTTAGATGTTTCATTAAAACATTTCAGGTTGTTTATCCTGCTAACAATGGATGGGACAGGTGCAACAAAATGTTGTGGACACTGTATGTTTCCCAACAAATGATTACTATATGCAGAGGGCAGAAGATTATTTACTCTAGGAGATTGACTGGACAACGTGAGCTAGCATTTACCTCTCTTTCTCAGGGCAGCTGCCTCAGACTCCCCCTGGGTCCGGGTCCACAGTGTCCTGTACCTGTTGAAGACATCTTCACTAAGCAGACAGACCATCATGCACCATTGTCCACTGATCCAAAATCTGTTCTTGCCTTCCCCAGTGCCACATGTGGCGCACCTGATGGTCTTTTTATGAATAATTAAATTGACTTAGCATATAGACTGCCTAATTGTTTGTATCAAGACTTTAGCATATCTTTGTAGCTTGTAGCTCTACTTTTTAGCAATAGTGATGTTATGTTGTATGTATTAAATTATATTTCTCATGCACCGAATGTACCGAATGTACAGGGAGAAATATCACCTCAGCATAAAGGTAAGGCAGTATATACATGTACAAATCTTCAGTGCCAATGTTCCATAAAACCGATTTTAACTGATGGTGTCGTCCAGAGAATTATATTTCTTTAAACAAACCATCGGTGTTCAAAGGAGAGCACGCCGCAGCAGTCCTACCCAGATTTCAGGTCAGTTCAGCGACTATAGTCAGCTCTTCAGACGTCTCACCCACAGACACAGACGAGTAACTCAGAGAAGTGAAGCGTTTGAACCTTGTGTGAAAGATAAAGGAGGATCTTGCTCAGTTGCATCTTCACAACCCACAGAACAGAAGAAAATGTTCTCCTGCACTGCAAGAGAGCGTTGGAGGATTTTATGAAAGCGAGTTGGGGTTATACAAGTACACACGTAGGTGATGTAAGTGGGTTGTTTGGCCCTAAAAAAATAAAAAAAAAAGGTACATAGTTCAAGTCACCATGTAGGCAGGAACTGTATGTACTTTTAGATATATCTCAGTGAAACCGGAATTGTACTAAACACAGGAGATAAACTTAAGATGTCAGAATCCAAGGATTTTGTATATTAAAAGTGATTAATATATTTAATGTAAAAATATGGGACAATTTTACCATAAATCAACTGATGACTTTCAATAGTGATTCCTTTTCCAGTACCAACTTTGCTGAGCAGGTAACAGTCTCCCTTAGAAGTTCATAATCAGGCTCAAGTCTGTGAATAATGACAAACTATCGATCGGTTCAAAAGATTTAGAAGTCATTAAAAACCAGAGTTCATCTCCAACATTAGTTGGGAACTTGAAAATATCAAGAATTATAAACTGAGTTTGACATTTGAAGACGGCCCTTCTGGTTACCAAAGCCATGGAGCATTTGGCCATGTCTCCGTTCAGGGAGTCGGACTATACGTATGAAGCTTTGATAAAGTGATTGATCACCGTTGTTGTCTGTTCATTGAAACCATTGAACTGCTCAGACTCAGAGCCCAACAGAAATACCAGGGACTGCAGAGGACGCTGCTGCTCATCAAAAGATGACATGGTGCAGCTCTGATCATTTCACCTGATGTACCAGCATATTGTACATGCTTGAAAGCAAACTCAGTTTTATATGTAACAATCTTATATACTTAAAACTAAAAAAGTACATAACGCAACAAATTGAGATTGTTCCAGTTGAGAGGAGATGCATGATGATTAATTATATATTGTATATGTCTATACATATAAATACACAATCAAAAAGGAGTCACTATTGGCTGGATTGTTCCGTGTATTCTGTAATATCTGTGAGGATTCTGTTAGTGTTTTGTTTGTTGTGTCTCCTCCTTCCCATCTTGTTTCTCCCTGTGCAGGTTGTGTGTGGCAGCTGCGTGGTTGGCTCCTGTCTGCAGTGGACGAGGCACACCTGCTCCCGATTCATCTCATCATCCCCTCCGTTAAAGCCTGGTCGTAAAGCCACTTCGACGCCAGATTATTCCGTCTACTCCGGTAGTTGTTTCGCTGCAGTACTCTCGACCCTTGTGTCTTTTGGATTCCTACTAACCCTTGTGCTTTCCATCCACCCAGAACCTTGGTTTGCCTTACCGCTCGGCTCCTCTTCCTCGTCTCTCCTGGATCTCCCAGCCAGCAAGCACCCTGCCGCACCAGCCTGCATCTACCTCTCCTACCAATAAACTCTGTTCATTTATCTCCAACAACTCGTTCATGTCTGCTTTGGGGTCCAAACCTTATCACATACTTAACAATATCGCGCTCTTTGGGTTTCGATTATTGATGTCCTTGCTTGTTGCCCGTTTTTTAATCCTAGTTGTCCTCAATCTTGTCAGATCCTGCCCGCTTGCTGTGAAAGAAATCAGCAGCCTGCCCACTCCCCTGCTTCGATCAAACCAGCTGGATTCACTGCCACGCCACGGAAACTTTCCAGTCAACCAGAATAAACTGTAAATCAGCACGCTCTTTTGTTCAACTCAGAAACAAAGTTGTCTGTTAATATAATATAATATACCAATGGTCTCTGCTGCAGCAGTGTATGTGTTCCCGGCTGAAGAATGGACAGGTCGGTTAGTGATAGACAGGTTCAGCCGACCAATCATTTCATTCAGACAGAATGAAACGGCTTAATTTACCTAATTTATCGATGACTATTAGGACGTGAAGAGGATACATCAAGCAAGATAACAAGTGTTTCAGAAACAAATGTAAACAGGTGTTTGGTAATTTGTAAAATAATTTATCAAAGGCTTTAGTCAACGCAAATTACCCCATCGTTCTGACCTCTTCTTTCCCCCGTACTTAGGTCTTGTTAGTGCTCAGTAAATTAAACTAATTTTGCAACAGTTGGTTTTTAGTTGTAATCAAGAATGCACCAAAGAGCCCAGTGCCACTGATCGTCTCTCTTCAGAGAACAATCCCACAGTGTATTTGTAGTCTTTTCCTTTTCCATGCTGCCTCTTTGAGCTATTATGTGTTCTGTGCTCAGTCCAGGGACTCACCTGCCAGCATCCGGCCTCCTAATGACACTGATCCTGTCCTCTCTTTACAGCACCACTTTCATCAGAGGGGGGGAGACTCTAATGATTTGTAATTACTAACCCAGGACTCCACAAATGATACGTTGTCAACAACAAACATGGCCACTGCTGACTTTTTCCAGCATGAAATCCCAGATTAAATTGCCTGTTGTATTTAGAGGTAGCTCTGACGTGAGGGCAGTCTCACTCCAGTTTGAAATCTTGAAACTATCTTTTAACACTGCTGAGATTTTGCAAATCAATTTATTAAATTGAAAAAGGAGTTTGAGGTGTTTCTACAGTAATATTTTACAATAACTTCTTGTTCAGTCGTTTCACAAAGTTTATCTGTATATCGCAATGCATCATGGGTCCAAAATAATTACAGTAGCTGACAGCATTTTTCCAAAACACATTGTAAAATTACAGCCTAGTTGTATTATGACTGTAGATGGTGCATGTTGTGTTGCACGAGGTGGTTTGCAAGAGGACTTTGACATGAGACATTTCATGTGATTTTGTTATTTCCGATGTTTCGTTGGATAAATCTAACCAAAGGCACCAAGAAGACAAAGCTGGTCAGCCAAAGAATTGGGAAGGTGCGGGAAAACAAGAACAACTGTCAGTCTTCACGGCTCTTCTCTCCACGAGATTAATGGACTTGAATGGCTTTGAGTGTAAGTCAAATGTAAAACATGAGTACTGTTCTCTTCCTCACTATGTGAATGGACATTTTTCTTCTCTTAACATTTTATTAGTATTTACATCTTTTGCTGATATTTTAAGATTTAAAACACACTGAAAAAAGGTTATCTTTTTTAGCTTGTTAGCTAAAAGTTAAATTGTACCAAAAATGATGTGACCTTGTTCTCAATACATTTCTACCTCAGGTCCTGGTTTCAGATTGGGCCTTTAAGCAGAGTATGTTGTCAGTTTTAATAATGTTTGACTATGTTGAAACTCCGGTCAATGTGAATTCCACTGTATGACTGTTGTCCTGAAATATTCCAGTTAATGTCATCTTTTCTGTTCTCTCTATCTAAGGTTCTGATTTTAAGAGTTGTTCTGAAAAAACGATGACATGTTCTTGAAACTTTATTGAGTGTCAATAAACGTTATTATTGCCTCATTAAAAAAAACTATAATAATTTAATTACGGTTTTCAACAACAAAACCGTTTGAAGGGATCCTGTAATTCATTTTTACAGTACTTTATTGGCAACTTTTTTTGCCAGGTATTTACTGTTAATTCTAAAGTCAATTCTTTACAGTTTGTAAATTGTTACAAACAGCAAATAAGTCACACAAAACAGCAGCAGGATTAATATGTCTTTCATCCTGGGATGGTCCGGACTCCACCTGTGGAAAAGAAAAAGAGACAGACAATGAATCTTAAAGACTTAACTCCCTTCAAATCAAGCAGTTGTTACATTATGTACAGATGATACATATGAAATGTGCTGTATGTGTGAATGCAAATGTCCCCATGACAGCTTCCAGACTTTCTGTGGAGTTTCTCTGGTCAGCCCCCCAGAAAGTCCAGGGCAGCCGGAGATCCTCTGCAAGAGTCACTGCGAGCAGGTGGGGGTGTTGATGACGTTTCTATTATGTGTGCTTGCATTGGCTCCCCCGGACTTTCTGCGGACCATATACTTAGGGGCCAGGTTTCATTCTCGTCACTGACACAATTTTTTCGTCCTCAAGGAGTATTTGAATAAAGTAGGGTACATATTATATACTGTAATTTCTTGTCCCCACAACATAAGGAATTGCCCCCACCCAAAGTAGAGGAATACAAACAGACAAACACATGGTGCAGGTCCTATAATGCTTTGGCATTTAAAAAATGTGTTTTACTGAAATATACAATAATGTCTCTCTGCACTATAAATTATAATCAGTGCGCTGTGTCAGAACTGATCAGCAGCTTTATCACCTAGTTACAATTACAGCTCTGGTCAATGCATTTGTTTTTATCGATGTGAATCTCTCTGAGGTTGCTGTGCTTTCTTTTCCCCTGATGAAGAGGATGTTGCACCTTGTTAGGCCCTATGAGGTAAATTGTGATTCGTTTATATTGGCTATAGAACATTTTTTTATTGTTTGGTTGCTAATAGGGTTTGAATCAGAAAGGTTAAGGTAAACTTATTATCCCACAAGGGGGAATTGATGTGGTCATACACGTCAAAGTTTAAAGACAGAGGCACAGGATACATGCACAAACAATCACACGCACCCACATTTATAAAGAAATAAAGAAGACTCAATTCCACTATTGTCATGGCAGACCTTATCAGAGAAAGGTAAAAAAAAAAACACTGATGGAGGCTCCTCGTCGGGTTTGATTCACAGATTAACGCACATGTCTGTTGCTTGGCACTAACACCGTGTCGGGTAGAAATATTTAATCTTCATGAGGGTTTGACACAACTCTGAATATATACAGTAAGGAGACTCAATCAAACTCAGAGCTGAGTGAGTAATGAACATCTAGGGAAATCATGACTGTCAGATAAGCTCAGGTAAAAAAGCGACTTAACAAACAAAAACAACAACAAACTTAACAGATAATATTTCTCTGATTGTTGCACTATGTATTCAAATTAAATTATTCCCAGCATTTATCCTCAAATTCGATTTGCTGCCCTGGCATTAGGTTTTTGCACCTTCAAAGTCTTGAATGGAAAATTAGAGGTCACATGGAATTGAACTTGAAATGACATTTTATTCCCCACCTCTTCTTAATCCATTTCTGTATGATTTTATGTATCCCCATTACGTGATTAAATAGGGTCTTGATGTAGAAGTCTAAAGTTCATAGGCTTTAAATATTTGCCGTGATTGACACCGATTCACAGTCCTTATCACTTTATACTCAATGAGAGTGTAGCTGCAGGAGGACAAGCTTTCGTTCCAAAACAAACGGGTCTGTGCTGTACTCTTCCACTTCTCCACCCTACGTCTTAATATAAAACAGACAGAAATATTATCCATTTTAAATTATCAGATTTTAGATGAAAACTAAGTTATAAATCAGTAATTCACTCTCCTTATCTTTCCCTTATCCTCCCTTTCTTCCTGTTTAACAAATGAACAGCCTAAACGTTTTGACATCCTGTGAATATTAATGAATGTAAATGAAGTGCAAAAAAAGAGGCAAATGTAATCAGGCTGTGAATTATTAAATACTTATAGCAGCCGTTCTTAGGTTTCTGTTCATCCTCGACAAATTCACGCCGCTTAAATCAGTTACTAATTTGGAGGGGTGACAAATTTCCTATAGAAATGTTAACTTTATTCGTCCTGGAAATGTATCACATTACACATTTACGGTAACAAAATCGTTTCCCTTGCAAAATTATGAATAATAATAAAAGAGAATAAGATAACAATCTCCAATAATCAAAATTTGAACTGGCACATCCCTGCGTGAGCAACATGGAACAAAACTGTAGTGTGACGTCTGGATCGGCTCAGAATTGGGTTTGTCCGACACACGAACAACACAGCAGGAGATTCTCCGCTCAGACACATTCACAACAACAACACCACCGAAACCTATATAAGGTATAAAATCTGCTGTGAAAATCGCATGCTTGTGTTTACAGCACGTCGACATCAACGTCGATGTTGTGTTTGTTGGTGTCTTCAATTTGTATGCCACTTCCTTTTCTCCCTGGAGATTTTTGTTTTGTTTTTGTTTATTTTTTGCATCTGTCGCATGTTAGAAGCGTCATCAACCCCCCCACTCGCTCATGGTGAATCCAGTGGGGATTGCCTCCTGTATTCACACATAGGATTCTGCTGGATGTCTATGGACATTATACTAGGAGGTCAGGAGGACACTACGAAGCGTCTCACTTGGACATTACCGTTCACACAGGCACCTCCTCTAGAGAGAATATGGAGGAACTGCAGTGCATATCTGCCAGCAGCTTAATAGTGAAATTACCATGTAACAGCCCGTCTATGTGTTGTTTCAGTCAGGCACGAAGGACAATGAGGCCAATGCGCGTTGCAGCTCCCACACAGCCAATGTCCATGGTGCCATATCTCTCTGTTGTCCGTCACGTGATTTCTCAAATCTATTAACAATCAAAATATTGATTTTAGAGATTGTTCAGATGATTCTGACTTTGAATAGAGGTATTTTCTCCATTTACCTGAGGTCCACCGCTGCTCCAGTCCTCTACCTACACCAGTTGAGTTGGCAACAGGTGACACATGATGTATATTTCGGAGGCTCCCAACCTGAGGACCAGGAGCACCATATAGGTCAGCAAGACAGATGGGTCAAAAACATTTTTGTGAATGAATCATTTTGAACTTTCAGTACTCACATATTCATAATAATCAGGTTCCCAACTAGACATTGAATGTAGGTTATACATTATGTCATCATACACCACAACTCCATTGGAACCAGTAGGGTTGGGCTCTGATTGTACCTACGGAGTAAAGTTGTACAAACAGTGATCAGGTAGAGCAGAGGTGAGCAACCTAAGGATGGCACGCGGCGCCATAATCATTGGCACACAGGCAATTTATTATTTAAGAAATTTTCAAAGGTTTTGCTGTCATGCAGCCTGTATTATTTTGCTTGATTGATGTTAACACCTCCCATCCACTAGGTGCCAGTAATGCGCCATAGGTTGGATGCCAATCGCCATTAAATAAGAACGAGAAGAAGCCTCCCAGCCGGCGGTGCTGGCATTCTCCCACATGATTCTCTGTGAAGTGCAGCTGCTCAAGTGTATTGGTGGTGCCATGCCCCCTAGCTAAAAAACTCAAGGTACGGGCGTTTTCAGCTCTCATGGTCAGAAGACTATGGCTTTGTTTTTCCAGCAGATCCAGGGCCGCAGCAGTGGCCATATCATGGAGTACCAGCTGTGGATCGTGACTAAAATGACATGTCTGTTGGAAATATTATTGTGGTTCAAATAAATTTAATGTTAACAAAATGTTGATATGGCATTCTAATAAAAAAAAAAAAAAAATCACATTGGCACTTATTGTCAAAAAGGTTGCTGACCCCTGAGTCAGAGTATACAAGTGTTTTATCACAGAGCCAATATTTCATGGTTAAATAATAAGTCTGCAATTTTTGGACTTTTTCATGTGTTTGGATTTCAGGATTTCTATTCCGTTTGATTTCAGTTTCAAAATCCTTAAAAAATGTAGGCAGAGTAGGGACGTCGTTTTTTTAGCCGGCCTTGCAAGGTGCACAAAGAGGGAATGATTCACCAAAATAGCCACAAAAGGAATAAAATGAAAGACAAAATGGCAAGCACAAAATGAGGCAACAGAGTGGCAAGAAACTCATGGTGAGTTAAGTCATATGGGCATTGTACTTACCGGAATAGACAACAACTCGGCGTAAATGGGTTGCACCTGAGCAGCAAACGACAAGAAAGTAAAAATGCTGTATTAGACCGCCTTCATTAACTAATGCCCTACAAGAAAAGCCAGTTCCTTTGTTAAAGAGTTCTAAAGATAGAAACAGATTAAAACTGTACCGCTCACGGTTTACAGTTTTTTTTTTGTGACACGTCTACATGCTCGTCTGTTTGCCGACAGACTAAACAACAAATTAAACGGCTATTATGGTATCAGCAAGGTATGAAGAAATATTCCAGAGAACATATTCATATATAGTAACATAATCTTACCATTTTAGTTCACAGTTGGAGCTTTGTGATTATCCCAAAAACACAGGCCCAACGGTCATTTGGAAGGTCTGGCTATAATGCTAAACATCATTGCGTCTTTGCTAAGGGAAACTTTCTCGCGAGACTGTACGTTATGTACAGTCTTGCAAGACCAGTCTCGCGATGCGTCACCAAACTACTTTGCAATCTGTTTAGCTTCCATTTTGTCATGATTTCACTGAAACCCTGATTTAACATACATGAGTTAAACCATAGATGCAAGTTAACATTAAATAAGTTAAGATTTCCATTAAGTTCAGACAGGGAACTGAAACATATTTAGAATCAACTAACTATTCAAAATGTATTAATTCAGAATATAATACAAGTGTGCTAGTCGAGTTATTATAAGCTTTTAGTTCTCTCTCTCTGTTGATTCTTAATGCCAACTCCTTCGCCAATCCTAACTTCCTCATTCTGTGAATAAAGCTTTGGTATTTTTTGTCTTGCTAAGGTGTAATGTTCAGGCATGTTTGCGCCTATCTAAGGCATTAGTTCTCAACAGCTGTGGGTAGTCTGGCAAAATAAACTGTATAGGCAAGACACTCAGTACTAAGTATGAAAAAATAAATATAATAAAATGACAAGTCTGATAACTTAGAATCGCATCTTACCTGGGAAGTGGAGCTGAAACATTTGTAAATTTGTTGAGGTTATGAAAGATGCTGTTGAATCTTCCTTTTAGTGGCTTCCGCGGAAACCGAAAAGATATCTGTTAGAGATTCCTCCATTAGTGTAAGATACTTTTCACCTTCTTGTTCAACAGTCATTTTGCTATCTCAGTATCCCATCAGTTTTTTTTGCCATAACTTTCATTCCTGTTGTAGCTGTTTCCTGTTCATCTTCCTGTCTTTACGTTGTCAACTTCTTTGTGTCAGTCAGTCCTTAGAAATTCTTAAAAGTCATGATTCAAGATGATTTTGGGGAGTTTACAGCTCGGTATCAAGGCAAGCGAATCCATCTGGATGATCTGTAGAAGCCCCATTCTGTTTGGTCCGATGTCTGTCATTAAAGAAGAAAACAAATTATAGCTGGCTTTTCCTGTGTCAGTTTTAACAGATAACACACTCACACATCCCAACTTCTACTGTATATGAGCAGGTCCTCCATGTGGTAGGTTGAGCTGGTTGAAGATTCTAAATTCAGGTCCAATCTACTTAAAGCATCAAAACACATGACAGACAATAGCCAATTTCAAAACTAAAAACTCTGTATTCTTGAGTCATAATTATTTTACAGCAGAGTATAGATGAAGTAACCCATACATACAAACTTAACAAATACACATTACCTTCACAACTGCCTAGAGAAAGATTCCTTTTCAGTTTGGGAGTTCAAATCAGATTGTCAGTATGAATCCAAATACCTTGCTTTGACTGTTGGGGTTGGGCACCGTCATAATGCACAATCATGCCCTTCTGTTTTCTATGTTTGGCTTGAACTGGTTTATCCCGCAGAGCTTGTTAGTAAGAAAAAAGTTGGCATAGCTTGCACTATTGCAGCCTGACTAGGTGAGGTGAATGCCAAGACTTCCACATAGTGAGGCCTAACCAGAGCGGATCATCACAAATTGTTCTCTCCTGTTATTCTCTTACTTGTTTATGTTGAGATTTTAAGATTTCTACATAAAATAGTTAAAAATTAAACCTGGTTATCATCATCAGAGTGTATGTCTGGGAGGGGACTTTGACCCCCAACATCCAAGTCATCACCTTGAGTGAGGCATTCAGACAAGAAAGCCACCAAATACCAGGATCTGGCCGAACAGTGCAGGGACAGAGGGTGGTAGGCCTGGCTGTTCTCAGTTGTAGTTGGCAGCAGAGGTTTTCCAGCTTTCACATTCTGTGTGGAACGACATTCACAGTTCTGCGAGTAGCAGGGAGAGAAAAGAGCACAGTGGCGGCAGCATAAAGAGCCTCTTGTCAGGTCTGGAATAGGTGGGAGGAGTTAAGCTGTGACAAAAGTTTTCTTTTGACCTGACTAGTAGGCATAGGACAATATTAGGGCTACATTTGAAGTAATGTTTGGAAAATATGTAGCTCCTAAAATGGATAATGCTCCACTGTGTTCTGAAGATAGTTTCTAAATGTGTCTGCTGAGCAGGTAATGTGCAAAGGTTTAAGCAGAGCTTTACCATTAGAAATGTCAGCTGCATTCAAGTAGTAGACTGCATGACCAAAATAAGAGCTGAAAGATGCTAAAATGCTCCATAGAGCAGAGGGAAACGTTATTGGACTGGGTTTAAAGCTGCACTAATACGGTTTTCCTAACTGTAGATCAAAGTGATATGTCATGTGATAGTCAGTGATGAATAGTGTGAGCTTGATTCCTTTGGTAATGAAAAAACATTATGTAGATGTCTTGAGAAAATACTGTACACAGTGCGTTCTTTATATCCAACATTTTTCTTTGTAAGACCTGGTATTGCCATCTTTTCTTTGCTGGTTGGAAATAAAATACAGTAAGTCAAATCATAATAGTAAGCAGAAGTGAAGAGTACATTAGGTTTTGAATGTGGGTTATAGACATCCCATCACATTAACAGCAAATTAACAGTTAGCAGAACATTCCAGACTTACCTTTAAAAGACAGATAGAGATGGATAGTGTTCATCTCCTTAGGAAAATTCAGCTGAGTTCACAATCTCACACAATTGTTTTAGCAACAGACATTATCTTATATTAGGACATGTTGTTGCAAACAGTGTAAATTACTCAAAAGTCATTCGACACAAATGAATAAATAAATAGGAGATTAAAAAACAAAACAAAAATCTTGATGCAGATTGATGCCAGGATGCAAACCTGGATTTATTGGAGACAGTACAACTCTGTCTAAGACTATTGTTTCACTCATTGTGTACATATGCTGTGTTTATAAAACTGCATGATCAGCTCTTGTTCATTGACCGTGTAGGATTTGATTAATCCGTACTGCAAAGTTACACGTTTTCTTTAATCAAGTCACTCTGGGCCAGACTTCGAAGTCACACTCGTTAAGATTTTCAGTGTAATCCTCACATTTCGTTTGAATCCATCATGTAACAACACCCTTACTGAGGATATTAAATCCCATCATGCTGTTTATGGAACCATCCAGCTTTGATCTAGCAACAATTGAGTTGGTATTATTTTGTGTGGTGATGAAACTTTGCAGTAGTTGGACGTATATTTACTTAATTACTTTACTTCTGTACATTTCTCATCTAAGATGTTTTATTAGTAGCATCATCTGCAGCATTCTTCATGAATATGACAGAGTATGTTTTATTCTTGTATTTAGCAGAAGTTACAATAGGCAAAGTTCATGATGCAAGTACTTTTGCTTTAAAAACATTTCTGAGTATTTAAAAAAAAATTATCAGACTCTTTCCGTTGAACAGAAAAAGTTGCACAACTGTACTTTTTTGTATATATTTATTTCTTGTACATTCAGCCTTTAACAGAAATTGCAAAAAATAATAAATGTGACCCCCACTAAGTTTTTTTTTGGAAGATATTAGGGTGGTAGATCTCGTCTTATGTTCGGATTTAAAAATGGATCTTGGGTTCCGAGTCTGTTTACAAAACATATCTTGGACTAGCTGCATTAATCAATGTTTTTAGGTACTCCCAGGATCTAAATTAATACGAGGCGACAGCCTACACAGCTCCCACTTCCCCCTCCTTACACATATAGCCCACAAGGTCCAACACCAGCACCCAGGGTCTTGTCCATTTCCACAACAGGGAATATTCGATGGATTTCTTCTTCCAGAAGGAATCACGTTGGGAGTGTCGCCATCAATAAGAAAGGATCGTCAAAAGTTGTTCTCACTCTGTCCATAACACATGACCTATTTTTGCAACAGGAATTTAAGAGTTTGTTTGATGATACAACAGTCATACTGAAGCATAATACTCACATAACATTAAGTTAAACATACTGTATAACACTGATAATATATGTTCAGGCCTTGCATTACACTCTAATTCAAGTCTCAATATCAATATGAATCATAACCAGCATACATCAACACCCTCCGGGTTCTGGCCGTTTCCCTCCAGCAACCCTCTGTCTCTCAGTCAGCTGCACTCAAAGCTCCACCTACTTTAACAAAATTCCTGTGACTTGTCTCATCTCCACTCCCTATTCTGATCGCTTGTACATGAGCACTTTTCTTCCTTCTCTCACACACACCATGGGTCATGCAGGTGTAGAGGGACTTGTCAATCATGTTAAGCTGAATGCAGGACATGACTAAACTATCAACCCTGAATAGCTGAAGCTCTCACTGCTTTCTGAACCTGCTAATCATGTTAAGCTGGAGGCGGGACATGATCAAACTATCACTTCTGAGTGGCTGATCTCACTCTACCTATCAAAGCGTGATCCTTGATGTACATTTGAACCCTTCATTGTAACTGGGTTACAAAACCAATACAGCAATGTCCTGTTGTTTGAGATCAGGGGGGTAATATAACACAACATTATATAACATTTTAAGATGACCTTAGTTTCTGTGTGGTGTATATTAAGTTGTTTGTACCCACAGGAAAACACTCACCTTTTCTCTCAGTGACATTAAATTATAAAAGTAGATTGAATTGTCAACCATTTGTGTTACCAGCATGTTCTTCTCCCTGTCACTGTGCGTTGTCCAGGCTGACTGTAATTCTGTTAATGCTGTCACTTGGAGGATGGGTCGTGCGCACTGGGTAAAATACAGTGAAGCACTGTTTTCATTATTCAGAAAATATGAAGATGTCATAACAGTTATTGTTTAATGATTTCAGTTTTGTGTCCTTGCCCACTCGTTTTGGTCAAGGGTAAAAAAAAAGTTAAAAATATTTCATCAGAAACACAGACACTAGTTTTGTGTTTCTATATTTATTTGGAGTCCGATTCATTTCCTTCATCACAAAAATAACCTTGCAGATTTAAAGCAACACTATGTAACTTTAACACTCCCTCTGTAGCCACATGTGCTGTTTAATTCTGTTTATATATGCACATTTCTGTGTGCTGTGACTATTTAAGGAGGAAAGCCAAAATACATCATTTGGCATCTGGTTGGTGTATTTTATTAATCTTTAACTTCTTTATTCCATTATGAGTGCAGTACAGAATCGGATCGATACCACTTTTTGCCAGTTTTACTTTTAATATATTGACATATAACTTCTTGTCTTTGACGCTGCTGAAAGCATTTAAGGTCATCGCCTCTTGGTAAGTTAATGATCTCACATTTGAGCCATTGTGAAAAGCTGCCAAGGGCTCAGGATTATTTTTGTCCTACTATAAGTGATGATCGTCAATGATGCACAAACCACTTTGTATAAATCAAATAGAAGTAGACGTAGAAGATTGACATAAAATATTTAAAGGTTTCTGTCAAATTAGAAATACAGTGTTTTTTTTAGCAATGACAAATAAACCATCAATTCCTCTGGCTTATAACGGCATCTTTTGACATTGAATAGATATTGATTATACAGCAAGGCTGGAATCCCGGATAATAATAGTACACTTAACGAGAACTCAAGGCTGACCTCATCAAATTCATCTTGCACTGTCTGAAGCTGTCCTTTATATCATTAAAAAAATTATCTGCGTGTATGTTTCTTTAAAAACAGCTGTGTGTATAAATATGTATACAAAAATCCTTGACAACACACAACTATGTGGAACACCATGTGGACTATTGTGGGTTTGTGAAACTTGTTTAAAATATTTATAAAATACAACAACATGAGGGGATATCTCATGAGGAATTCTACTCCGCCTTTCGGTAGAAAGGTAAGGGAATGCCAAATGAAGCATTTCTACTCTGACCTTCAAATAATATGCATTAATCACACAAAAAAGGTTTCATATATAATATAAGAATAAATATAAGACAGTTCCATGTTGTCAAACAAACTACTACTTCTTTGAATGGGATGCTTTCTATAAACCCTTATAAAAAATATTTATATATGGGACCTCTTAAAATGAACTACTGGACTGGACCTGTAATTTGGCCATAATAAATTGTGTAAAAAGCAATCTATAATCAAGCCATGTAATAAATTGGCAGTGATGAAAGTAACGGCAGCTAAAAGTCCACAGGAAGTGGCTAAGCTAGTGGGCATAGCCACACAATGGTGTGTCTCAGGGTCCATGAATGCACCTCAGGAAGATATCAGAGGACACTAAGGCTTAAAACATGGTGTAAATGACCTTGTTTCGAGTCAAATATGAATGTCGGAGCTGATGGATACTTTTTCTGTTGTTTTATTACGTCTGAAAAAGGAATAACCATTGACTTCATTTGTATGGGGTTATGCTGCAACAAATTGTACCCCTTAGGCTCCAGTAGTGTTTTGTGGACTCTAACACTTCACCCATCCCTCCATTGGCATAGTGGTGAGTAGATAAGGTGTTCATTTTTATTTTTCTGTGAACTATCCCTTTAAACATTGTCTTTAAAAACTGCATCAACTCTACTCTTCTTCTATCCGGGGCTCCCTTCCTTCCCCTTCATCTGAGACTCACAGTAATGTGTACAGAACAGAATGATCCAGTTGGATTGCTGGATCAGAAGGCCAGATGGGAAGGACGGTACAAGGGAAGCTCTCTGGGAATTTGAACGACTGTTGGGGATTTGCTCCATTGTAAATATTCTAATGTTTTTCCCTTAGCTAAATGTTGATGCAGACTTTACACAGATGGACAAGGCTCTGTAAACAAAAACTTAATCTGGGAAAGCAACACACACAAACATACACACACTTGTTCTGGTTAATGCGCAGGCCCTTTTCATTGTTGTCTTAACGCAAGCATGCGAGGCACCTGTCCGTCAGGTCTGCTATCTCTCCCTCTGTTACTTTGGAGGACATGTGCAAAGAGTCAGAGAGAGCTGAAATAAACAGGGCAGATACAAACTTAACAGAGGAGCTTGTTTGGGTAAATTAGTCATGATGTCTTTGATGCTTTGTCGGGGAAACAACGGCACAAAGTCCCCCAACTGTGAAGAAGAGATTAACTTATTTATGAGTGCAGATTTTAGTCTTGAGGGGATTCGTACAAGCCTAATGGGATTATAGATTTTGATACATAAGCAGGTAGCAAACAATCATTTCAACGCTTACCCTACCAAAGGCTTATCATTTTCATTTTTCCCTTGAAAAATACCCAGTATATGACAATCACTAGAAGGTGTCCTTTTGAGGAGCAGAATGGTTTAACGGATTTTCACCTGCATTGTAAGTGTCCATGCCAAAAAATAAATACTCAATGCACAATACACATGTACTGCACAAGCAAAACAAGGCTACAAGTCCACAGCCATGTTGGAGTGAGGCTTTGTGATATTTAGGAGTAAATGCTAATGTCAGCATGCTGCTTATTAACTGCTGATTATACAAATGTCTTTCTGTCTGTCAGCCCGTTTATCTAACAAACCTTTATCAACTTCACAATTGGCATGTTTATTCTTAATGGACCAGGGAAGTGCATTGCCAAATTAGGTGCCATTTTGGCACATTCAATATTAATAAAGTGGCATCTCTGCAGCATGTCAATGGGGGCGGGCCTAAAAGCAGTCTGAAAACCAATATAAACATATCTTCTTATAGGTCCTCAAATAAACTACAGCATTGGTCTGCAACCTGGTCAAAATCGCCACCAAATTTAGATTATTTGATTTTATTTCCGACTGTCACAGACACAGACAGACTGACAAGTGACTTCTGATCTTCATCAAGGCAATGACATACACATAATCAATTTCTACAAAGTAGAAGCACTCGATATGAATTAAAGAACTTTTATTTTGAAAAGTTGTTGACTTGGGTCTCAAGATTGTGTCACTTGCTTAACACTACTCTGAAATAGCGTACATACAGTTTATGAAAAAATAACATCAGTTCAGTAAAACTTACATACAAGCCACATGTGAACAGCAAGCAAATTCGGTTTCATATTTATGTGAATATGCTATAACATCTGTAGAGCAGATACCCAGATATGATAAATGCAAAGGTTTCTAACTTATATATATATATATATATATATATATATTCAATCCATTAATTAAATAATAACAATTTAAAGTGCAGGTAAATACAAGTAAAACCACGGATTTTACATATCAAAGTCTGTTGGCAGATCTTGGAGAGTTCTGCTGCATAAATTAATTTTAATAAGCTGTATACAGTTTTATGTTGCTGCAGAGGGAGCTTCATAGAATGATATATGTTAATTTAAATCAATGTCTATCCAGGTTTGGGATTTAAATTAAAAGAAATTATTTCACCAAAACCTCTAGCCTGTTCCTTATCTCCGCTTTAGGCTAGCAGATCAAGGCTACTTTAGCTGTTACTTGCACAATGCACTTGAATCTATGACTGAACTGCACAAATGAGTTGCTTAACTAATGGACCATTATTTTAAAGGTCCAATATTTAGCATTTTTGGTATTGGTACCCCTAAGATGATATTTCAGTGGTTTAAAGTCAAAAGAACTGCTCCAATATGTATTTCCATGTCCTCTATACTGCCTCTCTCTGGCACTGCAGACAGAACAGGCGGTTTTCGCCGGCCTCTTGAGCCCCCCACCCCCCGATTGCTCTTTGAGTGAAAATGCGACCAGACATTTTCGTAAGTGTAACAGTAACGTTATTAGGAGGAATGTGGACAGACACTCTTCCTTGCATTCCTCCACGCTGCAGTGTTTCTTCAGTGTTGTTTGTTGTGGCTAGGGTTGCCAACCAGGTTGCTCCATGTGGTTCTCCATGAAAACAAACAAGCAGCGGTGAGTAGGGTTGGCAACCGTCCCTTGAAAAACGGAATCGTCCCGTATTTAGAAACAAAAGCACCCGTCCCGTATTGAACTGAAAAGGGACGCACTTTGTCCCGTATTACTGTCAGATTAAAAAAATGGTTAGTTATATGCCAATGGAAATTGAATAACAGGGCGTATTAAATGAAAATTTACGGTAAACTTGTTCCCAGGCAATGTCGTGCTCTGGGATCAATGAGCTGACAGCATATTCACACACGAGAACGATGATACAGAATACGCTCATCCCATTGGTCGAGGATAGTGATGGGAAGTTCGGATCTTTTTACCGTGTCGGTTCTTTGAATCTCGTTCAGTAAAATGAACGAATCTCTTTTTGAGTCATTCGTTCGTTTCAAGGGGGGGGGGGGTGCAAACGATCCAAAGACTCGTACCCGGCAGATAAACGAATCGTTCAACTCCCGACCATGTGTTTGGATCAATGATCGGGTTCATCTGCCCACAGAGTCTTCGGCCGACGTGTCGGCCACACAGAGCGAGCTCATCTCGCCGGTGACCGCGGTGCGGGCGGCGCACGGGAAAATCGCCCGGCACCTCCATACCGCTGCACGTCCACCCGGACATGAACAGGAATCTATAGAGCTGCTGATTCGCACGCTGCCAGCACATCCAGCTGGCCCGCCGCATCCGCGGACCCAGAGCTTAAACTGCTGCTGATCCACTGACTATAACAACGCCGCATTCAAATAAAAATGTGGGAAAGAATATTGTACAGTATCTAATATTGTGTTGGTCATATTTAAATCATTCATTATTTTTTTGGGGGGGGGGGAAGAGGATAAAATAAAAGAATCGCATATTAAATCTTAATCGTTCAGCCCTATTCACAAGTCATAATGACTGGTTTTGTTATTTTCACTTTACATTTACACTTACAGTTTAGTGCAGTGTAATTATTTCCCGTGATAATTAAATGCCAGTGTGACAATAAATGACAATTTAAAACCATACAAACTGTCATGTTTTACTGTATTTAATAGAGGAGGTTTTCTTAAAAAATATATGATCTGCCAAACAAAAGCTGTCAGTCATGGCTGCTTTTTAACAGCGGTCACGCGAAAGGGAATGAGGTAACTGTTTCCTCTTCTGAGCCTATGGAGGTCACGTAGAAAATGATCCAAAGACTCGTACCCGGCAGATGAACGAATCGTTCACCTCCCGACCGTGTCTTCAGATCAGTGTTTCGTTCTTCTGCCAACAGAGTCTTCGGATCAGTGATTCGTTCATCTGCCGGATACGAGTCTTTGGATCCTTTTTCACGTGACTTGCATCAGCCTATGCAACAGTCCCGATGCGCGGCCACGAGAAAATGAACGAATCTCTCTTTGAGAGGACTCGTTACTCCCGAGTCCTTGTAAGGATTCGTTCAAAACGAACGAATCGTTCACGACCGACATCACTAGTCGAGGAGGTACTGTTGTTCGCGGAGAAGATAGTGGAAGATAAGTAAGTATGAGGAGAAGATAGTGGAAGACAACAAAACAGCATGGTTGACAGTGACACAGACGCCGACACTGCTTTACGGGGCGGTACAGCTTCGAGCAGCAATACGACTCGTACTCCTCAGAGAAAAAAGCAGAAAAGGATGAAAAAATACCAGGAGGAATGGAAAAAAAAAAAACCTGGGTGGAAAATGTGCGTGAAAATATATATAAAGCGCAGTGCACGGTGTGCTGGCGCACTTTTTCTGTAGCCCATGGTGGGCTGATTGACCTTAATCAACATGCTTCCAGTGATGGGCACATGCAAAGCATAAGGGAACACAAAACTAGGGGAACCCTAGACCAATTTGTTGTCCACCAGGCAACGCCAGAGGCAGATATGGTATGTAAAGAACGATTTTTTTTTTTTTTTTATATTTTCGTTGACTTCTCAGAGGATTCCCATGTTTTGGGGACTGAAATTTATGATTATGAAAGAAATCCAAATAAAATGGTGGGGGTATGCACTCTACTGAGGGACGGGTTTAGTGTTTCCGGATCTATGACTATGCAGATTAGCCCACTCCATATCCAGCATCAAACATGAAACCTTGTGCTTGGTATCTTTGACGCTAACTGCTGTACGTTGCACAACTGGAAATGTTGATATAGAGCTAATTTTGGAGTATTAGTAATATCTTGTGATTGAACCACATCATACATTTAAAAAATTTAAATATAAGGTAACATAGGTGATGCTATATGCTGGCGGTATAGTATAGTGAAGCATAGCTTTCCTGTCAAAGTTCCACACAGAGAAAAGATAATGGAACTGCTGGTACAAACAATCATGAGATTAAATGTTTCCAAATTGTGATTTTAGATGTGAACATTATCTGAAGCCCCTGACTAGTAATTGTGTCATTTTTGAGGATAGCACTAGTCAGGGGTCGGCAACCTTAGGCACAAGGCCAATGATGGCACGCAGCTCCATAATCACTGGCACGCAGTCGATTTCCTATTAAAGAAATGTTCAAAGGTTTTGCCGTCACGCATCTTGTATTAACACCTCCCAGCCGCTAGGTGCCAGTATTGCATAATAGGCTGGATGCCAATCACCATTAAATAATAATAATAAGAAGCCTCCCAGCCAGCGCTGCTTGCAGTTTCCGCATGAATCCCTGCGAAGTGTATCAGCTCAGGTGTAATAGCGATGGCATGTCCGCTGTCTAGAAAACTGAAAGCCCGGGGATTTCAGCCCTCATGGACTATGGATTTGTTTTTAATAAGGGCCGTGCTGTGTGCACTTTGTTTAGAAAATGTGGTTTGTCGAACGTCCAGCGTTAAGCGCCACTTTGAGACAAAGCACAAAAAAACTTTCAAAGACTAGGCAGACAAGGGAGAATACATCAGGCGTCCAGCATCCAAGTATGAGAAGCAGGTCAACTCTCTGAAATATTATAATATATAGCAGATATTCTCACACATGAAGAATGTGCTCAGCCCCTACCCAGTCGTTTGACCACTCCGAAGCATGTTCGCAGCTTAAAGTCACTAACTACACCCCCCAGATAATGGAGCTCAGCAAAGGAAAGCAAGGTCAGGGATCACACTGATTGATAGGCATCATTGTATTTGTTGCAGGGCCTACACATGTGTTTGCATATGTTGCTGTTTGTGCACCTCTTTTTCTCTGACTCAGATGTTGATGTTTTCATGAGGTCACATTCTTGCATAGCCCTAGTATTGTTATTTATGTTTGATCTACTTTTGTCCACTTTGGACAATTCCAATGCAATACTTGTTAATGAGTTACTGAAAGCAGTGTTTTAAAATGGTGTCAGTGCAATCTGTCATGGGGTGGGGAAATTCTGATTAGTGTGGTTGGTGGGGATAATGACAAACCTATTGTCATAATGAGAAACAGATTCTTTTAAATGTTCTCTATATACAGGCAATATGGAAGGAAAAAACGACATGTCTGTTGGATATATGAATATTGTTTAATGTTAAAAATAAAGTTGATATGGCACACTAATTAACAAAAACAAAAATCACATTGGAACTTATTGTGAAAAAGGTTGCCGACACCTGCACTAGATGCTAGATGATTGGCTTTTAACTGAATTAATACGGTGTACAGTTGTTGCAAAGAAACTTCTGAGTGCTGATGATACCAAATAAAGTGCAATTGTGTGACATTTGATACATTGCTAATACAAGCATTTTAATTATAACTGCTATTTTGTGGACTTTGGTCACTGATCCAACTGGGACTTAAACCTAGACCCTAAACCTGGACCCGTCTTTAATGAAGAGAAGTCTTAACAGAAAAATCAACTAAAGGCACACAGGGGAAAACACGGGAGCTCAGGAGACGAGGAAAAAACAAAAGCACATGAGACAAAGCACAGGAGATCACGACATTTAGACAGGACATAACTACGACGATCCGACAAGGACAAAGGGGAGCACAGAGACTTAAATACACACACAGGAAAGGCAGAGGCAATTGGACACAGGTGGAACACAAGAGGACTGGTGCAGACAATCACAGACAGGAAGTGAAGAAAGAAAACACACTGGAAACAGAAAATACAAAATAAAACAGGAAACAGAACACGGACTGGGAAAACCAGAGACACAGAAACACATACAAACATAAGCACAATAATATACATGAAACACAAGGTAATAATAATTAGACACAAAACACTCTTATTAGAGAGGTGGAAAAACACAAAACCATGACGCAGAAACCTGAACTAAAGCTACCGAAATCCCAATACCGACTCAGGATTCTTTGAGTTCTGGTCCATGTATTCTTTGTGTATTTGATATTAGTTAGTCAATGCAGGCAGCTACTGCACGTATCAGTTGCTGAAACGCATGCATGCACTGGACCTTTACATGTTTTCTAAGTAATGTCCTCACCGTCTCATAATCAAAATGAGAAAACATTGTGTTTTTCTAGAAATTGCTAAAGTGGAGGCTTTGATAGTTCCATGCAGAACTGTGAAGGTGCTGCAGTATAACGCTAACTTTCTTCCGAGCATTGCTTCCAATGTGTAGGACACAGTCTGACTACCAATATGGTTCATCTTTCGTGAGAAGCAGTGCATTCTACTGTAAAATTAATGCCTTATATTTGTGAGCCATGAAACATTTAATACATTCAGAATTCATTCAACATTAATTCAGTATTCCTGCTTGTTTGTGTTTTTGAGCAGGGTTCTTCACTTTTTATTCGCTCTTTAACTTTATAAACTTTAGTGGGTCGAACTTCCCCAGAGCAATTACAGCACTATGATACCACCAACTCCCAGATCCACCCACCTATAGACACAAACATGCTTCTCTCCCTCCACTTTTTAAGCTCTTACTACTTCTTTTTTCTAAACTGACCACACTGGTGTCCTTGGCCTGTGTTTGTGTTATTGGTTTGTTTATAAATTAAATGGATGCTTCAGTTACTGTATTGGTGACATTAGAAATTAGATGAATTATTAAATTAATCTCCTGTTGGCTTCTAATTCTTTAAACTAAAGCTGATTAGTCAAGGGTTAAAAAATCATAGCCATTAGAAATCATAATTCCTTTGCTTTATCTGCACTTTGTTAATTTACCATTATTCAAAACACACCTTAATTGAGCGGTGAGATGATAAAAGAAAACTCTAACATTTAGGACTGACCAATCCAACAGTACCACAATAACTAGGACTTTTGGTAGACTTTTAATAACATAAATTAGAAATGTCCTCGTCAACCACTTTGGTCCAGACTGAAGTGACTTAATGGCTGTTGATTGCATTACTCGTGAGTAAAACCTACACGCAGAGAAAAAGCTTCTCTTAATTTGTTGAATCAGCTTAGCCTTGGCTTGAAATATGCCTAAAACATTACTTTGACAAACAAGAGCAGTGGCTGAGACTTTGTTGGGATGCTGGGAAAAGGCATGCGAGCAGACAGTGAAGTGCTGTAATAATCTACAGCAACAGTGGTCGAAATAACAAGGTTGTTTAAATGTAGTTATTATTGCTTCACGTACTGTTGAAGTATGTATGTATGTATCATAATTAATATTATATGCAGCCTGTAGCATATCTAGGTGTGTCTGGTGAGAGAATGGCCCCCCTACCTTCATGTTTTTTTTAGAGATTGACTGACTACTCTTCAACCAAGGAAAATGCCCAACCATTGTCCTGAACATGAGAGCTATTTTGACATCCAGTTCTCAATTCTCTCAGAAACAGTCTGACATGATATTATAGCTAAAGGGGGTGTTTATAATTCTGTTTCACAATACAAAGGTAAAACAGGCAAGTTCACAGAAGCACTGACATAAAGAATCCAGTATACGAAAGTGCGTCACAAAGTGCTAATTCAATTTATTTTTGTAGCGCAGGCCTGAGGACCTTTTGTAAGAGATCATAAAAACCTTTGAACTTAGTTATGGAGTGCAGGGTAATGTCACACATGCATCCGTCCATTGTCAGGGGCATCCTGTTTGCTTGAATTATCCTTGAGATGTGTCTACATGATGATTGGAGTCCCACCTTGGCAAGTTGAATTGATTAATGTCATGGCCCCTGCCTCACCTGCCTTCTAGTTTCTCTCTTTCTCTCTCTCTCTCGCTTGTGTGTGCAGGTGGCGTCAGTAATTGCTGATGAAGGCCTGGTGAGCTGGAGTTGGGGCCTTGATTGACCAGCTGCCTTTAAAAGCTCCACTCCTGCTCTCAGTCGGTGCCGGACTATAGACTAAACTCTAGTTAGTTGTCGCAGCTTCATATTGTAAAGATTTCCGTTACATCCTGTTCGTTCCCGTCTGACCCTCTCTGTCTCCCTGCCCAGGATCAGCAGCTGAACTACTGCCCCGACTCCAGCCCCTGCCTGCCATCCTGCCTGCCTGCCTGTCTACTTACCTGCCTGCCTGTCTACTACCAACCTGCCTGTCTGCATTATTGGAGATCCAGTAAATCACATTAGACTTTACTTCTGCCTCAGCCTCTGTCTCACACCTTATACATGCACACACGTGTGTGCATGTATAAGGTCTATACTGCACTGCTTGTCAGGACAATAAACTAAGCCACAAGTCTTAAGGACTCTCTGTGGGCCTCTGTGATTAAACCTCTGCAATAAAATAGCAAGGCATAGATCATGGCAAGGGTGTAAAACTATTTGAAAGCTTCCACCTTTCCCAGGAGCAAAGTGACATCAATATTTGTAAAATGGAGGAAGTTTGGAACCAGGCCTTATTTTTTATAGTTGGCTGTCCGACCAGAGTAACCGGGCAAAAGGGGCTTTGTTCACATGATAAATAATCCTACGGTCACTAATAGAAGTTCACTACAGGGTTGGAAAAAACAAATTAAAGGACAACCATCTCTGCAGCACTCTATCAATCAGGCCATGATGGTACAGGGGCAAGACAAGAAGTCACTTTAAGTAAAAGACATAATGTATGTGCTCCTCAACAGTCACACAGGGAGGAGAGTGGTCAGAAGTAAGGTAAGGATGATTGCAGAGAGAGGTAATTGCACAAAACCGGTTTCAGAGTGAACACAACGTGAAACTGGGGAGTCTCTATGTCCTTGACTGGCCCAGCCAAAGCCCAGGCCTAAACCACACTGAACACGTGTGGAGACCTAAAGATGACTGTCACACTGGATTGTAACAGTCTATGAACTGAACTTGAAACAATGCTGAATGGGATTATCTACAACATGTAATTGCTGCCACAGATATTTGTACAAAGTACTGAATCAAGAGTCTGAATGTGTTGTCTAAAGGAGAGGTTTTTGCATTGCATTTTTTTTAGGCTAGGTTGAATGGTAAATATGGCAATTTTTTCCATTTACAGTTAAGTTTTCTGACTTTATCTTACAGTACAGTTTTGCCATTCACACATAAATGCATGTAGTGCATCTTTGTGTAGCACTTTCTTTTTCATATATCAATTATACGCTGCCAGCATAGATGTAAGGGGACAGATGGTTTTAGTACCTTGCCAAAGGAAACGTCAGCAGGTGGAATGAGGGAAGCCAGGGATTGAAACACTGACCTCGTGGTAAGTGGACAACCTGCTTTATCTCCTGAACCATAGCTGCCTTATAACATTAAAACAAGAATAAACTACTTCTGCTTGTCTCCTCCCTTACATATGTTCCTCATGATTTAATCAGATCCATTATTTCCCTCTAAATTTAACAGCATTTAATATCTGGGGCAAAGTGTTTCTGCTAGATTTTTAATTCATCTATTTCGCATACAGCCGTCTACGCAGGCCAGGTAGCGACTGCTCACACTTCTGTGCAGACACAGTGTCAGTGGCTCAGAGCTTTATGGAGAGTATATTCAGACAGGTGGTTCAGGGCCGGCCCTGGCAATGTTGGGGCCCTAGGCCAGATATGAGATCAGCGCGCCACTGTTCTTTCTTCTCCTCTTCTTTGCGGTGTGCTCTGAATTGTTCACCCGTTCCTTTTTTGACTCATCTTTGACTTTAACCGCAGTCTAACCCCGCAGCAAGACTAGGGGACACACCAGAGATGGGAGCCCAGTTCCTATGCGAGCAGCCGCCTGGCTCGGGGGTAAATGATGATGGTCTTCACAGGTGACTGACCTACGCAAGCCTATACCCGCCACCCCCCCACAAGAGATTGTGTGCTTGTGTGTGCCTGTGTCTGTTTAGAACCAACTGACAAATGTGTGGAATAAGTAGATAATTAAAGATGGGGAAATGTCATCATGTGGGGCCAAAAAATTGGTAAATTGAAACTCCATGAGAACAGTGGGGAACTCAAAAGTATGGGATACATATTTAATCATTTATATAATATAATTTATATTGTTTAATATCGATTTTCAGTGTGTTTTCGGGTCCGATTCGCTGGCAAAAATAATTGTACAGACCCTGAAAACATCTCTGTAGACTGAGAGCCGGCCGTTGTGCTTCCCGTCGCTTCGCTACCGGTGGGAACCGCCCAATTGGTTAACACAGGGGTGGAAAGGAGGCAGACAGCTTTCCGTGGATCTTCGCGGTGTCTCCCCTCCGGTGTCCCCCGGGGTTAGAGGTTGATGGAGTGACGTTACTGCACCCATTCATACAGTGCATCTTTTCGCAGGAATTTGTTATTCAAATCTATTTTTAACTTTTTCTCTTTCCCATAAAAGTATATTTGTTCTTTGCACTATGGATTGATACTGAACATTGATCCACTCATATTCAGCAAAGAACTGAACTAAGAAGTGAGGCCAAGACATATTGATCGCCCCCTAGTGATTGGTTGCAGTTTAGGTCATAACAACCCTGCCACCTCCCTTAGCAGAAAGCAGACAACGATTCCTTTTGTTGAAAACAGGATATCTGTATGGAAAAGTACATAAGTATGTTGGTGAAACGATAACTTTGTCACAATTTACTCATATCTGGGGAAATGGACAATTCAAACCTGGTAGATTTGATGGGGGATTCAAATTATGGGCAGAAAAAGGAATCGGAATGGTGTCAAACCTTTATTTTGAGGGCATCTTGCTTATATTTGAACACCTTTGTCACAGGTATCAAATCCCTCTGTTAAGTTGTTGGTGGGTAAATGAACAGAGTTTATTTGAAGGAGAGGTAGAAGAAGGCTGGAGCGGCAGGGTGCTGGCTGGCTTAGAGATCCTGGTTGAGAAGAGAATGAGGAGCCGAGCGGAGGGGCACACAAAGGTTCTGGGTTGAAGGAAAACACAAAGGTTAGAATACATCCAAAGGACACGAGGGTCGAGAGTTTCTGCAGTGCAACAGCTACCACAGTAGACGGAATAATCTGGCACTGAAGTGGTGAGTAGACCAGGCTTTTATGGAGGGGATGATTAGATGGATTGGGAGCAGGTGTGCCTTGTCCTGCTGCCCCCCTGCCACACACAACATACAGGGAGAAACCCGAAGGGAAGGAGGAGACACAGCAAAACAACACCACAGCAAACACAAACCCCACACCCTCAAAATATATTTTTTCATTTATTTGCGATTAAGAAGTTTCATAGCATCAAAATATAACAAAGAGATGACCACGCCCCCGCTATCAGCTATTGAGGAAATCACGCATAATAATTTGGATAGTAGGAGACACATAGAGATTTTATAACCTTGTGGCAGAGTATTCAACAGAATCAACATCAGATAGACTAAATGCTTAGAGAACAGACATACAATAAAATATTAGTGAGAAAGATTGGGAAATGGCATGTCCAAAAGCTCAAAAACACTCAATTAATACAAGGTTAAAATTGCTCCAGTACAAGTCTACATAACTCCTGTTAAACATTATTATATCTTCCCTAAAATTCCTAATGTCTGTGTTAAATGCCTAAATGAGAAAGGAACTCTGATTCACTGTTTGTGGGAATGCCCTAAGACTCTTTTGGAGAAATGTAGCTAAATGTCTATCACGGTTGGTTAAAAGTATTATTCCAGTGAGGCCAAAAATATGGCTTCAGGGAATCCACCCTGGGGACTTTAACAGAACCATGAAACAAACAAAAATGAAAATGATTGATTTTGGACTTCTCCATGCAAGGAGAATGATTGCTGTATGTTGGACAACTGTAGAACCACCATAACTTGTAATGTGGCAAAGGGAGCTGATGACCTGGGCTGGAGAGGTTGACATTCAGTTTATGGTTAAAGGTAAACAGGAAGGATTTGTGTATGTTTGGGACTCATTTATGGGCTTCCTGGCAAACGAAACATGTATCATTGATTGAAAAGGAAATGTTATACAGGTAACATGGAATTATTGATCCTGCCCCTTGTGTGTGTGTGTGTGAACCTGTAACTGTTTTTTTGTTATGTTTTGTTTCATTGCTGTAAACGTTTTGATATACACTCAGAAATTTAATAAATATATTGTAAAAAATAAATGAAGTACAAACAAAAGCCAGCCTCAGTAATTTTAGGTACATTTTATCAAACTGATGCATAAGTGTTTGTTTTTCAGATGGATTTGGTTTGAATTACTTATTCGATGCTATAAAAACGGGATGAGAGGATAAATTTGACAGCTGACATTGACAAACAATTGTTCAGGTGGGTGTGTCAGCAGGAATTAAAAACCCTTCAATTGATTGCTACTGCACAGACTCTGGCTCCAAAAGACATCTCCAGCCCAGGACAGCAGCACCTGTATCGACAATACATTTGTTTCAACCCTTATCTAGCTTCTCCTGATCTCACAATGCTGATGAGGAAAATATTGGGGAGATCATGCTGGTTAAGTATCATAATCTCTGCATAGCCCTCCAACAATTATAACTGTTGGGTGTATTCTTGCACATATGACGCATTTAAAACCTTTTTTCCCCCTGAATGAGCTGAGCTCCGCTTCTCTTAAACCGGCTTTTTCTCCAGCTGGTGTAGGTGGAGCCAGTGGGAGTTAAGCTGTGTAAACAACTTTGCCCTCTATAGCTGGCCATGCTTAGTGCGACTTTAGAAATGTTGTTTAATTCCACCTTACATTGTAAAAGTAAACTGTCTGAGATGGAAAGCCTAAGCTCATGATTTACGTGCTCACACTGTACGCTCCTATCGTCTGACATGTTTTTGTCTACGAAGAAGTAGTTTGCTTGCTACCAGTGCTAATGAGGGAGAAACATGTTTCCATTTATGTCATTCTGGGACAAAACATAAAAAAGAAAAGAGGCTGACTTACGTTGGTGGTCTTGAAGACATTGGTATGGTTTGGCTGTTTTGCAGAAAGGAGGTAAACTACTGTACATTTGAGTCTATTGCAAATTGATCACTTGACTCCACTCTGACTACTGCACTGCAAGAACCCCTTTCTCACTCTCTTTTCCCTGTGCAACTGCTTCCAGTTTGAAACAAAATTTTTTACTATTGTGTTTTTCTGTGACCTGCAGACACAGTGATCTTAGGGGACTCAACTCAAATATAATTGAACTGACGAAGGCCGATCAAAACGAGTCTGAAATTCATCTGACCATCGGACGAGCAGTTGGAAGCATCTGATTGCTCCTCGGAAAATCGGTTCGACTCAAGAATGTCAAAAAACGGGCTAGAGTCACACAGTGTATGCCCACCTTAAAAGTTGTCACTATTGGAATAAGGTTCCATAGACCACAAGTCCTCAGAACACCAGTTCACAAACAACATAACCATGAAATAATAAAAAAGAAAATATCATAACCCAAGCCACATTCCTTTCCTTCACTCAGCTGTGTCTGAAAAAGCCAGGGCAATAACAAACTCCACTCACATAGCATGACTGCTGTAAGAGTGGGCATCATAATTATGCACTTTAAAATGTCTAAGCGTGAACAGAGCAGGAGTGAGAGGGCAGAACACTCATGAGGGCTTGATGTTGTGTGGAGAGTGGTTGCACGCGCACACACACACACACACACACAGTAAGTTGAGAGCAAAAAGAGACACACACTGTCAGAGGCGGACTGGGACAATAATTCAGGCCGGGAATTCGACTCGTTTCCAGGCCACACTTCACACAAAGGACCAGACCCCTAATTTGGTAGGCTAACTCTATTTGTATTATATCACTGCCCTCTTCCATCTTTTCTGTGATGTCATCTTTGCTTAGTGCCATAAGAATCTTCATTTCTGTTGCTAAAACCAAAACAGGGAAAAGTTGATATTTCCAGGCACTTTTACTTAAAAAATGTATACTGTCCTGATATTGTCTGAGATGTTGAACCGTGATTGTGAAGTGAAATTACTCTGTGGAAACAGGTCGTTTCTCAAGGACAGTCTGTTATTTTGTTGCTTGAATTAACTTTTTCTTCATTATAAAGTTTATCACACAGTGGTAAAGAGGACTCAAAATAGTTTTTGTTGTCCTTTAAAATTAACCATTTATTTAGAAAAATGTCACTATGCATCAAGAACATTAAAGTCTAACAATTGGAAAGCACACAAGACATTGTCTTTGTGCTCACAGGTGCCTCGGAGGAGACTCAGCAGTGCGCACCGAGAGAGGAGGAAGAGGAGGCACAGGAGGGGCAGGAAGAAGAAGAGGATCCTTCAATTCCAGTCGTGCGTCCCAGTGGATCTCCTATATCAACTCTCTGACAGGTACTGATGTGGCTCTCCTGTGGAACCAGCTCCCACTCGGGGTTCTAGAGTCTTTAAGAGTAAAACAAGAGGTAGAACTTTCAGCTACCAGGGTCCTCTCCTGTGGAACCAGCTCCCACTCTTGGTTCTGGAGTCAGACACCATTTCTACACTTAAGGTTAAACTTTAAAAGTTCCTTTTTGATACAGCCTATAGTTAATAAGTGAGTCCTGAGCAATCCCTTAGTTATGCTGCTATAGGTCTGGAATGCTGGGGGAACGCCCATAAGGCACTGAGCACCCCCAAATTCCTTTATTTATTTTAATACATGTCACTAACTATGTGTCTTTTTCCTCCAATAGTCTCTCTCTTATATGAATTTTTGCTGCTATTATTAATAATAAATAACATCTTTACACTCTAATTTTTTTCATTCTAACTGGTCAGAGCTGATACCTGATGGTGCACAAGTGTTCCTTGTCTCTCTCTCTCTCTCTCTCTCTCGATCTTTGTTTTATTTTCAAGAAAAATATATAAATGTTGAGGTGAGGGGGCTGGGAGAGCACTGTCACCTGCACCAGAGAGGACCAATCAGCACATGTGAGCTGTTAGCTGATTGGTCACCACGCTTAAAAAGGCAGCTTTTGAGCTGCCTCAGGAGAACACTCAGACACACGTGAACCCTCGGAGAGACTAAGAGGACAGACACTGAGGAGAGAAAGTCCCACAAGAGACTGAGCTTAAATGCTGAAAAGTTTATTTATGTTTGTTCTCGTGTATGGTCTTTAAATAAAAGATAAAAGAGTCGCTTGCTGCTGTGGGGAGAGCCCCTTGGCATGGTGTACTGCCCCATGTTGGGCGCCAGTGTGGCAGTATTAGGTGTAGCTTTAATAAAACAAGTCAAATATCTTCCCTCATCAAAATGACCTGCTGCTCCCTTATTGGTGAACTTGTCTGTAATTTTACTGGATTAGGCTGCTTATGCAGCCAAGGCTTTTCTTGTTCTCATTCTCTCTCCTTTCCTCTTCTGCTGGTGACTGCGCACCATTTTGACTGACGTAATTTTCAGAACACGGCTCGCACTGAGATCTCCGCTGGGTTCAGTGCACGGGCGCGTGTGACTTTCTGTTGACAAATATATGTAAAATATGCTCTCAAATGTGTTGCTAATTCTCAGTGCAAGCAGGTGATGTGTGATGACCGGTGACAGCTAATAACAGATGCTGTAAATGGCATGTGATCTGTTTGTTTGGGAAGCGGTCAATAACGCCGTCCAGTCACTAGCAAGACTATCTTCAACTTTATTCCTCCTGCATTGTGTTTCCTGGTCTAGTACTGGGTGTGCACAGAGAACTACGGCGCAATCTTGCTCTGCTAACACTCTCCACTATGCGGTGCGGCGGAGGTTCATGCGACACTGTGATTGGGCTTGAGTTCAGCGTTCTTCATAGCACGCTTAAGTGTCTGCTGAGAAAGTAGGTTGGCCCAGAACGAGCATCAGGCCACCGGGAAATGTCCCTGTGCTCCCGATGGCCAGTCCGCCCCAGCACACTGATTGTCCAGAGACTTGAATAAGTTAAGAGATCATCATGTGTGACAGTCTGCGACACACATATTAACCGGTCTGTGGTGATGTGTATGCATAATGTACCCTGAACTGACAGCGTGCCACTGGCCATTAAGCACGCTGAGAGAGGATTCCTCCAACTCCGACATCAGAGGCGTCTACCTCCACCACAAACTGTAATTCTTTATAAAACGTCAATAGAAATTAGTAAAGCCCAGAAAGCGTTGTAACTGCTTGTGAGTAGATGGAGTAGCCCATTCTGACACTGCACTGACCTTGGTAGGATCAATCTCAATATTATCTTTAGAAACTATGAATCCCAGGAACGAGATGGAGGGGACATGAAACTCACATTTCTCTGCCTTTTCAAAAAGCTTGTTTGCGCGGAGGCGTTGAAAACCTTGCAGGACGTGCAGGACGTGCTGAACGTGCGTCGTTTCATCCGGTGAGAAGATAAGGATGTCGTCGAGGTAGACAAAAACATAAAGATCAAGCATGTCCCAGAGGACATCATTGACCAGAGCCTGGAAAACCGCTGGGGCATTGGTCAAACCGAAAGGCGTCACAAGATATTCATAGTGACCACCAGGGGTGTTGAAGGCAGTTTTCCATTCGTCCTCCTCCCTTATCCTCAGCAGATGGTAAGCGTTTCTCAGATCTAGCTTGGTGAAGATCTTGGCGTTCCCCAACAAATCAAAAGCAGAGGACATCAGAGGGAGGGGGTACCGATTCTTGATGGTGATGTTGTTAAGTCCTGGACGAATGAGTCCTGTAGACAGAGAAGAGTTGTATATTTCCTCATAGTTTCTACCTCTGGTGCAGACAAGGAATAGATGCGCCCCCTAGGGGTGAAGTGCCTTGTAACAAAAATAGCACAGTCATAAGGTCGGTGAGGAAGTAAAGCAGAGGCCCGGGTCTTATTGAAAACCTCTTTGAGATCGAGGTAGCACGGAGGAACCCTGGAGAGATCCGGGAAGTCTGGTCCAGCGATGCTGGTCGAGACGCAGTAGAAGAGCTGCGCAGAACCGCAGTGAGTCTGAGACTAATAGGAGAAGACACATCCGAGGTGTGGGAAACCTCTGAGGTAGAGCCAGAAGAGGCACAGGTGACAGAACAATTCCTGTCCCAACCCAATATTCTCCCTGTGGACCAGTTAAAGTGAGGGTTATGCTTTGAAAGCCATGGGAAACCCAAAATGGGGGGGTGTGATGGGGAGTTGAGGAGATGGAAACTCAGAGCCTCCGTGTAATCTTTAGAAACAGTAAATTGGATAGGACGGGTAAGGTGAGTCACCCTACACAGTAGGCGCCCATCCAGAGCGTGAGCTTCTAAAGGCTTGGGGAGAGAAATTAATTCAAGTTCTAAAATGTTAGCTAATCTCCAAGATCTAATCTCTCATCAGCCTCAGAGTCTACTAAAACAGGATGAGTGACAGTCGGAGAAGGTGTGATAAGTTGTGCTTGAATAACAGGTCGACGAGTGTGTTCCTCACAAAAGCCCTGCTCTTTAATGGGCATCCAGAGATGAAGTGACCAATCTACCCGCAGTAGATGCATTTGCCCTCACGCAAACGACATTGTCGCTCCTCTCTCGTGAGCCTGGTTCGACCCGACTGCATAGAATCCGCAGGGGGTGCTGGTGAGGCGGCCACTGGATTGAACCGAGCAGGAGATTGCCAGGGGAGTAGATGCGAATCAGTCGCCGGTCCCCTCAGTGGCGGAGGATTGACGTGCCGCCTGGATCTCTCTCCCTCTCATAACTGGATACGGTTATCAATCTTGATAACGAGAGCGATGAGAGATTCAACATCGTTTGGAAGGTCGAGGGCTGTAAGATGATCTCTTATGGACTCCGCTAATCCACGCATGAAAGCGTTAAACAGAGCTTCCTCATTTCAGCCACTATCTGTGGCCAGAGTGCGAAACTCTACTGCAGTGGCACTGACATGGCAATTACCTTGGCGTAGGTCCATCAAAGCTCTTGCTGCTTCTCTGCCACGAGCAGTGTGGTCAAAAACCTTGTTTAGGGTCTCTGTGAACAACTGCACTGAGGAGCAGGCGGCCGAGTTTCTCGCCCACTCTGCAGTCGCCCACTTCTCTGCTCGGCCGGTGAGATATGAGATCATGTACGCTACCCGGGAGCGTTCCGTCTCAAATGACTATGCCTGTAACTCAAAATGAAGTCCACACTGCACTAAGAAGGACCGACAGTTCTGGACTCCCCAGAAAACTTCTCGGGATGGGAGAGATATATTGGCTTCACATACGTTACTGGAGCAGGCAGTAGCGCTGAAGCTGCACTCGGAGCTGGAGTCTGAAGCTGTTCAACAGGAGGGGAAGTAAGCTGAGCCATCAGCTGCCCAAACTGCTCAGACAGTCAACTTATCGGGGCGGACATCCCACTCATCTTGCCGCCGACTGCGTGCAGAATCTCCTCCGTCTGAACAATCCTCTTGCCCTGGACCCGCAGAGCAGGGTCCACCGCCTCAGCGTCGACTGGATCTATCTTGGCCGGTTCTTACTGTAATAAATGCAGCATATTTTGAGGATCCAATCGCACGACTCTGAGACAAAGGTATGTACAATAGACAAACTTTACTGTTTGGGTTCGGTACACGGATAGGCAGTCCATACACAAATCCAAATGGGAACAGGCAGCGGCTGAGTTCGTAGTGAGTTTGATTCAAGGTTTGTACACGGGAAGGCAGTCAATGATGGGCAGAGTATCCAGAAAGGGAGAGGCAGAGACGTATTCCGTTAGAGAGGTGGTAGTCGTCAACAAGAGATCTATCAGAATGGGTAATCGCTGGGACGCTAGAGACATAGAGAAACTAAGACGAACTGCCAACGAGAAGACAGGGACACAAAGACTATATACACAAGGTAATTAGAGACAGGTGAAAACAATCAAGGCGGGGCAGACAATCAACAAGGCGGGGCACACACACAATGGAAGGGCATGACGTGTCTGAAACGAGAGGAGAGATGAGTAGGTAAACACAACACAGAACATAAATAATGACCACACAGGGGAAACAAACTATCGGATAGGACGGGACTTGACACTCATCATATCTGTCTCTTTTGAAATATCCTCCTGTAACATCACGACAATGACCATGATCAGGGGAAAACAAAGCGCTTAAGAGCTGTGGATTAAAGCGTTGTAGCTGGAGGGTTGCATTTCAGGCCACAAAGGTGAAAATCCAAGAAGCTAGATACAGAAATGTGACTTTTTAATGTGACATTGATGAGAACTGGAAAGAGGAAACAGAAGGATATACAAACAATGGGGATTTCAGTAAAACAAATGAATTTAACAAACAAAAATCTATTTTGAAGTTAAACAGGAACCATATAGACTGTTCAGGCTGGAAGCAGCTGACACGGAGTAGGTTTCTGCGAGTCCAGAGCAGAAAGCTTCTGTCTCTGACTCTGTAAACAGAAATACTTGAATGTCTAAAAGCAAAAAATGTTGAGGCATATGGATATGCAGGTCCCTTATTTTTCTGAACAGTGTGTGAGTCCAACACTCTAACCACACTAATGCACATGAAACATTAGTGTGGAGTGTGTATGTTTAGTTTGAATTAATTACATTTTCACCAAATGTGTGTGTGTGTTCTATCAGTTTGAATGACTATCGGATTAGAAGCTATTTCATTAAAATGAAGCAGGATATTCTCACTGATGTCTTGAGTTGATCCGCAAACACACCTTTTAAATATCTTCAACATTTCCGTGCGTTTAAAACATTTATATTATGTACTGAAGACTTTTTTATAGATACAAATATTAAAATACACAATACACAATAACTGTTTATTTTACATAAGCATTTCAGTCACTGGCATGGTTCGCAATGACCTCAGAGTTTTTTTTTTCTGCTTCTCCTTTGTTTTTCCCCGTCCCTTGTGTGATTTGGTGGCTGTGACTTCTCTCTCTGCTGTGCTGCACTCAAGTGGACTCACCTGCATCTCACCAGATAAGTGTCAGATCTTCATAAAATCTTTGTAAGTTGAAAATTGATCAAGCTGAAGTTTAACAAGCAGTTTGTAGAGTTCAATAACACCTGCCCATCCATGGTTAACTGTTAGCCCTGAGGCTGTGGAGCTCGCACACCCTCCACAACTGAATTAGCGAGTTAGCATGCCTGTGCGTGTACTATTGCAGTCCCCGTTCTTAACCTGCCTGTCATGAATGCAATCTCTTGGCCTTTGTTAGTGTTCCGGAGCCACTTCAGAATTGTTCCATGAATTAGTGAGTCATCCTCAAACAGTGTTTTTTTATTGTTTGTGTGTTGGACGTTGTGTGCAGAACTTTTTATAAACCATTTGAAGTGTAGAGTGGAGATAAAAAGCTTTGAGTTTATCTGCGATGAAGATTGTATTCTCAATGATTTTTATTAAACGAAACTGAATTTGCTATAGTTCTGTTCAGATGTGTGGCTTTGTATGTAATTTTGTATGATTTATTTAAATGCTGTTATGTTTTGATCTATTGTGTGGCAACTATTTCAGATGTCTGTTTAGCAGGTAACAAAATCTTGAGATCAAGTTCATAACTTTTCTAAATAAAAGCTCCGTAATTCAGCTTGATATAAAGCTTTACTGCAACAAAATCACTGCTGTGCTTTTCCTTTGAAGAAAGCTAGCTAAAGAGGAAGGAATTTTGCTACCAAGAGGGAGATCTTCACATATAAAACTGTCTGTCTAAGTCCGAAATGGTGGAAATCAAATTATATAAATGCTCTGACGGTGATTTCGACCCGTGGATTAAACCAGTTGCTAACTGAAGCTGTATCCGAGGATGTAGAAGAAGACATATTCAACTCAGTCCACACACAGAGAAATTTGGTGGAATTAGTAGGTATATAAGGTGTTAGGTTAGATATTAGGTACGAATTCTGTTGTTCTAACTGTTGCAAAACTGAAATGTCGTATAGGCCAAATTATAAGGTGATACTCCCGTGAAAGTTTCTATAATTATGTGTTTGAATAGATGATTTGTTGAAAAAAAGGGGTTATTTTATAAGGGTATGGGTTTGTGTGTATATGCATCTCTGCATCAGCAGCAGCCTGCTGAGTTCAAACCGTTATTATCACCTTGCAGGTCAGAAATACTCCTACAGACTCAGCATGTAAAACATCTGATGCTTCAGACATTTTTTCAGACAAGTACGTGTGAACACACAAACTTGCTAACAGGAACCAAAATACAACTGTGTTTCACAGTGTGCATTCCTGAACAAACACTCTCGAGAGTGTCACCTCATTTTTGGGAATCTTGTGTGGTTGATTTGCACAAAAGGATTTCACTGTCATTTTGCCACATCTTATAATAATTGATTTCATCTTAAAATATAAAGTTATGTTTTTTTGCAGCTCTAGAGGTGGCAGTCTGTGCTCATGTGTGGTGCAGTCAATACATGTACAGACTAAGGCTTGAGGGGTACAATCGATTTGTGTCTGTTGGAGGAATAAAGGCACTGGTGTTGTGTCTAGCTCTGACTAGACGTGAGTCACTTCGTCATCATCATTAAGATCATTTGCTGTGAAGCGTTTTAGCACGAAGCAGCAGGTGAAACAGCAGATGGCGGCTGCGCCTCTAGGTCAGCAGAGAACAAACTGAGCTGATGATAAAACTAAAATTCTCTTCTGCTTCCTCTGATTATAACTCACGCTTTGTCCTCCACATATAGATATCAGAATATATGCAAACCCCTCTCAGTCTATTCTTACCATGTAACAACACTGTTAACTGAAGAACTGCCACACAGTGTCAACAACACAAAGCCTAATAAGATTTACAATTGTAATGGGCATTGTATTAGACTATACTATGACTATTGTATATGACTTGGACTATTAGACTATTGAGCAGATCCACTGTCTTTCCTGGTTATATTATTCCCCAAAATGTGTCAATCAAGATAATTGACTGGGAATACATATCAAATTATTTTCATTTATCATTTCTGTGGCTGATACAATAATCACAGATTAACAAAAGGACGAGGGAACACAGAGAAATTTTAAGTGATTTGTAATTGATGGGGGAAATGTTGTTGAATTAAAACAAAATCAAATATGACAATATTCATAACAACAACAATGGTAACTGAAAATCTACTGTGATATATGGATGTTAAATCATGTTAAATTACTTACGACCCTGCCGCTCAGTGAAATTGACAGTTTGACGATATCATTAATCAAAGCAGCTTTTACAGTAGGTCTGCATTGAAATTGAGTTCAGCTACATAGAGTATGTTATATGTCCAATAAGCATAGAGAAGAGACACTTTATAAACACATTTGTGCAATGAATGTACATTTTAACAAATTTGTTTTCAAGGTGCTGCAGCCTAAGCAGTCTGTCCAACAGTTAGATCTTTCCTGACCTTAACATTTACTTTGTGTGTCGGTGCACTGGTGGACACAGATAATAACCTGACAACTGAGGCCCAAACAGGTGCAGGTTCATTCAAATGAGGCAGTGACTTTTGGTGGACAATTTGTCTCAGACCATTGTCTGTGTGTGGAGTAACATCAAACTGCTGAAGTTTCCACAATTGTATCAAGAAGGGCAAAGCCAACACAGTTGAAGAAGCAGAAGTGTTTAAAGGGCCCATATTTATCTCTTCCTTGCATCCCTCCACGCTGCTGTGTTTCTTCAGTGTCGTTTGTTGTGCTTAGCGATCCCGTATGACTCATATGGGGGAGTAGAAGATCAAGTAAAGATGTCACACTAAGTTTGTTAGACTTGTCCGGGTGTTAGAGGTGTCGGACTCTTCAAGTGGTTCATTTCATTACGTACGACTGATTCATTAAATCACATGCAAATGACACAAGGATGGTAAAACGAAACAAAGCACTGTAACACTGCAGGTGGTGTTACTCATTCTGATGTTGTTAAAGTATGCAGTGGCTCATCAAGCTTAGTGTATCATTGCCTTCTTCGCAACTTCACTTATCGCAAAAGTAGGATTTCATTAACAGGTTTTCTTTTTGATATCTATTCTGTGCAAATCCTTTTGTGGCCCATTTCAAAGTACGATGTGACCAAAGCTCTGTCTCTCTCTTGTGATGCTAACATCGTCCCAAAACACAGTACATCACTTTCCAGTCATGGCGAGTGTTGCAAGGTTCAAAGCCTCAACGTTGGCAAGTCTGTGATAACTGTATATGAGTTACAACTACAATACAAGCTTTTAACTTTACATATCATTTTGTTTACATTACTACTAATTGCACAGGCTTCCTGACAATAAATCCTTGTAGAAAATCTCTCAAGAGAAATATGAATGCATAAAGCTTCAACTCTAAATAGAACAGAAAGTGAAAGTGTGAAGTTAAAGTGTGTCGTAGTTATTGAAACTAATGTACAGCATCAGTTCCTTTTGTGTGGTGGGCAGGTTGGGTGCAGGGGCAATGTTTGAGGGCTGGGATTTCTAGTCTTGAAGCTGGGCTCCTTGTAAATCTTCCTTTGCACAGATGAAGAAAATTACATTAAGCATTCAATATTCATACCCTCCCTGTTCACCTTCCACCTCTCTTACCGCCTCTTTTTTCCTCTCACTCCATCTCTATTTTACCTCCTACTGAGATGTTGCGCCCTACATGCCACTGTGACGTACTGTGAAATAATTGCTGGTCAGGCTTAGGTACAACAGGAGTTGAATGCAAAGTGAGGGAGGTGTGTAGGGCGGCTCAAGGTCACTTGGGAGGATCATTTCATAATGTCGTTTCATTGTTGATCCAGAAATGAGAGAACATAACTGGATTACAGAGCTGAGTGAGTGCTCCCAGCCCATCCACAGCTCAATCATCTCTCCGGAATCCCCGCTCTGCTATGGTCATCACTCAGTTTTATCCCTCCTGTTTTTAACTATTGCAGGTTATAACTGTAAAATCACATACTCAAATGCAACTGAGGACAACCTCCTGCATGTTCATCGAACAGGTGTCTGTTTGCAATTTGTCTTTAAATCGTGTTGAATTAAGGGCCAGGCCCTGATAGCAAAGGTTAATGAGCAGGTAATCAATGGGCTGATAAGGACATGCCTTTGGGTGCTTAGGGTTGATATTTATAATGTGGTGTGAGTGACTGTAAAGGAGAGCCACACAGCCAGGCAGGCAAAAATAATACTACACTGCAGCCCTATAGATATTTTATGAGGGCTGACTCAAATGATATGCTGTGTACCATATCAGTGCTTTCCTCTAGGTCGCAAGTTCTAATCCCAGCCCGCTGCCAGGAATGTTAAAAAAAATATCGGGGGCTTCAGGTAGAGGGCCCTACATCGAACCAACTGAAACCCTCCGTCTAGTCTCATGTATGGAGCTGATCATAGAAATTAAAGAGGTTCTCACATAATTGCTGTGGACTAAATTAATCAGGGACCCCCTCTCAGCTCTGGGCCCCAGGCAATTGCCTACTCTACCTTGTAGTGAAGCTGCATGTCATTCCTCTGCTCTCTCACCTTGTCTTTCTTTCACTATCTAATAAAGGTGAAAAAGCTCAAAATAAGTATACATTATGTGTACCAAGTAAGGCTTATAATCAGGCTGCACAACCTTACTTCTTGGACAACTGCTTTGTGATAAGGGCCAATGAATTTAAACTTTTATCAGCATTTTAGAATTTTTGTGTTCTACAAACCCTGATGCATTTACTCTAAATCAGACTCTGGTGCAGTTCTTAGCCAATGGACAAACCATGTGATTTTATAATGGTAGATATGCGATTTGACCATGATTTAATGAAAATCTGCTACCAATTTCATCTGCTTATTGTGATCCGTACACCATCTGCATGAGCAATTTACAATATGTTCATCTAGTATACATTGCCGTAGGGTACCATCAACCATCAGCAACAGCTATCAAACTGTACGGGCCAACAGAGACTGCAGACAGAATAGTAAGAATAGAGGAGGGGGGGGTATTGCAGTCCTTGTGAACAACAGCTGGTTTCATGTTACCTTAACAGACGTCTCCGTGGCCCAAACATTAAACTTTTAAACACAAGTTTGTGTCCTTATTATCTACTGATATAGATTTAATTTGATTGAAATACACTCAGATTTGTGATATTTTAGCTGTTTTATTTTTTGGATGGTTTAATCAGTTCAAAACTCTCAGCCAAGCTAATCAAGATATTTGTCAAGGAAGACATCATATTAAAATAAAACATAGGAAGAAATGCTTATGGCCATTTCACATTGTGGTAATTGTTACTCTCACCATAATCCCTCTATTTATATTGGCAGCTTAGTGCAGCACCACTGGTCTAATCAATTATGGCAATTGGTCCCCGCCTGTTTTGTTTGCTTTTGTTGCCCCCAGGAATACAAAAAGAGAGATGATGCAAAACACCAGCACATTCTATTTTAAGAAAATCGAGAGCAGACTCTCTGTCTAACCTCACTCGATTAAGGGCATTCATTCCTTCTTTTCTAATTAGAAGTGGACCTTGAGTCTGCGGTATAGGCACAAAGAGATGGCCTTTCACTTTTAATTGTTCTTTTTCTGTGATGATGCAGACTCATTAGAAATGTGCTCAGCAACTCTGCTTTTTTCATTTTAGCTGAACGACCATTTCTCCACACACTGACAAGGCCCCACTTAGCTTGGGAAACATGTTAGCCAGTCCATTAGAGTATGACTGCAAATTAATGGAACTCTGTAACAGTGTTAATTTCGTTGACGAAGACTATGACGAAATATATTCGTTAACGACCTTTTTTCCGAGACGAAGACGTAACGAAAACGAATCTTTGAAAATAAAAACTATGACGAAATCTATTGTAATTTTCGTTGACGAGACGAGACGAGACGAAAATGTTGGTGGTTGACTAAGTCACAATAATTTTTAAAACATCATCGTATCAGGCCGTCATGAAGTATCAGGAGCGGGCGAGTGTGTGTGTCTGTGTATGTGTGTGTGTGCGCCCCAGATAGCGCTCCGGTCCGTAGCTCCGCCCCCCGCCTCGCGCACTCGCTCAGAGAGACACAGTGAAAGCAGAGCGCGTTCTCATGGAGCAGCCTCTCAGTGACCGACTGCTTCTTAACTATGGAAACAGTGAAAACCAGAGTTTCTCTGGTCTCAGCTGCTCAGAGATCAGCACTTCAGCTTCTTCATCAGAGCAGAAGCTGCAGTTGGTTTGTACCGATGTTCAGTTTCTGTGTCCGGCTCCAGTCTGACCTGCTCTCCCTTTTTGTTTTCACATTTAAAATTAAATATATATTTTTAAGCTATTAGGCTGCAGCTATATGTTTTTATAGAAAAGGAGTTTAATGTGGCTATAAAATGTGACTAAAACTAGACTAAAATGGAATTAGTTTTCGTCGACTAAAACTAGACTAAAATGGAATTTGTTTTCGTCGACTAAAACTAGACTAAAACTAAGAAGGATTAAAATGACTAAAAGGTGACTAAAACTAATATGCATTTTCGTCAAAAGACTAAGACTAAGACTAAATCAAAAATAGCTGCCAAAATTAACACTGCTCTGTAAAGCTAACAAAGGTTTATAAAGATGCAGGTTTCTCTTGTTTTGCCTAACCTTATCGTTTTTATAACGTTGGCACAGCAAAAACACTCTGGGTTGAAATCCAGGTTTGGCCTTTCTTAATGGAGTTTGCATGTTCACTCCTGGGTTTTCTTTGGGTACTCTTGCTTCCTTCTATGCAGAGAGGTTAATTGGAGACTCAAAATTGACTGTAGGTGTAAATGTGAGAGTGAATGGTTGTTTGTCTCTGTGTTGGTGTTGCATTACGCTGGCAACCTGTCCACGCCCAACGGCAGCTGGGATTAACCCTTGGAGGATAAGCGGCATTGGTTATGTATGGATGGATGTGCAATATGATAGAAATACCTGTCAATATAACAAAATTAATTTAATAGGACCAAAACGATCATACAGGTGAATCAAGACCTCCTGCTGGAATGACTGATGTGTTCGTTATAATTGTGGTGTTTGTGTTTTGTGAGTATAGTTTGTTGCTGTGTTCTCCTCCTTCCCTTCGGTGTTTCCCTGTGTGTTGTGTGTGGCAGGGGGCGTGACTGGCTGGTGGCTGCAGCAGGACGAGGCACACCTGCCTCCATATAAGCCTGGTCGTCTCATCACTTCGACGCCAGATTATTCCGTGTATTAGGGTAGCAAGTGCGCAGCCTGAACGCTCCACCTTCGTTTCACTTGGACGTACGCTAACCTTTGTTCTGCTCTTCACTCCAGAACGCTTGTGTGCCTCACCGCTCGGCTCTTCGTCCTCCACCCTGCCAGGATCTCCAAGCCAGCCAGCACCCTGCTTCTCCAGCCTACTTCCTCCTCACCAGCAATAAACTTTGTTCCTTTACCGACCAACAACCCCTCCGTGTCTGCTTTGGGGTCCGAACCTTAACTTAATCATAACATAATCTGACAAATGAGTGTACACAGAAGATTCTACAGATCAAGTATTAAAATATTCACGTCTGAAATGTATTACCTAATTAACAGGAAACCCTGGTTAGGTAAAAGGCAATGTGCAAAATATGAGGGTCTGACCTTTCTAAAATCAGTTTTTACTCTATCTTCATTTGAATATAACCCCCGCCCCTCCACATGCATGTAAATTTGATTCATTGGCACATTCAAATACCTCCCAGGGAAGATCTGATCTCCCTCTCCCTCATTAATGCCTTGAAGGGTATGTAGCAAGCTGCATTGTTATATCACTCCAGGTGCACTGTACCCCATGTCTACAAAATGCATTTCATGGAACGTTCAGGTGTAAAATATCTGGTGTGTGGTGCCTGTAATATGGTGAAATTTAGCCTTAATTAAAGGGCTTGCAGGTCCAATAAAACACGTGGTGTGCATTTGGCACATTTCACATTGTAAAATTACTAGCTGAATGTTACCTGGAACAGATGAGTTCAGAGGAACTGCTTGAATGTTCGCAGATGGAGAGAACAGAAGGAATGTGAGTTTCAAGTCAGTTTTTTGGATTCATCAGGCTGAGCTGAACACAAAAACACAGACACATTCCCTCAAACATTTTTGGTGAATCCGTTGCTAGGTAGCATACAGCCAAAGTCTGTAAACTTGGTACATTGTCTGTTTGGGGAGAATCAAGATGGACAGGATAAAATTCTAGTCAAATTCACTGAAATTCCACGAGGCAGACATTCCATGAACTACCATCACTGGTCATGAGGCAAAAGGAGGGGATGTATTGTTGGTGGAGGCCAGCAAAGTTCCTGCAGGCATTGTTAGTAGCAAGGAGACTTTTAGAGTTGAATACGTTTATATGGAACTGTTCCAGTGGTTGCAGGGGGTGTGATGCAGGCAGCATACTGAGGACCTCAACAATGGTGCTATGGAAGATGCTACACAAAAGGATGTCTATCAGACTTCTTGACTATTCAATCAGTTCAATACTAAAACAAACCAGTCAAAGTTGTTGACACAATCGGAAAACTAAATGGATAATTAGTTCATTAGAAAAACGCTAACCATGAACGTCTGTACAAATATATCAGTTATATCAGATGTGCAAATGTTCCACTGTAAAGACAAAACACAACCTGTGTAGAACTACTGTGCAATATGCACAATGTCTGGAAAATATCAAGACTTCCAGGCCGAAAACGATTTTCGGTTCAGTGTATCACATCCACAATTTTCTGTATTAATGCACGTGGCTGCTTTTTCATCAGTTAATAAAATCCGTCAGACAAATATGAACTGCGTTACGCTTCGCATTGTGTAGAAGGTTCAAACATGTATCTCAAACTCTTGAGCGACTCAAACCAACTACAAGTAATAGCAGTCCTGTTTATCGTTTATTGTTAAAGTGTAAAGTGAGTGCAGGTCAGCGTGGGAGTGAGGAGGAAGCAAACTCATACAGAGACTCTGACACACACAGGACGACTAGACCTTCAATGAGTGTCTGTCCTGGAGCAACGCTAGTTATAATTAGTCAGCAGTGGAAAACAATTAAAACGATGAACATAGCGCAAAACATGAATTGATTATGTTCCTGTGCATCCATGCATCTAAGATCGTGAAATTTCCACACCTCTACTGGTTTTAGTTTTCTATTCTCAGTTACCTCTTACTGGCTTGGCAAACTAAAATTAAAAATGGTTTTCAATTAAAGAGAAACTCATGAGCTGACTGAGTTGAAATGTGGGCATGCTTTATTCATACCATGTCTCCTGAATTCTCTGATGGCTCAGAGAATCATGGAATGGCAGGTGCACAGCAGCAAGCCAGCTACCCCTTAAAATATTCCCGAAAGACAATTTCCTGGGCCTGATCATTAAGCTGTGTGCGTACCTATCGATCTTTCCCAGGCTTTGAGGAAGAAAGAGACAAGGAGGGGAAGAGGAGGATTCAAACAGCAGGATGAGTAGCAATGAAACGAGAAGAGGAAGACCAAAAACAAAAGATAAAAAAACAGGAAGTGTGAGAAAAGATATACACTTGCAGGGGCTCTCATCACTTTCTCCTGTGTGTTGCCCTTAGGCTCCCTTAAGTTTAAATGTACAGTTATATGTTTGCTTGACCATGAACTCACAGCAAACAGACCTTGACTCTTGTGTCTGAATTACCCTGTGAGAGTCTTGTAAACACCCAGTGTGAAGCTCATGGCTCCACAAAATCTGACCTTTCTGATTTTCCACTGGACCTGTAGCATCCACTCTTCTTCGGTTCTGCGGGCAATAAGAAATGTAGGGTTGATTTGCTGAGAGGCCAGCAGAAACAGTCAAGATCTGCTCAGGCCGACAGGCACCAAACCCCTAAAAAGTACCACAGCTCATAACAGTGACATTCGGCCAGCTCCCGGATCTGGATCCCAGTAGGGCTGCATTTGATACGAGTTGGAACTGGGATCTTCAAAGTCAAGAGTGTCACTGAAAAAACTGCAAGAACTGCATGAGTGCGCACGTTCCAAGGCTTTTGAAAAGTTTTCAACCTCTAGCTGAATTTTTGAAATTCCATAAGAGGGGAAGCTCACAGTGCAGTTGGACAGGAACAGTACGTTCAACTGATACACAGGATAGATGCTCCCCAACTTTTCTGTCCATTGAGTTTTATCGACTTCCTCTCTTGCGAAATTACATACGCTTGTGTAACTTACACAAAAATCGTAGAAAAAAGTTACATTGCTTTCAGACTGTATATGATATAAAAAAATACAAAACAATACTTGAAACACAAGATAAGACACACTGACTTACTTTAATCACAATCATTTCATATCCCTTCAGTTGTTACTGTAAGAAACAGTTGGAGGCAAGAGTCGATTAGCTGAGTTACACTTAGTTCAGGATTATAAAGTACACCTCTACAGCTCACTGCTGCAAACAGCTCAATGAATTTGTGTACTTTATAATACTGTTTGTCATGTTCATACATAAAAAAACATGTAAGCATATGTGAATTGTAAACCAATCAGTAAACAATGCTTAAAGGGTCTCATCATCCAAACAATCATTGCGCAAAACAATCAACACATTTTTTTCCTGGTGAAAAGAAAATCTGTGCTCAAAACATGAGATTTTTCATAATTAAGTTAATTCATAACATTTAACTCAGCTAGTGGCAGCAGAGGCAAAGCGCCAACGGTGGGAGAAAGCCACATTACCTGGAGGAAACCAATGGAAATAAAGGGGAAGTGCTGACTCTACATAGACCTTATTTACAGCGTCTCTTTAACTTTGAAATTCAAAAATAGTGCTTCATATCTATTCTTGTTATGTTTGCATTTCACTTTGTTGAATGTCACTGTTGCATGACTGGCTTTTCATTTCATATATTACTGAGAGCTTTATTAATGGTTGTTATGACGATGTCGCCCATAATTATTGATTCCGGCTCTTGCACATTAATAAGCTCATAGGAAGGGAAAGTTAAGCGAACCGGTTAATAAACAATGTTAGTCACTTTGAGCATTTTTAGGTCAACAAAAAAAATAATGAAAGACATTTCGGATTTCTTATGTATATCAGTAGTTGAACGGATGGTACTGTGGGAGCCCCGGAGCTGCAGCTCTCCTGTCTTTTACTGCAACTTTATCAAAGAAGTTAGGAGAAAAGTTGGCAGCAATTACTGTATTTGTCCCTGTTGTAGCAGCTGCTCTCATCTCTGCCTACAGTTATGGACGGAGTTAGCCGAGGCACCAAGTGCTACTCCCTGCCAAAACGTCTGATATGTATGTCGAGGCGGTGAGGAGA